>NC_134693.1:69220792-69820792 GCF_050947455.1 Rhinoderma darwinii | reverse complement strand
CGTATTGTAGCCCTATTTTCAGACGTAAAACGAGGCATAATACGCCTCGTTTACGTCTGAAAATAGGTTGTGTGAACCCAGCCTAAAAGCGTGTCGGACATTTTGTAACAGAGACCCCCTGATAAGTAATTGATGTAGTATGCCAGTGTACTGGAAAGGAGGAAGCCCAATACGGTTTACGTGGACCCCGCGAGACTAAGGCCTCAGGGTTGATGTGGAAACTAGATAGACATCCCAGCTCTTGGAGATCTCGAAACACCGAGGTTAAATGGACCTCAGGGTCTCTAATCATAAGTAAAACATCATCTGCAAAAACTGCTAATGAGAGTCCGCGATGGACAACACCAGACGTCAGGTCACTGCGGACCGGATTCAGATCTTATAAAAGGGGATCAAGGTAGAGGTTGAAAAGTAGGGGTGAGTTCGTAGTGCAAACAAAAGCAATGTTCCATTGCAGTGGGACCAAGTGAGGGAGTTTACCGGAGATATAACTACTGACTTAAAAGTAAGTAAAGAAAGATAACTAAGATAATAAGATGACTTATGTTTAGAATTCCTCCCTTGTGCCAATGATAGAAGTGTGTATGTCTCGAAAAATGTAATTTACAAACTCCTGGAACACAGCAGGAGTGTTACATAGTCCAAAGGGCATCACAAGGTATTACTAATGGCCATCTTGAGTGTTAAATGCGTTTTTCCTCTTGTCACCTTTGCGGATACGGATCAAGTTATAAGCTCTGCGTAGATCCAGCTTTGTAAACACCTTGGCCACACGAATTATATCAAAAAGTTTTGAGATAAGCAGTAGGGGATACTTATTCTTTACCGTAATTTGGTTCAGGCCCTGGTAGTCGATACATGGACAAAGAGATTCCTTCATTTTTCTTCACAAAGAAGAATCCGGCTCCTGCCGGAGAGGTTCTCCTTACTGTAGCCAGACATGGCTAGGGTCTCTGGCAGGGAGAGAGGATAAACCCGGCCTCGAGGGGGCAAGGCATCAGAAAGTAATTCAACAGTGCAATCTTAGATGCGATTGGGAGGAAGAGTCTCTGCCTCCTTCTTACTGAAGACATCTGCAAAGCTGGCATAATGTGACGGTAGATCGGAGAGTGACTGTGGCAGTGGAGGCCAAAGAGGGCGAACCTGTGGCAGGCAGCGAGCAAGGCATTTGGGTCCCCGTTGGAGGACCTCTCCAGAACTCCAGTCGAGAACCGGAGCATGTAGGCGAAGCCAAGGCAGGCCCAGTAGGACAGGGTTGATGGCTTTAGGTAGAACAAGAAATGTAATCTGTTTTGAGCGAAGAGCCAGTGTCAGTGGTCTAGTGGAGACTATGACAGGATCAGGCAAAGGTAGTCCATTCACAGAGGCAACTGCCAGTGGTTTCTCCAGAAGAACTGTAAGTAGATGTAGGCGATCCACTAGATCCTGCTGAATAAAGTTTGCAGCTGCTCCAGAGTCCAGATAGGCTGAGGAGGAGTGTGATGTCTCACCTGAGATGATGGTCACAGGAACGGATAATTTGGGAGAGACTTTGACGTTCGTCGCCATCCCACCTAGGGTTGCCTCTCCAACCAACTCTAGGTGCTGGATTTTCACGAATTTTGTGGGCATTGGCGCACGAAATGGCCTTTAAGGCCACAATATAGTCACAGACCTGAAGAGCGTCTGCGCTGTTTCTCCCGCTCGGACAGTTTAATTCTGTCTACCTGCATAGGTTCCTCAGGTAGGTCAACAGGAGGAGGCAATAGTGGCCTCTGGAAAGAGGGTGCCTGTCTGCGGAAATATCTCTCACGCCAAACCTCCTGAGCACGGTCCTGGATTCGCATGTCGACCTGGGTAGCCAAAAGGATGGAAGTAAGATCGTGGGCTGCTAACTCACCCTTGATGTGCGAGGACAGTGCCTGCCAAAAGGTCGCCTCATTGCTCTATGCCAACTCTGCTGCCAGATAGCAGATAGCATACTCTCCTACTGTGGACCCTCCTTGCTTAAGTGTTAGCAGTGTGGCCACTGCAGAGGATGTTCGACCCAGCTCCTCGAACACAGTACGAAAAGTCTGTAGGATAAAGTTAGGTCCGAGAATTCAGGTCCCTGTCGACCATGTCCCAAGGTGGGATTTGCCCATGCCAAAGCCTTGCCAGCGAGGAGGGAAATGATGAACGCTACCTTGGCCTCATCAGAGGGGAAGGGATGAACTTGTAGCCCAAAATGAATGATACATTGGTTGAGGAAACTTCTACAGGCTTTAGGGTCACCGTCATAGCGAGGAGGAAGAGGCAACGAAACTGTGCATCCGGAACAGATAGGAGCAGAGACAGGTAGTGGGATGGCAGCAGCATCCGGAGGAGGAGCAGGACGTTGATCCAGCGGGGCGATGATGGAGTTTACAGCTACGAGGAGTTGATCCTGGCATGCACGTAGGTCACGCATATCTGTTTGAATCACCTGAACTGCGGTCTTGGATTGTCCAGTGGGTTCCACGGCCTGTGCGTGCTGTCATGATCTAGGGGTATGTGGACTCACTAGGCCACTGGCCAAGTCAAGGTCTATGCAAAAGTCTATACAAGTTCGTAGCGCAAGGGTACCTGAGATAGTTTAGATGGTGGCAGGGGCTCTGGCACGGATGGGGCTAGATGTGGCAGAGTCAGCTAGACGTGCCGGATTATACCAGGGATGACACCAGACGTGGTGTATACCAGCAGGCATGGCAGGTTGCGGCAGGCGTGGCGGATAATACCAGGGGTGGTCTATAACTGCAGGCAGCACAACATGACTCCAATACTAAACAGGCTCGGGAACAAAACACAGCACGGGATACATGATACAGGTAGCAGGGCACGGGAACACTGGAAGTAGGTTAAAACTGAGGGACCATTTGCAATACGAACATGGGAAAACTACAACAACCCTCAGGCAAGGAGTGGAAGGGCAGGGTCCTTTTTATAGTCTAGGGTGGTCTGGGAAATAATTAATTAATTACATATGCGCACACTGGCCTTTTTTGGCAAGGAACCAGCGCGCGCGCCCCCATTGCAGGACAGAGCGGCCAGATGCGCTGACGTCTCTGGGGAAGGAGTCGTCGGCCACAGGAAGTAAGTCTGCGGTCTGCAGGTAAGGGGAGGCTGCATCCATGACCGCAGCCATTACAACTATGGTCTATATTGGGTTTTGGGAGTAAAATTAATCTATAAAGAGTTCCACCAGTGCATTATTTATGTACACCTTATAGTATTCGTTACTAAACCCATCTTGTCCTGGGGTTTTGTTATTGGCAGAAGACATAACCACCATCTTGACTTCCGTGATTTGGGAGTCTAACATAGATGTATGGTCATTAGTCAGGTTGGGTAGGTTCAAAGAAGGAAGAGAAGGAGTGTAGTTTATCTAAATCTGCCGTGGCTGCTTTATACAAATCCTCGTAAAAAGGATATAGAACCCTGCTGTAATGCCCCTGGCCGCGGGTTGTCAGGTTCACTCACCTCCTGATGGCTGCAGCCATGGGTCAGTGAGTGCTGGCCCGCATCTCCTCCTCAAGAGACGCCAACGCTCACTTCCACTTCACTCGGCCGGGTCCCATAGGGTGAGCGCGCAAGCTCGTGCCTCCTCTTAAAGGGCCAGCCCGCTCACCTGAGTTAAAGTACCAAATTAGCCCACGAGCACCCTGGACTATAAGAAGGGCCCAGCTCCTTCCTGCATTGCCTGAGCATTGTTGTCATTACAATATGTTTGTCTCTGCAAATGGTCCCTTAGCGTTTCCTAGTTCCCAGTGTTGCCGTTCCTGCTTCATGTATCCTGTGTCCAGTGCTATTCAGAACCAAGTGCCGTATAGAGTTGGAGTTGTGCTGCGCTCAGTACTACGCCTGTCCCGTTACACTGTGCCTGGTGTCTGCCTGCTGCCAAAGTTTGATGCGAGCCTGTCTTGCTGCTGTCCGAAGTTGCCAGAGGTACACCTATTGAACTATAGACTTTGACCTGTGTCTTGTTGGCCAGCTGCCATACCGTTAAGGCGGTAAGGCCTAGTGGGTCTGTGCACCCAACTTGACACCTGCCAATATCATTAGGTTTGGTATAGTATTCACCAGTCTCACTATGCTTAAGTGAGTTTATGGGTTTTACTTCGTGTGAGGGTTTGTCAAATGAGCTAACAAACGCCCCGCTCTATTTGCCTCCCTGTAAAATTTATTTTGAAAGGGCCTGACTCTCAATAAATGCATGTATCACTTGCTTGGCCTTGATGTATTGATCCCTTGCCAGGATATTTCCATTGCGTACAATTTGATGCTAGAAGTGAAGGAATGAGTTTTACCATGTCTATAATTACGTTTCAAATTAACATAATTAAAGATGTAGCATCGAAGGACCGCTTTTTGACATGGCCCAGAGCCAGGGCCGCACCATCCATGAGGCAAGATGAGCTTCTCCCCTCAGATGGCAGCCTGCTGCCTCTGTGGGAGGGCGGCGGCGCCGATGAAACCAGCTGCCACCACCCCCTCTTGCGCTAATTGTACTTGCGTCTATATCACGCAGATACAATTACATGCATTAACGCTGAATGGCCGGGCATGTTCATGCCCGACATTCAGCGCCTCAAATGACGCTGATCGGTAGAGCAAAATAACTTGCCCCGCCAATCAGCGCCTTTCAATGGTGCTTGTGTCAATCAGCCCCAGCAGACCTGCTCATCGCGCTGCTTCCGCTGTTGAAAGGTGCTGATTGACAGGGCAAGTCATTCTGCCCTGTAAATCAGCGCCTTACAATGGCAAAAGTGGGGCGATGACGCAGAAGAGAGCAAGTCTGCATTGCTACTGGGAACAGGATCATCTAAGTATGTAAAGTTGTTTTTTTCTAATCAAACTGTGAGTGGCATTATCTAAAAGGGGGGGGGCTCTATCTACAGGGGGTCTATATGTGGGCATGTGGAGCACTATCTACAGGGGGAGCTATATGTAGGGCACTATCTACAGGGGTGGGCTATAAGTGGGACACTATATACACGGGAGCTATATGTGAGGCACTATTTACAGGGGTGGGCTATATATGGAGCACTATCTATAGGGGAGCTATTTGAAGTGCACTATCTACAGGGGTGGGCTATATGTGGGACACTATATACAGAGGTGGGTTACCTGTGGGGCACATCTACAGGGGACTATATGTAGGGCACTGTCTACAGGGGTGGGCTATATGTGGGATACTATATACAGGGGGAGCTATATTTGAGGGACCATCTACAGAGGTGGGCTATATGTGGAGCACTATCTATAGGTGGAGCTATATGTAGGGCAGTTCGGTGGCTCAGTGGTTAGCCCTATTGCCTTGCAGCTCTGGAGTCGATATGTGGGGCACTTTCTGCAGGGGCTTCTATGTAGGGCACTATCTAGAGAGGCTCTATGGGGGTCACTATCTACAGAGGGCTATGGGGGTACTATCTACAGGGGGCACGGTGTGTGTGCGGGACACTGTATGGTACTATTATATTTAGGGACACAGTGTATGGCACTATTATAATTAGAGACAGGATAAACATTTACATTAAGTGACTCACAGGTGGGGTCTTCTTAGATTCTAGTTGTTCTTTTTCTCTTTTCTTCTCCATCCGGTACAGACCTCTATGATGACTTCTCCCAGCAACATCCCATTTCTGCAGTTTTCCGCTCAGATGTCTTCAGCTTCTCACTTTTTAAACATTTCCGCACCTATAATCGAAGATAAAATTCTCATAGTGCTACACACTATGCCCCTAAATATAATAGTGACATACACTGCACCTCTAATTATAATAGAACCATACACTGTGTCCCTGATTACAATAGCACCATACTCTGTGTCCCTGATTATAAAAGCACCATACACTGTGTCCCCCCACACACACACAGTGCCCCATGTAGATAGTGCCTCCCATAGAGCCCACTGTAGATAGTGCCCCCATAAAGCCCCCTGTAAATAGTGCCCCCTGTAGACAGTGCCCCACATAGAGCCCCTTCTAGACAGTGCCCCACATAGAGCCCCTTCTAGACAGTGCCCCACATAGAGCCCCCTGTAGACAGTACCCCACATAGAGCCCCCTGTAGACAGTGCTCCATATACATAGAGCCCCCTATAGAGTCTCCTGTAAATACTGCCCCCATAGAGCCGCTGTAGATAGTGCCCTCCATATATAGTGACCTAAATAGATCCCCCTGTAGATAATGGCTCCCTTAGATCCCCCTGTAGATAGTAGCCCCTGTAGATAGTGCCCCACATACAGCCCCCTGTAGATAGTGCCCCACATGACATGATCGCGCCGCTAACGTCATTATGCTTATGCATGTAATTGTATTGCGTCTTATACACGCAGGTACATTTATAGTGCAGGAGTGGGTGGGGGCGGCTGGTTTCAGTGGCGCCGCCGCCGCCGCCCCCTCAGAGAGGCAGCAGGCGACCGCCTGAAGCGAGATGCTCATCTCGCCTCATAGACGGTGTGGCCCTGTTGACATAGAGAGGAAGTGGGCAGAGATCCTTAAAAAGTCCAGGGTGTCATTGCACCGCCTGCATCAGACCAGGCCAGCATTGATGGATAACAATGTGGAAATGAGGACAGGAGAGTACATAACATTTATTTATTTAGTGGGCACTTTGAGTGGCTCTAGCTAATGGGGGCACTGCAACTGATATTTTATACAGAGGGCACTGTGTGTGGCACTATCCACAAATGGCACTGATAGGGCACTATCTACAGATGCCACTGTATGGGGCACTACCTAAAGGGGGTCACTGTATGGGGCACCATCTACAGATAGCACTGTATGGGTACTATCTAGAGGAGACACTATCCACAGGGAGCACTGTGTGGAGCACAATTTACAGATGGCACTGTGTGTGGGGCACTAGCTACAGATGGCAATTTGTGGGGCACTATCCACAGATGGGACTTTGTGGGGCACTATCTACAGTTGGCACTAGTTTTGCTAGTGTTTGCTACATGACATTAGAGCAGTGCAGAATTTTATCTCTCCTTCTGTGACTATTGGAAAAGGTGGCTATTGACTTTCACAGGCACCGAGGGAAAAGAAAAGAGGCTAGAAATCCAGCTGAAAATTCTGTGACCTAAACCGATGTGAGAGAGCATCTTTTTAAGGAATATCTAGAGTACATGCTTTCTCTGCATCCATGGAGTACAAAAAGACTTGGGGTTGAAGGGCGGGTAATATGTTCTATTAGATTGATAGCTTGCATGGTATTATCCCTCTTAGAGGTAGGACTGTATTGATACAGTTCTGGGGGGTGTAGTAAGATCCTTAGAATGTGCATGAAGGTTATAATGTTCATTATAATAGGAACAAAAAAACCTCTTCTATTCGGTCGAAGAGTTTTATGCAGGGACCTCTCAAGGTGGTAATGTGGCGAACAAAGATCTGTGATCTTTTTAAGTGAAGGGCCCAGGAAAGGGTACGGACGTTTTTATTGCAAGAGAATCCTCATGTTATGTTGTTTTTTTTTAAAAAGGTCTCTAATGAGCTTGTCTACTACCTGTGGGTCTTGTAATAATGTCTCATTTGAGCACCCTTGCCAGACTCTAGGGTGTAGAGATGGAAGGGTCATGGAGAGTAGGATCATTGCGTGATTTAAAGGGAATGTGTTGCTAGCAAAAAATTTTTTTTTTTTTTTAGTTAAACAGTTAGTGCATAGGTGATTAAACATTGTTCTAATTTTTTTTATTTTTTTCACAAGTCAGGAAATATTATAAATTAGATTCTAATTTATAATATTTCCCAGTGCTGGTCACTAGATGGAGCAATTCCCAAAATTGCAGCATTGCATGTGGTAAAGCAACCACATTGCTTTATGCTGCAAAATTTGGGAAAACTCACTCGCTCTAGTGAGCTCTCAGAATCCCTCCCTCCTTTATCCTGGCTAGTGCCGGGAGAAACAAGGGGATTGAACGGTCAAACCTCCTACACTGTGTGTCGCCATTTTTTGAGCTAACACAGTGTAGTAGGTTTACATACACTAGTAAACACACAGTAAAACACTTACATACACAGAAATCACTTACCTGCTCCAGTCGCCGCCGCTCCCTCCAGTCCGTCCGCTCCGTCTGCTACCGCAGCTCCAAGTGCACAAGTCCGGAAGCCGCGACCGGAAGTAGTAATCTTACTGTCCGGCCGCGACTTACGGTCTACAGGAAAATGGCGCCGGACAGCACCCATTTCTACTTGGACTGTGTGGGAGCGGCGCATGCGCCGTTCCCACACGGCGGTGTACACCATAGTGGATGGAACGGGCCCCGTTCGCATTCACTATGGGACTGTAGCTGCCGTATTCCATGTCTATATGTGTCGTTAATCGACACATACAAAAATGGAAAAAAAATGGCAGCCCCCATAGGGAAGAAAAAGTTAAAAAATAAAAAAAAGTAAAACACAAACACACAAATAAATATAAAAGTTTTTAATAAAGCACTAAAATCAAACTGATGTAGAAATTTTTATTTTCGTGACACTGTTCCTTAGTTGCATATGCGTATGTCAGATTCGACACAGGTGAACTATAAGTTGGTGTGTATGTCAGATTCGACACAGGTGATGGGTAGTAGTCATGGGAGAACTTGACTGTGTCCTAGTGGTAATATCTAAGGCAATAGGAGTTGACCAGTGTTGGGGAGATATAAGGTAAGGTTTTATAGGTAAGCAGAGTGTCTGCAGTCTTACCTTTCTACGATGATGTACCGGGCTGCTCGATCTGTGCAAATCGCCAGAGACTCCCAGGATATTGAACGGGATATAAGGATGGAGACACCTTTGGTTTAGACCTTGTTTGTTTTTTTTTAAAGGGGGTTTGCATTTATATACTTAAAAAATGATGGGGATTTGCTTTCTTTGGCTACCTGCCTTTTATATTGTATTTGCATCACATTTTTACAGATTTTATTATGCCCTTTGTAATCTTCCAAGGCTAAAGCTAATTTGTATTTTTTAAATGCCCTCTTTTTTTGTCACCTATTGCCTTTTGAATATTATTTCAAAGCCATGTAGATTTAAATTGTAATAATTTATTGATATTACCTAAAGCGGGGTGGAGAACGTACGGCCCGCGGGATGATTTGGTCTGGTCCGACCTCACTCGGGAGCAGGAGAAGGGCAGACGGATCCAAGTACGGCGGCGGCAGCGGCGGTTTGAGTGGGATTGGTGCGTGCCGGCCCAAGAGTGGATCAGTCCGGTCATGTGACCTGAGTCAGTGACGTGAGGTCAGGTGACTGGATTCAGCTGGGTTAAATGCTTGAAACTTGCTCCAGCTTCCACTGTGCAGTGAGCGGCTCAGCGCAGGCAGGCGCGATGTAGTGATGTCATCGCGCCTGTCTGCGCTGAGTTACTCAGAGCACAGCACAGAGGAGGAGAAGGATCTCCTCCAACCGTCGTGGGAACGGGGATAGGTAAGTAATTATGTTATTATTTTTCTATTAGGTACATACATATGGGGGCATTATAGTGGGTATGGGAGGGGGCATTATACTGGGTATGGGAGGGGGGCTCATTTGGTAGCTGCTGAGAAGGCATTATACTGTATGGGGCATTAAACTGGGTATGGGATAGCTAAGGGGGCATTATACTGTATGGGGGCATTGTACTGTATGGGGGGCATTATACTGTATGGGGCAGCTATGGTGGCATTATAATGTTTTGGGCAGCTATGGGGTCATTATACTGCCTGGGGTATTATACTGAATGTGGCAGCTATGAAGGGCATTATACTGTATGGGGGGCATTATACTGTATGGGGGCATTATACTGTATGGTGGGCATAATACTGTATGGGGCAGCTATGGGGGGCATTATACTGTATGGGGCAGCTATGGGGGCATTATACTGTGTGGGGGGCAGAATACTGTATGGGGCATTATAGTGTATGGGGCAGCCATGGGGCGCATCTATGTGGGCCATTATACTGTATGGAGGGCATTATACTGTATGGGGCAGATATGGGGCATTATAGTGTATGTGGCAGCTATGGGTGGCAATATACTGTGGGGGAATCTATAGGGACATTATGCTGTATGTGGCAGCTATGGGTGGCAATATACTGTGGGGCAGCTATAGGGGCATTATACTGTGGGGAAGCTATGGGGGGCATTAGACTGTGGGGGGCAGCTATGGGGGCATTATACTGTGGTGGTCAGCTATGGGGAGCATTATACTGTGCAGGGGGCAGCTATGGGGGTATTATACTGTGGGGGGCAGCTATGTGGGGCATTATACTGTGGTGGCATTATACTGTGGGGGCAGCTATGAGGGGCATTATACTGTGGGAGAATTCATGGGGTCTGTGGGGCAAGGCAGCTGGACATAGGCGTTCCCAGGGGTCTGGTGGTGTTGTGGAAGGATAGGGGGGCCCAAGCTGAATTCTTGCAACAGAAACATGAGCCTTTAGATACGCCCCTGCGGGCCGGCACAGTCCAATCACCTGACCTCACATCAGTGACGTGAGGTCAGGTGACTGGACTGGTCCACTCCTGTCACAGCACGCCCGACCTCACTCTGAGCGCAGCTGCCGCCGTGTAATTCCCTTCTTGTCACTGTCCGCCCTACTCACTCACATTTAGAAGCAGAAGAGCGGACGGAGCCAAGTATGGCGGCGGCTGTCTGAGTGTGGTCGGTGCGTGCCGGCCCAAGAGTGGACCAGTCCGATCACCAGACCTGAGTCAGTGATGTGACATGAGGTCAGGTGACCAGACTGGTCCACTCCCGGACTAGCACAGTCCAGTCACCTTACCTCAAGTCAGTGACTGGACTGATCCACTCCTGTCTCAGCACTCCCCGACCTCATTCTGAGACCGTAGCTGCAGTCGTGTCATTCCCTCCTTGGCTCCGTCCACGCTCCCTACTTACTCGAAGTGAGGTCAGGTGACTTAAAGGGGCTTTTTTCATCAAGGACATTTATGATATATCCACAGAATATGTCATAAATGTCCGATAGATGCGGGTCCCAGATCTCAAGAACAGGGCCCCTAAACATCGATCTACCTCTTTGTATTGTGGCTGAAGCTTGGGATTTCAGACCATGAAGAAGAAAGCAGCGTTACTTGCTGAGCTACTCTGTTTCCGTAAGTCCCATAGAACTGAATAGTAGTTACAGAAACAGTGTAACTCGCATGCTACGCTGCTTCCATAACTGCCATTCATTACTATGGCAGTTACGGAAACAGCGTAGCTCAGAGAGCTACGCTGTTTTCTTCTTCATGGTTGGAAATCAGCCGGAACACAGAGAGGTAGAACTGGGTTTAGGGGGCCCGTTTTAGAGATAGGTGTGGGTCCCAGAAGTGGGACCTGCATCTATCTAAAATGTATGACTTATCCTGTGGATAGGTCATAAAAGTCGCTGGTAGGAAAACCCTTTAAGTAAGTAAATCGGAACAACTTACTGCTGCGAGTTCTTTTCAAAACTTACCATTGTGAAGAGTCGACTGCACTCCAGACTGACCGATCAATACCGGCTAGCATCACACGCCTCATCAAAGAAAAGCAGTTCCAGCCATCACGTTAAGGGTGAGTTAATTAAATCTTTGACCGAATATAGCAGGCTAATTTTTACGTTGATAATTTTGTATGGCCCGCAAATGATGTTATAAATATCCAAATGGCCCTTGCCAGAAAAAAAGTTCCCCACCCCTGAACTAAAGGGATAAATATAGCAGTATAATTACCCAGAGTAGATTTAAAGGGAATGTGTCGCGAATTAAAACTTTTTTTTTTATAGTAAGTTACTTATTTCTGTTATATTTTTTACGTTTTTTTGCTGTATTTTTTCTTCTTCCACATGGTGGAAAGTATTAAAAATGAAATAATAATTTGCCATGTTTTCCTATGTTGGCCACCAGAGGGAGCACTTCCCAGAATTACAGCAAGGTGAATAAGGCAAAGCAACCTGACTCACAGCTTCCGCAAATGTGGGAGGGAATCTCACCCCCCCCCCCCCCCCCCCCGCCCCTCCTACAAGCCAGGAAAAGGTGTCTTCAAATTGCTAAGTAGTGTCCGGCTGCAATTTTGGGTGTGATTGTACAAATGCAGCTGGCAGAAGCTATAGGACACACCAAAAGGCTAAGGGTATGTTCACACGCTTACTAAACAAAGGGAAAACAGCTCCTGATTTTCAGCCATTTTTTAATCAAACTCGCGTTTTTGACTGCGTTTTTTACGGCCGTTTTTGGAGCTGTTTTTCTATAGATTCAATGAAAAACGGCTCCAAAAAGTCCCAAGAAGTGATATACACTTCTTTTTGGCGGGCGTCTTTTTACGTGCCGTATTTGGAAAATGGCCGCGTAAAAAAACGCCCCGTCGGAACAGAACACCGTATTTCCCATTGAAACCAATAAGCAGGTGTTTGGAGGCGTTCTGCTTCCGATTTTTCAGCCGTTTTTCGGACGTGTACGGCCCGAAAAACGGCTGAAAACACTGCGTGTGAACATACCCTTAGAATGATGAAAGCGAAGTGAATGACTTTTCAGTTGACAGGTTCACATGGAGTGTATTTGACACGTTTTTTTTGCGCATCTAAATGCCTTTATCCCTCCATCCTGCTGACAGTCTCCTCCAGGATCACCACCCAATACTGCTGACAGTCTCCTCCAGCGTCCCCACCAAATCTTGCTGACAATCTCCTCCAGTGTCACCATACCGTCTTGCTGACTGTCTCCTCCATCATCACCACCCAATCTTGCTGACAGTCTCCTCCAGCATCACCATACAATCCTGCTGACAGTCGCCTCCAGCGTCCCTATACAATCCTGCTGACAGTCTCCTCCAGCATCACCATACAATCCTGCTGACAGTCTCCTCCAGCATGACCACCCAATACTGCTGACAGTCTTCTCCAGCATCACTATACAATCTTGCTGACAGTCTCCTCCAGCATCACCACCCAATACTGCTGACAGTCTCCTCCAGCGTCCCCATACAATCCTGCTGACAGTCTCCTCCAGCATCACCATACAATCCTGCTGACAGTCTCCTCCATCGTCCCCATACAATCTTGCTGACAGTCTCCTCCGCAGTAGAGGAGACTGTCACACCACTCTGTGATAGGAATAACCATCTGCTGCTGACAGTCTCCTCCCCGACCTCCTGCTGACGGATACCTCACCTCCTCACCCGATCACAGTCCGCACACCGTCCACACTGACAATCTAGCGACAGGGGGGCCGTGGGAGGGGCGTTAGGGGGGGCCCGCCGGGGGTCACGAGAGCGGTCTGTGAGAGAGAGAGAGGGTCAGACAGAGACACACACAACTTACCTGCAGTGCAGCCGGTCTTCATAATGGCGCCTGCTATCTCCCTACAAACCAGCTTTTCTGCTGTGTGACTCTGAACTACATCTGTGCAGTACAGAGCCAGATAGCAGATGCAATGAACGGCTCCAGTTTATTGTGTCCTATGCACTGTGCTGCCGTATTCCATCTGTGTATGTGTCGTTAAGAGACACATACAAAGATTAAATAAAACATGGCAGCCCCCAGTACAGTAAGAAAGTGTCAATAAAAAAAAACTTTGTGTGTGAAAAATTAAATAAAGTCAATATAATATTTTATTAAATAACACATAAATTAATAAAAAATAAAAAAAATCATGACACTGTCCCTTTAACCCCTTCACGACCACCCCACGTAGATTAACGGGTTGCAAAGCTGGTCGTTGTGCCTGCAGCCCGTTAATCCACGTGTGCTCCTAACAGAGCACACAGACGCTCCCCGCAGCCCGGCATCTCCCAGTACAGGCTGCTACTAGCAGCCTTAGTACTGGGGGAAAACATCGGGTCGGATCACAGCGGTGATCCGAACCGATTAACCCCTTAATTGCGGCAGTCAATAGTGACCGCCGCATTTAAGTTCTTATAGCAACATCGGCACCCCGCTACGCGATTGCGGGGGCCGATTGTTGCGGGGGGGCGATTGCTATGGCAAATGGAAGCCTAACAAAGGCTTCCTATCTGCCAATACGTTAGCCGATTAGGCCCCGCCCGGAGGCGGAGCCTGATTGGCTTGCTGTCAGTGAACAACTGACAGTTCTAATACATTGCACTACATGGGTAGTGCAATGTATTAGAACATCAAACAAACAGTTGGACCTTCAAGTCCCCTAGTGGGACTAAAGAAAAGTGTAAAAAAAAAGTAAAAATAAAAGTTGTAAAAATACAATAAAAGTTTCAAATAATAACACAAAACACAATCGCCCTTTTTCCTTTATCAAGTCATTTATTATTGAAAAAAATAATAAAGCCATACATATTTGGTATCGCTGCGACCGTAACTATAAAAATATTATGTTATTTATTCCGCACAGTGAACGCCGTAAAAAAAAAAAATAAAAAAAATACTGACATAATTGCTATTTTTTGGTCACTTTGTCTTCCAAAAATTGAAATAAAAAGTGATCAAAAAGTCGCATGTACCCAAAAATGGTACCTATAAAAACTATAACTCGTCTCGCTAAAAACAAGCCCTCATACAGCTCCGTCAATGAAAAAATTAAAACCGTTATGGCTCTCACAACATGGCGACAGAAAAAATCCATTCTCTTTACAAAGGTTATTTTATTGTGCAAAAAGTTGTAAAACATAAAAAAGTTCTATAAATTAGGTATCACCGGAATCGGACTGACCTGCAGAATAAAGGTAACGTGTAATTTATAACGCGTGGTGAATGCTGTATAAAAAGAATTAAAAAAATAATGTCAGAATTGCTGTTTTTTGGTCACCTTGCCTCCCAAAAAAAAAAGGATAACATGTGATCAAAAAGTTGCATGTACCCCAAAATGGTACCAATAAAAGTTACAGCTCGTCCCGCAAAAAAAAAACCAGCCCTCATACCACTACGTCTATGAAAAAATAAAATTAGTTTATATGCAGTTGTGCAGGCCCGAGGGGAAAATTTCTTCTGTTTCAAGAGGCAAATTATCAAGGCCCTAAAAGAAGGGAACCAGGAAGGGTAGGGCCCAAACATATCTGCTGGAAGAGAGTATGCCCATATTATACCTGGACAACACTTCCCAGCAAAATTCCCTAAACTGCAAAGGTGCGGAGTGTGGACCAAAAGGGGGATAAGGAAGGACATTTATCAGTGCGACACTGGCCTGTGCAGAAAGGATTGTGTCACAGCATAACACACATCTATGAATTATTTTACTGTTTTTTAATAACCCAATTATTTTACCACCTGTGACCTGACTATGCCCCTGATGTAAAAAAAACAGCCCTCATACCACTACGTCTATGAAAAAATAAAATTAGTTTAGGCTCCAATAAGCCAGGAAATAAAAATATGAAGTTGTGCCGGCCCGAGGGAAACATTTCTTCTGTTTCAAGTGGCGAATTATCAAGGCCCCTAAAATTAGGGAACCAGGAAGGGGAGGGCCCAAACATATCTGCTGAAAGCGAGGGTGCCCGTATTATACCAGGACAACACTTCTCAGCAAAATTCCTCAAACTGCAAAGGTGCGGAGTGTGGACCAAAAGGGGGATAAGAAAGGACATTTATCAGTGCGACACCGGCCTGTGCAGAAAGTATTGCTTCACAGCGTAACACACATCTATGGATTATTTTATTGTTTTTGTTTACCCCATTATTATACCACCTGACTATGCCCCTTATATACTCCGCCCGGCTTACATGTACCCCCACATTATAAACGGAAACACCAGTAAGACTCAATACAAGACTACTACAAGCAAAATCCACACTCCAAAAGCAAAATGGCGCTACCTCCCTTCTGAACCCTACAGTGTGCCCAAACAGCAGTTTACTTCCACATGTATGGCATCGCCATACCCAGGAGAACCCTTTTAACAATTTTTGGGGTGTGTGTCTCCAGTGGCACAAGCTGGGCGCCACATATTGGCATATCTATAGAGAAAAATCCCATTTTCACTCTGCAACATCGAGTGCACACCAATTTCTGCCAATCACCTGTGGTGTTAATATGCTCACTACACCCCTAAGTGAATACCTTGAGGGGTGTAGTTTCCAAAATGGGGTCACTTCTGGGGGGGATCCACTGTTTTGGTCCCACAGGGACTTTGCAAATGCGACATAGCGCCCAGAAACCAATCCAGCAAAATCTGTACTCCAAAAGCCAAATGGCGCTCCTTCCCTTCTGAGCCCTACTGTGTGCCCAAACAGCAGTTTATGACCACATATGTGGTATTGCCGTACACAGGAGAAGTTGCTTTACAAGTGTTGTGGTGCTTTTTTTTCATTTATTTGTTGAGAAAATGAAACATTTTCAGCTAAAACTACGTCTTATTGAAGAAAAAGGATTTTTTTAAATTTTCACTGCCCAATTCTATTAAAATCTATGAAACACCTGTGGGGTCAAAATGCTCACTACACCCCTAGATGAATTCCTCAAGGGGTGTAGTTTTGTGAATGGAATCACTTTTGGGGAGTTTCCACTGTACTGACACCTTAGGAGCTTTGCAATAGTGACATGGTGTCAAGAAACCAATCCAGCAAAATCTGTGCTCCAAAAGCCAAATGGCTCTCCTTCTCTTCAGATCCTTGCCGTGTGCCCAAACAGCAGTTTATGACCACAAATGGGGTATTGCCGTACTCCAGAGAAGTTGCTTTACAAATCTTTTTTTTTTTTTATTCCTTTATTTGTTGAGAAAATGAAAAATTTTGAGCTAAAGCTACGTCTTATTGGAAAAAAAGTATTTTTTTTATCTTCACTGCCCAATTCTAATAAAATCTATGAAACCCCTGTGGGTTCAAAATGCTCACTACACCCCTAGATGGATTCTTCAAGGGGTGTAGTTTTCTCAATGGAGTAAATTTTTTGGTGTTTTCACTGTTTTGGTCCCTTAGGGGCTTTGCAAATGCGACGTGGTCTCCGCAAACCATTCCTGCTAAATTTGAGCTGCAAAAACCAAATGTCGCTCTTTCCCTTCTAAGCCCTGCCGTGTGTCCAAACAACCGTTTATTACCACATGTGGGGTACTGTTTTACTCGGGAGAAATTGCTTTACAAATGTAGTGGTGCATTTTCTCCTTTTAGCCCTTGTGGAAATTAGAAAAACTTAGCTAAACCTACATTTTCTTTGAAAGAATGTAGATTTTCATTTTCACGGCCTACTTCCAATAATTTCTCCAAAAAACCTGCGGAGTCAAAATGCTCACTATACCCCTAGATAATTTCCTCAAGGGGTATACTTTCCGAAATGGGGTCACTTTTGGGGGATTTCCACTGTTTTGGCGCCGCAAGAGCCTTTCAGACCCGACATGGTGCCTAAAATATTTTCTAATAAAAAAGGAGGCCCCAAAATCCTCTAGGTGCTCCTTTGCTTCTGAGGCTGGTGCTGCAGTCAATAAGTGCACTAGGGCCACATGTGGGGTATTTCTAAAAACTGCAGAATCTGGGCAATAGATATTGAGTTGCGTTTCTCTGGTAAAACTTTCTGTGTTACAAAAAAAATAGATGAAAAATTTATTTCTACAAAAAAAAAAGGAAATGTTAACATTTCACATCTACTTTGCCTTAATTCCTGTGAAACATCTAAAGGGTTAAGAAACTTTCTAAATGCTGGTTTGAATACTTTGAGGGGTGACGTTTTTAAAATGGGGTGACTTATCGAGGGTTTCTAATATATAAGGCCCTAAAATCCACTTCACAACTGAACTGGCCCCTGTAAAAATAGCCTTTTGAAATTTTCTTGAAAATGTGAGAAATTGCTGCTAAAGTTCTATGCCTTGTGATGTCATAGAAAAATAAAAGGATGTTCAAAAAACAATGCCAATCTAAAGTAGACATATGGGTGATGTTAATTAGAAACAATTTTGTGTGGTATTACCATCTGTCTTACAAGCAGATACATATAAATTTAGAAAAATGCAAATTTTTTCAATTTTTCGCTAAATTTTGGTGTTTTTCACAATTAAATACTTAATGTATCGAGCAAATTTTGCCAGTAACATAAAGTCCAATGTGTCACGAGAAAACAATCTCAGAATCGCTTGGATAGGTAAAAGCATTCCGAAGTTATTACTACATAAAGTGAAACATGTCAGATTTGAAAAAATTGGCTGCGTCCTGAAGGCCAAAACAGGCTGTGTCCTGAAGGGGTTAAAGCACTCCCATTTAGAGTCTGTTTCTTTATTTTTGACAATAGTTGCTCCTAGTCTATGTCCTGAAGTGCAGCCCTCAACCAGGGAAATTAGTAATTTTTGGACAGAGACGTCACAGGCTCCCTCTAGAGGACCCCTGACATCACTGTCTATATATGGATAGTAACGTCAGTGGATACTCCAGGAGCAGAATCCCGGCCAGAGCGTCGGCATTCTCTGGCCTGGGGGTTCCGGTCAAGGAGGACCCTTGATGTCACTGTCAATATATGGACAGGCATGTCAGTGGCTCCATCTAGTAGTGGAATCCCTGGCCAGAGGGTTGTCCGTTGCAGTGAGGTGTTAGCTGTAACATATATGTATGTAACATGTTGTCTAGGGGTTCAATTTCCTATTATCACTATAGTACCAGCCAATGCAGCCCGCTACATTTGTTTGTACAGCTGACCTTCCCCCCAGACTCCCACAAGATGCCACCTGAGGTAAGATTCTCAACTGGGTGCACAGCGTACTACAGTTACAGTACAGAACTAAAACTTTCAGAGCTAAGTCTTATCTGTCTTGAAATAAGTCGTGTACATCTTCACATAACCAGAACAGATTTTTATCTTCTAGAAGTAAACAATAACACTTTTCATTAAATGACAGCAAGTAGAGATCTTAAAACCATGAGGAATTGAGACAGACAGTATATTAAAATTAAATATTGCTTGTCATTATAAAATTAACAAGCCTTATTTAATGAAATCATAATACCCTTTAAGCTATAATTTATGATACAAACACTTTTATTTCTGTAAAAGACTTACCAGACATTTTTATTGAGGCATATTTAGAGAGATCCTGATCTTGCAAAGAGATCCCTGGGACCAACTGTACTCGGTTGTTATGAGGTTGTGACTTACCGATCTGGGAAACCAATGGGGATGTCAAGCCCATGTTGTTGAAATTGGAGTGATCTAATGAAATGAGACATTTCTTAAAATTTAACATAATATAATATGCAAGTTTTTTTTCTTAATACAGCATAATTTATTTTTCTTTTATAGATTTTTTCAATGCATTAACTAATAACCCATTTTATGTTTCCAATACCATTTTTTTTATTAAAGAAAAACATTTTAACTATTTTGCACTTTATAGAAATGTTAATAACAATATTGGCTTAAAGTTGGATTGATTGGATTTAAATTATGACCTTGAAGAATTATTAAATAATCTTTTAGTATAGGAAGATCTTTAGGCCAATGCAAAGCTAGTACAATGCACATCCGATGTCATCTAGTTAGGGTTTTATGCAAAAGTTTAGGTCATGCTTTGGTGTGAAGCACACACAATGTCTGCAGGGAACAAGCTATAATACAACATATTTCTAAAAATATTAATGCATCATTTATTTGTTGATTTTATCATTATGGAAATAAATATAACATACAATTTGCATGTGAAACCGTTTTTGAACCTTTTTAATGGATCTAATAGTGTGATTTTTTTTTAGGAGTTTATCCAAGTCAGGTGTAAACAATCTCAGAACGTAATACATTTTGTGACAATGTGACCATGAGCTCCTCTAAGTAACTGACAAAGGATCTGAAAATAAAGATTATTTATTCTAACAAATTAGAAGGCGGCTGTAAAAAATCTGTCTAAATTCTTCCTTCTTTCAATTTCCACTGATCAAAATGTTATCAGGAAATCTAAGTCTGTGACCTGTTTGTTTCCCCTCTTAGGATACTGGTGCAAATAAGCAAAAAGGAGAAAAGGAGCTGGTGTTGTACTTTGGTGATAAGGAAATACAGGGCACAGTATGCTGTACCAGAATCAATTATTTCAGTTTTTGGAATATGTAATAATTAAAAAAAAGAAATAAAGAAATGAAGTATATCAAAGCACAGAAAGAAGAGAGCTTATAGCCAGGAATATATATTAAATGTACAAATTTTATTAACATATACAGACAGATAGTCATATAAAAATATATGTATATAATACAATATAATATAAGGACAAGACTCTAGTAAAAGGGTTCAAAGAGAAGATACCGTCATTATTGGTGTACAAGCTGGGTTGGCTATATTGTCACAAAAACAAATCCTCTCAGGTATACTAAGAAAATCCCTCATATTGAAAGTAGCAGAGTTATATAAACTCAATGAGAAGTAACAGAGTTATATAAACTCCATTATATAAACTCCAAGGGGATTCCAGTTATCTTAATCAAATATTAGTGAGAGGATACGTGGACAAAGGCTTACCCATAGTTTGTTAGAATTGCAGCCCGATAGGTGCTCCAGCACAAAAGCCCCAACGCGCGTTTCGCTATTAGATTGCTTCCTCATTATGTACAATATAGGCTACTTATAATGTGGTGACAGAGCCTCTTTAAGGTAAGCACAGAAATTAATGCTAGCTCCATCTATAAGCAGCTTTTATACATATATTATCTCACATGGAAGATGTTGGGACACAGGCGGGTTGGTTAGAATAGCTGTTTTTATCCAGAAGAAGCACCAAACCTGGCCATGGGTTGTTTCTGGTATTGCAGCCTCACTCCATTGAAGAGAATGGGGCTCAGCTGCAATACCATGCTCAAGCCATGGACAGGTGTTGCGCTGTTTCTGGAAGAAAGCAGCCATGTTTTTTCAATCCTGGACAACCCCTTTAATGTTACATAGTATGGTTGAAAGAAGACATATGTCCATATGTATATTAAAGGGGTCTTCTACCTTCTGACACTTGATGACCATCAGTACGTGATCTGTGGGGGTCCGACACCCGGGCCCCGCATAGATCAGCTGATCCAGTGCCTCCGTGCACCAGATGTACATACCGGAAGCAGTTAACTCCGGCCACGGAATAGCGGCCGAGCTGCAACTTTGCTCCTATTCAAGTGAATAGGAGCGGACCTGCAGTTCAGCAGCATTGCCGCTATGCTGTGTACGGAGCCAACTG
Source organism: Rhinoderma darwinii (assembly GCF_050947455.1). NCBI lineage: Eukaryota > Metazoa > Chordata > Amphibia > Anura > Rhinodermatidae > Rhinoderma > Rhinoderma darwinii. The sequence continues at coordinate 69,799,758 of NC_134693.1, read as the reverse complement.
CTTTCGGCTTTGTACATAGTATTATGTGCCATAACATCTGGTGCACACAGGCCACAGGAGCGGCTTATCGGTACGGGGTCCGAGTGTCAGACCCGCACCGATGATATACTGATGACCTATCCGGTGGATAGGTCGTCAGTTGTCAGAAGGTGGACAACCCCTTTAAGTTCAACCAAGGGATGGGAGAAAGGGATGGGAGAAATTATAGAACTTCATTTTTCCCCTATTGATCCAGAGTAAAGTTTAAAAAAATAAAACTAATTAAGTAGATAAATATGAAAATTACCCATAAGGCATTAACCAATCTTCCCTAAAAAGAAAAAAAATTCCCTCTTGATCCCAAGTGACAATCCATCTGTATCAACAATCAAACAAGAAATGTATACATTATACATCATATTTGTGCATGGCCATTTTAAGGTGCCCATAGACATTAGATGAAAAGTTAAAAGTCTAATGTGTTTAGGTGTTTCCTGGGGGTATTGAGGAACATGTTTTGGCCATATTGCACTTTATAAGCCAATTATATTATTTTTCTCTTGAAAAAGGAATGTCAAAGGTGTCCGAAGTCTTTCCCGTTCTTCCTCTACAAGAATTAACATACATGTTCAGCCAAGCCATTTTTATAGGGTGATAGCTGTCACTCTTTGTGGGCAGCCATCTTTAGTCAGCTGCAAGTCTATGTCATCTAAGCTGACAAATTTGAAAGTGTTCAAGAGATCACGTTACCTGACTTGGCAGGTTGAGTCCAATAAGATATAATTCTTTATTTGAGATTATTGACCAAAGCATTAGGACATTGGGACAACATCTGCAATGTTTACCCCATAGAAAGTAATGATACTGTAATTGGTTTGCTCTAAGTACCCTCCTCTCAAATATATTCAGTGGGCTATACAAGAACCTCAGATGTGTGATGAAGCTAGTTATACGAATTGCTGAGGGCAACACTAATATGATATAGTGACCGAGACAATCCAAATCATGTGGCAGGGTCAACAGAATTCCTGTCATCTGTGTGACAAATATTTGCAAGCTACTAAAGTTAGCCCCACATTGGTCTATTGTTCTGTAGATCCTGTCTACTAATACAAAAAAGGCCATTCCAGGAGGATGAACTGAATAGAACACTAGTGTGGAGCATGTACTCTCTTGACCCGTCCTGCGCTGCTAACTAAAGACCTGTCTCTAATCTTCCCTTGATCTCTAAACTTCTGGAACAATTGGTCTACTCTCGCCTAATCTGCTATCATTCTGCTAACTCTCTTGACCCCTTACAATCTGGTTCCCGAACTTTACACACTACAGAAACAGAAAAGTCTCAAAGATCTACTGACGGCTAAATCGAACGGAAACTACACTCTATTGATTCTTCTGGTTTTCTCTGCAGTCTTTGACACTGCAGACCACCAACTCCTACACAAAATTCTTAACTCTATTGGCCTTAATGCCTTAAAGGGAATGTGTCGCTAGAAATTATTATTTTATTTTTTTTTTAGTTAAACAGTTAGTATATAAATGATTACACATTGTTTTAATTATTTTAATTTTTTCACAAGTCAGGAAATATTATAAATTAGATTCTAATTTATAACATTTCCATGTGCTGGTCACTAGAGGGAGCAATTCCCAAAATTGCAGCATTGGCATGTGGTAAAGCAACCTAATTGCTTTATGCTGCAAAATTGGAGAAGACACACTCGCTCTAGTGTCCTCACACAATCCCCCCTCCTTTATCCTGGCTAATGCCAGGAGAAAGGAGGGGGTTGAATGTTCAAACCTCCTACACTGTGTGCCACCATTTTTTGAGTGAATGCACAGTGTAGGAGGATTTGATACTGTGGAAATCATACAGTATAACACGAACATACACACACATCACATGCACAAACATAACTTACCTGCTACTGCCGCCGCCGCTCCTAGTCCTTGCGTCTGACCATATGGCCGGAAGCCACGACCAGAAGTCGTCATCTTACTGTCCGGCTGTGGCTTCCGGTACACATGAAAATGGCGCCGGATGTCGCTCTGCCGAAGACCTTCCTTTTTATCTGTGTGAGAGCAGCGCATGCGCCGTTCCCACACAGACGGCGTACGCTATAGTGAATGGAACGGCTCCCGTTCCCATTCTCTATGGGGATGTATGTGCCGTATTGCATCTCTGTATGTGTCGTTAATCGACACATACAGAGATGAAAAAAAATGGCAGCCGCCATAGAGAAGTAAAAGAAAGAAAAAAGTACAACACAAAAACACAAATAAATAAAATTTATTTTAATGACATACTAAAAGTCATAATATATAAAAAAAAAAAAAATTTGTGACACCTTCCCTTTAAGGACGCAGCTTAGTTTTGGCCTTAAAGCTCAGAGCCCATTTTTAAAATAGGACATATTTCACTTTATGTGGTAATAACTTCGGAATGCTTAAACTTATCCAAGCGATTCTTGTTTTCTCGTGAGACATTGGGCTTTATGTTAGTGAAATTTGGTCAATATATTCAGTGTTTATTTGTGAAACAGCAAAATTTAGAGAAAGTTTTGAAACAATAGCATTTTTATGAATTTAAATGTATCTGCTTATAAGACAGATGGTTATACCACCCAAAATAGTTACTAGTTCACATTTCCAATATGTCTACTATATGTTGGCATCATTTTTTGAACATTCTTTTATTTTTCTAGATGTTACAAGGCTTAAAACATAAGCAGCAATGTCTCATATTTTTAATAACATTTTCAAAGCCTTTGTTTTTAGGTACTAGTTCAGTTCTGAAGGTGCTTTGAGGGGCCCTCTATATTAGAAACCCCCATAAAACACCCCATTTTAGAAACTAGACCCCTCAAAGTATTCAAAACAGCATTTAGAAAGTTTATTAACCCTTTAGGTGTTTCACAAGAATTTAAAGCAAAGTATAGGTGAAATTTACAAATTTATTTTTTGTCAGAAAATCCTTTTTATTTTATTTTTTTCTGTAAAACAGAAGGTTTTACCAGTGAAACGCCACACAATACTTATTGCTCAGATTCTGGGGTTTATAGAAATATCCCACATGTGGCCCTAGTGTGGTAATGGACTGAAGCACCGGCCTCCGAAGTAAAGGAGCACCTAGTGGATTTTGAGGCCTCCTTTTTATTAGGAACAATGTCTGGTTTGAAGAGATCTTGTGGTGCCAAAACTGTGGAAACCCCCAAAAAGTAACCCTATTTGGCAAACTACACCCTTCAAGAAACTTATCAAGGAGTATAGTGGGCATTTAGACCCCACAGGTTTTTTGCTGCATTTTGTGGAATATGGCTGTGCAATTAAAAATCTAATTTTTATGATAAAAGGTACAAATTTTTAATTTTGACAAGGAATAAAGGAGAACAATTTCTACCAGTACAGGGGAAACCCCTTAAAAGTGACCCTATTTTGGAAACTAGGTGAATTCATTGTAGTTTTCATGGGGTGCATGCGACTTTTTGATCAGTTTTTATTCTATTTTTTAAGAGTCGTGGTGACTAAAAAACAGCAATTCTCTATTGTTTTTTATTCAATTTTTTTTACAGCGTTCACCGTGCGCTATAAATGACATTCACTTCATTCTGCGGGGCTATACGATTACAGTGATACTATATGTTTACCGTTTTTGTTATGTCTTATGGCATTTGCACAATAAAATCTTTTTATAAAAAATCATTTACTTTTTGTGTTGCCATATTCTAAAAGCCATAACTTTTTTCTTTTTCCATCAAGAAAGCCGTGTGAGGGCTTGTTTTTTGCGTAACGAACTGTAGTTTCGATCAATACAATTTTTAGGTACATTCGACTTTTTGATCTTTTTATTCCATTTTTTGGGAGATGAAGTGACTAAAAAATTGTGATTCTAGTATGGTTTATTATTTTCTTTTATGGTGTTCACCACGCGGGATAAATAACGAAATACTTTTGTCGTTCAGGCCGTTACGGACGCGGTGATACCAATTATGTATAGTTTATTTGTTTATTATTATTTTTTTTTTTTAATAATAAAGGACTGATAAGGGAAAAAGGGGGATTTTTTACGTTTAATTTTTTATTTTTACACAACTTTTTATTAACGTTTTTATTTTGTTCCACTAGGGGACTTGAGGGCAGGGGGCCCTAATCGCAATTCGAATTCACTGTACTACATGCCTAGTGTAGTGTATTGGAGCTGTCAGCTACTCGCTGACAGCAAGCATAGTGGGTCCTGACTTTCTCAGGACCCACTAGGCTTTCGTAAATGGCATAGCCGGAGGCCATTATTAGGCCTCCGGTTGCCATAGCAACCATCGCCACCCGCTATCATGTAGCGGGCCAACGATGGTGGTTTAACCGCTAAGAAGCTGCGATCGCTTTTGAACGTGGCTTCTAAGGGGTTAATCAGCGGGGACACCGCGATCGGTCCCCGCTAAAGGAGCTGCGGCAACTGCTGTACGAGACAGTAGTTGTCACAGATCCTGTAAGTGCCGGGAGGACAGACGAAATGGCCGACCCACCTGTTATGTACTATTAGGTCATGGAGCGCGAACGATGCACTTACCATGACCCAATAGTACATCCAGGAGCGGGAAGGGGTTAAGGGCACTGGTCTCTCTTGGTTCTCTTCCTATCTCTCTGACCACTCGTTCACTGTATCAATGTCAAGCAGCAGCTCAAAAAGCAAATAGGATTTTAGGGTGTATAAAAAGAGATAAAAACCCGTGATTCAAATGTAATATTACTCCTGTATAAATCTCTTGCAAGGCCACATCTTAAATATGGAATTCAGTTTTGGGCTCCACATTGCAAAAAGGATATAGGAGAACTGGAGTGGGTTCAAAGGAGAGCGACTATGTTATTAAATGGGATGGGAGTTGTCGTTTACAATGAAAGACTGGGCTAGCTCAGCTTGGGGAAAAAAAAGACTCCTTAGAGCTGATCTTATTAACATATATAAACATATGTGTGGTCAATACAAAGAACTAGCACATAATCTGTTCTTTCCAAGGACTCTACAAAGGACCAGGGGGACATTCATTGTGTGTGTAAGGAAGATGTTTCAGAGTTCAATATAGGAGAGGGTTCTTTACAGTTAGAGTAGTCAAACTATGTAATGCCCTACCCCAAGAGGCAGTAATGGCAGATAGTATGTCGGCATTTAAAAAAGGCTAGATTATTATTTACTAACAAATGGAATTGAGGGTTATAATTAATCAAGAAATGAAAGATGTGTAATTTATTGAGAAATGTTGAACTTGATGGACCTGTGTCTTTTTTCTTCCTATATAAGGCCTGATTTACACAAGCGTGTGTGTTTTGCGCACGCAAAAAAACGCAGCGATTTGCGTGCGCAAAAGGCACTTGACAGCTCCGTGTGTCATCCGTGTATGATGCGCGGCTGCGTGATTTTCGCGCAGCCGCCATCATAGAGATGAGGCTAGTCAACGTCAGTCACGGTCCAGGGTGCTGAAAGAGTTAACTGATCGGCAGTAACTCTTTCAGCACCCTCGACAGTGAATTCCGATCACAATATCGAGTAACCTGTTTAAAAAAAAAGAGGTTCGTACTTACCGAGAACTTCCCGGCCGTTGCCTTGGTGACGCGTCCTTGGTGACGCGCCTCTCTTGACATCTGGCCCCACCTCCCTGGATGACGCGGCAGTCCATGTGACCGCTGCAGCCTGTGCTTGGCTTGTGATTGGCTGCAGCTGTCACTTGGACTGAATTGTCATCCCGGGAGGTCAGACTGGAGGAAGAAGCCGGGAGTTATCGGTAAGTCAGAACTTTTTTTTTTTTTACACGTTCACGTATATTGGGATCGGAAGTCACTGTCCAGGGTGCTGAACCAGTTTAACACTTTCAGCACACTGAACAGTGACTGTCTCCTGCCGGGTTCGGTCAAAACGAGTTCGGCCGAACCCGGTGAAGTTCGGTTCGCTCATCTCTAAGACTCTCCGTTTGGATGTTTGTAAACAGAAAAGCACGTGGTGCTTTTCTGTTTACATTCAGTTTGACAGCTCTTGCGCGAATCACGCAGTTCGCACGGAAGTGCTTCCGTGCGACCTTCGTGGGTTTCACGCACCCATTGACTTCAATGGGTGCGTGATGCGCGAAAAACGCAGAATATTAGAACATGTCGTGAGTTTTTTTCAGCGCACTCACGCTGAGCAAAACTCACGGACTGTCTGCATGCCCCCATAGACTTGTATAGGTCCGTGCGACCCGCGTGAAAAGCATGCGAGTCGCACGGACGTATATCACGTTCGTGTAAATGAGGCCTAACTTTGTAACTTGCAAGCCCCTCTATCCTTCACCTCAATTACATTTGCCCATTTCTTATTCTGGAAACAGCCAAAACTCTTATTGTCACTCTAATTCACTTTTGTTTTGACTACTGTAAGTCATTACTAATCAGTCTTCCCTTCACTAAACTCTCCCCTCGTCAATTTATCCTTAATGGAGCAGCCAGGCTCATCTTTCTGACCAATCACTATACCAATGCCTCTACCCTGTTCCCAGTCACTGCGCTAGTTGGCAATTCTCTTCAGAATAAAATGTCAACTTATTACTCTCACTCACAAAGCTCTCCACAGTGCTGCACGATCTTACATATCCTGCCTCATCTCTGTCTACCACCCTACACGTTCCAAGACCTTAGATTAATTAACATCCTCTAAAATCTGATCCTCCCACTCCCAATCTCCAAGATTTTTCTCATGCTACACCAGTATACGCTACCCCAGAAAATCAGATTAATTTTTAACATTCACAGTTTTAAGCATGCCCTGAAAACACTTCTTTTTAGACAGACCTATAACATTCCTTAATCTGACACATTCCAACTATTTCATTAGTCATCACAACCTGACCCCTCCATTCAGCAGTATTCCCCCACAATTCTTGCACACTAATTCACCTCATATGTCATATACAGATACTGGCTGGTGACCGGCTCATGCAGCTTTATGTGTTCTACCCCATGTGTTTAAAAGATGGCTGGACCATTATACTAAACATGCACTTTTTACATTTTGGATCACCCCGATTTCCTCATATATTGTAAGCTCCTGTGAGCAGGGTCCTCACTCCTCTTGTCTGAATTGCTAATTAATTTTGTCACTATGTAATGTCTGATATTGTCTGTACATGTACCCTCTGAATTGTAAAACGTTGTGGAATATGTTGGCGCTATATAAAGATTATTATGTACTATGAGTGACAAATTTCCACCTCTCCATGTGTGTTGAGATAGATAGATATGTGACTCCCACATGCAATTATAATTCCGTCCTTAGGCCACACAGCCCCATTATAGATTGTGCCACGCAGCCCCCCCCCCCCTGTAGAAACAAATTAAAAAAATGTAATTACCTAGCCTCATTCCTGCGACGGATGGAGCTGCTCCATGCCGAGACGGGACACTTGCGTAGGCCGTCGTGATCCAGTGACGTCATTACGCCGGCCTGCTCTGGAACTCTGTCCCGGCGTCTTAAAGGCTGCAGGCCTAATGTGGCCTGTAGCCTAGTGATGGTGGAGCAGGGAGCTGCTACACCATTTTATTCAATTGCATCAGTGTCCTGAGGACGCAGATACAATTGAATGTGGCAGTCGCTAGAACCGCCCCCCCGGGGCTAGCGACGCCACTGGGCATGAAGGGGGCCCGTGCCGCCCGACCCATAAATGTAATGTGCTGGGCAGCATGGGCCTCACAGCAGCCGCTAAGGCTGCTATAGTCGGCAGGGGGCCCTGGGAGTATGAGCCCGCCGCAGAGCAGCCGTGTCGAAACAGCTGATTGCTGATGATAGGAGCCCTGTATGCCGCACGTCTGCAGAGCGATTAGCTGTAATATTAAGTTGCAGGTGTACCAGCGGCGACCCCTTTTCCTTCCATCCTAGTTGTGCCTGGGGCAGATGCCCCATCTGCCCCTCTAGCTACGCCCCTGTGCCAGGGCCTGGCAATAAAGGAGGCTATTTTGGCCTTTTGAGTCCAACAATTCTGCACTTGATTTTATAGTAGCATACTGATTTCTGGAGGGCCTAATGTCCCTGAAACATTACACACACCCCATAAATGACTTTATTTACAAAAGTAGAGCCCTAAGGTTTTCTTCAAAGGGTTTATCATAATTTTAGAAAGTCCAGTTTTCTTCTAAAAATTTTTGAATAAAATGGAACAAAATAAAATTAGCATTTTTTTTTGTCAAATGCATAAGTTTACACAAGCATTTTTCATGCACAGTATAGACCACAGATAAAATTAATCTAATTTCACATTCTGCCACTTCTCCCGTGTATGAAGATACCTAACATGTGTACTTTATTCACTGTACGAAATACAGGCATGAAGCCCTTTTCCCAGCTATCTAATAAACTATAACTATCTGAAATAGATATTAATATATACACTGTACTTACAGTGCAAATCACAGTTCCTGAATTGGAACAGACTGATTATTTACACAGATTGCATTTTCAAGTTTTAAATGTGTGTGGTTCATCTATAATGTGAATGTTAAACTATAAATGTGTAAGTAAAACTTACCTTTTAGGGCATGACCACACATGGCGGAATTCCTCCGCAACTGTCCGCATCAATGCCGCACAGAATCTGCGTTGCAGATTCTGCAGCGGATCTGCACAAAATGTGCAGAAAATTGATGCGGACTGGCCGCTGCGGACTGCAGGAAAAGTGCTTCTCTTCTCCCTATTCAGTGCAGGATAGAGAGAAGGGACAGCACTTTCCCTAGTGAAAGTCAAAGAAATTCATACTTACCGCCCGTTGTCTTGGTGACGCGTCCCTCTTTCGGCATCCGGCCCGACCTCCCTGGATGACGCTCCAGTCCATGTGACCGCTGCAGCCTGTGCTTGGCCTGTGATTGGCTGCAGCCGTCACTTACACTGAAACGTCATCCTGGGAGGCCGGACTGGAGACAGACGCAGGGAGTTCTCGGTAAGTATGAACTTATATGTTTTTTTACAGATACATGTATATTGAGATCGGTAGTCACTGTCCCGGGTGCAGAAACAGTTACTGCCGATCGCGTAACTCTTTCAGCACCCTGGACAGTGACTATTTACAGACGTCTCCTAGCAACGCTCCCGTCATTACGGGAGCCCCATTGACTTCCTCAGTCTGGCTGTAGACCTAGAAATACATAGGTCCAGCCAGAATGAAGAAATGTCATGGTAGTAAAAACAATACGCTCCGCAGCACACATAAGATCTGCGGACTTCATTGCGGAATTTTGACTCTCCATTGAAGTCAATGGAGAAATTCCGCCATGAGTCCGCAACCAGTCCGCCACTGCTCCGCAACAGACAGAGCATGCTGCGGACACCAAATTCCGCTCCGCAGCCTATGCTCCGCAGCGGAATTGTACGCATCGTGTAAACGAACACTGCTAAATTAAAGTGAAAGTCAATGGAGAAACGGCTCCGCTGCGGATTAACGCTGCGGAGTGTCCGCAGCGGAATTTAAGTGAAATTCCGCTATGTGTGAACCCGCCCTTATTGTGTAATTGTATAGCTGGGAAAAGTGCTTCATGCCTGTTTTGGCAATTTGGAATTTTGTTTTTAGTCTTGCCAGCTATTTGGGTAATTTCTTTTGTTGCTGTATTTATTCACTGTGCGGTCATGTGCCAGGACTTGGCATAACAGGAGTTTTTTTTACCTTTTTGGTCCACCAATTTTGCACTTGATTTTATAGCCGCATATTGATTTCTGGGAGTCCTAATACCCCTGAAAAATTACAAACACACCATAAATGACTTTCTTCAAGGGGTTTATCCTCTTTTTAGAAAGACCAGTTTTCTTCTGAAAGTTACTTCCCAAAGAGTAACTGCACTTTTATCAACCTTTTAAAATGTCATAGAGACAAATCAAAAGTTTGGATCGGTGGGGGTCTGGGGTCTAGGAGATAGATTTATTAAGCCCCAAAGTACTAACTTATTTTAATCAAAAGATCTATTGGAAGTTGCCTCTTTGTAAATTCGTACGTAGTCTTTCTATTCCCTGCAAATTGAAACACCTTGGATCACCTTTATGATGCTCAAGGACATGCCTTGCCACTGGAGTATCCTCCTGCCTCAATATATTGCCCACATGCACAGCCGGCCTTAGCTATGTGCGACCGGCGAGGTTGCACAGGACGCCAGTCACCACACTGTTAGGGGGGCCATAGCGGATGTGCCTGCCCTGCGCCGTTTCCACAGCTCGGGGCACCGGCATGTCAGGTGAAGCTCACTATCTGCACAGAACTCAATACTGGCTGCCCTGCTCCTTGGCTAACGTTCACTCTTCCTGTCCTGCGTCCTGAATGACGAGGCAGGCGTGATGACATCATTCAGGAAGCAAGACAGGGAGGAAACAAGGTGCAGACTATCTTCCTTTGCGTTTCCTGGACTGGTGGTTATTTTTCAAGGGCGGCTCCAGCAGCACCAGTGGGCAGTGTTTGTGAGAAGTCCAGCAGTTCAGTCACTGACTGTGGGCTTTGGTTGAATGGGGGCACTGATAGGGCAATAATGGCAAATGGGCAGAGGATTCAGTGCCACCTTGGTGCCCATTTGCCACTTATTGCGCCTTTAACGTCCTTCTGTTCAGTGCCCCCTTGATGCCCATTTACCATTTATTGCCCCTTTATTGTTCTTCTGTCACAAAAGGTTCTAAAGGGGCAGTAAGTGGCAAATGGGGATCAAGGGGACACCAAACAGAAGGACACTAAAGGGCAATCAGTGGCTATTGGGCACCATGGTGGCACTGAACAACACTAAAGTGTTAATAAATGGCAAATGGGCACAGAATTCAGTGCCTCCAAAGGGCACATTTACCATTTGTTTCCTTTTTAAATTCTGTTCACATTACGTTGTCCGGAAGAAGAAAAAAACGTTGAAGCAGCAGGAGGACAAGTTAAAATAAAAACATAACTTATACTTACCTCTCTCCTCCCAGAAGCTCCTGCGCTGGGGGCTCCCGGGACCTCTGATCTCTGTTTATTTACAGCGGTGACATCACGTTGAAAGTACATAATCGCTGCAGCCTATTAATGGCCTCAGCGGTGTTCAGCTGAGGCCAGTCATAGGCTGCAGCGGTGATGTACAGTAGGTGTGATGCCACCATTACAGCCGCTCTGCATACAAACAAAGAACAAGAACAGAGGTGACAAGAGCCCCCAGGGCAGGAATGTCTGGGAGGGTAGAGGTAAGTATGGGCTGCTTTTTTATTTAAAGTCCTCCTCTCCACAGCCACATAAAAAGTTTAAACCCGGACAACCCCTCTAACCATTTAACGCCATCCATGTATGTATGGCGGATATGCATTTCAATAATATGGCGTATGCTCTGTGGTGTTACATAGGACTGCAGGTAATACTACTACATTATCTGTACTGAGAGTAATAACTGTTATCTGCGGTGTTACATAGGACTGCAGGTAACATCTACTACATTATCTGTACTGTGTGTATATATGGGTCTGTATGTGTATATGTTCTTGTGTCTATATATTTACCTATATGTATTTGTATATGTTCCATTGTGTGTTTGTGTGTATATATTTGTCTGTAAGTCTAAATATCTGGCTTTATGTACAGAGAAGGAAATAAGTATTTGATCCCTTGCTGATTTTGTAAGTTTGCCCACTGTCAAAGACATGAACAGTCTAGAATTTTTAGGCTAGGTTAATTTTACCAGTGAGAGATAGATTATATATATAAAAAAAAAAAAAAATCACATAGTCAAAATTATATATATTTATTTGCATTGTGCACAGAGAAATAAGTATTTGATCCCCTACCAACCATTAAGAGTTCAGCCTCCTCCAGACCAGTTACACGCTCCAAATCAACTTGGTGCCTGCATTAAAGACAGCTGTCTTACATGGTCACCTGTATAAAAGACTCCTGTCCACAGACTCAATTAATCAGTCTGACTCTAACCTCTACAACATGGGCAAGACCAAAGAGCTTTCTAAGGATGTCAGGGACAAGATCATAGACCTGCACAAGGCTGAAATGGGTTACAAAACCATAAGTAAGACGCTGGGTGAGAAGGAGACAACTGTTGGTGCAATAGTAAGAAAATGGAAGACCTACAAAATGACTGTCAATCGACATCGATCTGGAGCTCCATGCAAAATCTCACCTCGTGGGGTATCCTTGATCCTGAGGAAGGTGAGAGCTCAGCCAAAAACTACACGGGGGGAACTTGTTAATGATCTCAAGGCAGCTGGGACCACAGTCACCAAGAAAACCATTGGTAACACATTACGCCGTAATGGATTAAAATCCTGCAGTGCCCGCAAGGTCCCCCTGCTCAAGAAGGCACATGTACAGGCCCGTCTGAAGTTTGCAAATGAACATCTGGATGATTCTGAGAGTGATTGGGAGAAGGTGCTGTGGTCAGATGAGACTAAAATTGAGCTCTTTGGCATTAACTCAACTCGCCGTGTTTGGAGGAAGAGAAATGCTGCCTATGACCCAAAGAACACCGTCCCCACTGTCAAGCATGGAGGTGGAAACATTATGTTTTGGGGGTGTTTCTCTGCTATGGGCACAGGACTACTTCACCGCATCAATGGGAGAATGGATGGAGCCATGTACCGTCGAATCCTGAGTGACAACCTCCTTCCCTCCACCAGGACATTAAAAATGGCTCGCGGCTGGGTCTTCCAGCACGACAATGACCCGAAACATACAGCCAAGGCAACAAAGGAGTGGCTCAAAAAGAAGCACCTTAAGGTCATGGAGTGGCCTAGCCAGTCTCCAGACCTTAATCCCATCGAAAACTTATGGAGGTAGCTGAAGATCCGAGTTGCCAAGCGACAGCCTCGAAATCTTAATGATTTACAAATGATCTGCAAAGAGGAGTGGGCCAAAATTCCATCTAACATGTGTGCAAACGTCATCATCAACTACAAAAAACGTCTGACTGCTGTGCTTGCCAACAAGGGTTTTGCCACCAAGTACTAAGTCTTGTTTGCCAAAGGGAACAAATACTTATTTCTCTGTGCACAATGCAAATAAATATATATAATTTTGACTATGTGATTTTCTTTTTTTTTTTTATATAATCTATCTCTCACTGGTAAAATTAACCTAGCCTAAAAATTCTAGACTGTTCATGTCTTTGACAGTGGGCAAACTTACAAAATCAGCAAGGGATCAAATACTTATTTCCTTCACTGTATGTACAGTATATTTGTTCCAGTATGTGTGTGTCTATAAATGTGATTCATTTTTGGTTTGTGGAGGGCAGCAATAGAGATTCCCGCACAGGGCGCCATCCAACCTAAGGCCGGCCCTGCCCACATGTTCTAGGATTCTTCTCCTAAATTGGCAGATGGTTTTAACAACATAATTCAGAGGACACAGGCAACTAACCATGTAGACTATACCGTATGATTTACAATTTATGAAATCACAGTTATCAAAAACAGACCCTTTAGTCGCAGTGCTGAATGTCTTACCAGGATGTACAAATTCACAAGCCTTGCATGTCCCACATCTATATGATCCACATGTGTTACTCCTGTCCAGCCAGGTATGGGCTGATTTGGGTGTAGATAGATTAATGTGTACCTGTTAGGGATCTACCAGGTACTTCATCTAGCTATACTCCTGGGATTAATCAATCCACACCTGAGGCCAGACCTGTTCGACTGACACCATCTCCCACCAACCAGGGTGGCAGGCTCAGGAGTGTAAGAGCCTATCGCGGCCTGGTCTGTCGAAGTTAGCTCCGCCCCCTGCCCTTTATTACCTGCCCTGTGCTCTCCCTCAGTGCTTGTAATTCTTTTGGATTCCTGGCCCCACTGCTGCTTTCTCCAGCCTGCTTCTGCCGTGCTTCTGCCTTGCTGCAGTTCTGCTTGACCTGCTTTGCTTTGCCCCTGGCTTGCTTCTGTCTCCGTGCCCGCTCGGGTGTACTCACTTCGTCCTGGTCCTGACTGTTCGTTCGCCGCCCCGTTTCCTCGTGGCGTTCCGTGGCTACTGCCCCTTCCCTTGCGTGTTCCCTGTTTGTCTTCCTGTGCACTTAGCCAGCGTAGGGACCGCCGCCCAGTTGTACCTCGTCGCCTAGGGCGGGTCGTTGCAAGTAGGCAGGGACAGGGCGGTGGGTAGATTAGGGCTCACTTTCCCTTCACCTCCTTCCTGCCATTACATAATTACAAGCCCTTACCTAGTCTACCATTTCTCCTACGCTGACGCTGTCATGGACCCCCTTGAGACCCTGACCCAGCAGATGCAGGGCCTCTCCCTACAGGTCCAGGCCCTGGCCCAAAGGGTCAATCAGGGTGACGCTGCTTTAGTAGTACCCCTCACCTCACCTCTAGAACCCGACCTCAAGTTACCTGACCGGTTTTCAGGGGACCGTAAGACGTTTCTCTCCTTCCGGGAGAGTTGCAGATTGTATTTCCGCCTAAAGCCCCACTCCTCAGGTTCCGAGAACCAGCGGGTGGGTATCATCATATCCCGACTCCAGGAAGGGCCCCAAGAGTGGGCCTTCTCCTTGGCTCCTGACGCCCCTGAACTTTCCTCTGTTGATCGTTTTTTCTCTGCCCTCGGACTCATTTACGACGAGACTGACAGGACTGCTTTAGCCGAGAGTCAGCTGGTGACCTTACGTCAGGGTAGGAGACCGGTTGAGGAATACTGTTCTGATTTTAGGAAGTGGTGCGTAGCTTCTCAGTGGAACGATCCGGCCCTAAGGTGCCAGTTTAGGTTAGGATTATCTGACGCCCTGAAGGATCTGCTGGTTAGCTACCCCTCGCCTGACTCCCTTGACCAGGTTATGGCCCTAGCAGTACGACTTGACCGACGTCTCAGGGAACGTCAGCTAGAACGCTTCAGTGTGCTCCCCTCTGACTTTTCTGCGATCCCCCCCGAGGTCCCGTCTCCTCGCCCCTCCACGGAGGACTCGGAGGTACCTATGCAACTCGGGGCCTCCATGTCCCCTCGACAACGTAGGGAGTTTCGCAGAATGAATGGTCTCTGCTTCTACTGTGGGGACGACAAGCATCTACTGAACACCTGTCCCAGGCGCAAGAATAAGAAGCCGGAAAACTTCCGCGCCTAAGTGATCATCGGGGAGGTCACTTGGGCGCACAGGTATTTCCCGTTAATGTGAAACGCAATAAAATTTTGCTTCCCTTTCAGGTCTCGTTTGCTGGCCGGTCTGCCACGGGCAGTGCTTTCGTGGATTCTGGCTCATCTGCTAATATCATGTCTGTGGAATTTGCTATGTCTCTAAAGATGCCTTGTATTGATTTACCTTATCCTATCCCTGTAGTAGGAATCGACTCAACCCCCCTTGCTAATGGTTATTTTACTCAGCATACTCCTGTTTTTGAACTCCTGGTTGGCTCCATGCATTTGGAGCAGTGCTCTGTACTGGTGATGCAGGGATTATCGTCTGATCTGGTTTTAGGCCTTCCCTGGTTGCAATTGCATAATCCCACATTTGATTGGAATACTGGGGATCTCACCAAATGGGGTAATGAATGTCTTATGTCATGTCTTTCCGTTAACTCTATTTCTCCCCGGGAGGAGGTAAACACGCTTCCTGAGTTTGTTCAGGACTTCGCCGATGTGTTTTCTAAGGAGGCCTCCGAGGTGTTGCCCCCCCATAGAGATTACGATTGCGCTATCGATTTGGTGCCTGGTGCCAAGCTTCCTAAGGGTAGGATATTTAATCTTTCATGTCCTGAACGTGAAGCGATGAGGGTGTATATCCAAGAATGCCTGGCCAAGGGTTTCATTCGCCCCTCGACTTCTCCTGTAGGTGCTGGCTTCTTCTTCGTGGGGAAGAAGGATGGTGGTCTTAGGCCGTGCATTGATTATCGTAACCTGAATAAGGTCACCGTAAGGAACCAGTACCCACTTCCTTTGATTCCGGATCTTTTTAATCAGGTTCAGGGAGCCCAATGGTTTTCTAAGTTCGATCTACGGGGGGCATATAACCTTATCCGCATCAAAGAGGGGGATGAGTGGAAAACTGCGTTCAACACACCCGAGGGTCATTTCGAATACCTGGTCATGCCCTTTGGGTTGTGTAATGCCCCTGCTGTCTTCCAGAATTTTATTAATGAAATCCTGAGAGAGTACCTGGGTAATTTTCTTGTTGTGTACCTTGATGACATACTGGTGTTTTCCAAGGACTGGTCCTCCCACGTGGAGCATGTCAGGAGGGTGCTCCAGGTCCTTCGGGAGAATAATCTGTTTGCTAAGACTGAAAAATGTGTCTTTGGGGTACAGGAGATACCATTTTTAGGGCAAATCCTCACTCCTCATGAATTCCGCATGGACCCTGCCAAGGTTCAAGCTGTGGCGGAATGGGTCCAACCTGCCTCCCTTAAGGCGTTACAGTGTTTTTTAGGGTTCGCCAACTATTACAGGAGATTTATTGCCAACTTCTCGGTCGTCGCTAAGCCTCTTACGGACCTTACCCGCAAGGGTGCCGATGTCCTCCATTGGCCCTCTGAGGCCGTCCAGGCCTTTGAGACTCTCAAGAAGTGCTTTATCTCGGCCCCCGTGCTGATTCAGCCCAACCAAGAGGAGCCATTTATTGTGGAGGTTGACGCTTCCGAGGTGGGAGTGGGGGCCGTCTTGTCCCAGGGTACCAGCTCCCTCACCCATCTCCGCCCCTGTGCTTACTTCTCTAGGAAGTTTTCGCCCACGGAGAGTAACTATGATATTGGCAACCGCGAACTTCTAGCCATTAAATGGGCTTTTGAGGAGTGGCGGCACTTCCTGGAGGGGGCCAGACACCAGGTAACGGTCCTTACGGATCACAAGAATCTGGTTTTCCTAGAATCGGCCCGGAGGCTTAATCCTAGACAAGCTCGGTGGGCACTATTCTTTACCAGATTTAATTTCTTGGTTACCTATAGGGCTGGGTCCAAGAATATTAAGGCTGACGCTCTGTCACGTAGTTTCATGGCCAATCCTCCTTCCGAGAAGGATCCTGCTTGTATTTTACCCCCTGGTATAATCGTCTCTGCCACGGATTCTGATTTAGCTTCTGATATCGCGGCTGATCAGGGTGCAGCTCCCGGGAACGTCCCTGGGGACAAACTGTTTGTTCCCCTGCAATACCGGCTGAGGGTACTCAGGGAAAACCATGACTCCGCTCTATCTGGTCATCCTGGCATCTTGGGCACCAAACACCTCATTACCAGAAACTATTGGTGGCCTGGGTTGCCTAAAGATGTTAGGGCTTACGTCGCCGCTTGTGAGGTTTGCGCTAGGTCCAAAACCCCTAGGTCCCGACCTGCGGGCCTACTACGTTCCTTGCCCATTCCCCAGAGACCTTGGACCCATATCTCCATGGATTTTATCACCGATTTGCCTCCATCTCAGGGCAAGTCGGTGGTGTGGGTGGTAGTCGACCGCTTCAGCAAGATGTGCCACTTTGTGCCCCTTAAGAAGCTACCTAACGCCAAGACGTTAGCTTCTTTGTTTGTGAAACACATCCTGTGTCTCCATGGGGCCCCAGTCAATATCGTTTCTGACAGAGGGGTACAATTTGTTTCCTTATTTTGGAGAGCTTTTTGTAAAAAGTTGGAGATTGATCTGTCCTTCTCCTCCGCCTTCCATCCCGAAACTAATGGCCAAACGGAAAGGACCAACCAATCCCTGGAACAATATTTAAGGTGCTTCATCTCTGACTGTCAATTCGATTGGGTCTCATTCCTTCCCCTTGCTGAATTTTCCCTGAATAACCGGGTCAGTAACTCGTCAGGGGTCTCCCCGTTTTTCTGTAATTTCGGGTTTAACCCAAGGTTCTCCTCCGTCTCCCCTGGTTGTTCCAATAATCCTGAGGTAGAGGAGGTTCATCGGGAACTGTGCACTGTCTGGGCCCAGGTTCAGAAGAACCTAGAGGCGTCCCAGAGCGCACAAAAGATTCAGGCGGATAGTAGACGTTCTGCTAACCCCCGGTTTGTCGTCGGGGATTTGGTCTGGTTGTCGTCCAGGAACTTGCGCCTTAAGGTCCCGTCCAGGAAGTTTGCTCCCCGATTTATTGGACCTTATAAGATCATTGAAGTCCTCAACCCTGTATCCTTCCGTCTGGAGCTCCCCCCATCCTTTCGCATACATGACGTCTTCCATGCCTCCCTCCTTAAACGCTGCTCCCCGTCCTGGTCCCCCTCGAGGATACCTCCTGTTCCCGTTCTCACCCCTGAGGGGGTGGAATTCGAGGTGGCCAAGATTATGGACAGTAGGATGGTCCAGGGCTCCCTCCAGTACCTGGTCCATTGGAGAGGATACGGGCCGGAGGAGAGGACTTGGGTACCTGCCCGTGATGTTCACGCTGGGGTATTGATCAGGAGGTTCCACCTCCTCTTCCCCACTAAACCGGGTCCCCTTAGTAAGGGTCCGGTGGCCCCTCATAAAAGGGGGAGTACTGTTAGGGATCTACCAGGTACTTCATCTAGCTATACTCCTGGGATTAATCAATCCACACCTGAGGCCAGACCTGTTCGACTGACACCATCTCCCACCAACCAGGGTGGCAGGCTCAGGAGTGGAAGAGCCTATCGCGGCCTGGTCTGTCGGAGTTAGCTCCGCCCCCTGCCCTTTATTACCTGCCCTGTGCTCTCCCTCAGTGCTTGTAATTCTTTTGGATTCCTGGCCCCACTGCTGCTTTCTCCAGCCTGCTTCTGCCGTGCTTCTGCCTTGCTGCAGTTCTGCTTGACCTGCTTTGCTTTGCCCCTGGCTTGCTTCTGTCTCCGTGCCCGCTCGGGTGTACTCACTTCGTCCTGGTCCTGACTGTTCGTTCGCCGCCCCGTTTCCTCGTGGCGTTCCGTGGCTACTGCCCCTTCCCTTGCGTGTTCCCTGTTTGTCTTCCTGTGCACTTAGCCAGCGTAGGGACCGCCGCCCAGTTGTACCTCGTCGCCTAGGGCGGGTCGTTGCAAGTAGGCAGGGACAGGGCGGTGGGTAGATTAGGGCTCACTTTCCCTTCACCTCCTTCCTGCCATTACAGTACCAGTAGATCTCTCAAATTCCACCCGCTGCGATACATCACGAAAAAATATTCTATAATACTGTCCCCAATATCGGGATCCAGACTCAAAACACCTGAATATAATCTCAGTACCTCTAGGACATTTTTAGATTGACTATCATAGCCTATCAATCGTATTTTCGCCTGCCCATCCTCTCTCGGTTTAGGAACCAACAGGTCCGACCTATTACTGGCTAATGCACGGTGATATGTGGACTGTAGAACTTTCTTGGGGGACCCCTTCTCATAAAACTCAGCTCAAGATCCTTTGCTTTATTCTGAAATTCCAAAACCGATGAAAAATTTTGCCTCATGCTTAAAAATTGTCCCTTCCAGGTGGCTCCAAGGACTTGGTGGTAACTGTCTCATCCCAGAAGATTATTGGTACCTAGACTCAATGCTAATGGATAGGTCTAAGAAAGAAATCGATTGATTATCAATTTCTGAAGTGAATTAAAGACCCACAGTAGGGTCATTAAGGCAGGAAACAAATTTTTCAAAACTGATTTTTGTACCCGTCCACAAAATAGGGACGTGGTCTATGAATCTCAACCATAAACATACATTCAAAGTCCATCTTTCCATTGAGTCCACAAAGACCATTTGTTCCTCCCACAAGCCCACGAATAAATTAGCAAACATGGCCGACACAGGGGCTCCCCATCCCTGTACCCCATAGCTGGTGGAGGAACCTCCCATCAAAGAGGAAGTAATTGTGGGTCAATATGAATTCAACAAGTGTTAGGATATCATTGCGCCTGACTAGATGCGTATCCCTTATTCCCAAAAAATGTTTGATAACTCTACAACCCCCATCATGGGGAATGGAGCTTTACAAGGCCCCACGTCCAGACTCGCTAGGAAAGTCCTTGGAGGCAAACGTAGATCTTCAAGCCTCCTTAGTACATGCATTGTGTCTCAGACTAATGAGGTAGAGCTAGTATAAATGGTCTCAGGACCTGATCGATATAGGTGCTTATTCCCAGGGTCATTCTGGAGCGGCCGCTGTATGGGGTGGATGTCTAGCGTGGTGACACGCTATGCGTGCATGATGTCATTATCTGTCATATTCTGTGTATGGTAAATACGGAATATGGCCGCCGCTGTGGTAAATACGTTCCATACTGTGTATAGAGGATTTATGTGCATGAAAAAATAGTAAATGACCTGGACGACTATAAGCACATGTATGGTGTTGTAGTAGTAGATTGTGGTCATAGTTGGAAAACATATAGTGTCCGATACAAATCAACCATAAATACAGATGCAGCATGCACATTGGTGGAAATAAATAATATTTAGACAGTATGGCAAAATCCTACTCTGAGAAAACAGGAGGGCAAACAGTCAAAAGCATGATAATCTAAGATTATATACAGTACCTACACTACAACATGCTTATACATCAGTGACACACCCTAAGATACGACTTGACAGTCCACCATACTTTACCCTCCCAGCAAAACATATTCTAGTCCCTCCCACCAAAAATGGAGAAAAAGTGAAAGCTAAAAGAAGAAAATTTTTTTAATTTGATTAGAATCAAAAGTATGCACAATTATGGCCATAGCATATATTGCAAAGGGAGTCTAGGATAAATGTGTATTTAGCATCTCAATACATCAAAATTTTGAAGAAGGGGGATAATATGGGGGTTAGAGTATCACAAATATGGGGTTAGCGAAAAATCAATGTTCATCCCATTAGGGAGCAGGGTATCCAGTTCATAGATCCATTTGAGTTCCTTTTGTTTTAATAATTTTTCTCTGTCTCCACCTCTTCTCAGTTGTGGGACATGGTAGATAATCCTAAATCTGAGTTGACTGACATTTATGTCTTTTTTATCTAGGAAATGGTTGGTGACTGGTAGATCATTTTATTTTTTTATCTTATGTCTTGCCTGTTCTTGTGTGGGTAAATGTATTGCCCTTCTGTATGGAGTTGTAATGGCAACAATTGAGGAAGGGGTAGTTTCCATATTTAGGGGGAGAGAGAAAGGCTTGTATGTTTATCTGACATGGTCTGACATTTGATTTAGTTAGTTTGTCCCCTAGGTTTGGGGGTCTCTTGAAGGACATGATGGGAGGTTCTTTCAATTCATCGATATTCGGGACTCCCTTACGTATTAGATTCCAATTCCCTCTAAGTATGTTGCCCATCTTGTTGCTAACCCAACTGTACGCACTCACAAAGGGTATGCGTTTGGTCATTTATTAAGGGGTGGGTTTTAGCAGTCTTTGTCTAGGTTTGTTTACGACCAAGTCCTGATGTTTGTCATGAGTGGCCCTAGGGAAGCATCTCTTTTAAAATTTATCACTAATCTAACCCTACCTCTCATTACATTTACTCTCATCCTTGACAATTCGTCGGACCCGCATCAGTTGTGATCGAGGTAGGGAGTCCACCATGGGTTCGGGGTGGTTGCTCGTATAATGCAAGAGATTGTTCCTGTCAGCGCTTTTAATGAAAATGTCAGTTGTCAGAGCTGTACCAGATCTCTTAACTAGCACATCTAGAAACTGTAGTTCCTCGATGGAAGTGCTCATGGTGAATTGTAGTTCTGGGTCGAACCTGTTGAGGTATGTGAGGTAAGTGTTTAACCAGTTAGTGCTGCACAGCCCCCCCCTCCCAGGTAGTGCCAAACCCCCTCCCAGGTAGTGCCACACAGCCCCCTCCCGAGTTGCGCCACACAGCACCATCCTAGGTAGTGACACACAGCCCTGCCTCCCAGGTAGTGCCACACATCACTGACCATATCTGTATAGTGAGGTCAGGGGCAATACCAGAGCCAAAGTCCCGGGCAGAGTGCTTATAGCGCTCTGCCTGGGACTCCTCTCCTCCTGGCATCACTGTCCCTATATGGAAAGTAATCACTGTCCATATATGGACAGTAATCACTGTCCATATATGGGCAGTGATGTCAGGGGCAATCCCAGAGCCAGAGTCCTGGGCAGAGCGCTATTAGCACTCTGCCTGGGAGTCTGTAGCCTATTAAATGGCAGAGTAGGGAGCTACCTCCCTGCTCTGCCGTTGCATTCAATAGCATCTGCATCCTAAGGATGCAGATATTATTAAATGTGGCATTGCAACTGCTGTAGCAGTCACAGCGGCTGCTAGCGGGGCCACTCACGCCGCAGGCCCCGTAGCAGCTGCTACAGCGGTAGTTATGCCGAGTCATAGACAGGGGCTCCCTCTAGAAGCAGAATCCCATCGGCAAAACCCTGGCCAGGGATTCCACTCCTGGAGAAGCCATGACGGCAGGAAGTGGGCCTCGGCACTTGCCCGGGTTCGCCGGGTGCTGACGCTGGCACTGTGTTCATGTATATGTTGGCATATGCAGGTGCCACAGTAGAGCCTCAGTACTTTGTCAAGAAGGACCGCTATGGAGGAAAAGATGCAGTTATTACCTGACAGGATCGGACGGCCAGGGGCGGATATGCAGGGCCGGCGTTAGCCCCAGGTTGAACCCGGGCAAGTTAAACCCGGGCAAGGTTGAACCAGGGGCCCACTATCCTTAGGGGTGGCCCACTTGGCCACCAGGTGCCTTACGTTGCTGACATGGCTCCTCCAGGAGCGTAATTCTATCCAGAGATTTCGCTCCTAGAGGGAGGCCCTGATGTCCCTGACCATACATAGACAGGGATGTCAGGGACTTCTTCTTCACCGGAAACCACGGCCAGAACTTTGCTGACGCTCTGGACGGGGATTCTGCTCCTGGAGAAGTCCCTGACGTCACTATCCATATATAGACAGGGACGTCAGGGGCTCCTCCAGGAGTGGAATGCCCGGCTAGAGTGTTGCCAATATGCTTTCCAGGGATTCCGCTCCCAGAGGGAGCCCCTGACTAGGAGCGGGATCCCCCCAGACTGTTGCGGATGTCAGGGGCTTCCCCTTGACTGGACACCGCGGCCAGAGCTTTGCCGACGCTCTAGACGGGGATTCCGCTCCTAGGGGGAGCCCCTGACGTCCCTGTCCATATACCGACAGTGATGTCAGGGGCTCCTCAGAAGCGGAATCCCCAGCCAGAGCATTGCTGACACACTGGCTAGGGACTCCGCTCCTGGAGAAGCCCCTGACGTCACTATCCATATCTGGACAGTGACATCAGGAACTCCTCCAGGAGAGAAAACCCCGGCCATAGCTTCGGCAATGCTCTGGCTGCAGATTCCACTCCTAGAGGGGGCTCCAATAGGTTTCCTTATTGTAAGGTATTCCCTAAGGTCATCATCAATGATGTCACGTTCAGTGGCATTTTGTAAAATGCTGTGTATCTTTCTAATTATTCCAAATTTGGGGGTCACTATTTATAGGACCATATACATCCTGGTCCCCAACTTGGTTGGAAATTTCCAACAGGTAGTCAGAGGTGTCCTGTAAGACCAGGGCCCCACCTTTGTCTGCTGGTTTTACAGTTATTGTTTTATCATTGGATAGGTCATTCAGTGTTTTAATCTCTTCCTTGGTCATATTTGGGTTATTGTGGAAGTCACCCTGGCCACTAGTTTTTAGTGTAAGTATTTGTTTCCTGAACATTTCAATATAGGCTCCTAAGAAGTAATCATTGCTTGGTGGGTGATATCTATTCTTTTAGCCCCAATCTTTCATTTTTAATTGTTGTCTACCATGTCAACCTTTAAGTGCTCTGGGCTCAATGTCAGTGAGGGTATGTGAGGAGATATTTACCACTATGTTGTCCGCTACTTCCTGTAATGAGATGGATACCTCCTCATCAGCGGTTTGCCTCAGGTTTCCCATTCCTCTTGTGGTTTATTTTATGCTTGCGACCACCTCTCCAAGTGCATCAGTTTCTTGTGCTGAATGGGTGGTCTGCGTCCCTAAAAAAAAAGTTGCCCATCTGATGAGTCTGAGTCGCCTTGGGTAGTTCCGGTTCTTCTCCTTGGTAGTCTTTTTTGTTTCCTTCTCCCATTGTGTTCCTTCTGTTGCCACTTGTATACATTATTGCTTTGGTAGTCCTCAGAGTCTCTGTATCATTTTTGCCTTTTCGCAGTTTCCATCCAGGGTTTGTTCAGATATCCTGCAGTTCTTTCCTTGAAATTCTTCAATTCTTCTGTGGTGAGGGAAGATCTTAGTTGGACCTTTATATCTGAAATTTTCCCTTTTATGGTTTTCACCTCTACTTGCAGAAATTCAATGTTCAGGAAGATGAGGTCTAAAGAATACTTATTAGAGATATGTTCAAATCTTGTGCAGAAGGTCTGATTATCTGGGAACAATGTGGGGTATAAGTGGGTTCTCAATCGCCTTGGGGTACTTTGATTACGGTGGTACTCTGTCAGCATGTTTAGTTGTAATTCCAATGAGATGTATCTCTTAGATTAAATTTCTCATTTCTTTTTCAGAATGTCCGATGATGGTTGACTTAGAATTATCAGTAGAGAATCTGGCGATACGTAATTTATATGTGTATCTTCATCAGTATATGCAAAAATCCTGGATGAATGAATATTTATCTTAAGGAGGTCAAGGGTGCCTGTTCCTGGGACAAGACTAATGGAAGCAGAGATGGGAACAACACTTCTTGTATTCCCTAGTTAAGTTATGGTGTGCGCCAAACCAGGGGCATGGTCCCAACCTCCCCAGTAGAACAGAGAAAATGAAGAAGGTAGGCAGCACTCAAAAAGGTGTAGATAAACCACCAGTAGCTTATTCCAGTGAATGGCAACGTTTAGGCCTCGTGCACACTTCCGCCACAGTTTTCACGGCCGTTTCTGACGGATCCGTGTGCCCGTTTTAGCGGCCGTGTGCACTCCGTGTTTCCGTTTCCGTGCGCCGAGCATGGTACTGTCCAGGGTGCTGAAAGAGTTAATGGGCTGCACTGATCGGCGGTAACTCCTTCAGCACCCTGGACAGTACCATTGTAAAGGATCTGCCAGGTACTACGTCTGTGTATACTCCCGGGATTAATCAGTCGACACCTGAGGCCAGACCTCTTAGACTGACACCGACTCCCACTAACCAGGGTGGCAGGCTCAGGAGTGGGAGAGCCTATCGCGGCCTGGTCAGTCGGAGTTAGCTCCGCCCCCTGTCCATTTATACCTGCCGTGTTCTCTTCCTCAGTGCTCGTTATTCTTCTTGGATTCCTGGCCCCACTGCTGCCTTGCTCCAGCCTGCTTCTGCCGTGCTTCTGCCTTGCTTCAGTTCCGCTTATCCTGCTTCGCTTTTCCCCTGGCTTGCTTCCTGCTCCGTGCTCTCATTGGTATACTCCACTACCTCCTGATCCTGACTGACTCATTCACCGCTCCGTTTCCTCGCGGCGTTCCGTGGGCTACCGCCCCTTCCCTTGCGTGTTCCCTGTTTGTACTCCCTTGCACTTAGACAGCGTAGGGTCCGCCGCCAAGTTGTACCCCGTCGCCTAGGGCGGGTCGTTGCAAGTAGGCAGGGACAGGGCGGTGGGTAGATTAGGGCTCACTTGTTCCCTTCACCTCCTTCCTGCCATTACATAATAACAAGCCCATACCTAGTCTACCATTCTCCTACGCTATGCTATCATGGACCCCCTTGAGACCCTGACCCAGCAGATGCAGGGCCTCTCCCTACAGGTCCAGGCCCTGGCTCAGAGGGTCAACCAGGGTGACGCTGCCTTAGTAGTACCCCTCACCTCACCTCTAGAACCCGACCTCAAGTTACCTGACCGGTTCTCAGGGGACCGTAAGACTTTTCTCTCCTTCTGGGAGAGTTGCAGACTTTATTTCCGCCTAAAACCTCACTCCTCAGGTTCCGAGAACCAGCGGGTGGGTATCATTATATCCCGACTCCAGGAAGGGCCCCAAGAGTGGGCCTTCTCCTTGGCTCCTGACGCCCCTGAACTTTCCTCCGTTGATCGTTTTTTCTCTGCCCTCGGACTCATTTACGACGAGACTGACAGGACTGCCTTAGCCGAGAGTCAGCTGGTGACCTTACGTCAGGGTAGGAGACCTGTTGAGGAATACTGTTCTGATTTTAGAAAATGGTGCGTGGCTTCTCGGTGGAACGACCCGGCCCTAAGGTGCCAGTTTAGGTTAGGATTATCTCACGCCCTGAAGGATCTGCGGGTTAGTTACCCCTCTTCTGACTCCCTAGACCAGGTTATGGCCCTAGCAGTACGACTTGACCGACGTCTCAGGGAACGTCAGCTTGAACATTTCAATGTGTTCCCCTCTGACTTCCCTGCGATTCCCCCCGAGGTCCCGTCTCCTCGCTCTTCCACGGAGGACTCGGAGGTACCTATGCAACTCGGGGCCTCCATGTCCCCTCGACAACGTAGAGAGTTTCGCAGGAAGAATGGTCTCTGCTTCTATTGTGGGGACGACAAGCATCTACTGAACACCTGTCCCAGGCGCAAGAATAAACAGCCGGAAAACTTCCGCGCCTAAGTGATCATCGGGGAGGTCACTTGGGCGCACAGGTATTTCCCGTTAATATGAAACGCAATAAAATTTTGCTTCCCTTTCAGGTCTCGTTTGCTGGCCGGTCTGCCACTGGCAGTGCCTTCGTGGATTCTGGCTCATCTGCTAATATCATGTCTGTGGAATTTGCTATGTCTCTAAAAATGCCTTTTATTGATTTGCCTTATCCTATCCCGGTAGTGGGTATCGACTCCACTCCTCTTGCTAATGGTTATTTTACTCAGCATACTCCTGTTTTTGAACTCCTTGTTGGCTCCATGCATTTGGAGCAGTGCTCTGTACTGGTGATGCAGGGATTATCGTCCGATCTGGTATTAGGTCTTCCCTGGTTGCAGCTGCATAATCCCACGTTTGATTGGAATACTGGGGATCTCACCAAATGGGGTAGTGAATGCCTGATGTCATGTCTTTCGGTTAACTCTATTTCTCCCCGGGAGGAGGTAAACACGCTTCCTGAGTTTGTTCAGGACTTCGCTGATGTGTTTTCTAAGGAGGCCTCCGAGGTGTTGCCCCCTCATAGAGATTACGATTGCGCCATCGATTTGGTGCCTGGTGCCAAGCTTCCTAAGGGTAGGATATTTAATCTTTCATGTCCTGAACGTGAAGCTATGAGGGAGTATATCCAAGAATGCCTGGCCAAGGGTTTCATTCGCCCCTCGACTTCTCCTGTAGGTGCTGGCTTCTTCTTCGTGGGGAAGAAGGATGGTGGTCTTAGGCCGTGCATTGATTATCGGAACCTGAATAAGGTCACCGTAAGGAACCAGTATCCCCTTCCTTTGATACAGGATCTTTTTAATCAGGTTCAGGGGGCCCAATGGTTTTCTAAGTTCGATCTACGGGGGGCCTATAACCTTATCCGCATCAAAGAGGGGGATGAGTGGAAAACTGCGTTCAACACACCCGAAGGTCATTTCGAATACCTCGTCATGCCCTTTGGGTTGTGTAATGCCCCTGCCGTCTTCCAGAATTTTATTAATGAAATTCTGAGAGATTACCTGGGTAATTTTCTTGTAGTGTACCTTGATGACATACTGGTGTTTTCCAAGGACTGGTCCTCCCACGTGGAGCATGTCGGGAAGGTCCTCCAGGTCCTCCGGGAAAATAATCTGTTTGCGAAGACCGAAAAATGTGTGTTTGGGGTACAGGAGATACCATTTTTAGGTCAAATCCTCACTCCTCATGAATTCCGCATGGACCCTGCCAAGGTTCAGGCTGTGGCGGAATGGGTTCAACCTGCCTCCCTGAAGGCGCTACAGTGTTTTTTGGGGTTCACTAACTATTACAGGAGATTTATTGCCAACTTCTCGGTCGTCGCTAAGCCTCTTACGGACCTTACTCGCAAGGGTGCTGATGTCCTCCATTGGCCCCCTGAGGCCGTCCAGGCTTTTGAAACCCTCAAGAAGTGCTTTATCTCGGCCCCCGTGCTGGTTCAGCCCAACCAAAGGGAGCCATTTATTGTGGAGGTTGACGCATCCGAGGTGGGAGTGGGGGCCGTCTTGTCCCAGGGTACCAGCTCCCTCACCCATCTCCGCCCCTGTGCTTACTTTTTTAGGAAGTTCTGCCCGGAGGCTTAATCCTAGACAAGCTCGTTGGGCACTATTCTTTACCAGATTTAATTTCTTGGTTACCTATAGGGCTGGGTCCAAAAATATTAAGGCTGATGCACTGTCACGTAGTTTCATGGCCAATCCTCCTTCCGAGAAGGATCCTGCTTGTATTTTACCCCCTGGTATAATCGTTTCTGCCACTGATTCTGATTTAGCTTCTGACATCGCGGCTGGTCAAGGTTCAGCTCCCGGGAACCTCCCTGGGGACAAACTGTTTGTCCCCCTGCAATACCAGCTAAGGGTACTCAGGGAAAACCATGACTCCGCACTATCTGGTCATCCTGGCATCTTGGGTACCAAACACCTCATTACCAGAAACTATTGGTGGCCTGGGTTGCCTAAAGACGTTAGGGCTTACGTCGCCGCTTGTGAGGTTTGTGCTAGGTCCAAGACCCCTAGGTCCCGACCTGCGGGCTTACTACGTTCCTTGCCCATTTCCCACAGGTACTACGTCTGTGTATACTCCCGGGATTAATCAGTCGACACCTGAGGCCAGACCTCTTAGACCGACACCGGCTCCCACCAACCAGGGTGGCAGGCTCAGGAGTGGGAGAGCCTATCGCGGCCTGGTCAGTCAGAGTTAGCTCCGCCCCCTGTCCATTTATACCTGCCGTGTTCTCTTCCTCAGTGCTTGTTATTCTTCTTGGATTCCTGGCCCCACTGCTGCCTTGCTCCAGCCTGCTTCTGCCGTGCTTCTGCCTTGCTTCAGTTCCGCTTATCCTGCTTCGCTTTGCCCCTGGCTTGCTTCCTGCTCCGTGCTCTCGTTGGTATACTCCACTACCTCCTGATCCTGACTGACTCATTCACCGCTCCGTTTCCTCGCGGCGTTCCGTGGGCTACCGCCCCTTCCCTTGCGTGTTCCCTGTTTGTACTCCCTTGCACTTAGACAGCGTAGGGACCGCCGCCAAGTTGTACCCCGTCGCCTAGGGCGGGTCGTTGCAAGTAGGCAGGGACAGGGCGGTGGGTAGATTAGGGCTCACTTGTTCCCTTCACCTCCTTCCTGCCATTACAACCATGCTTGGCGCAAGGAAAATACAATTTTAATGTAATAATAAAAAAAATAATAATAAATTCATACTTACTTTCCTCCTGTCCGGCCTCCAGCGATGACGTTTCATCCATGTCGCCGCTGCAGCCAATCACAGGCTGTAGTGGCGGTCACGCACGTCAGGATGACGTCAGAAGGCCGGCCTCCAGGGATGACGCTTCATCCCACGTGACCGCCTCTGCAGCCAATCACAGGCTGCAGCGGCCTCTGCAGCCAATCACAGGCTGCAGCAGCCTCTGCAGCCAATCACAGGCTGCCGCATCAGAAAGGAAGGCCGTACTGGAGTAAGAAGAGGGACTCGTCACCAAGACAACGACCGGGTGCGTATGAACTGATTTTTATTTTATTTTTAATCAGCAGCCTCTTTTCTCTATCAGTGATTGATAGAGACATGTGGCTGCCGATTAGTGTAATATTTCTGTTATGTTTTTCTGCCCGCCGGGCCATTGCTAGGCAACGGCTCCGTCACACACGGACGGCACACAGATGGCACACGGATGCCTTCCGTGTGCCTTCAGTTTTTTTGACGGCCCCATTGACTTGCACGGAATCCCGGACCAAAGTAGGACATGCTCTACTTTGGATCGGAACGGAGCAACGGGACCGTCAAAAAAAACTGAAGTGTGCATGGCCCCATTGAAATGAACGGCTAGCACCCTGAAGGAAAAAACTGAAGTGGGCATGGGGCCTTAGGCTTGTGTAAGCCTTTATCAAGCATACAGATAACAGGACTAAATACAAGTATATATAGCAGTGAACATGATGCAAAGTAGTGTAATAATCATTTTCAGTGAACAGCGACGTTTCGGCTTGTGCAAGCCTTTATCAAGCATACAGATAACAGGTCTAAATACAAGTATATAAAGGCTTACGCAAGCCGAACCGTCGCTGTTTACTGGAATTGATCATTATACTACTTTGCATGATGTTCATTGCTTTATAAACACTTGTATTTAGATCTGTTATCTGTATGCTTGATAAAGGCTTACACAAGCCGAAACGTTGATGCTCACTGGAATCAGGGGCGTAGCTAAAGGCTCATGGACCCCAGTTCAAAAATATTTCTAGGGTGCCCCCTTCACTTCTTCTCATGGCCGTTGGCCCACAGCTTTCTGCTGCATCACTGGGTCTCCTAAGTTACCCAACGATGAAGCACTAGCAGCCAGGGGCTTCGCTAAGGTCTTAAAACGTAAGGGGAAATAGCAACAATACATATGTGTGTCCCCCAAAAAATGTAGCTATGGATAGGATTAAAAAAAAAATAATTATGGATAGAATTAGATACAATGGCTTATCAGACTTTACTACACGTGATAGGTTTAGATATAGGACCCAGCTCACTGACATTGCGGTTCCAGCGCTGGACCCAGGAAAGGTAAGTATGATAATTGCTTTGCTTTTTTATGTGTTGCTCATTTTTTTGGGATTGTTCGTGTTTTTTTACAGGTTCGGTTGTTGGGCTAGTTCGGATTCGAGGACTACTTCGATGACAGCATTTTTTCCATGTCCCTTTTTTTTTTTAGCGCTATACAGCCCCCTCCCTGTAGATAGCGCCATACAGCCGCCTCCCTGTAGATCGCGCCATACAGCCCCCTCCCTGTAGATAGCGCCATACAGCCCCTCCCTGTAAATATCGCCATACAGCCCCCTCCCTGTAGATAGCGCCATACAGCGTCCCGTGTAGATAACGCCATACAGCCCCCCTGTATGTAGATAACGCCAAACAGCCCCAACCCCCCCCCAAAAAAATGGCCTGTAGTCTATGGTTTGTCCCACAAAAGACATGTATCCCCTATCCACAGGATAGGGGATACATGTGTGATCGCTGGGACCCCCAGCGATAAGGAGAACGGGGGACCAAAAGTCCCCCGAAGTTCTCCATGAGAAACCTTGGACTACTGGGGTCTGCGTCCGGCAGCGCAATAAAAATGAAAGTAGCGCTGGTCACGCAAGAACACAAGCGCAACAGCGATCACACATGTATCTCCTATCCTGTGGATAGGAACAACCCCTATAATGCCAGAGCAGGGAGATACCTCCCTGCTCTGCCGTGGTGTTCCGTGGCGTCACGCTGTAGCAGCCATAGCGGCTGCTAGCGGTGCCTCAGGCCCTGGGGGAGCCCGTGGGTCCCTACCGGTGGGCAGCATGTGCCCCCTCATAATGCGGACCCCCTCATGCCGCAGGCCTCGTAGCAGCCGCTATGGCTGCTACAGCGGTAGTTACGCCACTGAGTATAAGATTACTGTCTGCTGGGGCCTTGTATCTAAGCCTACCATGGGGTAGGCTTAGATACAGGGCCCATCAAACAGGATCACACATGGGCCATATATCTAAGCATACCATGTGGTAGGCTTAGATACAGGGCCCAGCAGACAAGCTCACACCATGCACAAGAAACCGACGCCCTTGGAGGAGAGGTGGTCGCAAGCATAAAAGAAGCCACAAGAGAAATAGGGAACCTGAGAGGCAAACCGCTGATGAGGAGGTATCCATCTCATTACAGGAAATAGCAGACAACATAGTGGTAAATATCTCCTCACATACCCTCACTGACATTGAGCGCAGAGTACTTAAAGGGTTGCCTTTCTGCCCATGCAGTAAGGTTGACTGGTTTGATCTAGTGATAGATCTCCAGATATTCTTTAGGTCCTTACGCTTGAAAGCCCATATTTCCAAACGAACAGCCCATGAATATACAAGTTGACACGGTAGACAACAAACAATTAAAAAAATATTGTGGCTTAAAGAAAAAGAGTAGATATCACCTCCAGGCAATGACCACATCATGGATGCCTATATTGAGGTGGTCAGGAAACAAATACTTACACTAAACACTAGTGGACAGGGTGACTTCAATAACCCAAATATGACCAAGAAAGAGATTAAAACACTAAATTTCCTATCCAATTATGAAAGAATAACTATAAAAGCAGCGGCAAAAGTGGGCCCCTGGTCTTACAGGACGCCTCAGACTACGTACCTGTTGAAAATTTCCAACCAGGTTGGGGACCAGGATATATATGGTCCTCTAAATAGTGATCTCAAATTTGGGATAGCTAGAAAGATACAGAGCATTTTGCAAAGTGCCACTGAACGTGACATCATTGATGATGACCTGAGGGAATAACTTACAATAAGGAAACCTATCACTCTAGTAATATATTGTCTCCCTGAGATACACAAAAAACTCCATAACCCTCCTGACTGTCCAATTGTGTCAGTTAATGAGTCCATCTTTTCCTCCATAGTGGTCTTTCTGGACAAAGTACTGAGGGACTTTGTCATAAAGCCCTATCATATGTCAAGAACACAACTGATTTCCTTGTTAAATTGAGCAACATTACAATCCCTGACTATACCGTACCCACCTCCTTTGATGTTGTGAGTTTGTACACCTTAATCTCATACCAGAAAGGGTTATATGCTCTTAAACAGACATTATGGTCTAGTGAATACACACCAGACAATCAGAAATGTATCCTGGAATTACTGGAGGTGGTCCTAACAAAAACGACTTTCTGTTTATGGACAAAGATTATGTACAGCGAAGGGGTACTACAATGGGCTCTAATATGGCACCTACATATGCCAACATATACATGAATACTATAAAGAAGACTGCTGTATACAATTGTGTATATTGCCCAAACCTACTATGCTTGTAGCAATATATTGACAAAATTTTGTGATCTGGACGGGTGACATGACAACCTTAAACACCCTCCTCACATACCAAAACAGGTTTGACCCAGAACTACAATTCATCATGAGCGCTTCCATGGAGGAACTACAGTTTCTAGATGTGCTCAGTGAGAAATCTGGCACAGCTCTGACAAGTGACATTTTCATTAAAAGCTATGACTGGAGCAAAACTACTGCATTATACGAGAGATTGGAGGAATTTGTGGAGGAGGAAATTATATGCAATGAGGGGTTGGGTGAGATGAGTGACAAATTTAAATAGGGAGGCATCCCTAGGGCCACCCTTGCCAAACATCAGACCTTGGTCGTAAACACACCTAGACAAAGATCCCCAATAAGAGCACCACCACCGCATTTCAGCTATGCTTCTCAGTAAGGATCTATCGCTCAGCTCCCTGGCTAAATACATAAAGTAGGTATGTACCCACCCTATAAAACCCCTCTATACACCAACGATCACCGCTTTATGGCACAATGCCACCCAACACGAACTATCTCCACCTCCTAATTTGTTAATTGATCAATTGATCATTACACTACTTTGCATGATGTTCATTGATATATTTACTTGTCTTTAGACTTGTTATCTGTATGATTGATAAAAGCTTACACAAGCCGAAACGTTGCTGTTCCCTGGAATAAACCACTGGTGATTCATCTTCACCTTTTTGAGTGCTGCCTACCTTCTTCGTTTTCTTTGTACAACTGGGGAGGTTGGGACCTTGCCCCTGGTTTGGCGCACACCATAAGTCAACTAGTGAACACAAGGAGTGCTGTTCCCATCTCTGCTTCTACTTCGGTTTAATAGGATGTCTAGACACATTTTCTTGTATACCAGTCTATGAATCATCACTATATTCCCCCCTTTGTCAAAAGGGTTTGATAATAAGCTAATCATCTCGTTCTAATTCTGACTTGGAACGATTTTTACTATTGAGGCTATTCTTTGTACATTTATTTATCCCCTCAGGGGCCTCCTCAAAGATGTCAAGAAATCTAGTATCAAAAACAGGGGGTGTACTGATGCTATTGACCCAACCTGAATGAGTTGCTGATTATTAAGTAACATCTCTGTGACTAGAAATTTTATAGAATATGCACGGGCCCCTAAGATATCACAGGCTGGCGGTGCAAGGAAAATGTGTTATTTCCTCAGTATATCTAAAAAGTATTAAGCAAAGAGAGCCCACTCCATTGTGTAGTATATAAGTTTTAAAGGTGCACTATAGAAATGCTGTACTCACATGAGGTGAAATGTGATCCTTAGTTGTCGGACTTGGAATTGTCCTCCTTGTGTGTGTTTGTAAATAGTCCTCCAGTAGTCCTGTTGTATCACAGGTTGTGCTGGTGAAGTGATCGTATAGATAGATAGGCTTTGCTTCTCCATGAAAACGTAACAGACCTGGCCTTAGTATTGGGTCAAAAAGTTACTTTTTATCTTTTGTATTTAAAATTAGCAGGATAAAAAGTATAAAAAGTTTTAGTCAAAAGACTGGTAAAACAAATAAATAAAACAAAAAATAGAACCAGGAGCTCAACATTTCACAGGTGATTGCTGCTTCATCAGGAGTTGTATGAGATGTGGGGTTGGGTGTACCTCTTAAATATGCCAGAGTGCTGACATCAATTTCGTCGTTATAGGTTATGGATCAGGTGTCTTGTTTCAGTAATTAGTGGCTGCTGATTAATTAAGGTGATTCAGTTCCCCAGTGTTTCTGATGTGTCTGATGTATTCGCTTGTGTAGTTCAAACTGAGGGGGGGGGGGGGGGTCCTTGTGTCTTCTTAACTTTCTGATACATGTACTGTACAGTGGCGCTAACCAGACCAGAGGACTTAAAGTTTATGCATGTGTATACAGGCGGCGATATCTTGAAAGAATCAGAGCATTTGTTAATGTTCATTGCAATTTTTTGAAATGTATTAATTGTGTAATTTTTTTTATTTTTTTTTAATACAAATCTGGTGATCAAGAAGGGTATGATGTACAGTACCAAAGGTAAGTACTGCTTGACGATGGTGTTAAAAAGGGAGGAGGATCTGGAGAGACCCTCAAGATGATATAGCCGGCACTACGTCAGTGTAGTGGTGGAAGTGGGGTACATCTGATGAAATATGAAAAGTGGTGAAATAATGTTGTTTTTAGCATGCGTGCATTACTGAATATTAAGTAAGAGGCTTTTGTGATGCTTTTTAGTATGTTGAGAAGGTGAATGGTATCCTTTATGCAGCTAGGTAGTCTTTTTACATGATACCATTCACCTTCTCAACATACTAAAAAGCATCACTATAAAGAACACTCTAATACTAATAACCAGTGATGTAAGTGCACTCTTCTCTAACATACCATACTCTAGGAAAACGAGCAGTATCAAGTATCAAATTATCTGCACAAAGACAATTCCACGTCCCATATGAATAAACAATTCATACTAGACCGTATTCAATTCATCCTGACACACAATTTTTTCACCTACAGTGACACTTTCTTCCTACAAAAATGCGGGAAAGTGATGGGCACGAAATTCAAGCTTCGCTAACCTATACATGGGGTGGTGTGAAGAGATATACTTACATTCAAGAAAATCATCAATTTCTCCCCTACATTCGCTACTTTGAAAGATTTATCGATGACATCCTGACTCTATGGGAAGGACCAGTCTCAGAAATCTCACACTTCAAAGAATATCTGAACAAACCCACTAAATTTGACATTTGTGACACAATACAGTAAAGAACAGATTAACTTTTTCGGCCTTTCTCCCTGATTATCAACGAAACAACGATACAAACGAAATCATATACAAAACAACTGATGCAAATAGCTATCTCCATTTCCACAGCAGCCACCTTACGAGATGAAAAACCAACATACCACACGCGCAGTTCAATCGCATAAGCAGGAACTGCACTAATACAAACGGCTGAATAAACTAAATAAAGAAGATGATAGAATCCTTTGAAGCACAACAATATCCAAGGAAACTACTATAAGGAACAAAAAAGAAAATCCTAGAAGAAAGAGAAAACAATAAAGAATTCACCAATAACGTTTCAAACAGAAAAAGAGATTAATCCAAAAACTAGAATAATTTAAAAAAATATATGTGACCTACCCTTCATCATGCAATACTGCAACCAAGCCGGTACCATCAAGAAAACTTTTGGAGAAAAACTGGTCCATTCTACAAAGTAGACTCCCAGAAAACCCGTGTATCATATACAAAAAAGTAGAATCTGTAAAGAACATCCAGCCCCAACACTAAAATCAGATAAGTAACACACACAACGAAAAGAGCTGACACAGAAAACATAAAAAGAAAACTGCAATACTTGCTCCCACATGCAGGAATCCATCAAAGAATACTCATCCAATACAACAAAACAAAAATTCATAATTAAACAAAGCATCAGCTATGAATCTACGTATGTGGTCTACATGATCCCCTGTACCTGTGGGCAGGGACAATTCTAGCTTTTCTGCTGCCGGAGGTCGAAAATTGAAATGGCGACCCTCAGATCTTGATTGACATACCCATGACTGTTCTACATCACTAGCAGCCTCATACCACCCATTATCTCGCTGCAGATCATACAGTGACTACAGTACTGATTAGATTGCAGAATACACATTCACATTAAGTGACTCACAGGTGACGTCTCCATCTGGTCCAGACCTCTGATGACTTCTCCCAGCCATGACCCATTTCTGCAGTTTTACGCTTAGATGTCTTCAGCTTCTCACTTTTCAAACATTTCT
Organism: Rhinoderma darwinii; assembly: GCF_050947455.1. Lineage (NCBI taxonomy): Eukaryota > Metazoa > Chordata > Amphibia > Anura > Rhinodermatidae > Rhinoderma > Rhinoderma darwinii. Next base: position 69,763,262 of record NC_134693.1, on the reverse strand, counting down.
GCACCTATAAACAAAGATAAAATTGTCATAGTGCCACACACAATGTCCCTAAATATAATTGCGCCATACACTGCGCCTCTAATTTTAATAGAACCATACACTGTGTCCCTGATTATAATAGCACCATACACAGTGTCACACACACACACACACACACACACACACACACACACACACACACACACACACACAGTGAAACCTGTAGATAGTGCCCCCATAGAGCCCCCTGTATATAGCGCCCCCTGTAGACAGTGCCCCACATAGAGCCCCCTGTAGACAGTGCTCCACACAGAGCCCCCTGTAGACAGTGCCCCACATCGAGCACCCTGTAGACATACCCCAAATAAAGCCCCCTGCACACAGTTCCCCACACAGAGCGCCCCGTAGACAGTGCCCCACATACATAGAGCCTCCTGTAGATACTGCCTCCCATAGAGCCCCTGTAGATCGTGCCCCCATATATAGTGCCCTACATAGATCCCTCTGTAGATAGTGCCCCACATAAAGCGACCCGGTAGATAGTGCTCCACATATAGCCCCCAGTAGATAGTGCCCCACAGATAGCGCCCCATAGATAGTGCCCCACATATAGCCCCCTGTAGATAGTGCTCCACATGTAGCCCCCACATATAGCCCCCACCCTGTACATAGTGCTTCACATATAGTCCCCACTCTCTGTAGATAGTGCACCACATATAGCCCTCACCCCTGTAGATAGTGCTCTACATATAGCCCCCACGCCCTGTAGATAGTGCTCCACATATAGCCCCCCCTGTAGATAGTGCTTCACATATAGTCCCTAAACCTCTGTAGATAGTGCTCCATATATTGCCACCACCCCCTGTAGATAGTGCTCCACATATAGACGCACCCCCTATAAATAGAGCTCCACATATAGCCCCACCCCTTGTAGATAGTGCTCCACAGTAGCCCCCACATACAACCCCCCTGTAGATAGTGCTCCCCCTGTAGATAGTGCTCCACATATAGCCGTTCAGACTTTTAACAGAAAAATAAAAAATCTTTACATACTCACCTAAACCCGTTCCTATGTCGTCATCTTGCAATGCAGGCCTGCTCTCTTATGAGAAAGGTCCACCGAGGCTGAACGACGTAAGCGGCGTGATGATGTCATCTCGCCGCTTGCATCGTTAAAAGGCGCTTAGTGGCAGGGCAAGTAATTCTGCCTGGCAAATCAGCGTCTTTCAACATTACGTTGTTGAAAGGTGCTGATTGGCAGGCTGCCTTGCCCTGTCATTCAACTACGCAAGCGGCAAAATGCAGTGGCGTAGATATAGGGGTCGCAGCGGTCGTGGTTGCGAACGGGCCCAGAAGCAGGGCCCCCGTTGCCACGCTGCGCGCTAATACAAAGTTTGTATGTGCCGTGATGCCAGCACTTCCTGGTTATGGGCATGGTTTGTTTAGACGTCACAGTCACATGGTACACTTGTCAGGGATCATTACTATGTATATTGTCTGAAAAATATTATCCTCACATATATGTATATACATTTCAGTTCTTTGTGTAATATACTGATATATATAACAAGTTCTTTGTTCATGTCGGACACACCTATGGAAGACACCGCCCCCTGGAATGCAAAGAGGAGTGTGCAGAAGAATGTATAGCAAAAGTTACAGCAGAAGAGCCAATGGAATTCAAGCAAGTCACACATCTATAGGGAGGGGCATGTGTCTTCTCTGTGTGTGTTTCTTTGTTCTGAATAAAGTTCAGTCCCTCCTGGCTGACATTGAAGCTGTACCTCAGACATTTGTGTGGTGTACTTCTCTCAAGGCATGCCTTCAGCTTTCAATTTACAGAGGTGGTTATTCGGTGTGAAATGCGGACCTGACATTTGGTGCCGAAGCCGGGACCTCACTCGAGGAAAAATCAAAATCCGGACAGTCGACAATCACAGGGTGAAACAGAGGACTCAAAGTTGCCCACTGAAGGAATTTGATCACCTCCGCAATAACACGGTAAGCGAATTGATTTTATAAATCTTCGTCTTATCTGTGTTAGTGGGCAGTCTTGTAGCGATCTGTAGAACCCTTTTGTTGATTTCCTGGATTATCTCAGGCGACAGAGGTGATATTTTCCGCTGTGAGGTTGGAAACCTGTGAGACCCTAGTCGCGCCCGACTAACCATCCTCTGGGTAATTAGGGACTGGATAAAGTTATATAACACGACCAGAGAGCTGCAGACTGTGGAATTTTTAATATTTCCAGCGAGGCCAGAGAGTCTAAATAAATAAAGTTATATAACACGACCAGAGAGCTGCAGACTGTGGAATTTTTAATATTTCCAGCGAGGCCAGAGAGTCTAATTGAATATTTTTGAGAGTCTAATTAAAGATTTTTTATAATTCTAGCGAGATGTAATGATAAATACATTGCAGACTAGAGTTTATACTATTTCGGCGAGACTTAGCGTTGGAGACTGTGAAATTATATTATTTCCTGCCAGACCAAGAGTTGCAGATCGAAAATTGTTATATAAATTACGTGTATAATATAGACTGTTAGAATGGATGGTTTACGGTCCATATTCAAATCATCAGGATCACCCGATCCTATTCATGATTTGGTGAAGTGAATGGAAGTTAGGAATAAGAAAGGTATTGTATGTTATATGTATTAGAAAACAGGACCAGCCAACGCCCGGTAATGGCGTCCGTACCTCATGTTGAGTGTGTCCTCATTGTGGGTGGGAAACCACCCCCCCCTTCACAGCTGCGCACTGTGTTTCCAATGGGAGAGGCTGCCCCCCCCCTGCCCCTGATGTGGCCACGCCCGGCCCAACCAAATCAGTATGAAATAATCACCTTGTTAATTTTGTTATTTGTAGTGTTTTTTCTATTTACAGAAGTTCCAGTCTAGTTCACTGATGAAACAACACGTCATCATAATATAGAGATGGTGGCCGACAGATTGTATGGTTAAACATTAACGTAGATAATTCCTATACAATGGTGTGATGAATGATTGCAGATACGTATGTTGTTTTGCCGGCATTGAAAGTGTTAAGATTGTGAGAAGCTGTGAGTTTGTGACCCCCCCCCCCCCTCCCTCCCCTCTAAAGTGTGCTGTGTTTGGGAGGAGGAGGAGGAGGGGGGCTGACTGGGTGCAGTCTGCAGGGCTGATGAGACAAAGGGATTTCAATATGCACTGCTGAGATATATATATATATATATATATATATATGTAATGTGTACAAACCGAAATAAATTTCTTCTCTTTTGCGCATGCGCTGTTGTTGATAAAAGTTACGATATTTATGTGTTCTGATATGATCAGATTTCATGTGTTTTGATGTTAATTCAGATGTATTAAACTTTAGATACTGTGAGACACGGGGTTTTGAAAATGTATGTGCCCCCACCGTTCCCTATTTTTATATACAGTTTCTTGGTTTGCAGTAATTAATGTTATCAGAGATAATATTTTCTGTTTTATTGAATAACTAACTACAATTGTTTTATTTTTGATTTCACACATGAGTCATGTCATTGTAAAGATCAAATGTTTGTCAGGAAAAAGTCATTTTTGTTTCAGGCTGTTGTACATTACAGGGGGTTAAGTTAGTGTTATGTTGAGATGTCGTTTTGAACTCTGCTACATCACTCTCGCAGAGTCCACAAAGGGGGGAAGGGTGAAGGAACTGATCAGGTACAATTTTGGTTTGTTTTGAGTTAATTAATTTGGTTTCAGGAGATCTAAAAATGTGTAAGAGACCATCCCCCTCCAGCAAAGTTACACAGGAGGCAGAGGTGACGTCACTCACACGAGTCTTTATGGATTAAGATGAGGGGGAAGGCAAAACAAAAATTGTCTGGACATTGTTAATTTGATGTAAAGTTTTTAGGAATGTTTTCTTTTTATTTGTTTTTTTTTTTATTAATCAAGTATTTGCAGAACCTGATAAAAGTGAGATTCTCAAGGTATTCTGGATTATCAGATGAGTGTGGAGAAGTGTATAACATTTGGTTTTATTTTAGAGAATGAAGACGCCACCCCTTTGAGATGTTCTATCTATATGTGACATGGGTTTTTAATGTAAATTTGTAATAAAGAGATATTTTATTATACAGTATGTACAAGCCGGGATACGAAGCACCAGGTAAATTACCCAGAAACCACTCTCACCTTCTTGTTCATCTCAAGGAGCGGAGCTGGAGGTGCTCGCTGAGGCTTGTAACCTGGCAGAAGGTAAGACGGCCGACATTTACACTGACTCTAGGTACGCTTTTGGCATCGCCCACAATTATGGGCCCATTGGTAGTAGGAACTTTATTGGATCATCGGGTAAGCCAATTGAGAGAGCGAGAGAAGACAGACCTGACAACAAGGATATGTGCAGCCAGGTGTCAGTAAATTGGCTTGTCCCTGGATACAATAATGCCACCACTAGGTTTGTAGCAGCCGGCATGATGTGCGCACGGCATGACATAGGTAAAACAGCAAAGGTACCTGTGAAAAGTGCAGCCCGGCCAGATTAACAGTCCCAGCGACTGCAGAACATACAACTACCGGAGGTAGAAGTGTATGACGCGGTGCTCGTATGTGTAGACCTATTCTCAGGGGGGCCTGAAGCCCGGCCTGTATTTTCCCCACTACAGACGTTGTGTGTAAGTGACAGGGGAACAATGGTATCCCAGGTATTGACCTGATGTTTGTACAATAAGATGTCAGCAGTTCTCCAGATGTTATCCCAAAGTTAGTTTGTTTAATAATTGTATTTAAGAAGTGTTGTGGGAATATTAAATATTGAGGTTAAGTTTTATGTAAAGTTCTGGACCAGCCTTAGCATTGGACTATTAGAGTCATGCGTCAGATAAAAGGTACAGAAGTGGAATATTCCCATTAGAAAACATTTTTATTTGTTTATTTTTATTTTTGTTGTGAAAGGGAAATTTTAGAGCAGAGAATTCCGTGCAGTGTATATGTGTATGTATAGATATGTATATAAAGAAGAAGAATCAATTTGTAAGTTTTAGTTACTGACCAGTGTGAACGTTTGATGTAAAGATGCTATTTGTTAATGTTTTTCTTCAATTGAATTATCTGATTAAGATCAATTAATGTTTATGCAATGAAAAAGCTTGTTCTCCACAGGAAGTGTCCAACTGGGAGCGGAAGGCGGGAGAACCAGATTCTGACAGAATGTGGACGGATAAAGGAAGGTGAACGGTGGCACCCAATTCACTCTTGATGGCACTTGTTTTGATGGTGTATGACCTCACATATGCCTGCTAAATTCTGTTAGAGCTGTTTGATTTGCCTACAGAACAGTCCTGGCAGACCGGTGCCACCCTTATCATACCCGCCTCCCACGAAGAGAACCGACCTTGAGAGGCCTTCCCAGGTAGAACGAACCAGGTTAGAGTAAGAAAAATAGGTTTAAGACGCTTGTCAGATAAACATGTGGAATCTGTGTATCTTTCTGTGAGGTGGAGATGTTCTAGGCAATCAGCTGAGATCAAGGTACAAATCCTGCTGAAAGGGTATCACCAAGTGCAAATGAAATGTACCCAGTAAGTTACACATCTTCTAGGTGCCCTGTCCATTGTAACAGAGAAGTTTTTCCTTATATAAAGGTGTTTGATGTCATTTAGGGGCCTGACATTATTGTATGTACTTAGAACAACGTTTATAATGTATGCGGATGATGTTATCACCAGATTAGTATTTATTTTAACAATTGACAAGAGTTGGGGGTCCCCAGCAAGTGCCAGTAAACATGAACTAGAAGACTTTTAATATGATGAACTCCATCACTGAGATGCGGCAGGCGCAGCCTGAGCCAGTACAACGCGTTTATCATGAACTGACGGCAGTGTCACAATTCTAAGCGGCCGCCCAGACGAGTAACTTGCCAGAGGAAGAGTACAGATGCGGAGGGTTTGATAGTCACAATACAACTCCACTAATCCGCCTACGTGGGATCTCACCCCAGGCTCACAACATGAGGTGCTATGTACAGCCTGATGACGTAAACTAAAGGAGACGGTGTCGGACAGATGAGAAGGACCAAACCAAGTCCTGATGACATCAGCAAAGTAAAGACCAAAGACCTGAGTGAATCCGTCAGCAGGATCAAGTGTTTTGATAAGTAAGTGACCAGGAGGGGGTAATAATAACTCCCCCACTGGACACCAACGTAGTCTGACTCCACAATTGTGTGGGTTACCCTGAGGGTGACAGTCAGTGAAGAGCAGAAGACAGGAGAAGAAGAAGACGATGGTGTACAGGACTGGCAATGAACTGATGGGACCCGAGACCTGAGGGTGATAGCATGAGATTGGTGATAGCATTATGTTATTAGCTGAGGCCCTATTGTTTATAATGTCTGAGGTTTATAATTATAATGTGTGTAAATATGCCACGGTGCTGCAAATTACAATCTGAGGAGTTTTATGTGAAGGTGTGAGGTGAAGGTCACTGTGCTGCCCATGACCTGTCATATCTGCAGGGGTAAAGTCCCATTAGGACAGTAAGTGACAGTGCGACAATTATTACTGTTAATAAAAATGTAGATCGGATTAATATATATATATTTATATATATTACAACCAGCAGTGGTTTGTAGATTATATCAAGACAACCATCCTGTATCCAGAGGAGAATAGGGAAAGTTAGGACCACTCCGACACCTTGGAAGTCCAGGTACAAAGGGGGGTTACTCATCAGGAGTAGCTCGTCTCAAGCTGGTGAAGAAATCCAAAACCCCTACCCGCCTGGTTCGAGTGGTCAGTGGTAGGTTGCTAGGCAAGACTCAGGGATAGAGTAATAATATTTTTAGGGGGGACTGTCAGGGATCATTACTATGTATATTGTCTGAAAAATATTATCCTCACATATATGTATATACATTTCAGTTCTTTGTGTAATATACTGATATATATAACAAGTTCTTTGTTCATGTCGGACACACCTATGGAAGACACCGCCCCCTGGAATGCAAAGAGGAGTGTGCAGAAGAATGTATAGCAAAAGTTACAGCAGAAGAGCCAATGGAATTCAAGCAAGTCACACATCTATAGGGAGGGGCATGTGTCTTCTCTGTGTGTGTTTCTTTGTTCTGAATAAAGTTCAGTCCCTCCTGGCTGACATTGAAGCTGTACCTCAGACATTTGTGTGGTGTACTTCTCTCAAGGCATGCCTTCAGCTTTCAATTTACAGAGGTGGTTATTCGGTGTGAAATGCGGACCTGACACACTCAGTGTACCATGTGACCGTGACGTCACGAGAGGGGGCGTTCCAGCCACTGTGGAAGAGCCGATGCGGAAGAGCATGGAAGACTGCAGGTGAGCTGCAGAGGGGGCCCGTAATGTATGTGTGTTGTATTGTATTGTACTGTCTGTTGTATTGTACTGTCTGTGTTTGCGGTAGAGAGAAGGGCTTTAAATTACAGGCCCCCCTCTCCTCTCTCCACCGCAAACACAAACTGCACGACACAATACATTACAAACTGTGGGTCGCACTGCCCCTGGGGGGGTCGTGTGAAGACCTCCGGGGGGTCGCGAACCACTCACCGAGGTCCTGCTTCCAACTGTATTCGCGTCCTCAGGACGCAGATCCAGTTGAATTTAATTGTGGAGCAAGGAGCTGACGGCTCCTTCCTCCAGCATTCACTGCCATGAGCAGAGCGATTTAGTGACGTCATCGCGCCTGTCTGCGCCGAGTCACTCATAACACAGGGCAAAGGAGAAGGATCTCCTCCTCCATCTGTCGTGGGAACGGGGATAGGTAACTTTATTTTTTTTCTATTATGCACATATGGAGGAATTATACTGTATAAGGAGGGGGGCTGATATGGTGGCAGCTATGGGGGGTATTACTGTATGGGGGGCTGATATGGTGGCAGCTATGAGGGACAGTATACCGTATGATGGCATTATACTGTCGGGGGGCTTATATGGTGGCAGCTATGGGGGCATTACACTGTAGGGAGACAGCTGTGGGGGCACTATACTGTGTGGGGGCAGTTAAAGGGGGCATTATACTGTATGGGGCATTATACTGTGTGGGGGCAGCTATGAGGGGCATTATACTGTATGGGGCTGCTATGGGGCATTATACTGTATGAGGGCATTTATGGGGGGCATTATACTGTATGGGGCAGCTATGGAGGCATTATACTGTATGGGGCTGCTATGGGGGCATTATACTGTATGAGAGCATTTATGGGGGGCATTATACTGTATGGGGCAGCTATGGAGGCATTATACTGTATGGGGACGCTATGGGGGCATCATACTTTATGGGGGCATTATACTGTATGGGGCTGCTATGGGGGCATTATACTGTAAGGGGGAATTTATGAGGGGCATTATACTGTATGGGGTCTGCTATGGGGGGCATTATACTGTATCGAGGCATTATACTGTGTGGGGGGGTAGCTATGGGAACATTATACTGTGTGGGGGCAGCTACAGGGAGCATTATACTGTATAGGGGCAGTTATTGGGAGCATTATACTGTATGGGGACAGTTACAGGGAGAATTATACTGTATGGGGCAGCTACGGGGAGCATTATACTGTATGGGGCAGCTACGGGGGCATTATACTGTGTGGGGGCGGCTATGGGGGAAGTATACTGGGGGGGCTGTTGGGCAAGGTGGCTGGCCATAGGCGCGGCAGGGGGTACCCAAGCTGAATTCTTGCACCAGGACCCATGAGCCTTTAGCTACGCCCCTGGTGCAATGTATAGACGCAGGTACAATTATAGTGCAGGAGGGGTGGCTCATCTCGCCTCATGGGCGGTGCGGTCCTGCCTGTGGGCTACAATACGTAGGTAGGACAACTAGAAGGTTAAAGGACAGATTCTCCGAGCACTGCAGAAACAATAAAAACTGGAAAAAAACATCCTCTGGCTCAACACATGCTCATTAAACATCAAGGAAAAAATGAAGAAATAACTGGCACAGGCATCGACATCATCAAGGAAAAGATTGGTAAAGATCGCTTTAAAAACCTCTGCGCCCACAAATCCTAGTGGATATATAAACTGGACACTCTGGTCCAAATTCGAACAATTACAAGACATTGATACGAATAAGCTTACCACAACACCATAAAATATAGATGCATCTCAACCAATTACCACTGAAAGCAAAGCAATATCTCCATTCATCCACAAAAGTCCAATCTCCATCTCCCCTAGCAACCGCACACGTCCTCCAACCTCTTTGTGCCGCAATCCACTTTTCAATCCAAGACACGACACAAAATGTTAATTTTTATGGTTACAGCCACATCCACCATCACTATCGCTCAGTATTTCTACCTTCCCTTTGTATCTCTACCTTCCATAATTGTAACCATTTATCACATAAACCAAAAAATATTGCCTTGCCCCAGTTTCATTCTATAGGGTAACTACTACATACACCATGCTCCCACAGCAATATTTACCTAATAGCCTCATTCTTCAAACCCAGTAATGCATGCACGCTAAAAACGATATAATTTCACCTCTTTTCCTATATTTCATCACCAAGATGTACGCCACTTCCACCACTACACTGACAGAGTGCCGGCCATACCATCTGAGGGTTTCTCCAGATATCCACCCACCTCTGAAACCATCGTCAAGCAGTACTTACCTCTGGTACAGTACATCATACCCTTCACAATCACCAGATTTGTATTAAAAGAATAAAAAAAAGAAATTACAAAATTAATACATTTCATAAAATTCCAATGAACACTAACAAATACTCTGGGCAAACATCTGCTAGGCAATATTCTTCCAGGATATCACCACCTGTATACACACACGTCCACTATAAGTCCTCTGGTCTGGTCATCGCCACTGCAGAGTACATGTATCAGAAATTTACAGAGGCGTAGCTAGGTGTTTGCACAGAAACGGCAAAAAATATCTGTGTGGGCCCCATCCCAGTGGGTCCCCCCAACGCATGTAACATGCAGGATCAAGCTGTTACCCATCACATCTAAGGCTTCGTTCAGATCTGCGTCGGGGTTCTGATCATGTTTTCATCAGACCTTTCCGTCAGAGAAACCTATGAACGGAAACCAAACGGAAACCATAGCATTCCGTTTGCATTATTATTGATTTCAATGGTAACGCTTCCGTTGCTAATGGTTTTCATTTGTCTCCGTTTCCGTTTTTTTGGCTTAATCAATAGTGTAGTTGAAATCAATGGTAATTCAAACGGAAAGGTATCATTTCTGTTTGGTTTCCGTTCATGGGTTCCCCTGATGGAAAGGTCTGACGAAACCCATGAACCTAATCCCGACGCAGATGTCAACGAAGTCTAAATTCATAATTTAGATGTGATGGATAACAGGTGGATCCTAGGTGTCAGAGACACACAGGACCCACTGTCACTGAACCTGTCAGTCCCGTCGGCCTTGACGGATTCAGATCTCTGCGCTAGATACAGGATAAAAAGCAGCTGTATCTCAAAAAGTAAATATAATTTTTAATAAAGACTATGGTAATTAGAAATTTTCACCAAATACACACGCACAGTACATAGCCTGTAATCTTTTGTCTGACATCTGACTGGAGTTTGCATTAGAAAGTGTTGCAGACCTCTCTGAAAGTGAAAGAGTATATACAGTGAAGGAAATAAGTATTTGATCCCTTGCTGATTTTGTAAGTTTGCCCACTGTCAAAGACATGAACAGTCTAGAATTTTTAGGCTAGGTTAATTTTACCAGTGAGGGATAGATTATATATTTAAAAAAAAAAGAAAATCACATAGTCAAAATTATATATATTTATTTGCATTGTGCACAGAGAAATAAGTATTTGATCCCCTACCAACCATTAAGAGTTCTGCCTCCTCCAGACCAGTTACACGCTCCAAAGCAACTTGGTGCCTGCATTAAAGACAGCTGTCTTAAATGGTCACCTGTATAAAAGACTCCTGTCCACAGACTCAATTAATCAGTCTGACTCTAACCTCTACAACATGGGCAAGACCAAAGAGCTTTCTAAGGATGTCAAGGACAAGATCATAGACATGCATAAGGCTGGAATGGGCTACAAAACCATAAGTAAGACGCTGGGTGAGAAAAAGACAACTGTTGGTGCAATAGTAAGAAAATGGAAGACCTACAAAATGACTGTCAATCGACATCGATCTGGGGCTCCATGCAAAATCTCACCTCGTGGGGTATCCTTGATCCTGAGGAAGGTGAGAGCTCAGCCGAAAACTACACGGGGGGAACTTGTTAATGATCTCAAGGAAGCTGGGATCACAGTCACCAAGAAAACCATTAGTAACACATTACGCCATAATGGATTAAAATCTTGCAGTGCCCGCAAGGTCCCCCTGCTCAAGAAGGCACATGTACAGGCCCGTCTGAAGTTTGCAAATGAACATCTGGATGATTCTGAGAGTGATTGGGAGAAGGTGCTGTGGTCAGAGGAGACTAAAATTGAGCTCTTTGGCATTAACTCAACTCGCCGTGTTTGGAGGAAGAGAAATGCTGCCTATGACCCAAAGAACACCGTCCCCACTGTCAAGCATGGAGGTGGAAACATTATGTTTTGGGGGAGTTTCTCTGCTAAGGGCACAGGACTACTTCACCGCATCAATGGGAGAATGGATGGAGCCATGTACCGTCAAATCCTGAGTGACAACCTCCTTCCCTCCACCAGGACATTAAAAATGGCTCGTGGCTGGGTCTTCCAGCACGACAATGACCCGAAACATACAGCCAAGGCAACAAAGGAGTGGCTCAAAAAGAAGCACATTAAGGTCATGGAGTGGCCTAGCCAGTCTCCAGACCTTAAAACCATCGAAAACTTATGGAGGGAGCTGAAGATCTGAGTTGCCAAGCGACAGCCTCGAAATCTTAATGATTTACAGATGATCTGCAAAGAGGAGTGGGCCAAAATTCCATCTAACATGTGTGCAAACCTCATCATCAACTACAAAAAAACGTCTGACTGCTGTGCTTGCCAACAAGGGTTTTGCCACCAAGTATTAAGTCTTGTTTGCCAAAGGGATCAAATACTTATTTCTCTGTGTACAATGCAAATAAATATATATAATTTTAACAATGTGATTTTCAGTTTTTTTTTTAAATATAATCTATCTCTCACTGGTAAAATTTACCTAGCCTAAAAATTCTAGACTGTTCATGTCTTTGACAGTGGGCAAACTTACAAAATCAGCAAGGGATCAAATACTTATTTCCTTCACTGTAACCCCCATCATCCCTGTATATACCAACCATCATCCCTGTTACTGTATATACCAGCCATCACACGCATCGCACGGACCTATGTTAGTGAATGGGGCCGTTCAGACTGTCAGTGAATTTCACGCAGCCTATGTGCGCTGTGTGAAACTCACAACTTGTCCTATATTTGCCCGTGTTTCGCGCAGCATGCACCCATTGAAGTCAATGGGTGCGTGCAAATCGCGCACGGCACACGGAAGCACTTCCGGGTGCCGCGCGTGATGCGCGCTACAGTAGTAAAATAAATGAATAAAAACAGAAAAGCTCCTTGTGCTTTTCTGTTTGTAAACATAAAATCAGAGTGTCATAATGATGCCGGCTGGCTGCGCGAAAATCACGCAGCCACGCACCATATACTGATGCCACACTGAACTTTTGCGTGCGCAAAACGGAGCGTTTTTTTGCGCGAACAGACACGTTCGTGTGAATATTAATGTGCAAAATGGCCTGGTCATTAAGGGGTTCATTCATCAGCAGCCACTAATTACTGAAACACGACACCTGATCCCTAACCTGTTGAAATTGCCTGCCACCATCAATGAGCATCTGCAGCAACCTACTGCTCGAAAAGTGAGAAAAACTCCTCCATTGGGTTGTGAAATTTAGTTTTTACATTTTGTATTTATCAAGTAAGGTCGTTTTGCCACAAATACTCTATTATCAACTTCGGGTAGACTTATTTTATTCCCCTTGTACAAATCATTTACTATTACCCAAATCTATGACACATGTTTCTACATAGAAAAAATTTTTTAAAAGTAAAAAAAATTAAAATAACCTCTGTCACTGTTGACAATTATACATTTTTAAACTTTCTCCTTCTCTCATACCCCTCCTCCCCCAGATGGTCTCTGTATAAATAACTCAGTAAGTGTTACGCCGCTGGTACTGCTCAAAACCGTAATACCAGATAATTGCTAATCACATGGGTGAAGCACGCATCAAATATTGACAGAAAACAAAAGGCACCAATAACATACCAGTGGAGGAGCATAACCAAATTCTGAAGGCAGTAGAGTATGGACACGATGCATAAATGGAATGGATGGCAGATGAACAGCAGAGAAAGCAGTTAACAGATGAATAGACAGACGACAAGAATAAACAATACTCACTGACCCTATCTGAATAATATCCCACAGCAGAGTGAGACAACAGCTTGGCAGCAGACCAAACGTACGGGAAAAGCAAACAAACCAGTGGAGCTACGAATCCCAGGATACACATAAAACCACTATACAAAAACTAGATCTCTTAGAGGACCAACAGGTCCCACAGTACAAACAAACACAAAGGCAAGAATAAAGTCACCAACTGGAATCTGGAAAGAGTCTAGCACAAATCAGAAACAATATAATCAACAACTGAGTAATTCAGGCCTGAAGTATATATAGGCCCAAGAAAAGTACTCCGCCCTAATTAACTAAGTAAAGCTAATTAATTACCAAATCCGGACTCAGTTTACATTGCTTAGCAACGCCCATACACAGATATGACAGAAATCATTGATTAGAAGTAGTCCTGATGCTAATTGTATCATTACTCCCCCCCCCCTTCAAGGAGGGCTGAAGAGCCCTTAATCCTGGGTTTATCTGGATTGGCCGCATGACAGGCTCTTATCAGCATTGATGTTTCTAGTCGGATCCCAGGACCTTTTCTCTGGGTCATAGCCCTGCCAATCAACAAGGTAATAGAGTTGTCAGCCACGCCACATAGAATTAAGGATCCTCTGGACCACATACTCAGGCTGACCATGGACCAAAACATGAGGAGGTCTACAGATCGCCCTTCTAAAAGTACCGACCGGCTTAAAAAAGAACAATGAAGACTCATGGGCATTCTCATGCTTTGTGGTAAATCCAACATAAAGGAAACTGGATTCATTTGTCTTAAAATAAGCCCCAACTTGCCACATGGTTGTCTTAACTGGATGTTTTTGGTGGACAACCATAATCTCTCACTTTGAACTTGAGGCCTGCGGTGGCGATCAAACTTGCGCTTAGCACAAAGGGCATCTTAGCCCAAAGCCCCATTGACCTTAATCCACACTGACTTAAACATCTTAATCCTCAGTTTCAGCAATGGAATGTCAAAACCCACACAGCTGGTAAATGAAGATGCCTTGGGGTGAAAACCAAAGTTACAGATAAATGGAGAGATGTTATTGGATACATGACACAAATTCTTATAAGCAAACTCTGCCCACGGCAAAAACTGAACCCAATCGTCATGTAGTTCTGAAACATAATACCAGAGATATTGCTCTTATGTCTGGTTCACTCTCTCAGTCTAATCGTTGTTCTGTGGATAATAGGTGGTGAAGAAACCCAAATTAATACCTGAATTTGCACAAAAGGGCCTCCAAAATCTAGCCACAAACTGTGAACCCCTGTCAGATACAATATTTTCAGGAATACCATGAAGTCTCACCACTTGTTGAAAAAAGTGAGTAGCCAGCTTATCAGCAGAGGGCAAGTCAGACAAGGGTATAAAATGAGCCATTTTACTGAACCTGTCTACAACAACCCAAATGGTATCTCTCACCCCCGGATCTGGGAAAATTGACAATAAAATTCAGGGATATGTGTGTGCAGGGATTCCTGAGACTGGGCAAAGGTTTTAACTAACCAAAAGGTAATTCTTTAGATGTCTTACTGTGAGCACAGATGTCATATTCCCCAACAAACCTTTCAACATCTCTCCTTACATCTGGCCAAACAGAGCTCGACAAGGTCTTACACATCTTAGTGAAATCTGGATGACCCACCAACTTACTACCATGACACTTTAAATGAACAGCAGGTCTAAGGTTACTAGGAACAAACAACAATTAGGTAGAATTTCTTATGAGGTGCCTGAGATTGAGCCTGCAAAAGTAAATCAGAAATATTCTGTGTTAGTCCTGTCACAATTCCATCAGGAGGAATGATGAATGAAGTTACAGGGGTCTCCACATGTTAAAATAAGAAAAAAGCAAAATTCAAGGACATAAAAAGCACACACTGCAATACAAAAATATACATATATGTCAATTTATTGAAATAGTCATTTAACCCCTGTCCCGCTTTTGGGCGTGACTGTACGTCCAAATTCACAGTGCTTTCCCACACACGGGCGTACAGACACGCCCTGTAGATAAAACGAGCACAGGAGCTGTGCGCGCTTTATCTTCAGCGACTGTCAGCTGTCATACACAGCTGACATCCCGCTGCAATTGCTGCGATGGCAGTTACCGCCGATCGCAGCCATTTATCCCCTTCAATGCGGCTGTCAATGGCGTCCGCCGCATTGAAGTGGTTGACAGAGGGAGGGAGCTCCCTCTGTACCCCCCGGGCCTCCCCGCGATAGATCGCGGACGGCGATGGTTGCTATGACAACCAGGAAGCCGTTGCTAGGCTTCCTGGTTGCCCAGGTACGGTAGCCTATTAGGTCCTGCCCGAGGCATGAGGTAATAGGCTAACTGTCAGCTGAAGAATGACAGTTACGATACACTGCACTACATAAGTAGTGCAGTGTATTGTACCGGGGATTAGAAGACCAGATCTTCAAGTCCCCAGGTGAGGCCCCATGCACACGAACGTAAAAACACCCGTAATCACGGGCCGTAATTACGGCATAGACTTCTATTGGCCACGGGTACCCGTATGCTTACGGGCAGGTGCCCGTGCCGTTGAAAAATATAAAACATGTCCTATTTTAGGCCGTAATTACGGCTCGGGCAGGCCCATAGAAGTCTATGGGGCTCCCGTAATTACGGGTGACTACGTGTGTGCACCCGTAATTATGGGAGCGTTGCTAGGCGACGTCAGTGGATAGTCACTGTCCAGGGTGCTGAAAGAGTTAAACGATCGGCAGTAACTTTCAGATCCCTGGACAGTGACTTCCGATCACAATATAGATCAACCTGTAAAAAAAAAAAAAAAAGACGTTCATACTTACCCAGAACTCCCTGCTTCTTCCTCCAGTCCGGCCTCCGAGGATGACGTTTCAGCCCATGTGACCACTGCAGCCAATCACAGGCTGCAGTGGTCACATGGACTGCCGCGTCATCGAGGGAGGTCGGGCTGGATGTCGAAAAAGGGACGCGTCACCAAGACAACGGCCGGGTAAGTATGTATTTCTTTTACTTTTACTACGGAAAGGGCTGTCCCTTCTCTCTATCCTGCACTGATAGAGAAGGGCATCCGATTAGTGCAGTGCAATTTTGCATTGAAAACGTGCCCGTAAATACGGGTGGAATACTGGTGATACCGGACCCGTATTTACGCCAGTATTTACGGACAGTAAAAAATAAGTTTGTGTGCATGGGGCCTCAGTGTAATAAAAAAAGTGGAAAAAGTAAAAAAAAATGTGAAACAAAAATAAATAAATAAAAGTTTTAACTAATAGAAACAACACTTGCCCTGCTTCCATGATCAACCCCTTTATTATTAGAAAAAAATGAAAACATGAAAAAAAACTATACATAATAGGTATCGCCGCGTTCGGAACGGCCTGATCTATAAAAATATCACATTATTTTTACCGCACGGTGAACACCGTAAATTTTTTTAATAGAAAACAATGACAGCATTTTTTTTTTTGGTCATCTTGTCGCAAATTTTTTTTAATAAAGAGTGATCAAAAAGTTGCAAGTAATGAAAAACGGTACGAGTAGAAACTACAGTTCGTCACGCATAAAACAAGCCCTCCTGCAGCGATATCAACTAAAAAATAAAAAAGTTATGGCTGGCAGAAAATGGCGACACTAAAACATGATTTTTTTCGAAAAGAGTATTTTTAAAGTGGGAACGTAGTGAAATGTAAAAAAACTATATAAATTTGGTGTCGCTGTAATCGTATCGACCCACAGAATGAAGTTAACATGTTGTTTATACTGCACGGTGAACACTTAAAAAATAAGAAAAACAAAACCGTACTAGAATTGCTGTTTTTTGGTTTCCTCATCTCCCAAAAAATGTAATAAATAGTGCTAAAAAAAAATTGCATGTACCCCAAAATGGAACCAATAAAAATTACAGCTCGTTCCACAAAAAACAAGCCCTCACACAGCTCCGTCAATGGAAAAATAACACGTT
The DNA here is from genome assembly GCF_050947455.1 of Rhinoderma darwinii. Lineage (NCBI taxonomy): Eukaryota > Metazoa > Chordata > Amphibia > Anura > Rhinodermatidae > Rhinoderma > Rhinoderma darwinii. The sequence goes on along the minus strand of NC_134693.1, from coordinate 69,745,957 downwards.
ATGACTCTCAAAACGCAATGATGCTAAATGAAGGACCAGACTAATTTTTTAGGTACAGTACAATTTCACTAAATACCCCACATCATCATTTGCTGGACCCCACAGGTGGACCCCGTAGATGCAGCAGAGATGAGGAAACTTTAGGGCCTTATATGGCTAGTGAAGAAGTCAAAGATTAGGCAATACTGGAGCGCAGATATTTTGTATAATACCCAATAAATCCGGCCTGTGTATAAAGGATTGGTTCAAAGCATACCACACCAATCCATGGATTATTCATTCTCCCCATTATTACATCATCCTATTATGCCCTCCGCCCAGTTTACATATACCCTGATGTACTACGCACAGTTTACATATACCCTGATGTACTCCGCCCAGTTTACATACAGTGAAGGAAATAAGTATTTGATCCCTTGCTGAATTTGTAAGTTTGCCCACTGTCAAAGACATGAACAGTCTAGAATTTTTAGGCTAGGTTCATTTTACCAGTGAGAGATAGATTATATTAAAAAAAAACAGAAAATCACATTGTCAAAATTATATACATTTATTTGCATTGTGCACAGAGAAATAAGTATTTGATCCCTTTGGCAAACAAGACTTAATACTTGGTGGCAAAACCCTTGTTGGCAAGCACAGCAGTCAGACGTTTTTTGTAGTTGATGATGAGGTTTGCACACATGTTAGATGGAATTTTGGCCCACTCCTCTTTGAAGATCATCTGTAAATCATTAAGATTTTGAGGATGTCGCTTGGCAACTCAGATCTTCAGCTCCCTCCATAAGTTTTCGATGGGATTAAGGTCTGGAGACTGGCTAGGCCACTCCATGACCTTAATGTGCTTCTTTTTGAGCCACTCCTTTGTTGCCTTGGCTGTATGTTTCGGGTCATTGTCATGCTGGAAGACCCAGCCACGAGCCATTTTTAATGTCCTGGTGGAGGGAAGGAGGTTGCCACTCAGGATTTGACGGTACATGGCTCCATCCATTCTCCCATTGATGCGGTGAAGTAGTCCTGTACCCTTAGCAGAGAAACACCCCCAAAACATAATGTTTCCACCTCCATGCTTGACAGTGGGGACGGTGTTCTTTGGGTCATAGGCAGCATTTCTCTTCCTCCAAACACGGCGAGTTGAGTTAATGCCAAAGAGCTCAATTTTAGTCTCATCTGACCACAGCACCTTCTCCCAATCACTCTCAGAATCATCCAGATGTTCATTTGCAAACTTCAGATGGGCCTGTACATGTGCCTTCTTGAGCAGGGGGACCTTGCGGGCACTGCAGGATTTTAATCCATTACGGCGTAATGTGTTACCAATGGTTTTCTTGGTGACTGTGGTCCCAGCTGCCTTGAGATCATTAACAAGTTCCCCCCGTGTCGTTTTCGGCTGAGCTCTCACCTTCCTCAGGATAAAGGATACCCCACGAGGTGAGATTTTGCATGGAGCCCCAGATCGATGTCGATTGACAGTCATTTTGTATGTCTTCCATTTTCTTACTATTGCACCAACAGTTGTTTCCTTCTCACCCAGCGTCTTACTTATGGTTTTGTAGCCCATTCCAGCCTTGTGCAGGTCTATGATCTTGTCACTGACATCCTTAGAAAGCTCTTTGGTCTTGCCCATGTTGTAGAGGTTAGAGTCAGACTGATTAATTGAGTCTGTGGACAGGAGTCTTTTATACATGTGACCATTTAAGACAGCTGTCTTTAATGCAGGCACCAAGTTGATTTGGAGCGTGTAACTGGTCTGGAGGAGGCTGAACTCTTAATGGTTGGTAGGGGATCAAATACTTATTTCTCTGTGCACAATGCAAATAAATATATATAATTTTGACTATGTGATTTTCTGTTTTTTTTTTTTATATAATCTATCTCTCACTGGTAAAAGTAACCTAGCCTAAAAATTCTAGACTGTTCATGTCTTTGACAGTGGGCAAACTTACAAAATCAGCAAGGGATCAAATACTTATTTCCTTCACTGTATGCCCCCACATTATAAGATAAAATACCACTAAAACAACCAAGCAAAATCTGCGCTTCAAAAGCCAAATGGTGGTCCAACTGAGCCTGGCAGTGTGCCCAAACGGCAATTTATGACCACATATGAGGTATTACTGTACTCTGGAGAACCTGCTTAACAATTTATGGGATGTGTGTCTACGGTGGTACAAGCTGGGCACAACACATTGGGCACTGAAATGGCATATCTGTGGAAAACGGCAATTTTCAATCTGCAATATCTATTGTTTACTCATTTTTGCAAAATACTTGTGCGGTCAAAATGCTCACTACACCCCTAGATAAATTCTTTGAGGGATCTAGTTTCCAAAAAGGGGTAATTTTTCGGGGGTTACCACTGTACTGGTACTATAGCTCAGTGCAACATGGTGTCAAAAAACGAATCTTGTAAAATCTCCACTCCAAATACTAAATGGCGCTCCTTCCCTTTAGAGCCTTGCTGTGTGTCCAAATAGCAGTTTATGACCACGTGTGGGGTATTTCCCTACTCTGAAGAAGTTGCTTTACAAATGTTACGGTGCTTTTTCTCCTTTATTTGTTGAGAAAATGAAAATTTTTTAACTAATGCTACCTCTTATATGTAATTTTTAATTTTCAGTGCCCATTTCTAATAAAATCTATGAGACACCTGTGGGGTCAAAATGCTCACTACCCCCCTAGATGAATTCCTCAATGGGTGTAGTTTGCCAAATGGAGTCACTTTTGGGGAGTTTCCACTCTACTGGTACCTACGAGGCTTTGCAAAAGTGACATGGTGCAGAAAAACCAATCCATCAAAATCTGCTCTCCAAAAGCCAAATGGTGCTCCTTCCCTTCTGAGCCCTGATGTGTATTCATACAGTGGTTTATTACCACATATGGGGTATTTCCGTACTCTGGAGAAGTTGCTTTACAAATTTTATGGTGCTTTTTCTCCTTTATTTTATGAGAAAACGAAACATTTTGACCTAAGGCTATGTCTTAGTGGAAAAAAATGACATTTTTCATGTTTACTGCCCAATTCTAATGAAATCTATGAAACACCTGGGGGGTCAAAATGCTCACTACACCCCTAGTTGAATTCCTCTGGGGGTGTAGTTTTCCCAAATGGAGTCACTTTTGGGGGGTTTCAACTGTACTGGTACCTTAGGAGCTTTACAAATGCGAAAATGGTGCAGAGAAATCAAACCAGCAAAATCTGTACTCAAAGCTAAATGGCGTGCCTTCCCTTCTGAGTCCTGCCGATTGCCCAAACAGCAGTTTATGACCACATGTTGGGTATTTCCGTACTATGTAGAAGTTGCTTTACAAATGTTGGGGGCTTTTCTTCATTGTTTGTTAAAAACAATTAAAAATTCTGAGGTAAAGCTACATCTTATTGGAAAATAATGTAATTTTTCATTTTCACTGCCCAATTCTAATGAAATCTATGAAATACCTGTGGGGTCAAAATGCTCACTACACACCTAGATGAACTCCTTTAGGGGTGTAGTTTCCCAAATGGAGTCACTTTTGGGGGGTTTCCTTTGTTTTTGCACCACAAGACCTCTTCTAACCTGACATGGTGCCTGAAATATAATTTAAGAAAAGGAAGGCTGAAAAATCCACTAGGTGATCCTTTGCTACTGGGGCCTTTGTTTCAGGCCCGTAGCACACTAGGGCCACATGTGGGCTATTTCTAAAAACTGAAGAATCAGGGCAATAAATATTCAGTTGTGTTTCTCTGGTAAAAACCTTCAGTATTACAGGAAAAATGGATTAAAATGGAATTTCGGCAAAAAAAATGAAATTTGCAAATTTCCCTTCCACTTTGCTTTAATTCCTGTGAAACGCATAAAGGGTTAAGAAACTTTCTAAATGCTGTTTTGAATACTTTAAGGGGTGCAGTTTATAAAATGGGGTGATTTATGGGGGTTCCTAATATATAAGGCCCTCAAAGCTACTTCAGATCTGAACTGTTCCCTAAAAAAATAGTCTTGTGAAATTTTCTTGAAAATGTGTGAAATTGCTGCTAAACTTATAAGTCTTGTAAGATCTTAGAAAAATAAAAGGATGTTCAAAAAATGATGCAAAGATATAGTAGACATATGGGAAATGTTAACTAGTCACTATTTTGTGTGGTATAACTATCTGTCTTACAAGCAGATACATTTGAAATTAGAAAAATGCAAATTTTTGCAAATTTTCTCTAAATTTTGGTGTTTTTCACCAAAAATATTGACTTTATCGACAAAAAATTTTCGCTAACATAAAGTACAATATGTGACGAGAAAACAATTTCAGAATCGCTTGGATAGGTAAAAGCATTCCAGAGTTATTACCACATAAATTGACACATGTCAGATTTTAAAAATGAGGCTGTGTCATATGGTCCAAAAGTGGCTGCGTCCTTAAGGGGTTAAAATACAATTTTCCCTGGTAAATACTAAACATATCGCATATCAATACAAATTGCAATGCACTATAAATAAAAAAAACATACTGTCACCTGGCCAGGTATTCTCAAATATATACAACCCCAATTGAACAACCTAAATAGAAGAAACAACAGACTGCATCTTCCGTACATAAATGATTCCAGTATTCCCATACATAAATTGCTTCAAGAGAGCCCTCTATGATGTGCTATGTGAGGGAATGAAACAAATTATACTTCATAAAAAATTATAGGGACGAGTATTTTCCAAAAAATGTCCCGTCCATTAGACAGCTCTTTGTACTGAAAAAATAGTTTACAGAATAGTAGTATACTCATCTGTGGACTCTTGCTGGAATTACATTTTCCCAGGCATGTTGCCAGTAGAGACGGGCTTTAGATCCACCCTGATCTACACATCGAACGTGATTCAAACATCCCCAGAGGTAAATGCCCTGGTCACAATAATCCTTTCCCACTGCAATATAGCTTTTCTCCAAATACCTTTTCAAAAACTTGGTAACAGTCCCTCTGGAAAGCCAAGTGCTGTTTGGGTGTATGTGCCCGAATAAATTCCAGTTGTTTCTAAGCCACGATAAGCCTTGGCCAGGCTCCTTATGGACCAAGAGGTTCGGACCACGGAATGCAGCTTGCAAATATGGAGGTAACAATCCCTCTGATTAACCGGGTATTGCCCGGGTGTGTAAGCCCCTAGTCAGATAAGGTTGTTCCTGGGCCACCGCAGGTTCCTTGAAAGAGGTTCAGACCGCGTGGCGCAGCTTGGAGTTTTCCCAAGCCAGCATAGCGTGGGATCACGCAGGTCAAGCACGGCGTGATGACGTCACTCACGTCCGTGTCAAACAAAAGGCTTGTAAGATAATTGGCTGACGCGTTTCATAGTTGCCGCTGCCCAAAGTTAATTTGGAGAAAGTTCAGTGCCCCATTATATTGCAGGGCTTATTCCCTTGTCCAAATTAAGTAATGCTTCTTTACAAGACACACACAACATCCTGACGTTGGCCAGCTTCAGTCTTGTGAAGCAGGGTCTCAGTACTCGAGGATTAGAGGCACCTAGCCCTAAATTAATTTAGATCCCCGACCAGAACCTAAGTTAATTCAGAATCCCAACATGACCCCTAAAATCAGACCCCGGACCCCAAATTTAATTTACAACCACAGTCAAATTACATTACATTAATTACATTAATTAATTAATTTACACCCCAGACCAAACCCCCTCAAAAAAGTTAGAACCCCTATGTACTTACAGCTCCAAAGTCTTCTTGCCTCTGAAGTGGAGGTGTGATTACCAGAGGTCCACATATTTTTATTAATACATTGTAGCTGTATGAGTACTTATTTTTTGCTGGATTAGTTGTATGTTTTTGCAGCACCATTCTAAGGTACATATAATGTATGTTAGTGGTTAACTTTTGCTTTGTTGTATTTATATTTTTTTGGAGGCGGATAACAAAAACGCAATTCTGCCACTTTTTTTGTTTTAGGGTGCTCATAAATTACACGTTAAATTTTTTGTATGGGTTGTTACAATAATATCAATACCACAATATGTATATTTTTTTATGCTAAATTACATTTTTTTCAATAAAAAGAAAAAAAACTTTTAATATAATAAAATCTGTTTTTCTTAACTTCTGTAACTTAGGTTTTACAAATCCTTTAACTATTTAAAAATTTATTTTTAGTATTTTATTTAATTACATACCATTCAATCAGAAAAAATAATACAAAAACTGAGAAATCTATCAACAAAAATCAATATCCATATTCCTACCCATAACCCAACCACCCCAATTCAGCCAACCAGGAAAAAAACTATAAAAATAAGGAGGAGGGACATCCCTACAACAAGAACTGATTCAACCAAATTTTCCATCTTTCCTAAAAGAGAACCAGATCTCGAAGTTTATCAGTAGCTGCAATCTTATTCATCAGAAACACCCAGGGGGATAGCATAGGTGGTTTATGACCCTTCCAATTTTAGAGTATCAATTATTTTGCTAAAGCAATCCCTAATAGAGCTAAATTCTTCCCCTCAGCCTGATTGGCCAACCTTAAATCTGACAACAGAATACACAGTATAGGATCCGGAGCTACCTTTACATCAAAGCAAAAAGAGGTATGCCAAAACATTTTGCCAAAAGCAAAGTAATCTATGGCACCTCCAGAGAAGATGCATTGAATATGCCGATGAGGTCATACAACGGGGGCAATTTTAAATGGCTTTGATACCCCATGAAAAGAGTAGTTTTGGAGTAAAATATACTATATAAAATATAAATAACTGAACTGAAGATAACAACGGATTATGGGTAATTTTACATATGGATTTAAGAGCTGCCATCTAATCTTCTTCTGTCAAATCTGGACAGATTGCATTCCATTTTCTAAAACCCCCCTCCACCAGAAGATCCTCCCTTGGCCTTTTAGCAAACTGTAAATTTTGGCCTAAGCCCCTTTTTTAAAATATGATTTAATTAAGAAGTCTAACATAAGGGAACATGTCTCAATTCTCTTAAAGGGGTTATGTGGGGACTGAAAATTTGTAGCAGTGTACTCACTGTGAGTACACTTGCTAACATACGTTCCGGTCCCCTGTTGCGCTGATTATGAGTTTAATAGATTTTTACAGCGCTGCCGGGGCACCAGAAGTCTAGTGGCACACTCTAACTTCATGACAACATACATAACATCGTCATGTGACCGGCCCCGCTGTATGCTATGTAATTGCTGTAGCAGTAATACAGCGATTACATAGCGCACAGCGGGGCCGGTCACATGACGACGAGTCATGAATTTAGACTGTGCCACTAGACTTCCGGTCGCCTGGCAGCATGGAAAAATCTTTTAAAATATCATAATCAGCGCGACAGGAGACCGGAATGTATATTAGCAGTGTACTCACATACTGCAGTGAGTACACTCCTAATAAATTTTGATCCCCACATAAGCCCTTTAAATACAGGGAACGTTCTAGTCAAATAATGTTTTAACTGTAGATAGTAAAGATAGTCCTTAGACTACAACCCAAATTTAGAGATTAGATGTGGAAAAGTATTAATTAACCCATTCTCAGTAACTTGCGATAAGTAAAAAACGCTATGTTTCCACCAAAAAATATGAATTTCATCCTTCAATACGTGCCAAATAGGGGTAATAGAGCACAAAACCCCAATTTCCACATCCTTTTATATTTTATCCCATAGGGAATGCAGCAAACTGTAACGTCTGTGGTCGCTGACCACGAACTCCTTCCATCTAGTCGACGCCCTTCTCTCCAGAGATGTCTGCACGTGTGGCTGTCCTGTTCCACAGTGACGACCAGGGTGCGCTTGTGAGCTCAGTCCAGACAAGGAGCCAGGTCGCACACAGGTGGGAGATTGAGATGATTGCTCCCAGAGCACCCTGGAGTATAAGAAGGGCCCAGCCCCTTCCTGCCATGACTGAGCCTTGTTGTCGTTATCCTAGTATGTCTATGCAAATAGTCTCCTAAGTGTTTTCCAGTTCCCAGTGTTCCCCGTTCCTGCTACCTGTAACCTGTATCCCATGCTACACTGGTCAAGTGCCGTGTTGAGCTGAAGTCGTGCTGTGCTGTGTACCACGCCTGTCTTGTTGCGCCACGCCTGGCGCCTGCCTGCTGCCTAGCCCCAGCCGAGCCTGTCTTGCTACTGTCTGAGATACCACAGGTACACTATACGAACTATAGACTGTGACCTGTGTCCTGTTGGCCAGCTGCCATACCGTCAAGTCTGTACGGCCCAGTGGGTCCACATACCCAATGTGACAGTAGGCTCAGGCCATGGACCCCGCTGGTCAATCCAAGACCATGATGACATCACAGGAGATGCGGGCGGATATGCTAGACCTCCGGTCTCGACAGGACCTATTCCTCCAGGCATTGAACATTATTGTACGTCGGCTGGAGGTGCAAGCTACTGTTCCTCCTACTACACCTGCTGGCAGTACTGATCCTCCGACTACACCTCCTGGCAGTGCTGTTCCCCGATTATCTTTGCCGCTTCCTGACTGCTATGATGGAGACGTGAGGACCTGCCGTGGATTTTTGAACCAGTGCCAGATCCACTTTAGCCTGTATGCAAGGGCATTCTCGTCTGATGGAGCAAGGGTCTTGTTCATCATCTCTCTCCTCACTGGCAGGGCCCTTGCATGTGTGAACCCTGTCTGGGAGAGAAAAGGACCAGAGACCCGCGACTTCCAGGTGTTCCTACGGACATTTCGCATGGTGATTGAGGAGCCTGGACGAGTCTCGTCTGCAGCCGCCTCCTTGCTAAACCTACGCCAGGGAGACACCTCCATTCACTTCGGCACTCTGGCGGGAGAACTGTTGTGGAACAATGAGGCCCTGGTGGCTACATTCTGGCAGGGACTGCCTCCTAGGATTAAGGACGAGCCGGCTGCCCGAGATCTACCATATACCCTGGATGCCCTCATCCTTCTGGCCGCCCGGATTGATATAAGGATCCGAGAAAGGTTCCAAGAAGCTCGTCCGGACGAAGGACTCCTTAGTCCAGTTCCTACTTTGCAGCAACCCCTGCTGTCCTCAGAAGCTGATCCTCCTAAGGAGTGTGAGGACGGACCAGTATGAGCTGTCTACCCAGGAGACCTGGTGGATCTTCTCCAATTGCCCACAACCCCTCTGGAGAGGCCGTAGATGGTTGCATCTGTGAATGGACTACCTCTGCCAGACCCAATTGTAGCTACGACCAAGCCGCTGAGGCTCCAAGTGGGAGCCCTCCATTCCGAGCTTCTTTCGTTCTTTGTCCTGGCTAAAGCTGTCAATCCTGTGCTGCTGGGTCTGCCCTGGCTCCGACGACATGCCCCAGTCCTGGACTGGAATTCTGGAGAGGTTCTCCAGTGGGGTCCCGAGTGTCTCAACCGCTGCCTGGTACAGATTCGTTCGGCTCAGCCTCCTCTGCCTCAGTCCTTGGCAGGAATGCCTGGTCATTATTCTGCATTCTCGGATGTCTTCAGCAAAAAAGAGGCGGAGTCGCTGCCCCCACACCGGGCGTATGACTGTCCTATCGACCTAGTTCCTAGTGCATCCCTTCCCCGTGGTAGGGTATATCCTCTCTCCGTGCAAGAGACTCTGTCCATGTCCGCTTATATTAAGGAGAACTTGGAGAGGAGCTTCATATGGAAGTTTTCCTCCCTGGCAGGAGCCGGGTTCTTCTTCGTCAAGAAAAAGGATGGTTCTCTTCGTCCTTGCACCCAGATCACGGTAAAAAATAGGTATCCGTTGCCATTGATTTCTAAGCTGTTTGATTGCATACGTGGAGCCAAGATTTTTTCAAAGCTAGACCTGCGTGGGGCTTACAACCTAATCCGGATTCGCCGGGGTGAAGAATGGAAGACGGCATTTAACACCCGTGACGGAGACACTATGAATATCTAGTAATGCGCTTCACTCTGTGTAATGCTCCTGCGATCTTCCAAGAGTTTGTTAATGACATCTTCCGTGACCTCCTCTATGTATGTGTTGTGGTCGATCCTGATGACATCTTGATTTTTTCTTCAGATCCAATGACTCATCGGAGACATGTCCGTCAAGTTTTTCTATGGTTAAGGAAGAATCGTCTGTATGCCAAGTTGGAGAAGTGCGTGTTTGAGAAAGATGCTCTACCCTTCCTGGGCTACATCATCTCGAATCAAGGTCTCAAGACGGATCCTGAAAAGGTAAAGGCTGTCCTGGAATGGCCACGCCCTCAAGGCTTGAGGGCCATAATAGCACTTCCTGGGATTCGCCTATTTTTACAGACAGTTCATTCCAAACTTTTCCTCACTGACATCTCCTATCTCTCACCTCACCAAGAAAGGCATGAACGCCAAGGTGTGGACTCCAGAGGCGGAAGCCGTATTTAATAGCCTGAAGAGTGCCTTCACGTCAGCCTCGATCCTCCATCATCCAGATGTTTCTCGACAGTTCTCGTTGGAGGTGGACGTCTCCTCTGTCGGTGCTGCTGCACTCCTGTTCCAGAGAGGTTCCAAGGGAAAGTCAATGGTATGTGGCTATTACTCCAAGCTCTTCTCTGCCGCAGAACGCAACTACTCGATTGGGGATCGGGAGTTACCGGCCATCAAATTAGCTCTGGAGGAGTGGAGACATCTATTAGAGGGTGCAGTTCATCCCATACTGATTTTTAGGGACCACAAGAACCTCACCTATCTTCAGACGGCCCAATGGCTGAACCCTCGTCAGGCCAGGTGGTCGCTGTTCTTTACCAGGTTCCAGTTTGAGCTCCATTATCGCCAGGCTGACAAGAATGTGAGGGCCGATGCCTTGTCCAGGTCTTTCGAGACAGAAGACACCATGGAGATTCCACAGAACATTATTGATCCATCTTGCATTGTCTCTGTCAATCCCCTGCAAGTTGGGTACATTCCTCCAGGGAGGACTTTTGTGTGCCTGGCTGATCAAGGGAGAATGTCCGCTGGGGACACTCCTCTAGACTGGCAGGTCACGCAGGGACCCGTAAGACCCGGGATCCGATTGCCGTCATTTCTGGTGGCCCACGCTGCCCAAGGACATTATGGACGTTGTTTCTTCCTGCTCAGTGTGTGCAGCTAACAAGGTCGCTCACTCCAGACCTGCTGGTCTGCTCTAGCCATTGCCTGTGCCTGATGCTCCCTGACAGCATATAGCTATGGACTTTATCACTGACCTGCCTCTCTCTGCTGGATGCACTACTGTCTGGGTGGTGGTGGATCGATTTTCGAAGATGGCCCACACCGTTCCTCTGACCGGTCTTCTTTCTGCTACTCAACTGGCCAAGCTTTTCATTCGACACATCTTCCGCCTGCACGGCATACCGCAGCATATAGTGTCTGGTTGGGGGGTTCAGTTCACCTCGAAGTTCTGGAGAGCTCTCTGCAGACTTCTAAGTGTAAAGTTGGACTTTTCCTCAGCCTACCATCTCAGTCCAATGGTCAGGACGAGAGGATCAATCAGATCTTGGAGAACTACTTACGCCACTTCATCTCCAAGCAGCATGATGACTGGGTGCAGTTGCTCCCGTGGGCTGAATTATCTTACAATAATCACACCAGCGAGTCCACACAGAAGACACCATTCTTTATTGTCTATGGCCAACACCCACGAATTCCTTCCCGGTGCCTGATACGTCAGAGGTACCAGCTGCTGACAAGGCTTTTAGGGACTTTCTGCAGGTCGACCGCATGAAACGGAAGGCGGACACAAGGAGAAGAGAAACTCCTCAGTTTCTTCCTGGCACGAAGGTCTGGCTGTCCTCCAGGAATATTCGACTGAGGGTGCCGTCGTACAAATTTGCTCCCAGGTTTCTCAGACCCTTCGAGATCCTGCAACAGATTAACACTGTCGCTACAAGCTTTGGCTGCCTCCTACCCTCAGGATCCCCAACTCCTTCCATGTCTCTCTCCTGAAACCAGTGGTTCTGAACCGCTTTACCAAGACTGCTAGCCCAGCGGTTGCCTCCAGCGACCCTTCAGACACCTTCGAGGTTAAGGAGATCTTGGACACCAAGAGAGTGAGAGGAAAGACTTTTTATTTGGTGGATTGGAGGGGGTTTGGTCCTGAAGAGAGGTCCTGGGACCAGAGGAGAACTTTAATGCTCCTACACTTCTGAAGAAGTTTCTCTCTCACTCTGGCCCCAAGAAGAGGGGGCGTAAGAGGGGGGATACTGTCATGTCCATGGCTGCAGGCCGTCAGGTTCACTCACCTCCTGAAGGCCGCAGGCATGGGTCTGCGAGCGCTGGCCCCAGTCTCCTCCACAGGAGATGCCAGCGCTCATTTCCACTCACCTCGGCCGGGTCCTTAAAGGGGCAGCGCGCACACCGGACTTTAATGTGTAATCAGCCCATGAGTGCCCTGGACTATAGAAGAGCCCAGACCCTTGCTTCGATGCCTGAGCGTTGTTTGTCATATCCTAGTTTGTCTAAGCAAATGGTCTCCTAGTGTTTTCCAGTTTCCAGTCTTCCCTGTTCCTGTATCCGGTGCTATCTTGGTCAAGTGCCGTGCTGTGCTGTAGTCGTGCTGTATTGCACGCCTGTCCTACTACTCCATGCCTGACGTCTACCTGCTGCCTAGTCCCAGTCGAGCCTGTCTTACTACTGTCCGAGCTGCCACAGGTACCCTATATGAACTATAGACTGTGACCTGCGCCCTGTTGGCGAGCTGCCATACTGACAAGGCGGTACGGCCCAGTGGGTACACGAACCCTACGTGACACTCAGGCACCTCTAGAGAAACCCACCCAATTCTTGTTTGTTCCTAGTAACATTAGACCTGCTATTCTTTTAGTGTGTCATGGCAGTAAGTTAGTGGGTCATCCAGGTTTCACTAAGATGTGCAAGACCTTGTCTCGATCTGTTTGGTGGCCAGATATGAGGAGAGATGTGGAAAGGTTCGTTGGGGAATATGACATCTGTGCTCACAATAAGACATCTAAAGAATTATCTTTTGGTTAGTTAAAATTTTGCCCACTCCCAGGAAACCAAGGACATACATATCCATGGATTTTATTGTCGAGTTGCCCAGATCCGGGGGGAGAGAAGCCATTTGGGTTGCTGTAGACAGGTTCAGTAAAATGTCCCATTTTATACCCTTATCTGACTTGCACTCACCTGATAAGCTGGCTACTCGCTTTATTCAACAAGTGATGAGACTTCATGGTATTCCTGAAAATATTGTATCTGACGGGGGTTCACAGTTTGTGGCTAGATTTTGGAGGCCCTTTCATGCAGATTCATGTATTAATTTCGGTTTCTTCACCCCCTTTTATCCACAGAACAACAATTAGACAGAGAGTGGACCAGACATTAGAGCAATATCTCTGGTGTTATGTTTCAGAACTACATGAAGATTTGGTTCAGTTTTTCCAATGGGCAGAGTTTGCTTATAACAATTTGTGTCATGTATCCAATAATGTCGCTCTGTTTTTCTGTACTTCTGGTTTTCTTAGTTACCTGGCTTGGCTACAAAATGTCTTAAAAATAAACAAAAGGTGGAAAATGTGAAAGTGAGTACAGTGGTGTGTTTATGTGAGCCCATTTTGGATAAAGAATATGATTCCATTTTGTATGAAGAATCCATTTTACAGTTTGAAATGTGTGTTCTCTGTATTATTGATCTCATGCTGAGGCTTCCTTGGAATTTATGTGTTTACTAGTTACTATCTGGGAACTTCTAGGTTATTGTCTGGGAACTTATGTGTGTACTTTTCCTTATCTAAGTCTGTTATGAGAATGTAGACCTGGTAACATGTAGCTGTAAGATTCTTATGTGACCTCATGATTCCTCGTGAGAAACCTGTCTTAACTGGTGATTGGCTCAGCTCAAGCCAACTCCCTCAGCTTAAGCCATCTCCCCATTTGTGAGACACAATTGTAGCTGCATACTAACAATAAACCAGAGAAGATTTTTGGGTCTACAAAGAAGGACTCTGTTTGTCTTACTTCTTTCCGATATATCGATATAACTAATGCATTTGGATCTGGGCAAGTAAATGAAGGGTGTCCGTTGACACACCCAGCTAAACCTTCAGTCTAATATATTTTGCACAGGATTGTGTCCAAATATGTAAAACATTTAAATAAAGTTGATGGAAAAATAAACAAATAAAAAGATTACAGTAAAAATAAAATAAAACCACTTTTATTTCCATAAAAAGTTTTATTTAGTAAAAGTGTAAAAAAAACAAAAAATAACACACATATATGGTATCGCCACAATCATAACAAATCGAACAATGAAGTTAACACATTAATTAAAGCACCGGATGAACGGCGTCCCAAAAAATATATGAAAAAAACAATGGCAAAATTCATTCCCCCCCACAAAAAATAAAAGTTGATCAATTTGTCAAACGTACCCCAAAATAGTACCGATAAAAACGACACCTTTTCCCGCAAAAACAAGCCCACATAAAGCTACATCGACGTAAACATAAAAAGTTGTGGCGATGCAAATACAAGTAATTTTTATTTCAAAGTGGGTTTTTTTTGTGCAACCGTAGGAAACATATAAAACCTTCACATATTTGGCATCCCCGTAATTAAGCTGACCCACAGAATAAAGGTAACATGTTATTTATGCCGCATACTGAACAGCGCAAATTTATAAGGATGAAAAACCAATGCTGGAATATCTGTTTATTTTCAATGTTTTCCTTAAATAAAGTTAATAAAAGTTAATCAATATATCATTGATTAACCCAGCCAGAGGTGCAGTGCCAGATTAAAAACATTAAAATAGACAAATCACTGAGTCCGGATGGTATACACCCCTGCCTTTTGGAGCAATTAAGTACCGTGATAGACAGACCCTTATTTCTGATATTTAAGGATTCTATCATGACTGGGTCTGGTTCCACAGGTCTGGCGCATAGCAAAGCTGGTGCCAATGTTCAAAAAAGGGTCAAAAAGTGATCCCAGAAACTATAGACCTGTAAGTTTAACCTCCATTGTGGGTAAAATATTTGAGGGCTTTCTAAGAGTTGCTATTCTCGAAGTATCTGAATGTAAATAAACTGTTAACGCAGCATCAGCATGGGTTTATGAGGGATCGGTCCTGTCAAACCAATCTGATCAGCTTCTATAAGGAGGTAAGTTCTAGACTGGACCTGGGTAAGGCTGTGGATGTGGTGAATCTAGACTTTTCAAAGGCGTTTGATACTGTGCTACATAAAAGGTTGGTATGTACAGATGTAGCCATCTTTAACTTGATTCTGATAACTTGCTGCAGCATGATATCACACAACAAAAGCCATTGAAAAATAATTGAAAAAGTCAAGATAAGGGATCTAGCCATTGTTTATTTAATGCGTTAAAAATCAAGGTAAAGACGGCTGTAGAATGAAAATGCTGGGACAGGGGGAAAATGTGTAATTGGGTTAACAACTGGCTCAGGGATAGAAAACAGAGGGTGGTTATTAATGGTACATCCTCAGAGTGGGTCATAGTTACCAGTGGGGTTCCACAGGGATTAGTATTGGGCACTCTTCTTTTTAATATGTTTATAAATGACCTTGCAGAGTGCTTGTAAAGGGTTTACAGAGTATAATTTCAGTATTTGCAGATGATATTAAGCTCTGTAAAGTAATCAACACAGAGGAGGATAATGTAATACTACAGAGGGATTTATGGAAGCTGGAGGTTTGGGCAGAGAAATGGCAAATTAAGTTTAAAGAGGCTCTGTCACCACATTATAAGTGCCCTATCTCCTACATATGGAGATTGGCGCTATAATGTAGGTGACAGTAATGCTTTTTATTTAAAAAAACGATCTATTTTTACCACTTTATTAGCGTTTTTTTATTTATGCTAATGAGTTGCTTAATGCCCAAGTGGGCGTATTTTCACTTTAGACCAAGTGGACGTTGTACAGGGGAGTGTATGAAGCTGACCAATCAGCATCATGCACTCCTCTCCATTCATTTACACAGCGCATAGGGATCCTGTTAGATCAGTATGTGCTGTCTTATACTTACACATTAACAATACTGAAGTGTTTAGACAGCGAACAGACATTCTACGGGATGTCTTTTCACAATCTGTGCACTTCGTTACTCTGTCTGTGGTAGTGTAAAGGATCTGCCAGGCACAGCTTCGGCGTTAACTCCCATAGGTAATCAGTCTTCACCTGAGTCTATGTCTCTGAGACTGACTCCATCTTCCACCACTCAGGATGGCAGGCTTAGGAGTGGGAGAGCCTATCGCAGCCTGGCCAGTTGGAGCTAGCTCCCGCCCTCTGTCTATTTATACCTGCCTTTCCTGTTCCTCCTTTGCTTGTGATTCTTCTCGTGTGGTCTCCTGGCCCAGCTACAGCTTCTGACTATTTGATCCTGCTCCATATTGACCCCGGATTACTGACTACTCTCCTGCTCTGCGTTTGGTACCTCGTACACTCCTGGTTTGACTCGGCTCGTTTACCTCTCTTGTTGCTCACGGTGTTGCCGTGGGCAACTGCCCCATTTCCCTTAGCCTTGTGTACCCTTGTCTGTTTGTCTCGTGCACTTACTGAGCGTAGGGACCGCCGCCCATTTGTACCCCGCCGCCTAGGGCGGGTCGTTGCAAGTAGGCAGGGACAGAGTGGCGGGTAGATTAGGGCTCACTTGTCCGTTTCCATACCCCTATCATTACATAATCACAAGCCCATTACCTAGTCTACCCTGGTCCCTGTCTCCACTATGGACCCCCTTGAGACCCTGGCCCAGCAAATGCAGGGTCTCTCCCTACAGGTCCAGGCCCTGGCTCAGAGGGTCAACCAGCCTGACGCTACCATGGTAGTGCCCCTCACCTCACCTCTTGAACCCCACCTCAAGTTGCCTGACCGGTTCTCAGGGGACCGGAAGACTTTTCTCTCCTTTCGGGAGAGTTGTAGGCTCTACTTTCACTTAAAGCCTCACTCCTCAGGTTCTGAGAGCCAGCGGGTGGGTATAATTTTGTCCCGGCTCCAGGAAGGGCCCCAAGAGTGGGCCTTCTCCTTGGCTCCTGACGCCCCTGAACTTTCCTCCGTTGATCGTTTCTTTTCTGCTCTCTGACTCATTTATGACGAGACTGACAGGACTGCCTTTGCCGAGAGTCGGCTGGTGACCTTACGTCAGGGTAAGAGACCTGTTGAGGAGTATTGTTCTGACTTTAGGAAGTGGTGCGTAGCTTCTCGGTGGAATGACCCTGCCTTAAGGTGCCAGTTTAGGTTGGGTCTGTCGAACGCCCTGAAAGACCTGCTAGTTAGCTATCCCTCTTCTGACTCCCTAGACCAGGTTATGGCTTTAGCGGTATGACTTGACCGACGTCTCAGGGAACGACAACTTGAACGTTTTTGTGTTTTCCCTTCTGACTCCCCCATGATGCCTCCCGAGGTCCCGTTGCTTCGCTCTTCCACGGAAGACTCGGAGGTACCTATGCAACTCGAGGCCTCCGTGTCCCCCCGACAACGTAGAGAGTTCCGCAGGAAGAATGGTCTCTGCTTCTATTGTGGGGATGACAAGCATCAAGTGAACACCTGTCCTAGGCGTAAGAATAAGCAGCCGGAAAACTTCCGCGCCTAAGTGATCATCGGGGAGGTCACTTGGGCGCACAGGTATTTCCCGTAAATAAGAAACGTAATAAAATCTTGCTTCCCTTTCAGGTCTCTTTTGGTGGTAGGTCTGCTACCGGCAGTGCCTTCGTGGATTCAGGGTCTTCTGCTAATATCATGTCTGTGGAATTTGCTATGTCTCTAGCTATGCCTTTGATTGATTTGCCTAAACCTGTCCCGGTAGTGGGTATCGACTCCACTCCTCTTGCTAATGGTTATTTTACACAGCATACCCCTGTTTTTGAACTCCTTGTTGGCTCCATGCATTTGGAGCAGTGCTCTGTACTGTTGATGGATCGTCCGATTTGGTTTTAGGCCTTCCCTGGTTGCAGTTGCATAATCCCACGTTTGACTGGAATACTGGGGAGCTTACCAAATGGGGTAATGAATGCTTGACAACATGTTTTGCTGTTAATTCTATTTCTCCCCCTGAGGAGGTGAACACGCTACCTGAGTTTGTGCAGGACTTCGCTGATGTTTTCTCTAAGGAGGCCTCCGAAGTGTTACCTCCTCATAGAGAATACGATTGCGCTATCGAATTGGTACCAGGAGCTAAGCTCCCTAAGGGTAGCATATTTAATCTTTCTTGTCCCGAACGTGAAGCCATGAGAGAGTATATCCAGGAATGCCTGGCCAAGGGTTACATTCGCCCCTCTACTTCTCCGGTAGGTGCTGGCTTCTTCTTCGTAGGGAAGAAGGATGGTGGTCTTAGGCCATGCATTGACTACCGTAACTTGAATAAGGTCACTGTAAGGAACCAGTGTCCCCTTCCTCTGATTCCTGATCTCTTTAATCAGGTTCAGGGGGCCCAATGGTTCTCTAAGTTTGATCTACGGGGGGCGTATAACCTTATCCGCATCAAAGAGGGGGATGAGTGGAAGACTGCGTTTAACACGCCCGAAGGTCATTTCGAATACCTCGTCATGCCCTTTGGGTTGTGTAATGCTCCTGCGGTCTTCCATAATTTCATAAATGAGATTTTAAGGGATTACCTGGGGGTATTTCTTGTAGTGTACCTTGATGACATACTGGTGTTTTCCAAGGACTTGTCCTCCCACATTGAGCATGTCAGGAAGGTGCTCCAGGTCCTTCTGGAAAACAAACTGTTTGTCGAAAACCGAAAAATGTGTGTTTGGGGTACAGGAGATACCATTTTTGGGGCAAATCCTCACTCCTCATGAATTCTGCATGGACCCCGCCAAGGTCCAGGCTGTGGCGGAATGGGTCCAACCTGCCTCCCTGAAGGCGTTACAGTGTTTCTTGGGGTTCGCTAATTATTACAGGAGATTTATTGCTAACTTCTCGGTCATCGCTAAGCCTCTTACGGACCTCACTCGCAAAGGTGCTGATCTCCTCCACTGGCCTCCTGAGGCTGTCCAGGCTTTTGAGGTCCTTAAGAAGTGCTTTATCTCGGCCCCGGTGCTGGTTCAGCCCAACCAAATGGAGCCATTTATCGTGGAAGTTGACGCATCCGAGGTGGGAGTGGGGGCTGTCTTGTCCCAGAGTACCAGGTCCCTCACCCATCTCCGTCCCTGTGCCTACTTCTCCAGGAAGTTTTCGCCCACTGAGAGTAACTATGATGTTGGCAACCGCAAACTCGTAGCCATTAAATGGGCATTTGAAGAGTGGCGCCACTTCCTGGAGGGGGCTAGGCACCAGGTAACGGTCCTTACCGACCCCAAGAATCTGGTTTTTCTAGAATCTGCCCGGAGGCTTAACCCGAGACAAGCTCGAAGGGCGCTATTTTTTACCAGATTCAACTTTTTGGTTACCTATAGGGCTGGGTCTAAAAATATTAAGGCCGATGCACTGTCGCGCAGCTTCATGGCCAGCCCCCCTTCGGAGGAAGATCCTGCTTGTATTCTGCCTCCTGGTATAATCATTACTTCTATTGATTCTGATTTAGTCTCAGAAATTGCGGCTGATCAAGGTTCAGCTCCCGGGAACCTTCCTGAGGACAAGCTGTTTGTTCCCCTGCAATTCCGGCTAAGGGTACTTAGGGAAAATCATGACGCCGCACTATCTGGTCATCCAAGCGTCCTGGGTACCAAACACCTCATTGCTAGAAACTATTGGTTGCCTGGGTTGCCTAAAGACGTTAAGGCCTAAGTCGCCGCTTGTGAGGTTTTTGCTAGGTCCAAGACTCCCAGGTCCCGACCTTGGCCCATTCCCCAGAGACCTTGGACCCATATCTCCATGGATTTTATCACCGATTTGCCTCCATCTCAAGGCAAGTCGGTGGTGTGGGTTGTAGTAGACCGCTTCAGTAAGATGTGCCACTTTGTGCCCCTCAAGAAACTACCCAATGCCAAGACGTTAGCTACCTTGTTTGTCAAACACATCCTGCGTCTCCATGGGGTCCCTGTCAATATTGTCTCGGACAGAGGAGTACAATTTGTTTCATTGTTTTGGAGAGCCTTCTGTAAAAAGTTGGAGATTGATGTGTCCTTCTCCTCTGCCTTCCATCCTGAAACTAATGGCCAAACCGAGAGGACTAATCAATCTCTAGAACAATATTTAAGGTGTTTTATCTCTGACTGTCAATATGATTGGGTCTCATTCATTCCCCTCGCCGAATTTTCCCTTAATAACCGGGTCAGTATCTCGTCAGGGGTCTCCCCCTTTTTCTGTAATTTTGGGTTTAATCCACGGTTCTACTCCGTTTCACCTGGTAGTTCCAACTATCCCGAGTAAGAGGTCGTTCATCGGGAACTGTGCACAGTCTGGGCCCAGGTTCAGAAGAACCTAGAGGCGTCCCAGAGCGTACAAAAAACTCAGGCTGATAGAAGACGTTCTGCTAACCCCTTGTTTATGGTCGGGGATCTGGTGTGGTTATCGTCTAGGAACTTGCGCCTTAAGGTCCCGTCCAAGAAATTTGCTCCCCGGTTTATTGGGCCGTATAAGGTCATTGAAGTCCTCAATCCTGTCTCCTTCTGACTGGAGTTGCCCCCATCTTTTCGAATACACGACGTGTTTCATGCCTCCCTCCTTAAACGCTGCTCCCCGTCCTTGGCTCCCTCGAGGAAACCTCCTGTTCCCGTTCTCACCCCTGAGGGGGTGGAATTCGAGGTGGCCAAGATTGTGGACAGCAAGATGGTCCAAGGCTCCCTCCAGTACCTGGTCCATTGGAGAGGATACGGGCCTGAGGAGAGGACTTGGGTACCCGCCCGGGATGTTCACGCTGGGGTATTGGTCAGGAAATTCCACCTTCGTTTCCCCAATAAACCAGGTCCACTTAGAAAGGGTCCGGTGGCCCCTCATAAAAGGGGGGGTACTGTAAAGGATCTGCCAGGCACAGCTTCGGGGTTAACTCCCATAGGTAATCAGTCTTCACCTGAGTCTATGTCTCTGAGACTGACTCCATCTTCCACCACTCAGGATGGCAGGCTTAGGAGTGGGAGAGCCTATCGCAGCCTGGCCAGACGGAGCTAGCTCCCACCCTCTGTCTATTTATACCTGCCTTTCCTGTTCCTCCTTTGCTTGTGATTCTTCTCGTGTGGTTTCCTGGCCCAGCTACAGCTTCTGACTATTTGATCCTGATCCATATTGACCCCGGCTTACTGACTACTCTCCTGCTCTGCGTTTGGTACATCGTATACTCCTGGTTTGACTCGGCTCGTTTACCTCTCTTGTTGCTCACGGTGTTGCCGTGGGCAACTGCCCCATTTCCCTTAGCCTTGTGTACCCTTGTCTGTTTGTCTCGTGCACTTACTGAGCGTAGGGACCACCGCCCAGTTGTACCCCGCCGCCTAGGGCGGGTCGTTGCAAGTAGGCAGGGACAGAGTGGATTAGGGCTCACTTGTCCGTTTCCCTACCCCTATCATTACAGGTAGTTACAGAAGAGGACGCGTAATCTCGCGAGATTACGCTGTAAATGACTGGTTACAACGAGATCACGCTTCTTCGGCTGTAACTACCATAGAAACAGTACAGTGCAGAGATTGTGAATAGACTACTGAAAAAGATTTGGGAATATTGGTGGACAGTATATTTACCATTAGGAAACAGTGTAGGCAGCTACTGACAAGGCAAATAAAAACATGGGATGCATCAAAAGAGGCATAGATGCTCATGACAAGGACATAGTTTTTCCTCTATACAAATCACTAGTCAGACCACTAATGGAATATTGTGTACAATTTTGGGCACCTGTGTATAAGAAGGACATGACTGAACTAAAACGGGTACAAAGAAGGGCAACCAAGGTAACTAAGAGAATGGGAAGATTGCAGTACCAAGAAAGGTTATCAAACTTGGGGCTGTTCAGTTTAGAAAAAAGACGGTTTAGGGGCAATCTAATTACAATTTACAAGTATATAATTGGACAGTACGGAGATCTTTCTAACGATCTTTTTACACCTGGGCCTACAACAAGTAAAAGGGGCATCCTCTACGTCTAGAAGAAAAGTTTCACCATCATCACAGACGGGGATTCTTTATTGTGAGAGCAGTGACACTATGAAACTCTCTGCCACAGGA
Source organism: Rhinoderma darwinii (assembly GCF_050947455.1). Lineage (NCBI taxonomy): Eukaryota > Metazoa > Chordata > Amphibia > Anura > Rhinodermatidae > Rhinoderma > Rhinoderma darwinii. The sequence goes on along the minus strand of NC_134693.1, from coordinate 69,723,965 downwards.
CGTTGTGATGGTTGATTCTTTGAACAAGTTCAAGAAAGGCCTTGATCTCTTTCTTGAAAAATATAATATTTATAAGGTTATAAGTACTAGATTCTGGAGATGGGACGATGATCCAGGGATTTATTCTGATTGCCATATTTGGAGTCGGAGGAATTTTTCCCCTAATGGGGCAATTGGCATCAACCTCATGGGGGTTTTGCCTTCCACTGGATTAACATGGTAGGATTATAGGTTTGACTTGATGGACCTGTGTCTTTTTTTCAACCTTATCAACTATGTAACAATATTATATAAATCCAAAAATGGTGAAATTGAAAAATACAACTCATCCCGCAAAAAACAAGTCTTCATACAGGTATATCGACAAAGTTAAAAAAGTTATGACTTTTGGAATGCGACAGTGGAAAAACAAAAAATATGCCTTGGTCATTGAGGCCAAAAAAGGCCTGGTCATTAAGAGGTTAAAGAGGCTCTGTCACCAGATTTTGCAACCCCTATCTGCTATTGCAGCAGATAGGCGCTGCAATGTAGATTACAGTAATGTTTTTATTTTTAAAAAACGAGCATTTTTGGCCAAGTTACGACCATTTTTGTAGTTATGCAAATGAGGCTTGCAAAAGTCCAAGTGGGTGTGTTTAACAGTAAAAGTCCAAGTGGGCGTGTATTATGTGCGTACATCGGGGCATTTTTACTTCTTTTACTAGCTGGGCGTTCTGAGGAGAAGTATCATCCACTTCTCTTCAGAACGCCCAGCTTCTGCCAGATCACGCTGTGACGTCACTCACAGGTCCTGCATCGTGTCAGACGAGCGAGGACACATCGGCACCAGAGGCTTCAGTTGATTCTGCAGCAGCATCGGCGTTAGCAGGTAAGTCGATGTAGCTACTTACCTGCAAACGCTGATGCTGCTGCAGAATCATCTGTAGCCTCTGGTGCCGATGTGTCCTCGCTCGTCTGACACGATGTAGGACCTGTGAGTGACGTCACAGCGTGATCTGGCAGAAGCTGGGCGTTCTGAAGAGAAGTGGATGATACTTCTCCTCAGAACGCTCAGCTAGTAAAAGAAGTAAAAACGCCCAGATGTACGCACATAATACATGCCCACTTGGACTTTTACTGTTAAACACACCCCCTGGTACTTTTGCAAGCCTCATTTGCATAACTACAAAAATGGTCATAACTTGGCCAAAAATGCTTGTTTTTAAAAAATAAAAACGTTACTGTAATCTCCATTGCAGCGCCTATCTGCTGCAATAGCAGATAGGGGTTGCAAAATCTGGTGACAGAGCCTCTTTAAGGTAGTCGCTGGCTCCGTAAATCCCACAGACTTCAGTGGAGAAGGAGATGCACACATGCAGCCAAGTCTACTATATGTGTGGTTCTGTAAGGGTATGTGCACACAACAAAATCAAAAACTTCTGAAAATACGGAGTTGTTTTCAAGGGAAAACAGCTCCTGATTTTCAGCCTTTTTTTTAAATCATACTCACGTTTTTCGCTGCGTTTTTGGAGCTGTTTTTCTGTAGAGTCAATGAAAAACGGCTCCAAAAACGTCCCAAGAAGTGACATGCACTTGTTTTTTTCTGGCGTCTTTTTACGTGCCGTTTTTGGCGTAAAAAATGTCGTTGCTTCCAACTTTTCAGCCATTTTTCTGGATGTTTACGGCTCGAAAAACGGCTGAAAACACTGCGTGTGCACATACCCTTAGGGGTTAGTTGGAGTCCCAGAGGCCCCCTTAACCTTAATATGGCTGTGGGCATGGCTTGACATTGCTAGTTTCCTATTGCACACAAAAAAGTGGGGGTCTCCTTCTGCAACCATCTACCTAACAGCCAGACTGAAATTTGAGATTGAATCCATAGATTTGTTTTTATGAGCTTGGGAAGAATCAACTAATACAATTTGGCACTTATATGTCTTACCTATGCTATTTCTTGGAGACATTCTTGGTATAAGCTCGGTTATTTGAACCTGCACACTGCCTCTGTGCCCATCATTTAGGAACTCAACCTGGGCCGGCTGCTTCAGTAGTTCTGTCAAAGTCCTAAAAACAGAAAAATGCAAAGAAGTAAATGCTATTGCAAAAAATAAAAATAAAAAATAAATAAATTAAAAAAAAAAAAAAAATATATATATATATATATAATAGTTTTCTATTTAAAAAAAAGACTCCTGACAAGTCCTGTTTTAGTAAATACTTTCATTCATTATAAAAAAATTCTCGAGTACCTTTTTGTAGAAGTGCTGTTCCTCTGTTATTTCTCCTGGAAATGTATACATATATTATACATACTATTCCCCCTTATCAATAGGATGTGTCCTTTCACTTTCTTACATACTTTAAGGGCACGTTCAGATGTGGCAGAATTTTTCCTCTGCAAATGTTGGTGCATATTTTGGGCAATTAAGCAAAGAATCTGCATCAACATTTGAATATTTAACAGGTAATTCAGATGTTGCAGATATCACAGCGGACTTGCCACAGATTTCAGTTTTTGCAATGCAAATGCTGAAATCCGCAGTGAAATTCCGCTTCTTCTCCGGAACGTCATGAGCATGCTGCGGAGGGAAAAGTCTGCACCGCAGCCTGATTTCTGCAGTTATTTTCTGCAATGTCTGAACTAACTTTCCTAAAATGTATAGAAACAAATTTAAAAAACTGCTGCTGCAGAATTCCACTGCGGACTGACCGCAGCGGAATTCAACAGCAATTCCGCCACGTGTGACGCCCAGTTGATAATTTATTCATAGATTTCCAGGAAGGATGACAAAGGTACAGCATAAGGCAATGTTCTAACGGGAGGCGCTCCAGTATAGTTATTTCATAGGGAATACACTTCTTTACTAAAACAGACAGGATAACTGACAGGTCCTCTTAAGCCCTTTAACCCCTGAGGCGGGACCTAATAGGCTTGCTGTCAGTGAATGACTGACAGCTCTAATGCATTGCACTACGTGGGTAGTGCAATGTATTAGAGTAAAGATCAGAGGTGCAGGCCTTCAAGTCCCTTAGTGGGACAAAGAACTAAAACTGCTTATTTCCTGTAATAAGTCTTTTATTATAGAAAAAAAAATTAAAACGTTAAAAAAAAGTACACATATTTTGTATTGACGCGTCGGTAATGACCCAAACTATAAAACCATAATGTTATTTCTCCCGCATGGTGAACACCGCAAAAATATAAAAAATAAAAAACAATGCCAGAATCACTATTTTTTTATCACCACCCCTCCCCCAAAATAGTATCAATAAAAACTACAACCTGTCTCGCAATAAACAAACCCTTACATAGCTTTTTTGACTGAAAAATCAGAAAGTTATGGCTCTCAGAATATGGTCAAACAAAGGATAAATAATTTTTAAAAAAAAGTGATTTTATTGTGCAAACGCTGCAAAACATAGAAACTTATATACATTTGGTATTGCTGTAATCGTATCGACCCGCAGAATAAACGTTAAATTGTAATTTATAGCCCACGGTGAACCCTGTAAAAAAAAGAATAAAAAACTTTGTCAGAATTGATGGTTTTTGGTCACCCTGCTTGCTAAAAAAAGGAATCAAAAGTGATCAAAATAATCTTGTGTACCCAAAAATGCAGGGGCATAACTAGGAAAGACTGGGCCCCATAGCAAACTCTTGACCGGGGCCCCCCCCCCGGGTGCCACAAGCAGCCCCCCTTATAAATAGTGCCCCCTGTAGAATGTGCCATACAGATCCCTGTAGACAGTGCTATATAGCCCCGCCTATAGACAGTGTAACACCCCATTTGTAGATAGCGCCCCCACCTCCCCCTTGTAGATAGTGCCATACAGCCCCCCTGTAGATATCGCCATAAAGTCCCCACTGTATATAGCGCTGTACAGCTCCCACTGTATATAGTGCCACACAGCCCCACTCCCTTGTATACAGTGCTCACAGCCCCCTTAGTAGAAAGTGCAGCACACAGACCCCTGTAGATTGCGCCACACTCAGCGCCAGGGGCGTAGCTAGAGGCTCATGGGCCCCGATGCAAAAATTCTTACTGGGCCCCCCCCCCCGCAAACTCATCATGGCCGACGGTCCGCTTTCAGCTGCATCGCTGGGTCTCCTAAGTGACCCAACAATGCAGCACTAGCAGCCGGGGGCGTCACTAAGGCTGGGTTCACACACACTATTTACGGACGTAATTCAGGCGTTTTAGCATTGAATTACGTCCGAAAATGCGGATCAAAAGCGTTGGCAAACATCTGCCCATTCATTTGAATGGGTCTTACGATGTTCTGTGCCGACGGTCATTTTTTTTTACGCGCCGCTGTCAAAAGGAGGCGCGTAAAAAAGACGCCCGCGTCAAAGAAGTGCCTGTCACTTCTTCAGACGTAAATGGAGCAGTTTTCCATGGACTCCATGGAAAACCAGCTTCAATTACTTCCGTAATGGACGCAGCAAAAGACGCCTGCACATGCCACTACGGCTGAAATTACGGTGCTGTTTTCTCCTGAAAACAGCACCGTAATTTCAGCCGTAACAGACGTTGCCGTGTGAACATACCCTCAGGGCTTAAAATGTCAGGGGAAATAGCCCCAATATATATGTGTCCGCCCAAAAAAAAAATGTGTGTATAGGAGACAGCATAGCATATCTATAGCACTACCACCCTATAAACTATGGATAGGATTAGATACAGTGGCTGAGCAGACAGTATCACACATGATAGGATAAGATACAGCGGCTAAGCAGACAGTATCACACATGATAGGATTAGATAGTGGCTCAGCAGACAGTATCACACATGATAGGATTAGATACAGTGGCTCAGCAGACAGTACCACACATGATAGGATTAGATACAGTGGCTGAGCAGACAGTATCACACATGATAGGATTAGATACAGTGGCTCAGCAGACAGTATCACACATGATAGGATTAGATAGTGGCTCAGCAGACAGTACCACACATGATAGGATTAGATACAGTGGCTCAGAAGGCTGTATCACACATGATAGGATTAGATACAGTGGCTCAGCAGACAGTATCACACATGATCAGATATAGGGCACAGCAGACAGTATCACACATGATTGGATTAGATACACAGCTCAGCAGACTGTATCACACATGATAGGATTAGATACAGGGCCCAGCTCGCTGACATTGCGTCTCCAGCGCTGGACCCAGGATAGGTAAAAATAATAATTTTGCTTCTTTATGTGTTACTGATTATTTTTGTGTGTGTTATTTTACAGGTTCGGTTGTTGGACTTCGGATTCGAGGACTTCAATGACGGCGTTTTTTTTATTCTCAATAAAATGGTTAATGAGGGTTGTGTTTTTTTTATTTCAATAAAATATTTTTTCTATGTGCTTGTATCTTTTTCAACTTTATTATCACCGCCTTAGTAATGGCCGCTGGCTGATTGACAACCTCCATTACTAAGGCGGGGCTTAATGTTAGCTACACTAACCCCCATTATTACCCCGGTACCCACCGCCACCAGGAGTACTGGGAAGAGCCGGGTACGAACCAGTACCCGACCATCTGTAGTGACGGCCTGGCACCGGGGTGGCCGCAGACTGGTAGTATCAGGCTGCGGAAGGCCAAAAACAGTGGCCCTTCCCACCCTTGTAATGCTGCCTGCTGCTGCTGCTGTGTTGTATCTGGCTGGTTATGAAAATTTTTTTTTTAAATGACGTGGGGTCCCCCCCATTTTTCATAACCAGCCAGATACAATAAAGCAGCAGCAGGCAGCATTACCAGGATGGGAAGGGCCACTGTTTTTGACCTTTCCCCTCCTGATAATAACAGCCTGCGGCCGACCATCACTACAGATGGTCAAGTACTGGATCGTACCCGGCTCTTCCCAGCACCCCTGGTGGCGGTGGGTACCGGGGTAATAAAGGGGGTTAGTGTTAGCCTCTGCACCGGCTAACACTAAGCCCCGCCTTAGCAATGGATGCTGTCAATCAGCCGGCGGCCATTACTAAGGCGGTAGTAATATAGTTTAAAAAAAACGAAAGACATAGAATTTTTTTTATTGAAATAAAAAAAAAAACCGACACAACCCTCATTAACCATTTTATTAATAAAAAAAAAAGCCGTCATCGAAGTAGTCCTGGAATCCGCCGTAGTCCAACGACCGAACCTGTAAGAAAACACACAAGAAAAACGATTAGTAACACATGTGTTAGGGTATGTGCACACACACTAATTACGTCCGTAATTGACGGACGTATTTCGGCCGCAAGTACCGGACCGAACACAGTGCAGGGAGCCGGGCTCCTAGCATCATACTTATGTACGATGCTAGGAGTCCCTGCCTCGCTGCAGGACAACTGTCCCGTACTGAAAACATGTTAACAGTATGGGACAGTTGTCCGGCAGCGAGGCAGGGACTCCTAGCATCGTACATCACTATGATGCTAGGAGCCCTGCTCCCTGCACTGTGTTCGGTCCGGGACTTGCGGCCGAAATACGTCCGTCAATTACGGACGTAATTAGTGTGTGTGCACATACCCTAAGGCTTAGATACAGGGCCCATGTGTGATACTGTCTGTGGGACCCTGTATCTAAGCCTACCACAAGGTAGGCTTAGATACAGGGTCCAGCAGACAGTAATCTTATACAGTATAAGATTACTGTGTGCTGGGGCCCTGTATCTAAACCTACAGTGTGGTAGGCTTAGATACAGGGCCCAGCAGACAGGATCACGCATGGGCCATGTATCTAAGCCTACCATGTGATTGGCTTAGATACAGGGCCCAGCAGACAGGATCACACAATCTGTGATCCTGTCTCATGGGCCCCCTAAGCCTGATACATCGTAGGCTTAGGGGTTGTGCAGTCCCTAAACATTGATGGCCTATCCTCAGGATAGGCCATCAATAGCTGATGTGTCTCCCGGGACCCGCAAATCAGCTGTTTTGAAGGGGCCGCAGCACTCGTACGAGAGCTGCTTCCCCTTCATTTCACTACTCGCCCACACTGTGAATCGCCGACACCGATTCACAGTGTGACCGGAATGAAGTGACAGGAATGAAGGGGAGCAGCTCTCGTACGAGTGCTGCGGCCCCTTCAAAACAGCTGATTGGCGGGTCCCGGGAGTCAGACCCCGCCAGTCAGGGCTAACCTTACCTTCCTCTTCGGCCGCGGCGGGAGTTCCGTCGTCTCGATGCTGTGCGCGGCGCATAGCGTGGTGACGTCATGCGCTGCGCACAGCGCTTGACGTCAGGACCTCCGCTGCGATCCGGAACCAGGAAGGTAAGTAAAGTATGTTACTATAGTAACAGGGGCCCGCGGCCCGAGTTACTATAGTAACTTTTTATTGATGTGATGTGGTGCGGGGGGCCGTGGGCCCCCCTGGCTTCGGGGCCCGGTCGCAATTGCGAACGCTGCGACCCCTATAGCTACGCCAGTGCTCAGCCCCCTGTAGATAGAGCCACAGCCCTCCCCCTTGAAAATAGTGCCATACAGTTCCTCCATGTGTATAGTGCCACACAGCTCCCCCTTGTGTATAGTGCCACGCAGCTCCGCCTTGTGTATAGTGCCACAAAGCCCCCCTTTGTGTATAGTGCCACACAGACCCCCCACTTGTGTATAGTGCCACAAGGCAATGGCGCATCCGAGAAAGTTGTATCAGCCAGGGAGATGTCACTCAAACATAGAAAGGTGGTCTTAGAGACAGGACTATGTGACTCTTCAGGATAGCAGCACCGCCCCATGACCCTCGAATGAGTAATTAGCATATAGTGTGTGTCGTTTTAATAGTGGATTTTAAGGATTCTGCTGCATCTGAAAAAACCATACAAGGGAATGTTTGGAAATATTGTCAGGTCATGTATTACCGCATGGTGGCGGTTCAAGGGGTTAAAACTACCTGACAGATTCCTATTAAATTTACAATGAATTGAGAACAATTCCATCTGCCTTGCAATTTTGTTATTATAAATATATCCTATATAACTACAGATCCAGAACCAATCTCTGACATATATACAGTACCACAACCAAGCTCAGTACATAAATACAGCACTAGAACAAAGCTCAGTACATACATACAGTACCACAACCAAGATCAGTACATATATACAGCACCAGAACAAAGCTCTGACATATATACAGTACCAGAACAAAGCTCAGTACATAAATAAAGCGCTAGAACCAAGCTCAGTACATAAATACAGCACTTGAACCAAGCTCTGACAAATATACAGCACCAGAACAAAGCTTAGTACATATATACAGCACTAGAACAAAGCCCATACATATATACAGCACCAGAACCAACCTCAGTACATAAATACAGCACTACATCCAAGCTCAGTACATATATACAGCACCAGAACCAAACTCATTACATATATACACAGCACCAAAACCAATCTCATACGTATATACAGCACCAGAACCAAACTCAGTACTTACATACAGCATCAGAACCAAGATCAGTACATATATACAACACTAGAACAAATACTGCTCAATTTAGTGTAACACCTGCCGTATAGGTTTGTACGGCCTAAAACTACAGTTCCCAGCATGGTCTGAACAATGGTAAGGATATGCTGGGAGATGCTGTTTCACAAAAAAATATCATATCATATCGCTGCAGATCACAGAGTGACTACAATACTGATTAGAGGCAGAATAAACATTTACATTAAGTGACTCACCGGTGACATCCCAGATTCTAGTTCTTTTCTTCTCCCTCCGGTCCAGACCCCTATGATGGATTTCTACCGGCCATGACCCATTTCTGCAGTTTTCCGCTCAGATGTCTTCAGCTTCTCACTTTTAAAACATTTCTGCACCTATAAACAAAGTTAAAATTCTCAACACCTCTAAATATAATAAAGCACCATACACTGCACCTCTAACTATAATGGCGCCATACACTGTGTCCCTGATTATAATAGTACCATACACTATGTCACACACACACACACACACCGTGCCCCTTGTAGATAGTGCCCCCATAGCCCCCTGTAGATAGTGACCCCCATAGAGCCTCTGTAGATAGTGACCTACATAGAAGCCCATGTAGATAGTGCCCACATATGGACTCCAGAACTGCAAGGCAATAGTGCTAACCACTGAGCCACCGTGCTGCCCTACATATAGCTTCCCCTACAGATAGTGCTCCACGTATAGCCCACCTCTGTAGATAGTGTCTCACATATAGCTCCCCCTGTATATAGTGTCTCACATATAGCCCACCCCTGTAGACTGTGCACTACATATAGCCACCCTGTTGCTAGTGCCCCACAGGTAACCCACCCCTGTATATAGTGTCCCACATATAGCCCACCCCTATAGAAAGCACACAAAAAAATAGCTCCCCTATAGATAGTGCTCTACATATAGCCCACCACTGTATGGTGTCTGACATATAGTGCCCCACATATAGACCCCCCTGTAGATAGTGGCCCATATATAGAACCCCTGTAGATAGTGTCCCACGTATAGAGCCCCCTGTATATAGTGGCCCACATATAGAGCCCCCTGTATATAGTGGCCCACATCCTCACATATAGACCCCCCCTGTAGATTGTGCCCCACATCCAGACCTCCCCTGTAGCTAGTGCCCCACATATAGACCCCCCTGTATATAGTGGCCCATATATAGACCCCCCTGTATATAATGGCCCACATAAAGACGACCCCCTGTAGATAGACCCCCCAACTATAGATAATGCCACTCACATTTTTATGAGAAAAAAATATATAAACTTGACATACTCACATGATTCCGTTCCCACGCTGTTCACTGGCGATGCAGACATGCTCTCTTCTGAGCATGTCTGCTGGACCTGAACGAGCGTCGCCTAATGCCGCTGATTGGCGGGGCAGAATTACTTGCCCCGTCAATCAGCACATTCCAAGCATGATGTCATCGCGCCACTAGCCCATCACTGTCATTGTAAGGTACTGGATGGTCGGGCACGGAACATGCCTGGCCATTCAGTGCTAATGCATGTATTTGGCTGCCGCTAGCACCGGGGCCCCCTCCGGTGCAAGCGACACCTACAGGCATGAGAGGGCCTGTGTCGCCCAGCCCATACTTGGAGGCTCGGTGGCGCGGGCCCCATAGTAGCGGCCATAATGGCTTCTAGTGGCGCGACCGGGCATATGGGGGGGGCGTGTCGGCTGGTGGCACGGGCCCCCTCAAGCTCCGGGCCCCGTAGCAGCCGCTACGGCTGCTACCGCGGTAGTTATGCCACTGCCAAAATGGTACCAATGAAAACTACTGATTGTCCGGCAACAAATAAGCCCTCACACAGCTCTAGTGGAGAAAAAATAAAAAAGTTCTGGCTCTCAGAATACGGCGACACAAAATGTGCAGATCATTTCAAAAGCGAATACAATTGGGCACCATTTATCAGTGCGACACCGGCCATACATCTGTGAAATATTACTGTGAAATATTATTTATCTGCCCCATTATTATATCCTTTTATTATGCCCTGATGTACTCCGCACAGCTTACATAAGCCCCACATTATAAACTGAGATGCCAGTAAAACCCCAAACAGAAAATCTACCAATATAACCTAGAAGAGAAAGATGCTAAAAAACAAGGAAGTATGCAAAAATAGAAAAATACTTTATTGAAATTACATGATAACCTACAATAAATAAAAGAATCCATAAACCAACAGGTTAAACGGGGGCGGACGTTTGCTGTGTTCTCTATTTTTTCATCTACCATGGGTATGTTAAATCCCTGTAACTTGCTTTAGCACTTTCCTGTGTATTATTACCTTCCCTTATGTTTATATGGACTTCATAAATTACCCCTATACCATCTTATATTAAATATGCTTATGTAGCACATTGTTATATATATATATATATATATATATATATATATATATATATATATATATATATCCAAAAAGAAAATTCTTTCTATTTTTTGGATATACACATGGTCTTTGGATCGGGACTATCAGCTTGCACCCTTCATTACTGGTATTTATACACTGAATTTGAGTGCTGCAGTTTTTTCTACTGGTATATATATATATATATATATATATATATATGGTCTTCACTATAGTCTACAGCTAGACTTATTGGAAGGTGTGCAATCGGGAAATTTTTTGCACTATTTGTTCATCTGTGAGATGCACGGCTCACTGTCCTTTTTTAACCTGTTGGTTTATGGATTCTTTCATTTATTGCAGATTATCATGTAATTTCAATAAAGTATTTTTTTATTTTTGCATACTTCCTTGTTTTTTAGCATCTTTCTCTTCTAGCTTATATATATATATTCTTGATGCTTCTGGGTATACACCCTAGGATTTAGCCCATATTAATTACATATATACTGATTGTTGCTTTGCACGTGTCGGGCTATAAGATCCATGCTGTATTTCTAGTTAGAAAATCTACCAAGCTAAATCTGCGCTCCAAAAGCCAAATGGCGCTCCCTCCCTTCTGAACCCTACAGCGCCCCCAATCGGCAGTTTACGTCCACATATAGGAGTACCCGCTTAACTTTTTATGAGATATTCTCTTCAGTGGCACAAACTGGGCACAATATATTGTGCACTAAAATGGCATATCAGTGGAAAATTGCAATTTTCACCATCCGCTGCGCATTCTTTTCTAATGTAAAAACACGTGTGGGGCAAAATGCTTACTGCACCACTTAAAATGCCTTAAGGGGTGTAGTTTCCAAAATAGGGGTCACTACTTGGGGGTTTGTTTTACTATTTGACCTCAAAGCCCTGCAATTTTGGGCAAATGCTGTGAAAATCACCAAAATAGGCCTTAAATGTGCATGGTGCACATCACTTCTGAGCCCTGTCATATATCCAGGCAAATGAAAAATGCCTTGAGGGGTGTAGTTTCTAAAATGGGGTCACTTTCTGGGGGCTTCCGCTGTACTCTGGTACCTCAGGTTTTTGTAAATGCAACATGGCGCCCAAAAACCAATCCAACAAAATCTGCATGCCAAATAGTGCTCCTGCCATTCTGAGCCCTGCCATGTGTCCAAACAGCAGTTTATGACCACATGTGGAGTATTGCTGTACTCGGGAGAGATTGCTTTACAAATGTTGGGGTGCTTTTTCTCCTTTAACCCTTGTAGAAATTACGAATTTCAACATTTTAGTGGAAAAATTGTTGATATTCATTTTCACTGCATAATTCCACTAAAGTCCGCAAAAAATCTGTGGTCTCTAAATGTTCACTATACCCCTCGATAAATTCCTAGAGGGCTGTAGTTCCCCAAATGAGGTCACTTTTAGGGGGTTTCCACTGTTTTGGTCCCTATGGGGCTTTGCAAATGCGACATGGCACCTGAAAACCATTCCAGCTAAATTTCAGCTCCAAAAGCCAAATGGTGCTCCTTCTGAAATTTTCTTCAAAATGTGAGCAATTGCTGTAAAGTTCTAAGCCTTGTAACGTCCTAGGAAAAACAATGCCAACATGAAGTAGACATGTGGGATATGTGAGCTAGTAACTAGCTATCTGTTTTACTAGTAGATACATTTAAAATTTTAAAAAATTAACATTTTTGCAAATTTTCTTTACATTTTGGTATTTTTCACAAATAAACACAATGGACATGTGTCTTTTTTTCAACCGTACTAACTATGTAATGCATCGACCAAATTTTACTACTAACTTAAAGTACAATATGTCACGAGAAAACAATCTCAGAATCACTTGAAAAAAAAAAGCATTCCAAAGTTTTTACCACATAAAGTGGCACAAAAAACTGTCCTGGTCCATTAGGTGAAAACAGGCTGTGTCCTTAACCCCTTTGCTCACCCAGACGTGCTATGACGTCCGAGTGCGGGAGTGATGTTTGAAGCGCGCTCCATATGCTGCGGGTGTTGGCTGTATTTTACAGCGGTCACCCAGGACTAACAGCCGGGAGCAGCGATCACGCTGTTCTTGGCTGTTTAACCCCTCAAATGCTGCGGTCAATCGCAACTGCAGCATCTAATGCGTTGAAAAGAGGGGGGCGGCCCCCTCCGATAGCTCTTTGTCCCCCCCCGCAGTGAGATTGGGGGGTGACTACAGTTGTTATGGCAGACCAGGGGCCTAATGAAGGCCCCCAGGGCTGCCTTTACTTTGCTTCTGTTAAGCCCTGCCTATGGCAGGGCTTAGCAGAAGCCTGTAAAAACTTACAATATACTGCAATACGTTAGTATTGCATTATATTGTACCAGTTATCTAATGATTGCTGGTTCAAGTCCCCTAGGGGGGCTAATACAGTGTGATTTTTAGTAGTGACTAAATAAATAAATATTAAAAGTAAAAAAAAAACTTTTCCCATTTCCCCCTAAAGTAATGTAAAAACTAAAAAAAAAGTAAACAAAATTGGTATCGCTGCGTCCGTAAAAGTCTGAACTATTAGAATATAGCGTTATGTAATGCGCATGGTAAACGTCGTAAAAAAAATGTAAACCGCCAAAATCGCTGTTTTTTGGTCAACTTAACTCAAAAGATTTTTTTTATAAAAATTGATCAAAAAGTTCTCAAGCACTAAAAATTTTTACCAATAAAAACTACAGCTAGTCCCGCTAAAAATAAGCCCTCATACCACACAATCAGTGAAAAAATAAAAAAGTTATGGCTCTCAGAATGTGGCGACACAAAACATTTTTTTTTTAACAAAAAAGGTTATTAACAATAAAAGTAGTAAAATATAAAAAAAACTATATAAATTTGGTATCACTGTAATTGTATTGAGCCACAGAATAAAGATAAGTTGTCGTTTTTACCGCACATTAAAGCCGTAAAAACAAAAGCCAAAAATTGAGGAATCGCAGTTTTTCCAACTTCAGCCCGCAAATAATTTTTTTTCAGTTTCCTTGGACATTATATGGAACAATAAATGGTACCAGAAGAAACGACAACTCCTCCCGCGAAAAATAAGCCCACACAACACTCTATTGACGGAACAATAAAAAAGTTATGGCTCTTGGAATGTGGGGAGTGAAAAACTAAAATGAAAAATCAAAAAATGGCTTCGTCCCGAAGGGGTAAGGACACAACCAATTTTTTCGTTGTGATGTCTTGAATCTTTTCATTTTGCCTCACTTTTTTCTGACAGACATAACTTTTATTTTTCCATTTACATATAAATTCATATGTGCGCTTGTTTTTCTGCGGGACAAGTTTTATTATATAAACGCACCATATTGAGGTACATATATATTAAGTTCGAATTTCATAACAAAAAATTTATGAGGAAATGTATAAAAAAGCATTTACGTTGGGTAAAGTTTATGGGGATACAAAATATTTAACAGTTTTTTTTATATCCATAAAGCTATTTTTATTGAGAAAATGTGTTTATTCATTATTTTCTTTGACTGTCTATTTTTTTTAACAACTATATTTAACTTTTTTTATTCCACTAGGGGACTTTTACTAAGGAATTCCACTTTTAACAAATAAAGCATTGAAATACCTTCTGACCTCCTGTCGATGCTGTAGGCAGGGCTGGTTTTAGACAAAGTGTGGCCGTGGGGAAATTTAAAAGTGGGACCCCAAATACTGAATTATTGTATCAATAATGCAGTCAATTCAGAAGGCGATGTGCAGAGAACTGCATCGCTGATTTCTAGCACATCCGGGACTGTTACAAGGCCCAAAGCATATGATATGCCCCCCCCCCCTCTCACATAAAAAATATCTATATACAGTTATTAAATAATACCACTATACCAGATTAAATATTACCTCCATACTGTTACTGAACACAACTCATTATTATAAGACAAATACGACCAATAATAACACCATATAAGGTCCGAATAATACTGCCACGCCATAACCACATAGTGACTTAATAATACTCCCGTACTGTTACCTAATTAAAACCATTAGACAAAGACCAATATTACCACCTGTCACGTAGGGTTCGTGGACCCACTGGGCCGTACCGCCTTGGCGGTATGGCAGCTGGCCAACAGGGCGCAGGTCAGAGTCTATAGTTCATAAAGGGTACCTGTGGCAGCTCGGACAGTAGCAAGGCAGGCTTGGCAGGAACTAGGCAGCAAGTAGACGTCAGGCGTGGAGAAGCAGGACAGGCGTGGTATACAGCACAGTACGGCTACAGCTCAGCACAGCACTAGATCAGGATACAGGTTACAGGAACAGGGAACACGGGAGCAGAAAACACTAGGGGACCATTTGCAAGACGAACTTGGAATACGACAACAACCCTCAGGCATGGGAGCATGGGGCTGGGACCTTCTTATAGCCCAGGGTGCTGTGGGAGCAATTAGCTCAATCTCCAACATGCGTGCGCTCTGGCTTCTTAAGTCTGGACTGAGTTCGTGAGCGCACCCTGGTGGTCACTGAGGAGCAGGAAGGCCATATGTGCAGACATCTCTTGAGAGAAGGGTGTCAACTGGATGGAAGGAGTTCGTGGTCAGCGACCACGGACGTTACACCACCATATGGTGGTAGATTTACAAAGGAGCTTGCAGACGATATAAGTGATTACAGCCCATTTATATCCAGTGATTCACAGGGGATGTTTTCCCTGATTAGAGTCGTTCACTTTCCCTTTTTTTCTCCATCCGGCTGACACAACTGTGATGACTTATTCCAGCCACAACTCATCTCTGCAGAATTTGACACACAGACATGTTGGTGTCTCACTTTTATAGCACCCTCCCCACCTATACCCCATCCGCTAAACAAACTTGCAATCCACAGTGAATCCACAGTGCCTCAGATGGTAATAATGATCCCTTAATGCTTGACACAATAAAAGTGCCCCATCAGTAATCGTGTCCCGTCTGTGCCCTTGTAGATAGTGCCAATGTAGAAAGCGTCACACACAGCACCCCTTTGTAGATGGTGCCACACATCCCCACAAACAAATTAAAACAAAAATTTTGCTCACCTAGTCCTGTTCCCGCGATGGATGGAACTGCTCTACAGCAATGCAAAAACTGAAATCTGTGGCAAGTCCGCTGTGATATCTGCAACGTCTGAATTACCTGTCAAATATGCAAATGTTGCTGCAGATTCCTTGCGTAATTGCCCCGAATCTGCACCAACATTTGCAGCGGAAAAATTCTGCCATGTCTGAACATGGCTTTAACCCCTTAGTGACCAGCCCATTTTAGGCCCTAATAACCAAGCTATTTTATTCATTTTTCTATAGTCGCATTCAAAGAGCTATAACTTTTTTATTTTTTCGTCTACATAGCTGTATGAGGACTTGTTTTTTGCGGGATTAGTTGTACTTTTTAATAGCACCATTTTTGGGTACATATAATTTTTTTATTAACTTTTATTAACTTTTTTTGGGGGGATTATAAAAAAAACTGAAATTCCGCCATTGTTCTATGCGTTTTAAAATTGACGCCGTTCACTATGCGACGTAAATAACATGTTACCTTTATTCTATGGGTCGGTACGATTACGGCGATACCACATATGTAGAGGTTTTTTATGTTTTACGACTTTTGCACAATAAAAACACTTTTGAACTAAAATTATTTGTTTTTGCATCGTTGCTTTCCAAGAGCCGTAACTTTTTTATTTTTCCATCAATGTAGTGATTTTTTGGGCTTGTTTTCTGCGGGACGAGACGTAGTTTTGATTGGTACTGTTTTGGGGTGTATGTGACTTATTGATTCATTTTTATTATGACTTTTTTGGGGGGCAATGGAAAAAAATTGCAATTTCGCCATTGTTTTTTGCGGTTTTTTTTACGGTGTTCACCTTGCGGTTTAAATTACATATTAACTTTATTAATGGAATCATTACGGTCGCCACGATACCATATATGTGTACTTTTATTTTTTTTATACACTTTTACTAAATAAAACCACTTTTTATGGAAAAAAATGGTTTTATTTATTTTTTTACTATAACTTTTATTATTAATCTTTATTTCACATTTATTCTTTATTTCACTAGTCCCACTAGGGGACTTTACTGTGCGATCTTCAGATCGCTACTATAATGCTCTGGTATACTTCGTATACCAGAGCATTATTGCCTGTCAGTGTAAATCTGACAGGCAATCTGTTAGGACGTGCCTCCGGCGCGTCCTAACAGGCATATGTCCAGGGCAGACCTGGGGGCTTTTATCAAGCCCCCGGCTGCCATGACACCCCATCGGAGACCCGCGATTGCATTCGCGGGCCGCTGATGGGTGACAGATGGAGCGCACTCCCTCTGTAAACAAAGTTAAATGCCGCGGTCGCTATTGACGGCGGCATTTAACGGGTTAAACGGCCGCGATCGTAGTAAACTTCAGACAGCTGAGCCCCGGCTCCAGCCTGCACGGGAGACCCGTGCAGGACTTAGACTAGGCTCACGTGAAAAGGCGTCAGCCTAGCCTAAGGCCCCTTAGTGACCAACGTAAAAAGGCGTATTGGTGGTCACTAAGGGGTTAAGAAACTTTTTAAATGCTGTTTTGAATACTTTGAGGGGTGGAGTTTTTAAAAGGGGTGACTTATGGGGGTTTGTATTGTATAGGCCCCTCAAAGTCACTTCAGAACTGAACTGGTCCATGAAAAAATAGGCTTCTAAAAGTTTCTTGGAAATGTGAGAAATTGCTGATAAAGTTCTAAGCCTTGTAACATCCTAGAAAAAAAAAGGATGTTTAAAAACGATGCCAATCTAAAGTAGACATATTGGAAATTTTAATTGTCATCTATTTTGAATGGTATTACTATCTGTTTTACAAGCAGATACATTTAAATTTCTAAAAATGCAAATTTTTGCAATTTTTCCCTACATTTTGGTGATTTTCACAATTAAATAGTGAGTGTATCGACCAAATTTTACCACTAACTTAAAGTACAATCTGAAATTCCACTTCTTCTCCGCAACGTAATGAGCATGCTGCGGAGGGAAAAATTTGCACCGCAGCCTAATTTCTGCATAGTTATTTTCTGGAACGTCTGAACTAAGTTTCCTAAAAATGTATAGAAAGAAATGTAAAAAACGGCTGCTGCAGAATTCCACTGCGGACTGTCCACAGCGGAATTCAACAGCAATTCCGCCACGTCTGAATGTGCCCTAACCCTTTAGGCGTTTCACAAAGCAAAGAAGTGGTGAACTTTATAAATAATTTTTTTTTGCAGAAATTCGTATTTAATCAATTTTTTTCGGTAACACAGAAACACAACACAATATTTATTGCCCAGATTCTGCGGTTTTTAGAAATATCCCACATGTGCCCTAGTGTGCTAATCGACTAAAACAGAGGCCTCAGAAGCAAAAGAGCACCTATAGGATTTTGATTTTTATTAGAATATATTTTAGGCACCATGTCAGGTTTGAAGAGGCCTTGTAATGAGAAAACAATGGAAACGCCCCAAAAAAGTTTCAGACGCTACACCTCACAAGGAATTCATCTAGGGGTGTAGTGAGAATTTTGACATTTGAAAATAAAAAACTCCTTTTTCTTAAATAAGACGTAGCTTTAGCTGAACATTTTTTATTTTCTCAACAAATAAAGGAAAAAAAGAACCCCAACATTTGTAAAGCAACTTCTCTGGAGTACGGAAATACCCCAATATGTGGTCATAAACTGCTGTTTGGGCCCATGGCAGAGCTCAGAAGAGAAGAAGCGCCATTTGGCTCAGAAGAGAAGGAGCACCATGTTGCTTTTGCAAAGCCCCTAAGGTACCAGTACAGTGGAAACTACCCAAAAGCGGCTCCATTTATGAAACTACAACCCATGAGGAATTCATCTAGGGGTGTAGTGAGGATTTTGACACCACAGGTGTTTCATACATTTTATTAGAATTTGGCAGTGAAAATAAAACAAATTTTTTTTTCATTAAGACGTAACTTTAGCTAAAAAATTTACATTTTCTCAACAAATAATGGAAAAAAAAGAACCCCAACGTTTGTAAAGCAACTTCTCTGGTCATAAACTGCTGTTTGGGCACATGGCAGAGCACAAAAGAGAAGGAGCGCCATTTGGCTTTTGGAGCAAAGATTTTGCTGGATTGGTTTCTTGGCACCATGTCGCGTGTGCAAATTCCCTGTGGGACCAAAACAGTGGAGACTACCCAAAAGTGACCCCATGAGGAACTAGTCTAGGGGTGTAGTGAGCATTTTGACCCCACATGTGTTTCATATATTTTATTAGAATTGGGCAGAGAAAATAAAAACAAATGAAATAAATTAAAGGAGAAAAAGAATCCCAACATTTGCAAAGCAATTTCTCCCGAGTACGTCAATACCCCATATGTGCTCATAAACTACTGTTTGGGCACACAGTAGGGGTCAGAAGGTAAGGAGAGCCATTTTGGAGTGCAGATTTTGCTGGATTGGTTTCTTGGAGCTATGTCGCATTTGCAAAGACCCTGTGGGATCAAAACAGTGGAAACCCCCCAGAAGTGACCTCATTTTGGAAACTACACCCCTCAAGGTATTTACCAAGGGTTGTAGTGAACATGTTAACCCCCCAGGTGTTTTCCTGAAATTAGTGTGCACTCGATGTTGCAGAGTGAAAATTTGAATTTTTCCATAGATATGCCAATATATGGTGCCCAGATTGTGCCATCATAACAAGACAGCTCTCTAATTATTATGCTGTGTTTCCCAGTTTTAGAAACACCTTACATGTGGCCCTAATTTTTTGCCTGGACATTCAACCAGGCTCAGGAGTGAAAGAGTACCATGCAAAATTGAGGCTTAATTTTGCGATTTACAAAGTATTGGTTCACAATTGCAGAGGCTCTGATGTGAAATAAAAGAAGACACACCTGAGAAGTGGCCCCATTTTGAAAACTAAACCCCTCAAGGCATTTAGTAAGAGGAGTAGTGAGCATTTTCACCCCACAGGTCTTTTCCATAAATCAATGCGCTGCGGATGGTGCAAAGTAAAAGTTAAAATTATTCCATTTCAGTGGCAACTATGTTGTGCCCAAAATGTGCCACTGGAGACACACACACCAAAAATTGAGGGTTCTCCTGGGTGTGGCGATGCCATATATATGGAAGTAAACAGCTGTTTGGGCACACTGTAGAACTCAGAGGGGACGGAGCGCCATTTGTCTTTTGGAGCGTGTGTTTTGCGTGGTAGAAGTTTTGTTTCAGTATTGCTGGTGTTTTCAATTATAATGTGGGGGTACATGTAAGCTGGCAGAGTACATCAGGGGCATAGTCAGTTGGTATAATAGTGGAGTAAAAAAAACAATAAAATATTCCATAGATGTGTGTTATGCTGTGAAGCAATCCTTTATGCACAGGTCAGCGTCGCACTGATAAATGGTGTCCTTACTTATCCCCCTTTTGGTACACACTCTGCACCTTTGCAGTTTGGGGAATTTTGTTGGGAAAGTGTTGTCCAGGTATTATATGGGCACTCTCGCTTCCACTAGATATGTTTGGGCCCTACCCATTCTGGTTCCCTAATTTTAGGGTCTTGATAAGTCGCCTTTTGAAACAGAAGAAATGTTCCCCTCGGGCCTGCACTACTGCATATTTTTTTCTTTCCTAAATTATTGGATCCTTAACTCAGTACAAGGGCTGTTTTTTTGCGGGACGAGCTATAGTTATTATTGGTACCATTTTGGGGTGCATGCGACTTTTTGATCACTTTTTATCCTATTTTTTGGGAGGCAAAGAGACCAAAAAACATAAATTCTGGTAGAGTTTTTTTAGTTTTTTTTAAACAGCGTTCACCATGCGTTATAAATGACATGTTAATTTTACTCTGTGGGTCAGTACGATTCCGACGATGCCAAATTTATCGCACTTTTTAATGTTTTACAACTTTTTGCACAATAAAATTACTTTGTAAAAACAACGTATTTTTTCTATCGCCATGTTGTGAGAACCATCATTTTTTAAATTTTTTCGTTGACGGAGCTGTATGAGGGCTTGTTTTTTGCGAGACAAGCTTTTTTAGTTGACGGAGCTGTATGAGGGCTTGTTTTTACGAGACAAGCTATAGTTTTTATAGGTACCATTTTTGGATACATACGACTTTTTGATCACTTTTTATTCCAATTTTTGTAGGACAAAGTGACCAAAAAACAGAAATTCTGGCATGCTTTTTACGTTTTTTTTTTACACCATTCACTGCGTGGAATAAACCACATAATATTTTTATAGTTCAGGCCGTTACAGACTCATTGATACCAAATATGTATGGTTTATTTGTTTTTTTCAATAATAAAGGACTTGATAAGGGAAAAAGGGCGATTGTGTTTTATTTTATTACTTTAAACTTTTATTATCAATTTTACAACTTTTTTTTCACATTTTTTTTACACTTTGTTTTAGTCCCACTAAGGGACTTGAAGGTCCGACTGTCTAATTTATTTTCTAATACTAATGTATTACATCTGTCAGTTGTTCACTGGCAGCAAGACGATTAGGTCTCCTGTTGCCATAGCAGCTGTCGGCAGCCCTGTGGTCGCATGCAGGGCTGCCAACTTCCTACCAACCGCTAAGATGCAGCAGACCGGGAGGCCATTATTAGGCCTCCGGTTGCCATTGCAGCCACCGCCACCCTGGCAATTTCGTTGCTGGGGTGGTGATGAACTGCAAACACCTTAAATGCAGCAATCGCTTTTGACCTCTGCATTTAAGGGGTTAATGGCGGGGATCGGAGCTTCGGTCCCCGCCATTACAGCAGGGTGTCAGCTGAAACATACAGCTGACACCCGGGTATAATGGCACGGACTCAGCTTCTGAGCCCGTGTCATCCATTTGTCGTAAGTATATGATAAATTGCGGGAAGCACTAGCTTTCCATGACGTATACTTGTGACAAATATCGGGAATGGGTTAAATTTGTGTCCATTTTCTTTTTTGGTGTCAAATAAAATGTTGTAGTTTTGATATACTTCTGGATGTGCATATCGATAGTTTTGCAGTACTGTTTTCTGGTAGCTACATCCACAGAAGATCTGTGGTTAGTTCTCCAAGATGTTTAGAACAACCTCCATGCCGAGTTCCTTCAAAAACTGTGTGCAAGTGTACCTAGAAGAATTGATGCTGTTTTGAAGGCAAAGGATGGTCACACCAAATATTGATTTGATTTAGATTTCTATTCTGTTCATTCACTTTGCATTTTGTTAATTGTTTAAAAAAAAACTATTACTACTTCTATTTTTGAAAGCATTCTTACTTTGAAGCATTTTTCCACAATTGCCTAAAACTTTTGCACAGTACAGTATATTAGGCAGACCAGAGAATTCCCTGACCTCATTATATGCATGTTAGTGCCCCATGTTCTTCATTTTCCCACACATTTTTAAATGATAAAAAAAAACAATAATTAACAGGTTCCCAGCGTATTCTGCAGTAATGCCCAGGTCTCGTTATGAGACAATAATGAGGTTCATCCACGACAACGAGACAATAATGAGGTTCCTTCAACGACAACGCACAGGCCCCCCCAAGTACCGATGCAAACCGAGGATCGGTTGTTCAAAATAAGACCACTGATAAATTCCCTCAATAATTTATTCCTGCAATTCTACACCCCTGAGCAGAATGTAAGCGTGGACGAATCCCTCCTCAACTTCCATGGAAGACTTAGCTTTCGCCAATATCTACCTTCCAAAAGGGCAAGATATGGCGTTAAGCTTTATAAACGCGAAAGCGGGTCAGGATATACTACCGCCTTCAGAATTTATGAAGGGCGGGACCGCTCAATAAATGTTCCTGGATGCCCCCCTGATCTTTCCACCAGCAGTAAGATCGTGTGGGAGATAATGCAGCCTCTGCTTCACAAGGGGTACCACCTGTACTGTGATAATTTTTATTCCAGTGTGCCCCTGTTTAGGCATTTGCATGCTGCAAGGACTGGGGCATGTGGTACAATGCGCAAAAACCGAATTGGTTTTCCGCAGCAATTAGTGGGGAAGCGCATGGTAAAGGGGAACACCTGTGCTTATGCATCTGAGGAATTGCTGGCGGTCAAGTACAGGGATCGCAAAGACGTGTATCTATTAAGCACAATACAATAGTGGCAGTGAGGGAAAGGGGGGCAACATCGGACAAGCACAAACCAGTGAGCGTGTCCGAATATAACAAGTACATGGGGGGGGGGGTGGATTTAAGCGACCAGGTTTTACAGCCCTATTTAGTGAAGCGAAAAACAAAAACCTGGTACAAAAAAGTGGCCATTTATTTGTTACAGGTGGCAATCCACAATTCATTTGTGCTCTACAAAAAAAACAGAGGCAGAGACACATACCTGGATTTCCAGGAGAAAATTATTGAAGGCCTCATTTTTGAAGTTCAGGATACCAGAGAATGCCCCCAGTCTGAGGATGTCACGCGACTGACTGAAAGACACGTCATCAGTCGGATTCCCCCAACACCAACAAGAAGCAACCCCCAGAAAAAGTGCCGCGTCTGCAGAAAAGACGGGCACCGCAAAGATTCACAATATTTCTGTCCATCATGTCCCTCACAACCAGGCCTGTGCATTGAGCCATGTTTTAAAAAATACCACACTGTTCTGCATTATTAGATTTTAGTTAATTAGTTGAAAATATATTTGCCCTAGATTACATTTTTATTTTTCCCCTGATTTTACTCCAAGGGTGAGGGAGGGAATGGGTGGGGGTGAATGTCATGTTTGCATGTTTTCTAAAGTTCATCTGCTGGAGAGCCCCATTTGCATAAACCTGCAATTTCTTATTTTAGAAAATCCCAAAAAATAAATTCCCATTATACCCCTAGATGAATATTTTGGGATCTCTGCTTTAAGAGCAGATATTTTGGAAGTGCTATAGAAACTCTGTTGAGTTTTGTAAAACCAGCTTTGAAAAAAGGCGATTTGTGAAATAATCTTCTTCTATCGTCCGCCCTCCTACATCTCTATGTGATAATAAGGCCCACATATTTGGTATCCCCATGCACAGGAGAAGTGGCAGAATGTGAAAGGAGATTAATTTTGTCCGTGGTCTAAACTGTGTGTGAAAAATTGTAGCATAAACTGGTGCATTTGCTAAAAAATTTCTAATTTTATTTTGTTCCATCTTATTCAAGAAACTTTCAGAAGAAAACTGGACTGTCTAAAAATATGATAAACCCTTTGAAGAAACCCTTGTGGGGTCTACTTGTGTGAATTAAGTAATTTATGGGGTGATTCTAATCTTTCAGCAGCATTAAGTCCCCCAGAAAACCGTATGCTGCTATAAAGTCAAGTGCAGAATTCCTTGACCGAAAAGGCCAAAAAGCCTCCTTTTATGCCAAGCCCTGGCACATGCCCGTGAATAAAGCACACATATTTGGTATCCCCATGCACGGGAGAAGTGGAAGAATGTGAAATTGGATGAATTTTGTCCGTGGTCCATTCTATGTGTGAAAAATGCTAGCATAAACTGACGCATTTGCTAAAAAAAAGCTGATTTTATTTTGTTCCATCTTATTCAAGAAACTTTCAGAAGAAAACTGGACTTGCTAAAAATATGATAAACCTCTTGAAGCAAACCTTGTGGGGTCTTCTTGTGTGAATGAAGTCATTTATGGGGTGTTTCTAATGTTTCAGCAGCATTACGCCCCCAAGAAAACAGTATGTTGCTATAAAATCAAATGCAAAATTCCTGGACCGAAAAGGCCAAAAAGCCTCCTTTTATGCCAAGCCCTGGCACATGCCCGCACAGTGAATAAGGCACATATATTTGGTATCCCCATGCACGGGAGAAGTGGAATAATGTGAAAAGAGATTAATTTTGTCCGTGGTCCATACTGTGTGTGAATAATGCTGGCATAAACTGACACAATTGCTAAATTCTTGCATTTTTGTCCAATTTTGCCCACTTTAGAGAAAAAAATAAAAATTATAAATACTGACAAATGCCACTAAAACAAAGCCCTATCTGTCCTTTAAAAAGAGTGTAAAATTCAAAGATGAACTTTATTCACCTGCAGAGTTATAGTCATCTAAAGAAGCGCATAGCAAAATTGTGAAATTTGCTCTGGTCATTTAGCTGTAAAACAGCCTAGTCCTTAACCGGTTAAAATTAATTAATACCATTCACACAACGCACTTACCTGAAGTGACGGCAGTCAGTTTCCTCTCTTCAGTTTATCTGACTCCTCAATGCGCAATTGACTCTATGAAATGAGGGGACCAAATCAGCATGACTGGGGAGTTGGCCTAAGGCCTTATTCACACGAACATGTCCGTTAGGCAGCGTTTCCCCTGCATTGCCGTTCCGTGTGGCATCTGTGTACGGTGCGCTTCTGCATTTTTTACGCGCGTATGTCATCCGTATCTCACACGTTTTTTACGTCAGCAAAAACAACTGAAGGAGGTGTTTTTTTTTCTCATCATTTCTTTAGCAACTGTTGGGTGAATAACGGACAGCACACGGATGTGCGTCCGTGTGCTGTCCATGATTTTCACGCACCCATTGAATTCAATGGGTGCGTGATGCGCAAAAAACTTACAAGTATAGGAAATGCAGCGAGTTTCACGCAGCGGACACACGCTGGGTGAAAAACACTGAATTTCTGAATGGCCCCATTGAATTGCATAGGTCCTTTTGACATCCGTTTTTTTAACTCGCGTAGCACGGACATGGAATACGCTCGTGTGAATAAGGACTTAAAGTGTAACTAAGCATTTAAAAAACCTTTGACATGTCAAAAGTTTTTATTGTCTGAGCACTGAGACCCTGACCGATTGCTTTAACAAAGCAGCAGAAGCGCTTACTTGAGCGCTGTGGCTCTTTGTGACTAATCGGCTTTCCTCGGTAAGTCCAGCGAGTGGTGTACAAACTCAATAGAAAGTATTTGAGTCTGTTCAACGTTTGGTCGTCTCTCCGAGGAAAGCCGATCAGAAACGAAGCGGCACAGTGCTTACCCGAGTGCTTCTACGGATTAGTTTTACCGATCGTTGGGGGTCTCAGTGTTTGGACCCCCACGATAAAAACTTCTTACATGTCACTATTACATGTTAAAAGTTTATAAAAGTTTAGTTACTGCACACTTTAACCGCTTACGGACATTCGACGTATGCCTACGTCATAGCCAGATAGGAGAAGTATGGAGCTGGCTCACGGGCTGAGCCCACTCCATACAATGCGGGTGTCGGCTGTATGTTACAGCCGACACTTCACAGTAACGAGCGGGATCACACTCGGGCGCGATCCCGCTTGTGTAACCCGGGGATCCCCTCTAACAGCTCATCGGCCACCCCGGTGCTGATGGTTACTATGGCAGCCTGTGGCCCCTAGGTCTGCCATCTTTGTGCCCCTAATAAACATTGCCTCTGGCTAATAGACGCCTGTCAGAAAGACGATATACTGCAATACATTAGTATTGCAGTATATAGTGCAAGCAAACTCTAGGGGCACTAAAAAAAATAAAAAAATAAAAAAATAATACATATACTTAAAGTTAAAAAAAAAACTTTTACCATTTTACCCTAAAGCATTAAAAAACCATAAATAAATAAATAAATAAACATAATTGGTATCATCGCGTTCGTAAAACTCTGAACTATTACAATATATCATTATTTAACCTGCACGGTGTACGCCGTAATTAAAAAAAAGAAAAATAAAAACTGCCAGAATCGCTGTTTTTTGGTCCCCTCATCTCCCACAAAAATAAAAAGTGATCAAAACCTCACATTTACCCCAAAATAGTACCATTAAAAATTACAAAAATAGAAAAAATATACAAGGGTTCGCTCACCGCGTTTCCACTGCGTTAATCCATACGTTCCATATGTTTATCCAGACCACGATGTAAATGATGATGGTGCTCGAAGATATCCCAAGAGAAATCCTGAGTCGACAGCAGGTATATAAGGCAATGAAAGGAGGAAAATGTTATATCCAGCACTCTTGTAAAAAAAATATAAGTTTATATATATAAATTCGGTCATTTTAAAAACAGAACAATTAAAATAATCATCCCGGGACCTCACTTACGCGTTTCAAAGCTCTAGGGTTCTTAATCACAGCTATGATTAAGAACCCTAGAGGTTTGAAATGCGTAAGCGTGGTCCCGGGATTATCATTTTAATCGTTCCGTTTTTAAAATGACCGAATAAAACGTATATTTTTTTACGAGAGTGCTGGATATACCGCTTTCCTCCTTTCATTGTATTAAAAACTACAGCTTATACCACAAAAACTAATGCATTCATGCCGCTTAATCAACGGAAATATAAAAAGTTATGGCTCTCAGAATTTAGCAACATAAAATACATTTTATTTTTCAGTTAGTTTTTTCCTTGCAAAATATAGAACAAACACTATATATTTGGTATCGCCATAATCGTATTGACCTGCAGAATAAAGTTAACATGTAATATTAATTGCACAGTGGATTCCGTAAAAACGAAGCGCAAAAAACAATAGAAGAATTGCTGTTTTTTTCATTTTCTATCCCACAAATATTTCCTGTTTCCTAGTACATTATATGGTACAATTAATGGAGCCATGAAAGGCTACAACTCGTCTGGCAAAAATCAAGCCCTCATAGGACTATATCGACAGAAAAATACAAAAGTTATGACTATTGGAATGTAGGGAGGAAACAATGAATTTGAAAATCTGAAAAATGGCTGCAGCAGGAAGAAGTTGAAGAGCACCTGCTCTGTCATTGTCAACATCACAGCACTGACACCAGGTGCTGCATTGAGCACCCAGGGCAGATTGGGATTTTAAAGGCTATGAACACTTTTGAAAATATAATTTTTTTTTGTGTTTGGTGCAACTTTATAATTGCTTTTTATTAAAAATAATTTGAAATTTTAGATCCTGGATACACAGCCGCTGTATCCTGCGCTGAAACCTGTATCCGTCAGGTCAGCGGCACTGATGGGTTCAGTGACAGTGGGTCCTGCATGTCTTATCTGGTCCTGGAGTCTTGTTCACACTTATTTATTTTAAAGGCAATGGAAACCTTTTGAATACTTTTTTTTTTTTTTTTTTTGCTAAAACAATGTATCTTATTGTTTAGAGCAACTTTGTAATTTGTTTTTATTAAAGATATTATTTCACTTTTAATATACCGCTTCTACGTATCCTGTGTACATAGAAGCTGCATCTTGCACTGAAACCAGAATCCGTCAGATCAGCAGGATTGTCGGCTTCGGTGACAGCAGGTCCTGTATGTCTCTGACACACAGGATCGAGCTGTAAGGGTATGTGCACACACACTAATTACGTCCGTAATTGACGGACGTATTTCGGCCGCAAGTCCCGGACCGAACACAGTGCAGGGAGCCGGGCTCCTAGCATCATACTTATGTACGATGCTAGGAGTCTCTGCCTCGCTGCAGGACAACTGTCCCGTACTGTAATCATGTTTTCAGTACGTGACAGTGGTCCTGCAGCGAGGCAGGGACTCCTAGCATCGTACATAAGTATGATGCTAGGAGCCCGGCTCCCTGCACTGTGTTCGGTCCGGGACTTGCGGCCGAAATACGTCCGTCAATTACGGACGTAATTAGTGTGTGTGCACATACCCTTATCGATCACATAACTTAGATGTGATTGATAACAGGTGGATCCTGCGTGTCATAGACACGCAGGACCCACTATCACTAAACTGGTCGGTCCCGCTGACTTGACGAATTCAGGTCTCAGCGCAAGATACAGCTGCTTTGTATCCTGCTTTGTGGGAACCCCAGCATCAGAAATCCAATGCAGAGCATGTGACTGCAACCTTATCACCCTATTACACTATTCACTGCAAGCTACCCACACTAATATAATGTACTTCCCTGCCATCTAAACCCTCCATTTCGCAGCACTGCAAACCCCCAAGTCCTATAAACAGCATTTTACTATGACTCCAATAAATAGAATTTACATTCATCCCACCATTCCAACACAGCACTCAAATTCACTGTATTTCCCTACAACCTACGCAACACTGGAAAAATTACTCACCAAGCCATCACCATGGGAGCCGGCTGGTGCCTTGAAGAGGAGGAGGAAAATGAAAGGCACAGCAAAAGAGGAAGTTGGCGTCAACTTTGAGGCTAGCACAGAACGTCTTAACGCTAGCCAGCATCATGATCTTGTATGCACTGTGGTTACTGTACACAATGATTTGACGCTGGCTAGTTTTAGGACCATGTGTGCTGGGGCGAGCGGCCAGTTATGCCTTGCAACATATTTTAAATATAATATAATTATAGAATATAAATGCGCCGGGCGTACCACTGGGGACAGGCCGGAAGGCACATGTCCCCGGACCACAATCTCATAGCTGCCAACAGTCCCGAATTTGCTGGGACTGTCCCGAATTTACAGAGACAGTCCCAGCAAATTACTGTCTCAGGACGTGTCCGAGCAACTGCCACATTCTAATCTATTGTATCTGTGTCCTCAGGACGCAGATACAATTGAATACTATGTCAGAGCAGGAAACTATCCGCTTCCTGCTCTGCCATTTACTCCTCCTGGAGCGGAATTCCCGGCCAGAGCATCGGCAACGCTCTGGCCAGAGATTCTGGCGCTCCAGGAGGTGTCGCTGTCTTCACTGTCCATAAATGGAAAGTGACGTTGTCAGGGGTTTCCTCTATTAGCGGAATCCCTGGCCAGAGTTTCGGAAACCCCTGACGACGTCACTGTCCATATATGGACAGTGAAGTCAGGGGCTCCTCAAGTAGTGAAAGAATTCCTGGCCAGAGCATTGCCGACATTCTGGCTGGGGATTCCGCTCGTAGAGGGAACCCCTGACGATGTCACTGTCCATTTATGGACAGGTGAAGTCAAGGGCTCCTCCTGGGATTCTGCTACTGGAGGAGCCCTTCAAGGGCTCCTCCAAGTGAGGAATCCCCGACCAGATCATCGGCAACGCTCTGGCTGGGGATTCCCCTCCTAGAGGGAGCCACAATGGCTCTATCTACAGGGGCAAGGGCACCATCTACAGGGGCGGGGTGTGCGGCACCATCTACTGGGAGAAGAGTGTGTGGCACCAGCTACAGGGGGGCTGTGTGGCGCCAGCTACAGAGGGGGCTGTGTGGCACCAGCTTCAGGGAGGGCTGTGTGGCACCAGCTCCAGGGAGGGCTGTGTGGCACCAGTTACAGAGGGGCTGTGTGGCACCAGCTACAGAGGGGGCTGTGTGGCACCAGTTACAGAGGGGGCTGTATGGCACTAGCTACAGGGGGCACTGTGGCACTATTTATAGAGGGAACTGTGGCACTATCTAAAGAGGGATGTGTGGCACTCTCTACAGAGGGTAATGTGGCACAATCTACAGGGGGGCCATGTGGCATTATCTACATGAAGCAGTGCATGGCACTATCTACCAGGGGCAGTGTCGTGCACCATCTACAAGGGCCCCTATCTATGCTGGTTTTTACACTGCCAGTGGTGGTCAGCACATATCGCCAAGCCCTAGTGATATAGTGAGACATCACATGCCTGTAAACGGATAACCAGAGAGAGTAGTTATCAGCCAAACTAGTACATAAATTTTTGTCCGTTTATTTGTATACAGAAATTCTGGGAAGAAAGCCATGCCCCACTAGCCACACCCACCAGATAAGCCACGCCCATAAGACACACCCACCAAAGACGCCACACCCTGTCGTGTGTCCCTGGAACAGCCCCCCTCCCTGGGAGTGCCAAACAGCCCCCCACCCTGGTAGTGCCACACAGCCCTTCCTCCCAGGTAGTGCCACACAGCCCCCCTCACAGGTAGTGCCACACAGCCCTCCTCCCAGGTAGTGCCACATAGCACCTCTCCCTGGTAGTGCTACACAGCCACCCTCCCTGGTAGTGCCACACAGCCCCCCTCCCTGATAGTGCCACACATCCCCCCTCCCTGGTAGTGCCACACAACCCTCTCCCTGTAGGTAGTGCCTTTGTGGCTCCCCCTAGGAGTGGAATCCTAACCAGAGCATTGCTGACGCTTTAACCGGGGATTTCACTTCAGGAGCCCCTGACGTCACTGTCCATATATGGACAGTGATGTCAGGGGCAACCCCAGAGTCATAGTCCTGGGCAAAGCGCTACTAGTGATGTGCCTGGGACTCCTGCTCTGCTCCTGACATCACTGTTCATATATAGATAGTGATGTACGGAGCAGAGCTGAAGTCCCCGGTAGAGCCCTAGTAAAGTCTCTGCTCCAGTACTCCGGCTCTGGGGAAGCCCCTGACATCAATGTCCATATATGGATAGTGATGTCAGGGGCAATCCCAGAGTCAAAGTCCCAGGCAGAGCACTACTAGCACTCTGCCTGGGACACTGCTCTGCTCCTGACATCACTGTCCATATATGGCAAGAGTAGACCCGCTTCTAGAACTCTGCCTGGGCCTCCTTCTCTCCTGCTGGCATCACTGTCCATATATGGACAGTGATTTCAGGGGCTTCCCCAGAGCGGAGTCCCGGGCAGAGCGCTAGCATAGGCTCTGCTCCAGGACTCTGTGGAATCCCCTGACATCGCTGTCCATGAATGGACACATGATGTCTGGGGCATCCCCAGAGCCCGAGTCCCCGGCAGAGCGCTAGTATAGGCTCTGCTCAGGGACTCTGTGGAATTCCTTGACATCGCTGTACATATATGGACACGCGATGTCTGGGTGTAACGTCTATGGCCACAGTCCGTAGTTCTGACTTAAACCTCGACGGCCGTGGCTATGGACGTCTTACCTGCATGCATCGTCGTCCCCCTGTGAGGCGAGGGCACTCACTTCCGGACATCGAGACTATCTCCGGCGGGCGCGGACGCCCGCGCGTACACGGTCTTAAAGGACAGTGCGCGCATTTTGCAGGAAGTCTGCAATCTAGCCCAGGATGCCCTGGGCTATAAAAACGCCCTGCCCTCTTGCTCTTTGCCAGAGCGTTGTTTTTTACCCGTAGTTTGTCGTGCTAATGGTCTCCCAGTGTCTTTCAGTTTCCCAGTGTACCTTGTTCCTGTATCCCGTATCCTGTTTCTGTGTTACCCAGTTCTAGTGCCGTGCTGTGCTGTTGCCGTGCTGTGCTACAGTCTACGCTTGATTTGCTACGCCTCACCTGATGTCTTCCCGCCGCCTGGTCCGGGACGTGCCTGCCTCGCTACTGTCTACATTGCGTCAGGTATCCTCGCTGAACTATTGAACTCTGTACTTACCTGTTTGGCCAGCTGCCATCCCACTACGCGGTACGGCCCAGTGGGTCCACACTTCGCTCTGTGACACTGGGGCTTCCCCAGAGCGGAGTCCCGGGCAGAGCGCTAGCATAGGCTCTGCTCCGGAACTCTGTGGAATCCCCTGATATTGCTGTCCATGATTGGATGCGCGATGTCTGGAGCTTCCCCAGAGCCTGAGTCCCGGGCAGAGCGCTAGTATATGCTCTGCTTCGGGACTCTGTGGAATCCCCTGACGTCGCTGTCCACATATGGACAACGATGTCTAGGGCTTCCCCAGAGCTGGACAGTGATGTCAGGAGCACAGCTGGAGTCCCAGTAGGAGCGCTAGTAGCGCTCTGCCTGGGACTCCAGCTCTGGGGTTGCCGCTGACATCTCTGTCCATATATGAACAGTGACGTCAGGAGGAAAGCTGGAATCCCAGGCAGGGTGCTAGAAGCGGCTCTGCTCTGGGACTACAGCTCTG
This sequence comes from Rhinoderma darwinii, assembly GCF_050947455.1. NCBI lineage: Eukaryota > Metazoa > Chordata > Amphibia > Anura > Rhinodermatidae > Rhinoderma > Rhinoderma darwinii. The sequence continues at coordinate 69,691,505 of NC_134693.1, read as the reverse complement.
GGCAAGCCCCTGACATCACTGTCCATATATGGACACGGATGTCAGTGGATTCCCCAGAGTTCCGGAGCAGATCCTATACTAATGCTCCGCTCTCAGACCCTGGCTCTGGGGTTGCCCCTGACATCACATTCCAGTCCAGGATGATCCCCTTACGTCACTGTGTATGAACAGTGACATCAGTGGCTCCTCCAGCAGAGGAATCCCTGGCCAAAGCGTCGGCAACGCTCTGGCTGGGGATTCTACTCCTAGGTGGAGCCCCAATGGAGCTATCTACTGGGGGTGTCTGTGGCACTATTTACAAGGGATGTGTGTGGCATTATCTGCAGGGGGCACCGTGGCAGCATTGACAGAGGGCACTGTGGCAGCATCGACAGAGGGCACTGTGGCAGCATCGACAGAAGGCATTGTGGCAGCATCGACAGAGGGCACTGTGGCAGCATCGACATAGGGCACTGTGGCAGCATCGACAGAGGGCACTGTGGCAGCATCTACAAAGGGCACAGTGGCATTATCTACAGAGGCACTGTGGCATTATCTACAGAGGTCGCTGTGGCATTATCTACAGAGGGCACTGTGGCAGTATCTACAGAGCGCACTGTGGCATTATCTGCAGAGGGCACTGTGGCAGTATCTACAGAGGGCACTCTGACAGTATCTATAGAGGGCAATGTGGCAGTATCTATAGAGGGCTCTGTGGCACGATCTAAAAAGGGGCTGCCTAATCTTGACATTTGTGTGTCTGCCAAACGCAGCCAACTGAGCCGCCGGACTGCATTTAGCGACACTTAAACTGTAAAACTGGATTGTTGAAATAAGCACGTGAAGAAATCTCACAAATTTCCGTTAAGTTTAAACCTAGCGCTATTATTATAGTAATGTAGTATTCTTATAGTAATGTAATATTATTAGAGTAATGTAGTATTATTATAGCAATGTAGTATTATAGCAATGTAGTAGTGTTATTATAGTAATGTAATATTGTTATAGTAATGTGGCATTGTTATAGTGATGTAGTATTACAGTAATGTAGTATTATTACAGTAATGTAATATTGTTATAGTAGTGCAATATTGTTATGGTAATGTAGTATTATAATAGTAATGTAGTGTTATAGTAATGTAGTATTATTATAATAATGTAGTATTGTTATAGTAATGTAGCATTATTATAGTACTGCAGTATTTTAGTAATGTAGTATTGTTATAGTAATGTAGTATTATAGTAATGTAGTATTATTCTAGTAGTTCAAATAATTAATTGATTAACAATAATTTTGTAATGTATCAAATTTGAAAGTAATGCGGCCCGTCAACTTCACATTTTTTCTATATGTGGCCCACTTACCCGGCCAAGTTTGAGACCCCTGCTCTAGATAGTCTGCTGAAACACTGGGAGGAATGCCTCAATTTTTCAATATTGAGAGCATCCATTACCTTAGATAATTTAGAGTAAATGGTGTCTGAATTCTTCTAGGAGGAATGTCTCCAGTTGCACTCAAATGAACCGACAACTATTAGTATAGCTTTTTCCATATCTTGATTATATAATGACTACCTCTCGCCATTGAAATGGACTGTTATTCCTCCCAATTTGGAGTACTAACTTGATTAGCAGATTCAAAATATAAAATTCATATTTTCAAAAATAAGGCAGTCCATGGATTAATTTTTAACTCCCCTTTATATGTCCTTGATAGAGTTTAGTTATAATTATTTTAATGTATATGAATAAAGATTGATAATCAATTCTCCTGTTTAATATAGGAATAATTGCACAGTTAGTGGGAGTAGATCCTTTGGATTGTCTGAGTACAATACTCGTGTTTCAATGAACCAATCATCACAACATCTGGTGGCAGGTAGTTTCAAAATCTCACTGTCCTTATAGTAAACAATCCCTGTCTATAATTATGGTGAAACCATCTTTCTAAATGAACAGAATGTCACCTTGTCATAATTACAGGCTTAGGTGTAAAAGGATTATTAGAAAGAGCTCTGTACTGTCCATTAATATATCTGTACATTGTAATTAGATTGCCCCTATGCCGTCTTTTTTCTAAACTGAATAACCCCAAGTTTAATAAAGTTTATTGGTACAGCAATCCACCCATTCCATTAATTACCTTGGTCACGTTGTGTCTTATACACAGGTGCCCAAAATTGTACACAATATTCCATGTGTGGTCTGACTAGTGATTTATATATCAAAACACCTACTAAGATAGATGGGCAAATACACGCATATAGCAACTCAAATGAACTGTGTGATTTACGAATATGAACACCTATATAAGAAATCACGCATGAACCATTATTAGCGAAAAATAGACAATATTGTATTGAAAGACAAAATCTTTAAAAACAAGTACATTGGCAGTAGCATTACCCATAGATAAAGGATCCCCACATAGGTCGGGTCCCACAACCTCTATAGTAAAGTGCAAATAGTGCATGCAAAGATTGGTACATAAGTAATACGATGAATATAGATATAAACCATCCAAAGCAATGTAATATAAAAAAACAGACAGTAGAACGGTACAATTAAAATACAATTAAGGAGGCATACAGACCAGAACTATGGGGGGGGGGGAACAACCCCAACACGTGTCTCGCACGTAGCTTCTTCCGGGGGCTCTACATTCCGTGGGTATAGCCCCAGGCTAACATCCAAGACAATGACTGAATATTTTAATAGCACTACTCCTGACATGGAGGAGCCTACTATAATAATAAAATAAACCCCAAAGAATTTACCTTATTTTGGAAACTACACCCCTTGAATGTAGTGAGCCTTTTGAGCCCAAAGTGAAAATTGCAATATTTCCACACATTGTGATCAATATGTTGTGCCCAGCTTGAGCCTCAAGAGACACAAACCACATAAATTGTTTAGCAGATTCACCCAGATACAGAAATGCCATTTATGTGGATCTAAGCTGTTTGGGCACACTATAGGGCTCAGAAAGGAAGAACCAGCTTCTGGAGCATGAATTTTGCTGGATTGGTTTTGGGTGTCATATCGCTTTTGTAGAGCCTCCCTGTACCGTGGAATCCCCCCCCCCCCAGAAAGTACCACATATTGGAAGCAATCCCCCCTTTAGGCCAGTGTTTATCAAACTGGGGGTCATGTGAAGCCAGGCCCCAGGCCAACTGAATTTATAGGGCCCAGGGCTGACTCCCCAGCGGTGGCATGTCCTGGTTTTAACTGTATCTACGTCCTCAGGATGCATATACAGTTGAATCCAAAGCTGGAGCAGGGAGCTGATAGCTCCTTCCTTCAGCATTCAGTATGTAATGATGGCCGTGAGCGGCTCAGCACAGACCAGCGCGATGTAGTGGCGTCATCGCGCTTGTCTGTGCCGAGCCACACAGTGCACAGACCCTAGGAGCAGAGGAATGTCCTCCACTTGTCGCTGTAATGGGGATAGGTGAACAATTATTTTATTATTAGGCACTTTGGGGGCATTATACTGGGTATGGGGTGCCACCATGGCTAATTATTCTGCATGGCGGCAGCTTTAGGGGCATTATACTGTAATGAGGGGGTAATGAGACAGACAGGTGAGCCCTAATCTACCCGCCACTCAGTCCCTGCCTACTTGCACGACCCGTCCTAGGCGACGGCGTACAACTGGGCGACGGTCCCTACGCTCAATACGTGCACGAGAGACAAACAGACAAGGGTATACAGAAGCTAAGGGAAATGAGGCAGTTGCCCACGGCAAAACCGTGAGCAACAAGAGTAGTGAACGAGCCGAGTCAAACCAGGATTGTACGAGGTACCAAACGCAGAGCAGGAGCGTAGTCAGTAAAGCCAGGGTCAAAATGAAGCTGAGGTCAATAGTAACAACAGGAACAGCAGAGCCAGGAAACAAGAGAGAATCACAGGCAAAGACAAGAAGCAAATCAAGGCATACATAGACCGAGGGCGGGAGCTAGGACCGTCTGGCCAGGCTGTGATAGGTTCTCCCACTCCTCAGCCTACCAGCCTGAGTGGTAGCAGATCGAGTCACTCGATCACACCTAGGAGCAGATGCAGACTGATTAACCACGGGCGTTGACACAGAAGCTGTGTCTGGCAGATCCTTTACAGTACCCCCCCTTTTTATGAGGGGCCACTGGACCCCTCCTAGGTGGACCTGGCTTATTGGGGAACCGAAGATGGAACCTCCTTAGCAATACCCCAGCGTGACCATCCAGGGCAGGTACCCAAGTCCTCTCCTTAGGCCCGTATCCTCTCCAATGGACCAGGTATTGGAGGGAACCTTGGACCATCCTGCTGTCCACAATCTTGGCCACCTCGAATTCTACCCCTTCAGGGGTGAGAACAGGGACCGGAGGTTTCCTCGAGGTAACCAAGGACGGGAAGCAGCGTTTCAGGAGTGAGGCATGAAACACGTCGTGTATTTGAAAAGACGGGGGTAACTCCAGCCGGAAGGAGATAGGGTTAAGGAACTCAATGACCCTGTACGACCCTATAAACCGGGGAGCAAATTTTTTGGATGGGACCTTAAGGTGCAAATTTTTTGAAGACAGCCACACCAGATCCCCGACCACAAACAAGGGGTTAGAAGAACGTCTTCTATCTGCCTGAGTCTTTTGTATGCTCTGGGACGCCTCTAGGTTCTTCTGAACTTGGGCCCAGACTGTGCACAGTTCCCGATGAACGACATCTACCTCTGGATTGTTGGAACCACCAGGAGAAACGGAGGAGAACCGTGGATTAAACCCAAAATTACAGAAAAAGGGGGAGACCCCTGACGAGTTACTGACCCGGTTATTAAGGGAAAATTCGGCGAGGGGAATGAAGGAGACCCAATCAAATTGACAGTCAGAGATAAAACACCTTCAATATTGTTCTAGAGACTGATTAGTCCTCTCAGTTTGGCCATTAGTTTCAGGATGGAAGGCCGAGGAGAAGGACAGATCAATCTCCAACTTTTTACAGAAAGTTTCTTGAGGGGCACAAAGTGGCACATCTTACTGAAGCGGTCTACTACAACCCACACCACCGACTTGCCTTGAGATGGAGGCAGATCCGTGATAAAATGCATGGAGATATGCGTCCAAGGTCTCTGGGGAATGGGCAAAGAACATAGTAAGCCCGCTGGTCGGGACCTGGGAGTCTTGGACCTAGCACAAATTTCACAAGCGGCGACATAGGCCTTAACGTCTTTAGGCAACCCAGGCCACCAATAGTTTCTATCAATGAGGTGCTTGGTACCCAGGATGCCTAGATGGCCAGATAGTACAGAGTCATGATTTTCAATGAGTACCCTTAGCCGGAATTGCAGGGGAACAAACAGCTTGTTCTCAGGAAGGTTCCCGGGAGCTGAACCTTGATCAGCCGCAATTTTGGAGAATAAGTCAGAATCAACAGAGGATATTACTATACCTGGGGGTAAAACACAAGCAGGATCTTCCTCCGAAGGATGGCTGGTCATGAAGCTACGCGACAGTGCATCAGCTTTAATATTTTTAGACCCAGCCCTATAGGTGACCACAAAGTTGAATCTAGTAAAAAACAACGCCCATTGAGCTTGTCTCGGGTTTAGCCTCCGGGCAGATTCTAGGAAGACCAGATTCTTGTGGTCGGTAAGGACCGTTACCTGGTGCCTAGCCCCCTCCAAGAAGTGGCGCCACTCTTCAAATGCCCATTTAATGGCTAAGAGTTCGCGGTTGCCCACGTCATAGTTACTCTCAGTGGGCAAGAACTTCTTGGAGAAGTAGGCACAGGGACGGAGATGGGTGAGGGACCTGGTACCCTGGGACAAGACAGCACCCACTCCCACCTCGGAGGCGTCAACCTCCACGATGAATGGCTCCATTTGGTTAGGCTGAATCAGCACTGGGGCCGAGATAAAGCACTTCTTAAGGATTTTAAAAGCCTGGACCGCCTCCGGAGGCCAGTGGAGGAGATCAGCACCTTTGGGAGTAAGATCCCTAAGAGGCTTAGTGATGACTGGGAAGATAGCAATAAATCTCCTATAATAATTAGCAAACCCCAGGAAGCACTGTAAAGCCTTCAGGGAGGCAGGTCGGACCCATTCAGCCACAACCTGAACCTTGGCAGGGTCCATGCGGAATTCATTAGGAGTGAGGATTTGACCAAAAAATTGTATCTCCTGCACCCCAAACACACATTTTTCGGATTTAGCAAAGAGTTTGTTTTCCCGAAGGGCCTGGAGCACCTTCCTGATATGCTCAATGTGGGAGGACCAGTCCTTGGAAAACACAAGTATGTCATCAAGGTACACTACAAGAAATACCCCCAGGTTGTCTCTTAAAATCTGATTTATGAAATTCTGGAAGACCGCGGGAGCATTACAAAACCCAAAGGGCATGACGAGGTATTCGAAATGACCTTCGGGCGTGTTAAACGCAGTCTTCCACTCATCCCCTTCTCTGATTCGGATAAGGTTGTAAGCCCCCCGAAGATCAAACTTAGAGAACCATTGGGCCCCCTGAACCTGATTGAAGAGATCAGGAATCAAAGGAAGGGGATACTGGTTCCTTAGGGTATGTTCACACGGCCTATTTACGGACGTAAATCGGGCGTTTTTGCCCCGAATTACGCCCGAAAATAGCGCCTCAATAGCGCTGACAAACATCTGCCCATTGAAAGCAATGGGCAGACGTTTGTCTGTTCACACGAGGCGTATATTTACGCGCCGCTGTCAAAAGACGGCGCGTAAATAGACGCCCGCGTCAAAGAAGTGACCTGTCACTTCTTTGGCCGTAATTAGAGCCGTTATTCATTGACTCCAATGAATAGCAGCGCTAATTACGCCCGTAATTGACGCGGCGTTCAAGCGCCTGCACATGCCGGTACGGCTGAAATTACGGGGATGTTTTCAGGCTGAAACATCCCCGTAATTTCAGCCGTAACGGACGCCCTCGTGTGAACATACCCTCACAGTGACCTTATTCAAGTTTCGGTAATCGATGCACGGCCTAAGACCACCATCCTTCTTCCCTACGAAGAAGAAGCCAGCACCTACCGGAGAAGTAGAGGGACGAATGTAACCCTTGACCATGCTTTCCTGGATATATTCTCTCATGGCCTCACGTTCGGGACAAGAGAGATTAAATATCCTACCCTTAGGGAGCTTAGCTCCTGGTACCAAATCGATTGCGCAATCGTATTCTCTATGAGGAGGTAACACTTCGGAGGCCTTTTTAGAAAAAACATCAGCGAAGTCCTGAATAAACTCAGATAGAGTGTTCACCTCCTCAGGGAGAGAAATAAAATTAACAGAAAAACATGACGTCATGCATTCATTACCCCATTTAGTAAGATCCCCAGTACGCCAGTTAAACGTGGAATTATGATTCTGCAAGGAAGGCCTAAAACCAAATCGGACGATAATCCCTGCATCACCAGTACAGAACACTGCTCCAAATGAATGGAGCCAACAATGAGTTAAAAAACAGGGGTATGCTGCGTAAAATAACCATTAGCAAGAGGAGTGGAGTCGATACCCACTACCGGGACAGGTTTAGGCAAATCAATCAATGGCATAGCTAGAGACATAGCAAATTCCACAGACATAATGTTAGCAGAAGACCCTGAATCCACGAAGGCACTGCCGGTAGCAGACCTACCACCCAAAGAGACCTGAAAGGGAAGCAAGATCTTATTAGGTTTCATATTTACGGGAAATACCTGTGCACCCAAGTGACCTCCCCGATGATCACTTAGGCGCGGAAGTTCTTCCGGCTGCTTATTCTTACGCCTAGGACAGTTGTTCACTTGATGCTTGTCCTCCCCACAGTAGAAGCAGAGACCATTCTTCCTGCGGAAGTCTCTACGTTGTTGGGGAGACACGGAGGCCCCGAGTTGCATTGGTTCATCCGAGTTTTCCGTGGAAGAACGAAGCAACGAAACTTCGGGAGCCATCATGGGGGAGCCAGAGGAGAAGGCACAAAAACATTCAAGTCGTCGTTCCCTGAGACGTCGGTCAAGTCGTACCGATAAAGCCATAACCTGATCTAGAGAGTCAGAAGAGGGGTAGCTAACTAACAGGTCCTTCAGGGCGTTCGACAGACCCAATCTAAACTATCACCTCAAGGCAGGGTCATTCCACCGAGAAGCTACACACCACTTCCTAAAGTCCGAACAGTACTCCTCAACGGGTCTCTTACCCTGATGTAAGGTCACCAGCTGACTCTCGGCAAAGGCAGTCTTGTCAGTCTTGTCAGTCTCGTCGAGAGCAGAAAAAAAAAAGGTCAACAGAGGAAAGTTCAGGGGCGTCGGGAGCCAAGGAGAAGGCCCATTCTTGGGGCCCGTCCTGGAGCCGGGACATAATTATACCCACTCACTGGCTCTCGGAACCTGAGGAGTGGGGTTTTAGACTGAAATAGAGCCTACAACTCTCCCGAAAGGAGAAAAAAGTCTTCCGGTCCCCTGAGAACCGGTCAGGCAACTTGAGGTGGGGTTCAAGAGGTGAGGTGGGGGGCACTACCAGGGTAGCATCTTGCTGGTTGCCGCTCTGAGACAGGGCTTGGACCTGTAGGGACGGGGACGGGTTGAATCACATGACCCACCATCAGCAGCAATAGACAGGCCTCAGTGACGCACAGCGGCATGATACTTTGAGCCCACCGCCTCCCCCGCACACAAAATTATTGTTGTTTTCAATGTTGCACTGACTTATTTTTCGAATGGAGCTAAGTACCAGCTTCTAGCTGTGAATGCGGATGACATACTTCAGACAAAATGGAGCTAAGTACGGTAGTAGGCGGTCCCAAATAAAAGTCTCGGCCAAACATGTGTCCTGGCCTCAGAAAGTTTTGCAACCAGTGCCTTAGTGTATTCATCTATGGGTATAATTAGTAGTATTTTGGGGGTTTTACTGGTATCTCAATTTATGTGGGGGCATATGTAAGCTGTGCAGAGTACATCAGGGCATAATAAGGTGGTATAACAATGAGGTAAACAAATAATATAATCCATATATGTGTGGTACGCTTTGAAGCAATCATTTATGCCCAGGCAAGGTTTTTTGGGGCAGGTGTTATGCGTTCTTATCCTCCTTTTGGAACACCTTGGACCTTTTTTTGGGAAATTTGCTGGGAAAGTGTTACACATGGCACAATACGACAGTCCAGGTTCCAGATGTACTGGAGTCCTACTCTTCCTGGATTCCAAATATAGAGGCCATGATAACCAGCTTTTTGAAACTGAAGGAATGTTCCTGTCTGCCCTGCATATTGTGATAGCAAGTTCAATATATGTTTTAAGTTGTATAGATGAAATGCGAACTTTATTCTGAGGGCCGGCTAGATTACAGCCATACTAAATTAATATAGTGTTTACTACTTTTGCACAATAACAAAAACATTTTTGTTGCTTTATTCTGAGGGCCATAACTTTTATTTGATTTTAATAGAGCTGTGTGAGGGTTTGCTCTTCGCGGGTTGCGAGTTGGTACCATTTTGGGGGTAGGAACAACTTTTTGTTCGCTTTTTATTTGATTTTTTGGATGGTGGGATGAAGAAAAAACAGCAATTTAGAAATTGTGTGTCACGATATAAGGGTATGTGGACCCACTAGGCCGCTCCGCCGTAATGTAGTGGCAGCTGGCCAAGTCACAGTCTACACAAAGTTCGTAGCACAAGGGTACCTGAGATAGTCCAGACAGTAGCAGAGGTTTTGGCACAGATGGCACTTTGACGTGGCAGGTAGCGCCAGACGTGGCGGAGGATACCAGGAGTGGCAGATGACACTAGACGTGGTGTGTGATAGCAGACGTGGCAGATGAAACAACGCGACTCCAACACTAGAAAGTCTCAGAAACAAACACAGCACGGGTTACAGAATGCAGGTAGCAGGGCACGGGAACACTGGGAGCAGGATACAACTAAGGGATCATTTGCAATAGAACATGGGTAGACAACAACAATGCTCAGGCAAGGAGTGGAAGGGCAGAGCCCTTTCTATAGTCCAGGGTGATCAAGGGATAGGTTAGGGAAACTTTAGTAAGTGTTTGCGCTGGCCCTTTAAGACCGGGGATGAGCGCGCGCACCCCATTACACAGTCCAGGACAGGAAGGCCACGCAAGCTGGCGTCTCCGGGGAGGGAGATGCTGGCAGCCGGCCTGGAGGTTGCGGTCTCGGTTGTTGGCCGATGGGAGCGGCGGCGTACCGTGGCCGCAGTCGCTACAATACTCCCCTCGTTACGCCCCCTCTTCTTAGGTCCGGAGCGTAAGAGGAATTTTTTAATGAGGGTAGGTGCATTAAGGTTCCCTTCTGGCTCCCAGGAACTCTCCTCAGGACTAAACCCTTTCCAGTCCCCAAATAGAAAGTCCTTCCTCCGACTCTCTTGTAGTCCAGAATCTCCTTCACCTCGAACACATCAGAAGAACAGTTGGGAGCAACTGCAGAACTAAGAGCTTTACTGTAGCGGTTCAGGGCCATAGGCTTAAGGAGGGATACGTGGAATGAGTTGGGAATCTTGAGAGTAGGAGGCAACCGAAGTTTATAGGATACAGGGTTTATCCGCTGCAGGACTTCGAAAGGACCGAGGAACCTGGGAAGTGAATTTGTGAGAAGGCATCTTGAGTCGAATATTTCCAAAGAATAGCCAGACTTTGACTCCAGGAGAAAATTGAGGAGGAACTTGTCTTCCTTTAGTGGCATACTTTTTCATGCGGTCCACTGCTTTGAGAATCGCAGTGTTCGTTTGCTGCGAGATGTGACTAAAGGACCCAAAAGAAGAGTTAGCTGGCGGTACTTAGGTCATAGCAGGCACAGGAAGAGGAACTTGTGGATGGATGTTGGCTGTACACAATGTAGAAAGGAGAAGAGGCAGTAGACTCACTAGAACGATTATTGTAGGAGAATCCCACCCAAGGCAGAAGTTATACCCATTTGTTATGTTGGGCGGAAACAAAATGACGAAGATAGTTATCCAAAATTTGATTGGTCCTCCCCACTCGACCGTTGGACTGCGGGTGATCGGCTGAAGAGAAGTCCAGCTTAACATCTAGCAGGTTGTACAGGGCTCTCCAGAACTTGGACGTAAACTGTACACCCTGATCCGAGACAATATGCAGAGGAAGTCCGTGTGTAATGACCGTAGCTGCGGGCTGTCAACTCTAACCTCCCCCTGACAGCCGCAGCCACGAGTCGGCAAGCGCTGGCCCCAGCCTCCTCCTCAGGAGACGACAGCGCTTGCGTCCACTCACCTCTGCCGGATCCCGTATGGGCAGCAGGCGCACCGGACCTCATGGACGAACTTTGACCCGTGAGTACCCTGGACTATAAGAGGGGTCCAACCCCTAGTTCTATGCCTAAGCGTTGTTGTGTTCCCTATAGCCATAAAAAAACTGATCTCCTTCAGACAAAGTGCTACACTAAAAGACAATCTGGTACGTAGTAGATTTTCTGAAATTAAACATAACTGGCTTGACAAACAAATCCTGAAAGGGAACCACCGGTGTGGTAATTGTGCCTTTTGTAGGTTCAACCTCCAAGCAAAAATACTAAACTTTGGGGGTATTACACAAAAAATAGAACTATTTATTTGTTGTAAAACTAAATTCGTTGTCTACATCATTTTCTGTCCATGTGGACGATTTTATATAGGGAAAACCATCAGATGCTTATATGTCAGATTTAGAGAACACTGCAAATCTATAACAACAAATGAGGGAGTTCCAAGATTAATTAATCATATGAATAAAGTCCACGGTGGAGATTCTAGTCTACTGAGGTTTGCAGGCATTGAACATGTTCCAATTCCAGAAAATGGAGGGGATAGACAAAGGATATTATTGAGAAAAGAATCAGGATGGATTATACACGCCAATGCAATGGGACTTGTCGGTCTAAATGATAAAAATGACATGGCAGTCTTTTTATAATGATTTTTCTATTTGTGCTTACAGTTTTTGTTTTTAATTTGTCACACATTAAATATGTGTTACATTTTACCTTTACTCATGTGTACAATGGGACTATGCGTTCTGTAAAGGAACAATGAACGGCTTCCTACAGAATGACCATTCTTATATATATAAAAAATGGTTATGTAAGGATAACACTATTTAACAATATTGTATTTAATTGAATACGGTTCTTTTCCCCACCACCCGACAATTATTAAAAGGTTCCATTTAAACTTATATTGTTAAAATCTCACATACCTATTTATGTCTGACGTAGTCGTGATAGAAATTTCAGTTTCTCATCGGTCTTCAGGTCAGGACAAGGCGTGATTTTTGGAATCCTTTTCAGATAAGTGAAAATTAAGTTTCTTCCTCTCTGAAAGGAATTAACATAAAGGGGTGTGTCTCAGAAGCTGTTCACTGATGCTACACGCGTTACTATGGTAGCTACAGCTGACGGTAGTTTAAAAGAACGCCGCCAGCAATGACGTACTAGGTCAAAAGAAGCGCGATCTCTAGCGCGAAACAGGCTGTAACCTACAACTTGCTGTCCTCCCTGTAACACTTTTATCTTTGCCAACATGCTATAATAAAGTCTAGAAGAAATGCAAACGGGTGAGTGCCGCATTTTCATTTTTCTCATCCACATGTTGTGTTCCCTATAGTCTGTCTATATGATGGCCTCCTAGTGTGTTTCCTGTTACAGTCCCTGTCCCTGTACATATACTTGTTTCCAGTTCCTGTTCCTAGCAATCCATACCTTCCTGGTCTAGCACGGAGCTGTGCCAAAGTCGTGCTGCGCTACATCCACGTCTGACCTGCTTCACCTCGCCTGACGTCCACCTGCTACCTAAGTCCCAGTCGAACTTGCCACCCGGGATCTGCCGTCTACCCTGGATGACCTCATCCTTCTGTCTGCCCAGATTGATATACGGATCCGGGAACGCCTCCAAGAGGTTCAACGGGAGAGAGCCCTTCCTAGTCTGGTTCCTACTTTGCAGCAACCCATGCTGTCCGCCGAGGTCGATCCTCATAAGAAGTCGGTAATAATGGACCAGTGTAAGTTATCTACTCAAGAGAGCCTCCTCGGTTTCTTCCTGGCACTATGGTCTGGCTGTCATCCAGGAATATCCGACTGAGGGTACCGTCATGTAAATTTGCCCCCAGGTTCCTCGGACCATTCGAGGTTCTGCAGCAGATCAATCCTGTCGCCTGCAAGCTGCGGTGTCCTCTAGCGGCCCCTCGGACATCTTTGAGGTCAAGGAGATCTTGGACACCAAGAGAGTGAGAGGAAAGACTTTTTATTTGGTGGATTGGAGGGGGTTTGGTCCTGAAGAGAGGTCCTGGGAGCCAGAGGAGAACCTCAATTCCCCTACTCTTCTGAAGAAGTTTCTCTCTCGCTCTGGTCCCAAGAAGAGGGGGCGTAAGAGGGGGGATACTGTAATGTCCATGGCTGAAGGCTGTCAGCTCCAACCTCCCCCTGACAGCCGCAGCCACGAGTCGGCAAGCGCTGGCCCCAGCCTCCTCCTCAGGAGACGCCAGCGCTCAGGTCCACTCACCTCTGCCGGATCCCGTAGGGTGCGCGCGCACGCTCGTGCCCGCTCTTAAAGGGGCAGCGCACGCACTGGACCTCATGGACGAACTTTTACCTGTGAGTACCCTGGACTATAAGAGGGGTCCAGCCCCCTAGTTCTATGCCAGAGCGTTGTTGTGTTCCCTATAGTTTCTCTATGTGATGGCCTCCTAGTGTGTTTCCTGTTCCAGTCCCTGTCCCTATACTTGTTTCCAGTTCCTGTTCCTAGCAATCCATACCTTCCTGGTCTAGCACGGAGCTGTGCCAAAGTCGTGCTGCGCTACATCCACATCTGACCTGCTTCACCTCGCCTGATGTCCGCCTGCTACCTAAGTCCCAGCCGAGCCTGCCCTGCTGCTGTCTGAGCTGCCACAGGTACCTATAGAACTATAGACAATCACCTGCTCCCTTTTGGCCAGCTGCCTTACCGCCAAGGCAGTACGGCCCAGTGGGTCCACAGACCCTTCATAACACCGTGCAGATGGAAGATGTGTAGAATAAACAGATTTGCCGGGACGACCAGTCAACGGAATAAAATGTGCCATTTTGGAGAAACGATCCACTAATACCCAGACTGTAGTACATCCATCTGAGGGGGGAAGGTCTGTAATTAAGTCCATAGCGATATGCTGCCAAGGAGTATCAGGGACAGGCAGGGGTAGGAGCAGACCAGCAGGTTTGGAGCGAGTAGACTTGTTCGAAGCACAGTTCATACATGAAGAGACATAATGTGCAACATCTCTAGGCAGAGTGGGCCACCAGTAATGATGAGCTATGAAGTCCTGAGTCTTTCAAACACCTGAGTGCCCCGCCAGTTTGGAGCTGTGCCCCCAGGGGAGAATTCTCTTCCTGTCTGCAAGGCGGACATAAGTCTTTCTGGGAGGAATGTCTCTAATTTGAAAAGGGTTAGCGACAATAATCCTAGAAGGCTCTATAATATTTTGTAGAATTTCCTCAGAGTCATTAGTCTCAAATGATCAAGAGAGGGCATCAGCCTTCCCACTCTTATCAGCAGGACGGAAGTGAAACAAGAATTGAAATCGAGCGAGTATTTAGTCATTGTGCTGACTGTAAGTACGTAAGGTTCTTTTGGTCCGTATAAACTATAATAGGGTGAACCGCGCCCTCCAGAAAGTGTCTTCATTCTTCTAATGCCAACTTGACAGCCAGCAACGCTCAATCCCCGATTGAATAGTTGAGTTCTGCCGGAGAGATTAATTTCAAAAAGAAGCCAGAGGCCACCATCTTGCCTTTTTTTTTTTACACAGTCGTGTTCCAGCACCAACGGAGGATGCGTCCACTTCCAGAAAGAACTGCCGAGAAGCATCGGGGTGACGGAGAACAGATGCTGAGGTGAAAGAATTCTTGAGATCAGTAAACGCTGATTCTGCCTCCGGAGGCCAAACCTTGGCGTTCACCCCCTTCTTGGTGAGGGCCGAGACTGGAGCAGTCAGAGATGAAAAGTTCGGGATAAATTGCCGATAGAAGTTTGCAAATCCCAGAAATCGTTGCATGGACTGAAGGCCCTGTGGACGTGGCCACTCTAACACAGATTTCACCTTCTCTGGGTCCATCTTGAGACCACGGTCAGATACGATGTAGCACAGGAAGGGCAGAGAGTTCCTCTTGAACACACATTTCTCGAGTTGAGCATAACGGTGATTCCCCCTTAACCGTGACAGAACTTGGCGTACATGTTCTTCTGATGTGTCATCAAATCAGGTGAGTAAGTCAGGATGTCGTCCAGATAGACCACCACACAGACATACAGCAGATCCCGGAAAATGTCATTTACAAACTCCTGGAACACAGCTGAAGTCCAAAGGGCATCACAAGGTATTTGTAATGGCCATCTCGGGTGTTAAATGCGGTTTTTCATTTGTCACCTTTGCGGATACGGATCAAGTTATAAGCTCCGCATAGATCCAGGTTTGTGAATGCCTTGGCCCCACAAAATCTATTGAAAAGTTCTGAGATAAGCGGCAGAGGATACTTATTCTTTACTGTAATTTGGTTCAGACCCCGGTAGTCGATACATGGATGAAGAGGTCCGTCCTTCATTACGAAGAAGAATCCGACTCCAGCCGGAGAGGAAGATTTCCGGATGAACCCTCTCTCGAGGTTCTCCTTAACGTAGGTGGACATGGCTAGGGTCTCCGGCAGGGAGAGAGGATAAACTCGCCCTCAAGGTGGTGAAGCGTCAGGAAGTAACCCAACAGGGCAGTCGTACATGCGATGAGGGGGAAGAGTCTCTGCTTCCTTCTTACTGAAGACATCCGCAAAACTAGCATATAGAGACGGTAGATCGGAGAGTAACTGAGGCAGTAGAGGCAAAAGAGGACCAACCTGTGGCAGGCAGTGGCTAAGACATCTGGGCCCCCATTGGAGTACTTCTCTAGAACTCCAGTCGAGAACCAGAGCATGTAGACGAAGCCAAGGCAGATCCAGCAGAACAGAGTTGATAGCTTTAGGTAACACGAGGATCTGTTCCGAGTGAAGAACTCCGATTTGTAGTGTCAGTGGTTTAGTGACGGACACAATAGAATCTGGCAATGGTAATCCATTCACAGAGGCAACAGCCAGGGGTCTCTCCAGAAGAACTGTAGGTAGATGTAGCTGATCCGCTAGATCCTGCTGGATAAAGTTTGCAGCTGCTCCAGAATCCAGATAGGCAGAGGAGGAGTGTGATGTCTCACCTGAGACGATGGTCGCAGGAATAAATAACTTAGGAGAGGCTTTAATGTTTGGCATCGTCCCATCTAGGGTTGTCTCTCCAACAAACCCTAGGTGCTGGAGTTTCTCGGCTTTTGTGGACATTGGTGCACCAAATGAACTTTAAGTCCGCAATACAGACACAGAACTGAACAGTGTCTGCGCTGTTTCTCCTGCTCGGACAATTTGATTCTGTCTACCTGCATAGGTTCTTCAGGAAGAGCAACAGGAGGAGGCAATAGTGGTCTCTGGAATTAGGGTGCCGGTCTGTGGAAACATCTCTCCCGCCATACCTCCTGAGCACGTTCCTGGATCCTCATGTCGACCCGGGTAGCCAACAGGATAAGAGCATCCAGGGTAGAAGGAAGATCTGAGAAGGATGAGGTCATCCAGGGTAGGCTGCTAGCTTGTCTTTGATGTGCGAGGACAGTCCCTGCAAAAACGCCTCATTGTTCCATGCCAACTCTGCTGCCAGTGTGTGGAAGGAGATAGCATACTCTCCTATCATCGACCCTTCTTGCTTGAGAGTTAGCAGAGTAGCCTCTGCAGAGGATGTTCGACCCGGCTCCTCGAACACAGTACGAAAAGTCTCTAGGAATAGTGCTAGGTCCAAGAATTCAGAGAATCCCGTTCCAAGATGGGATTCACCCATGCCAGGGCTTTGCCAGCGAGAATGGAAATGATGAACGCTACCTTGGCCTCATCAGAGGGGAAGAGATGAGCACGCAGTCTAAAATTAATGATACATTGGTTAATGAAATTTCTACAGGCTCTAGGATCATCGTCGTAGCGAGGTGGCATAGGAAGCATTGGTTGGCCAGCAGCTTCCATGGCCTGAGCATACTGTCACAATCTAGGGGTATGTGGACCCGTTAGGCCGCTCTGCCGTAGCGGAGTGGCAGCTGGCCAAGTCACAGTCTACACAAAGTCTATGCAAGATCGTAGCACAAGGGTACCTGAGATAGCCCAGACAGTTGCAGAGGCTTTGGCACAGATGGGACTTTGACGTGGCAGGTAGCGCCAGACATGGTGGATGATACCAGTAGTGGCAGATGACACCAGACGTGGTATGTGACAGCAGGCGTGGCAGGTGACACCAGATGTGGTGTATAACAGCAGGCGTAGCAGATGACACAACGCGACTCCAATACTAGAAAGTCTCAGAAACAAACAAACACAGCACGGGATACAGGTAACAGGGCACGGGAACACTGGGAGCAGGATACACCTAAGGGACCATTTGAAATATGAACATGGGTAGACAGCAACAATGCTCAGGCAAGGAGTGGCAGGGCGGAGCCCTTTTTATAGTCCAGGGTGATTTGGGGATAGGTTAGGGAAACTTTAGTGAGTGTATATGC
Source organism: Rhinoderma darwinii (assembly GCF_050947455.1). Classification (NCBI taxonomy): domain Eukaryota; kingdom Metazoa; phylum Chordata; class Amphibia; order Anura; family Rhinodermatidae; genus Rhinoderma; species Rhinoderma darwinii. Next base: position 69,673,966 of record NC_134693.1, on the reverse strand, counting down.
TGGCGCTTTAAGACCGGGGTAAAGCGTACGCACCCTATTACACATTCCAGGACAGGGAGGCTGCGAATGCTGGCGTCTCCGGGGAGGGAGACACTGGCAGACGGTCAGGAGGCTGTGGTCGCGGCCGTTTGTTACATTGTGTTCATATTAATTGTATAGCTCGGGTCGTTACGGAAGAAGTGATACCAATTATGTGTTTTTGTTTTTTTTACAAAATTTCTGCATTTTTAAATGGGAAAAAAGTATTTTTATTCTTTTTGCATATTTTTAACAATTTACTTTTACTTTACTATGTGATCCCCTAAACACTCATATAATGCACTCTAATATTTCTGTATTGCAATGTATTATGCCTGTCAGAATAACACTATTAGGCCTTGAAGGTTTGATAAGATGGCAAACCTTGGTGCCATTGTTATGCACTCCCAGCTGTAATAGCAACCTATCGGCGCACGACTATCACGTTGCAGGGGGCAAAAGGATGATGGAGGGAGCCCCCTCGCTCTCTTAACCACTTAGATGCCGCAGTCAGCCGGCACCCACAAGTAATCATGCGGGCTTAGCTCCTGAGCCCACTCCATCACACCAATGTAAATGTACGGTGATTCGCCAAGTAAAGATTCAGCCAGTGTTCAATTTGTTGATTTTATATATGATTTTAAAAACACAGACACATGAAACAGTGAGGCCACAATATGTAAAGTATTTTTATCTTAATTCAAACAGTATACAGATATAGAGGTGATGTAATTGAACAGGGAAAAAAAAACACTAAATGACAGCAAGAATTTATTAAACAAAAAATTCACAATTGTCATTTCCTGTGAAACACTGTATGTACTGATTTGGCTCTAACACCTGCATTTGCACCTTTGGCAGAAACAACTTTAAGCAGGCATTTCTTATAAATGTCTACCACTGTCTGACATTGACTGGGGAAAAAAATTATTGGCTATGAGATGTTTCAGAGATTTGTTGCATGCAAAGCCTGTTTCGTTTTTTCTTCGGGGAAGGGGATATTATATATATTTATTTATTTTTCAAGCATTTTCGCAAAGAAAACAGAAACAATTTCAACAAAGTTTAAAGAGGCTCTGTCACCAGATTTTGCAACCCCTATCTGCTATTGCAGCAGATAGGCGCTGCAATGTAGATTACAGTAACGTTTTTATTTTTAAAAAACGAGCATTTTTGGCCAAGTTATGACCATTTTTGTAATTATGCAAATGAGGCTTGCAAAAGTCCAAGTGGGTGTGTTTAAAAGTAAAAGTCCAAGTGGGCGTGTATTATGTGCGTACATCGGGGCGTTTTTAATACTTTCACTAGCTGGGCGCTCTGAAGAGAAGTAACATCCTCTTCTCTTCAGAACGCCCAGCTTCTGTGACGTCACTCACAGGTCCTGCATCGTGACGGCCACATCGGCACCAGAGGCTACAGTTGATTCTGCAGCAGCATCAGCGTTTGCAGGTAAGATCGACTTACCTGCAAACGCTGATGCTGCTGCAGAATCAACTGTAGCCTCTGGTGCCGATGTGGCCGTCACGATGCAGGACCTGTGAGTGACGTCACAGATCTGCACTGTCAGAAGCTGGGCGTTCTGAAGAGAAGAGGATGTTACTTCTCTTCAGAGCGCCCAGCTAGTAAAAGTATTAAAAACGCCCCGATGTACGCACATAATACACGCCCACTTGGACTTTTACTTTTAAACACACCCACTTGGATTTTTGCAAGCCTCATTTGCATAACTACAAAAATGGTCATAACTTGGCCAAAAATGCTCGTTTTTTAAAAATAAAAACGTTACTGTAATCTACATTGCAGCGCCTATCTGCTGCAATAGCAGATAGGGGTTGCAAAATCTGGTGACAGAGCCTCTTTAAATTGAAGGTAATTAATACAATTAGATATGAAAAATAGCCTCCATACTCCATAAAATGCCTATCAATTCAATCCAGTACTCAAATCTCAAAGCATGACTTCTCAACTCCGCCTCCACCGTCCCAGCACCTCCAACAAAAGCCGGTTTACTGAGTTTCGTTACTGGGGCTGATACCATGGTAAATTCTGTATTTCACATTTCAGGTACCGTTAGTCTTAAGACTCATAATTCTGGATAAAGACAGAAGAGTGTTTTTCCTGTCATCAGAGCCCATTTTAAATCCCCCTAGAACATATAGATAGGACTATGAACCAGGCTTTCACTTAGCCATTAACCAGTTCAGGACCGGGTTATTTTGCGCCTTCAGGACCAGACACCGTTTAGCCATTTTTAGCACGTGTTAGTTAAATGGCTATAACTTTTTTATTTGTTGTGCTAACGACGTGATTTTTGCGACGTTTTTTCCGTAGACAATGCAGGTTTCATTTTTTATCGTTTTTATACACACCTTTTTTGCTATTTTAGAATTTTTATTCATAAAGTTGAAAACAATAGTAAAAAAATAAGCTTTTTTACGTTTCAGCTATTTTTTTGTGGTAATAACATAGTTTTACACTAAAATAGACCTTTTATTTGTGATCGTCATTGTCTACCGTAAATTTTAATATATTACATGTCTATATTAGGGTAATTGGGTCAGCGCTAGCGTTACAACAATGATTGGCGGGGGGGAACATTTCTTTTGGGGGTGGGTATCTTATGTGTATTTATTATTTAATTTTTTTTGCACTTTACTCTATTATTTTTTTATTACTATGGTCTGTCTCTCAAAGGTCAGAAAAGACCTTTGGGGAACTTTATATTTTTTTTTTCTTTCTTTTACACCATGTTTTTCCACTGTAACTGGGGAAATCAGCCCTCTCATAGTGATGATTGTCACTAATAGGGCTGTGCTGGGTCTAGTAAGACCCAGCAGCAGTCTGTCAGTAAAGGCACCCGGCGATCATGTGACCAGTCACATGATGACCGGGAGGAATATAGACACATCGCCGCTGCTGCTGTCTCTATTCCTATACACAGCGTTCATTGAGCGCTGTGTAAAAACACATCGGAGAAGACAAAAGCAGCGAAAGCTGCTTCTATCCTCTCCTCAGGGTCCCCGGCAGTCACTGACAGCCGGAGACCCGACATTCAGCTGCCCGATCGCGCGGGCAGCAAGTTAAAACCCGAGCCGTAAAAAGTCTATGGCTCGGGTTTTAAGGACCCTGACCGCTGGCCGTAAAAATACAGCCAGCGGTCGAGAACCAGTTAAAGAATCCTTATACTTATTTTTTTTCAGCTATCTAGTCGGTCATATTACGCATTTCAACAACAAACACAAAATCAAACTAACTGTGAGCTTTAACCCCTTTGAGTCTCATTTTTCAAATCTCACATGTATCACTTTATGGTGGAATAACTTTGTATTCCAATTTTTTTAAATTTTTTTTGCCTGTAAGACAGATAGTCATGCTACACAAAATGGTTAATAATTAACGATTCAAAAATGTCTATTCTATGTTAGCCAAATTTCTTAAATGTCCTTTTAATTATCTTAGGATGTTATTATTCTTTTTTTTTTTTTTTAGGCTTAGAAGTGGCTTTGAGTGGCTTATACATTAGAAAGCCGCATAAATCACCAAATTAAAAAAACAAACAAACACCCATCAAAGTATTCAAAACAGCATTCTGAAAGTTTGTTAACCCTTTAGGTGTTTCCCATAAATTACAGCACAGTGGGGGTGAGATTTACACATTTCACTTATATTGCAGTTATTCAATTGTAATTTATATTTTTCTCTAACACAGAGAGTGTTAATAGAAAAATGTAACTTTATATTCATAACCCTGATTCTGCAATTTTTTGAAATATACAGCATGTGGCCCTAGCAGGGTTGCCAACCTCCACTTTAGTAATTTCTGGACAACTGAGCTAAAAATTACAGTCAGACCAACATTTTTACGGACACATTACAAAATCAAGAACTACACCGCGTTCCAAATTATTATGCAAATGTTATTTTTCGCTGATTTTCCTAAATAGTCGATGCAAATGACAGTCAGTATAATCTTCAAGCCATCAATCGTTGGAGTATAATGCAAATTTTATTGAACAAATCTCCTAATGATAACAGATTTTTTTTTAGAAGTAAAATACTCAAAACGCACTGTTTCAAATTATTATGCACAACAGAGATCAAAACATTTTAAAGGTTGTAAAGAGAACTAAAATGGTATTTTGTTGAATTTGCAGCATCAGGAGGTCATATTTACAGAAATAAAAAGCTCTTTCAATAAAAAAAAACTTAACAGGCCAAGTTACATGTTAACATAGGACCCCTTCTTTGATATTACCTTCACAATTCTTGCATCCATTGAATTTGTGAGTATTTGGACAGTTTCTGCTTGAATATCTTTGCAGGATGTCAGAATAGCCTCCCAGAGCTTCTGTTTGGATGTGAACTGTCTCCCACCCTCATAGATATTTTGATTGAAGATGCTCCAAAGGTTCTCAATAGGGTTGAAGTCAGGGGAACATGGGGGCCACACCATGAGTTTCTCTCCCTTTATGCCTATAGCAGCCAATGACACAGAGGTATTCTTTGCAGCATGAGATGGTGCATTGTCATGCATGAAGATAATTTTGCTACGGAAGGCACGGTACCACGGAAGAAAGTGGTCAGTCATAAACTCTACGTACTTTGCAGAGGTAATTTTCACACCGTCAGGGACCCTAAAGGGGCCTACCAGCTCTCTCCCCATGAATCCAGCCCAAAACATGACTCCGCCACCTCCTTGCTGACGTCGCAGCCTTGTTGGGACATGGTGGCCATTCACCAACCATCAACTACTCCATCCATCTGGACAATCCAGGGTTGCACGGCACTCATCAGTAAACAACAAGGTTTGAAAATTAGTCTTGATGTATTTCTGAGCCCACTGCAACCGTTTCTGCTTGTGAGCATTGTTTAGGGGTGGCCGAATAATCGCTTTATGCACACTTGCAAACCTCTGGAGGATACTACACCTTGAGGCTCGCGGGACTCCAGAGGCACCAGCGGCTTCAAATACCTGTTTGCTGCTTTGCAATGGCATTTTAGCAGCTGCTCTCCTAATCCTATTAATTTGTCTGGGAGAAACCTTCCTCATTATGCCTTTATCTGAACGAACCCGTCTGTGCTCTGAATCAGCCACAAATCTTTTCACAGTACGATGATCTCGCTTAAGTTTTCTTGAAATATCCAATGTTTTCATACCTTATCCAAGGTATTGCACTATTTCACGCTTTTCGGCAGCAGAGAGATCCTTTTTCTTTCCCATACTGCTTGAAACCTGTGGCCTGCTTAATAATGTGGAACGTCCTTCTTAAGTACTTTTACTTTGATTGGGCACACCTGGCAAACTAATTATCACAGGTGTCTGAGATTGATTACAATGATCCAAAGAGCCCTAAGACACAATACCATCCATGAGTTTAATTGAAAAGCTAATAATTAAATGTTTATGACAGTTAAATCCAATGTGCATAATAATTTGGAACACGGTGTAGTGATAAACCTGATAGACCCCCACAATCCCTGTATATCACCCCCATCATACATGTATATAACTGCCATCATTCCTGTATATAACCAGCCATCATCCTTGTATATAACCGCCATCATCCCTGTATATAACCCCCACCATCCCTGTATATAACCAGGCATCATTCCTGTATATAACCACCATCATCCTTGTATATAACAACCATCATCCCTGTATATAACCCCCATCATTCCTATATATACCCACCGTCATCCCTGTGTATAACACCCATCACCCATCTATATATATATATATATATATATATATATATATATGATCCTGAAAAATTAATTTGGGGAGCTAGGAGAGAAGCTAAAATCCAGGCCCTCCAATGTAGTGTTTTCAGAAATACTACCAGTGTCACGAGCGTCAATAGAAAGACAGCGGGAGATTAGGGAGTTAAATAAGTGGCTTAGAAATTGATGCAGGAAGGAAGGGTTTGGGTTCATGGAGAACTGGGCTGACTTCTCTGTCGGCTACAGGCTCTATGGTAGGGACGGGCTGCCTTTAAATGGGGAGGATGCAGCTGTGCTGGGGGAAAGAATGGTTAGACAGCTGGTGGAGTTTTGAAAGGGAACCTGTCACCAGCATTTCACCTATTGAACTTTACTTATCCCTCACTGGCCGCTGCTATCAAAAGTTCATTGCCGTTATCACCTCTCCTAAACTCCTCCGACTGTAAATAATAGTCTGCAAACATTTTGTGCTTTTTATCGTAATAATCCAGTGTCCCTTTGTGCGCACACACCAGAAGATGATATCAATGCACAAGCACGGGATTTTGTGTGCTGGGGGAAGGCGACGAGCTATCAATCAAAAGTAAGGAGGCGGGGTAAACTCAGAAAGTCTTGAGGAATGAAGATATTACTCTTTTATGCTCATTAGCATACGGTGTGGTAAAAACGAAAAAACTGAATACTAAAGCCACAGAGCCGACTAAAAAGACAATTGTAGGTTATATAGAAATGATTTTTCACCCACTACCACCAGGTATTGCTGGTTTATTAGGTGAAATACTGGTGACAGGTTCCCTTTAAACTAGGTTCTGGGGGAGGGAGGCTGGGGATACACAAGCGGGGTTAGATAGAGTACATAGGGAGTGGGATACAGAAGGGGTTATTGGGAATTTAGTGGGGGCTGGGGTTAGCAAGCCGAGTAGGGAGGTGACTACGAATAAATACGGACCTACAAATATTAAAGGTGTTGGTAAGATGAAATGTATGCTGGCAAGTGCAAGAAGTATTGCAAGTAAAATGGACGAGTTGGAGATTCTAATGACCGACATGGATTATGATGTAGTGGGCATAATAGAAACCTGGCTGGATGAGAGAAATTACTTGGTAACAAATGTGGGGGGCTACACCGTATTCAGAAGGGATAAAAAAGATAAAAACGGTGGAGGGGTTGCCTATTTGTTTCCAGCCTGTTTGTTTGTTTCCAGCTTAAAGGGAATGTGTTGCCAGCAAAACATGTTTTGTTTTTTTTTAGTTAAACAATTAGTGTGTAGGTGATTAAACATTGTTCTAATTTTTTTTATTTTTTTCACGAGTCAGGAAATATTATAAATTGGATTCAATTTATAATATTTCCCAGCACTGGTCACTAGATGGAGCAATTCCCAAAATTGCAGCATTGCATGTGGTAAAGCAACCACATTGCTTTATGCTGCAGAATTGGGAAAAAATCCCTCGCTCTAGTGAGCTCTCAGAATCCCCCCCCTCCTTTATCCTGGCTAGTGCCGGGAGAAACGAGGGGTTTGAACGGTCTAACCTCCTACACTGTGTGTCGCCATTTTTTGAGCTAACACACAGTGTAGAAGGTTTACATACACTAGTAAAACACACTGAAACACGAACATACATAGAAATCACTTACCTGCTCCAGTCGCCGCCGCTCCCTCCGGTCCGTCCGCTCCGTCTGCTGCCGCTGCTCCATGTGCACAAGTCCAGAAGCTGCGACCGGAAGTAGTAATCTTACTGCCCGGCCGCGACTTCCGGTCCACAGGAAAATGGCGCCGGACGGCGCGCATTTCAAATCAGACTGTGTGGGAGCGGCGCATGCGCCGTTCCCACACACACGGCGTACACCATAGTGGATGGAACGGGCCCCGTTCGCAGTCCCTATGGGACTGGAGCTGCCGTATTCCATGTCTGTATGTGTCGTTAATCGACACATACAGAAATGGAAAAAAAAAGGGCAGCCCCCATAGGGAAGAAAAAGTGTAAAAAATAGAAAAAAGTAACACACAAACACACAAATAAATATAAACGTTTTTAATAAAACCCTAACATAAAACTGATATAAAAAAAAAAATGTTGGTGGCACTGTTCCTTTAAGACCAGTCCTGAATCAAGACATTGGGGAGACTTGGACAGTGGGGAGTCTTTATGGGTAAATATTCATGGAACGGTTAACCCTTTCACAACTGCCATACGGCTATATACGTTCTAACTGCCGATGGCCCGTGCAGTTAGCACATATATGGATGTTTGCATCAGGGTTTAATGAGTGCAGAAGCTGCTTCAGCTATGTGTCGACTCTTTTTACAAGTGCAAACACCACTTTGACTTAGGCCTCATGCACACGACCGTAAAAACTCCCGTTATTACGGGTCGTAATCACGACCCGTAATAACGGGCTCATAGACTTCTATTGGCGACGGGTGCCTTCCCGTTTTCTCACGGGAAGGTGCCCGTGCCGTTGAAAAAGATAGAACATGTCCTATTTCAGGCCGTAATAACGGCACGGACAGTCCATAGAAGTCTATGGAGCTCTCGTAATAACGGGTGGCTACATGTGTGCACCCGTCATTACGGCAGCGTTGCTAAGCGACGTCAGTAAATAGTCACTGTCCAGGGAGCTGAAAGAGTTAACTGATCGGCAGTAACTGTTTCAGCACCCTGGACAGTGGCTACCGATCAGTATAACCTGTAAAAAATAAAAATAAAAGACGTTCATACTTACCGACAACTTCCTGCTTCCTCCAGTCCGGTCTCCCGCCCGTTGCCTTGGTGACGCGTCCCTCTCGACATCCGGCCCGACGTCCTGGATGACGTTTCAGGCCATGTGACCGCTGCAGCCAATCACAGGTCAATCACAGGCTGCAGCGGTCACATGGACTGCCGCGTCATCCAGGGATGTCGGGCTGGATGTGAAGAGAGGGACGCGTCACCAAGACAACGGCCGGGTAAGTAGGAATTTCTTTAACTTTTATTACAGAAAAGGCTGTCCCTTCTCTCTATCCTGCACTGATAGAGAGAAGGGGCTGCCGATTAGTGCAGTGCTATTTTGCCGCCAAAAACGTGCTCGTAAATACGGGTGGAATACGTGTGACACCGGACCCATATTTACGAGCACGGGTTCGTAAATACTGGTGCAAAACGGGTGGAATACGTGTGACACCGGACCCGTATTTACGCCAGTATTTACGGGTGGGAAAAAATACGGTCGTGTGCATGAGGCCTTAGTTTCATAAAACAAACGTGTTTTCTTTATGAAACTAAAGTTACAAGTGCAGCACTGCTCACAATGAAGCAGTCTGCACTTATCTCTCTGCCAGTGTTGACACCTCCCCCCTCATTCTCCCTCTGTCAGCTTCTGCACAGAGATAACGGAGCCAGTGTGCTGTTATCTGGGAAGATAAGGTACTAAAAGTTTGGCTTTAACCCCTTCCCGTTCCTGGACGTACTATTAGGTCATGGTAGCTGTATCGTTTGCGCTCCATGACCTAATAGTACGTCTCGGGAGTAACGGCCGCTTCGACACATACAGGAGCTGTGACAGATTCTGTCTCGTACAGCAGCTGCCGCAGCTCCTACAGCGGGGACCAATCGCTGTGTCCCCGCTGATTAACCCCTTAAAAGCCGCGTTCAATAGAGATCGCGGTTTTTTAGGGGTTAAGCTACAATCACCGGCCTGCTACACGATAGCGGCCGGCAATTGTAACTATGGCAACTGGACACCAAACGTCAGGACCCACTATGCTTGCTGTCAGTGAGTAGCTGACAGCTCTAATACACTGCACTACGCATGTAGTGCAGTGTATTAGAATAGCGATCAGGGCCTCCTGCCCTCAAGTCCGCTAGTAGGACAAAGTAGTAAAGTAAAAAAAAAGTTAAAGATGTGTAAAAATAAGAAAATAAAAGTTTTAAAAGTAATAAAATTAAAAATACCCCTTTTTCCCCTATCAGTCCTTTATTATTAATAAAAATAGATAAACAAATAAACTATACATAATTGGTATCGCCGCGTCCGTAACGGCCTGAACTACAAAATTATTTCGTTATTTATCCCGCACGTTGAACGCCGTAAAAGAAAATAATAATAAACCATACCACAATCACAATTGTTTGGTCACTTCACCTCCCAAAAAATGGAATAAAAAGAGATCAAAAAGTCGCATGTACCTAAAAATGGTAATGATTGAAACTACAGTTTGTTACGTAAAAAATAAGTCCTCGCACGGCTTTATTGATGAAAAAATTAAAAAGTTCTGGCTCTTAGAATATGGTAACACAAAAAGTGAATGATTTTTTACAAAATGTATTTTATTGTGCAAACGCCATAAGACATAAAAAAAACTATAAACATCTGGTATCGCCGTAATCGTATCGCCCCGCAGAATAAAATAAATATGTCATTTATAGCGCACGGTGAACGCTGTAAAAAAAATAGTATAAAAAAACCAATAGTAGAATTGCTGTTTTTTAGTCACCACGCCACCTAAAAATAGAATAAAAACTGATCAGAAAGTCGCATGCACCCCAAGAAAACTACAATGGATTCCTCAAGGGGTCTAGTTTCACTTTTGACAGGTTTCCACTGTTTTGGCACCACAAGACCTCTTCAAACCGGACATGGTGCCTAATAAAAAAAAGAGGCCTCAAAATCCTCTAGGTGCTCCTTTGCTTCGGAGGCCGGAGCTTCAGTTCATTACCGCACTAGCGCCACATGTGGGATATTTCTCTAAACTGCAGAATCTGGGCAATAAGTATTAAGTTGCGTTTCTCTGGTAAAATCTTTTGTGTTATAGAAAAAAATGGTATAAAAAGGATTTTCTGACAAAAATAAATATGTAAATTTCACTTCTACTTTGCTCTAAATTCCTTTGAAACATCTAAACAGTTCATAAACTTTCTAAATGCTGTTGTGAATACTTTGAGGGGTCTAGTTTCTAAAATGGGGTGTTTGATGGGGGTGTCTAATATATGGGCCCCTCAAAGCAACTTCAGAACTGAACTGGAACCTAAAAAAAAAAAATGAGGCAATACTTCGCTTCTCCTAATGAGCATTGCCTACTCTAAGATGACCCCAGTTTTGACCGTTTGTATAAACGGAGACCCTTATTAGACCGTTTCAGTGCCCGGTTTTCAAAAGCATACACCACCGAGACGTGTATTTCTATTGATGAGTCCTTGGTACATTTTAAAGGGAGGCTTCAATTCCGCCAGTACCTGCCTGGTAAGAGGGCAAGGTATGGCGTGAAGATGTATAAGCTGTGCGAGAGTGCATCAGGGTATACCTACAAATTTAGGATATATGAAGGGAAGGACACCAGTGCTCAGCCCCCAGAATGTCCCCCCCTAACTAGGAGTTAATGCAAAAATTGTGTGGGATTTGGTGCACCCACTGCTGGACCAGGGTTACCACCTCTACCTGGATAATATTTATACCAGCATCCCACTCTTCAAGTGCCTCGCTTCCAGAAGTCCTGCGGCATGCGGCACTGCTAGAAGAAACCTGAGAGGCCTCCCTAAGACTCTGCTTGGGCAAACACTCAGAAGGGGTGAGAGCAGGGCACAATCTAGCAGAAACATATTGTGTGTCAAGCACAAGAGAGATGTCCTTGCATTGGCAACAATACATGCCCACACCAGTACCCATGTACCTGAACGAGGTACCAGTACAGACACCCCCAAACCAGACTGCATCCTGGACTACAATAGGTATATGGGAGGCGTGGACTTGTCAGATCAAGCCCTGAAGCCCTACAGCGCCATGCGGTGTGGTATAAGAAGCTGGCTGGGCACCTCATACAGATGGCATTGTACAATGCGTATGTACTACGTCGATGGGCAGGCCAGACGGGAACTTTTCTGGAATTTCAAGAGGTGGTTATCAAGACACTAATTTTTAGGGACCAAGTAGGGGGGGGGCACCCAGTACTTCTGGAAGCGGGGCCACACGCATCGTACCAGGGCAACACTTTCCAGGAGAAGTTCCCCAAACTGGCAAGAAAGGAAAAAGTCAAAAGAGGTACAAAGTCTGCTATAAGAGGGGGATAAGGGAGGACACAATATATCAATGTGACACGTGTCCCGAAAAACTAAGGCTCCGTATGAAAGAGTGCTTCAAAATATATCATACATCCCTTGATTTTTAATCAACCCCAGTTTTACTTACCATAATGCACTCCACACATCTTATCCCCCTCATCTTTCCCTTCTGAGCCCTGCCGTGTGCCCAGGCAGCTGATAACAGCCACATTGGGGGTATTGCCATACCCGTGAGAACCCACATTACAGTTTATGGGGTGTATGTCTCCGGTAAAAATGCTCACTACACCTCTAGATGAATGCCTTAAGGGGTGTAGTTTTTAAAACGGGGTCACTTTTTGGGGGTTTCAACTGTACTGGTACCTCAGGGGCTTCTGTATACATGACTTAGCACCAGAAAATCCCCCGCAGGCCAAATCGTGGTCCTTTCCTTCTGAGCCCTCCCATGGGCCCAAACGTCAGTTTATTACCACAAATTAGGCATTGCCGCACTCAGGACAAATTGGGCAACAAAATGAGGTATTTTATTTCTTGTGAAAATAAGAAATTTTCAGCCAAAACTACATATTATTGGAAAAAATTAATTTTGTTTGAATTCCCAGCCCAATTCACATAAGTTATGTGAAAAAACTATGGGGTCAAAATGGTCACAACACCAATAAGTGAATTCCTTGAGGGGTGTAGTCTTCAAAATGGGGTCACTTCTGGTGGGTTTCCATTGCTTTGATACCTCTGGGGCTCTGCAAATGCGACATGGCACCCGAAAACCAATCCAGCAAAATCTGGACTACAAAGAACAAATAGCGCTCCTTTCCTTCTGACCCCTCCCATGGGCCCAAACGGCAGTTTATCACCACAAATGGGGTATTGCTGCACTCAGGACAAATTGGGCAACAAAATGGAGTATTTTATTTCTTGTAAAAATAAGAAATTTTGAGCTAAAACGACATATTAGTGGAAAATATATATTTTTTTAAAATTCCCAGCCCAATTCAAATAAGTTCTGTGAAGAAACCATGGGGTCTATATGGTCACATTACCCATCAATTAATTCCTTGAGGGGTGTAGTTTCCAAAATGGGGTCACTTCTGGTGGGTTTCCATTGCTTTGATACCTCTGGGGCTCTGCAAATGCGACATAGCACCCGAAAACCAATCCAGCAAAATCTGCACTCCAAAGAACACACAGCGCTCCTTCACTTCTGAGGCCACCCATGGGCCCAAACGGCAGTTTATCGCCACAAATGGGGTATTGCTGTACTCAGGACAAATTGGGCAACAAAATGGGGTATTTTGTTCCCTGTGAAAATAAGACATTTTTATCAAAAATGACATCTTATTGGGAAAAAATTGCATTTTTTTAATTTCACAGATCAATTCAAATACGTGCTGTGTAAAAACTGTGGGGTCAAAATGGTAACAACAACCATAAATTAATTCCTTGAGGGGTGTAGTTTCTGAAATGGGGTCACTTTTGTGGGATTTCTACTGCTTTGGCACCTCAACACCTCTTCAAACCTGGCATGCTGCCTAAAATATATTCTAATAAAAAAGAGGCCTCAAAATGTACTAGGTGCTTCTTTGCTTCTGGGGCTTGTGTTTTAGTCCACGAGCGCACTAGAGCCACATGTGGGACATTTCTAAAAACTGCAGAATCTGGACAATACATATTTAGTAGTGTTTCTCTGGTAAAACCTTCTGTGTTACAGAAAAAAATTGAATACAATTGAAATTCAGCAAGAAATATAAAATTAGCAAATTTCACCTCTACTTTGCTTTAATTTCTGTGAAATGCCTGAAGGGTTAAATAAACTTTCTAAATGCTGTTTTGAATACTTTGAGGGGTCTAGTCTTCAAAATGGGGTGTTTCATGTGGGTTTCTAATACATAGGCCCCTCAAAGCCACTTCGGAACTGAACAGGTACCTTAAAAAAAAGGCTTTTGAAATTTTCTTAAAAATATGAGAAATTGCTGTTTATGTTCTAAGCCTTGTAACGTCCAAGAAAAATAAAAGAATGTTCAAAAAACGATGCCAATCTAAAGTAGACATATGGGAAATGTGAACTAGTAACTTTTTTGGGTGGTATAAATGTCTGTTTTACAAGCAGATGCATTTAAATTCTGAAAAATGCTATTTTTTATAAATTTTCTCAAAATGTTGCAATTTTTCACCAATAAACACTGAATATATCGTCCAAATTTTACCACTAACATAAAGCCCAATGTGTCACGAGAAAACAATCTCAGAATCGCTTGGATAGGTTTAAGCATTCCGACGTTATTACCACATGAACTGAAATATGTCAGATTTGAAAAATGGGCTCTGAGCCTTAAGGCCAAAACAAGGCTGCGTCCTTAAGGGGTTAAAGAGGCACCACATTATAAATGCCCTGTCTTCTACATAATATGATCGGCGCTGTAATGTAGATTACAGCAGTGTTTTTTATTTAGAAAAACAATCATTTTTGACGGAGTTATGAACGATTTTAGCTTTATGCTAAAGTTTCTTAATGCCAAACTGGGCGTGTTTTACTTTTTGACCAAGAGGGCGTTGTGGAGAGAAGTGTATGATGCTGAACAATTTACATAGCACATAGTGTTCTTACTAAATCACTATGTGCAGCCACTTCGGTAACGTTTGTGTGAAATTTACAGCAAGGCAAACTGTCAATTAAAACGAGATTACACTTGCCTTGCTGTAAATCACACACAAACTATTCATTAGCTAAGTGTCAGGATTCTGAATAGACATCGCGTCCTGGCTGGAGGTGATGACTATTCATTGTCAGGATACTTGAGTAACGTTAATGTGTGTTTATGTGGCTGCACATAGTGATCTAGTAAGAACACTATGTGCTGTGTAAATGAATGGAGAGAAGGGCATGCCGCTGATTGGTCAGCGTTATACACTTCTCTCCACAACTCCCACTTGGTCAAAAAGTAAAACACGTCCAGTTGGGCATTAAGAAATTCATTAGCATAAAGCTAAAATCGTTCATAACTCCATCAAAAATTATAGTTTCTCTAAATAAAAAAAACTGCTGTAATTTAGATTACAGCACCGTGGTGACAGAGCCTCTTCAACTCTTTAGTCCTCTCCTCTCTCCTGGATCCCCTGTATGGGGAGAGTGAAGAAGGCTAACTGTTACAGAGCTGCAACTGTATATATATATATATATATACATATATATATATATATATATATATATATATATATACATATACATATATATATATATATATACATACACACACACACACACACACACATAAATAACATAGATAAATATATAAAAAAATTACAAAAGTTGTTTTTTTTTCACATTTTTTGTCATTTGTCTGCTCATAATAATGGAATTAATTCATCTAATCTTGAAAATGTAAGCCTTCAAAGCGGTTTCAAAGATATTATCATTTAACCCCTTCCCGCACCTTGGCGTAAATGCACGTCCAGGTGAGCAGTAACTTCGCGCACCTGGGCGTGCAGTTACGTCCGCTCTTTAACAGTTAACTGTGCAGGGTGTCTGCCCTGCTCTCCCCGTTGCCGATCAGCGGCCTGTCGCCGCTGAAATCGGCAATTAACCCCTTTGATGCGGTGGTCGATTGCGATCACCACATTGAAGAGGTTTACAGCGGATCGGCAGCACCCCACATGCATTTGCGGGGGCTGGCGATCCTTATCATGGCAAACAGAGGCCTCCGATGCTTCCTGTCAGTGTGAAAGTTACGTCACAATGACAGTTAGAACACATCACACTATGTGTGTAGTGTAATGTGTTCTAGCAGCGATCAGAGCTGCAAGTCTAAGTGTCCCCTAGTGGGACAAGTAAAAAAAGTAAAAAAAAAGATAATAAAAATGTTTTTAAAAAGTGTAAAAATAAAAGTTAGAAGTTACATAAACAAAGTCTTTTATTATAGGAAAAAAATTAACACGTTAAAAAAAGTACACATATTTGGTATCACCGCGTTCGTAACGACCCCATCTATAAAAGTGTAGTATTATTTTTCTCGCACGGTGAACACCGCGAAAAAACTAAACGAAAAACATTGCCAGAATCACAATTTTTTGGTTACCAACCCTCCCAAAATATACAATAAAAAGTGATCAAAAAGTCGCATGTACGCCAAAATGGTACCAATACAAACTAAAACCCGTCCCGCAAAAAACAAGCCCTTACAACGCTTTTTTGACTGAAAAATAAAAAAGTTATTGCTCTCAGAATATGGTGACACAAAAAATAATTTATTTTATAAATAAGTGATTTTATTGCACAAATGCACAAAAACATAAAAAAATGATATACATATGGTATCCCCGTAATCGTATCGACCCGCGGAATAAAGTAAAATGGTCATTTATAGACTAGGGTGAAGGCCATAAAAAAAAGAATAAAAAACATTGTCAGAATTGATGGTTTTTGGTCACCTTGCTTGCCAAAAAATGGAATAAAACGTGATCAAAAAAATTTAAAACTACAGATTGTCCCGCACCGAATAAACCCTCGCACAGCTCCGGGGGAGAAAAAATAAAAAAAGTTCTGGCTCTCAGAATATGGCGATGCAAAATGTGCAGTGTTCCAAAAGCAGATAAGATCGGGCACCATTTATCAGTGCGACACCGGCCACATATCTGCGGATTATTATTTATTTACTGCATTATTATACCCTCTTATTATACCCTGATGTACACCGCACAGATAACATATGCCCCCACATTATAAACTGAAACACCAGTAAAACCCCAAACAGAACAACTACCAAGCTACATCTGCGCCCCAAAAGCCAAATGGCGCTCCCTCCCTTCTGAGCCCTGCAGCGTGCCTAAACACCAGTTTACGTCCACAGATATGACATCGCTATATCCGGGAGAACCCGGTTAATATTTTATGAGGTATTTGTCTTCAGTGGTACAAACTGGGCATAACATGTAGTGCACTAAAATGGCATGAGTGGAAAATTTTAATTTTCACTCTGCACCATCCGCTGCACATTAAGCCCTTCGCACACCACGATATAGCATGTCGTAGTGTGGGGGGTGATGTGTGGAGCGTCTCCCGTGAAAACTAAAGAATTTAAAACGGCAAAATCGCTATTTTTTGGTCACTTCGCTCTACCTAAAAATGTAATAAAAATTGCTCAAAAAGTTGTATGTACCAATAAAAACAACCGCTCGTCCCTCAATAAATAAGCCCTCATACCGCTCTATTGACTGAAAAATAAAAAAGTTATGGCTCTTGGAACGCGGGGAGGAAAAAACTAAAAAGGAAAAGAAAAAAATGGATCAGTCCAGAAAGGGTTAATTACTTTCTAATGAAAAACCATTTATGACCACACGTGGGGTATTGTCGTACTCGGGAGAAATTGCTTTACAAATGTTGGGCAGTTTTTTCCCCCTTTATCCTTTGTGAAATTGAAAAAATGCAACATTTTAGTGGAAGAAATGTTGATATTCATTTTCACGGCCTAATTCTAATAAATCCTGCAAAATACTTGTGGCGTCTAAATGGCCACTATATCCCTAGATAGATTCTTTAAGTGGTGTAATTTCCACTTTTGGGGGGTTTCCACTGTTTTGGCCTCTCAGGGCTTTGCCAATTCGACATGGCACCCAAAAACCATTTCAGCTAGATTTGAGATCCAAAAGCAAAATAGTGCTCCTTCCCTTCTGAGCCTTGCTGTGGGTCCAAACAGCAGTTTATTACCACATATGGCATATTTCCGTAATCGGGAGAAATTGTTTTACAAATGTTGGGGTGCTTTTTCTCCTTTATTCCTTGTAAAAATTAAAAATGGCTTCCTTTTTTCAGAAAAAAAATAGATTTTTACCTTTACAGAATAATTCTAATGAATTCAGCAAAGCAACTGTGGGGTCAAAATGCTAACTTTACCCCTACAAAAATGTCGTGATGACTGTAGTTTCCAAAATGGGGTCACTTTCCAGGGATTTCCACTATTTTGTTCCCTCCAGTGCATTTCAAACGCGACACGGCACTGAAAACTATTCCAGCAAAATCAGAATTTCAAAATCCAAATGGTGCTCCTTCCCTTCTGAGTCCTGCTGTGGGTCCAAACAGCAGTTTATTACCACATATGGGGTATTGCTATAATCGGGAGAAATTGCTTTACATATGTTGGGGTGTTTTTTCTCTTTTATTCCTTGAAAAAATTAAACATTTCTACGTTTTTTCAGAAAAAAAGTAGATTTTCATCTTCACATACTAATTCAAATAAATTTAGCAAAAAAACTGTGGCTTCAAAATGCTAACTATACCCCTAGATAAATTCCCTGAGGGGTGTAGTTTTGGCCCCACAAGACCTCTTCAAACCTGACATGGTACCTAAAATATATGCTAAAAAACAGGAGGCCCCAAAATCCACTAGGTGCTCCTTTGCTTCTGAGGCCTGTGTTTCAGTCCATTAGGGCACTAGGGCCACATGTGGGATATTTCTAAAAACTGCAGAATCTGGGCAATAAATAATAAGTTACATTTCTCGGGTAAAACCTTCTGTGGTATAGAAAAAAATGTATTACAAATGAATTTTGTAAAAAAAAAATGAAATTTGTAACTTTCACCTCTACTTTGCTTTAATTCCTGTGAAACGCCTAAAGGGTTAAAACACTTTCTGAATGCCGTTTTGAATACTTTGAGGGGTGCAGTTTTCAAAATGGGGTGTTTTATGGGGACTTTCTAATATATAAGGCCCTCTAAGCCACTTCAGAACTGAACTGGTCCTTGTAAAAATCGCCTTTTGAAATTTTCTTGAAAATATGAGAAATTGCTGCTAAAGTTCTAAGTCTTGTAACGTCCTAGAAAAATAAAAGAATGTTCAAAAAACGATGCTAATATAAAGTAGACATATGGGGGATGTTAACTAGTAACTATTTTGTGTGGTATTACTATCTGTTTTACAAGCAGATACATTTAAATTTAGAAAAATGCTCATTTTAGCAAATTTTCTCCAAATCTTGGTGGTTTTTTTTACAAATAAATATTGAATTTATCAACTAAATTTTTTCACTAACATAAAGTATGTCACGAGAAAACAATCTCAGAATCGCTTGGATAGGTAAAAGCATTACGGAGTTATTACCACATAAAGTGACACATGTCAGATTTGAAAAATCGGCTTCGTCCTGAAGGCCAAAACAGGCTCAGTCCTGAAGGGGTTAAAGAAGTGCATATCAGATGCAAATGCGAAATTTGACCTGAACCCAGGGGTATCAATGACCCTTGGTCATGAAAGGGTTAATAATGGTAAACTAATAATTGGAGTTTGTTATAAGCCACCGACCATAACGGAACAGGCTGAGGATAAAATGCTGCAGCAAATAGATAAGGTAACATTAATTGGGACATAGAGGCCGCTGGATGTGCTAAAAGCTGGATGTTTTTATACACCATTCAAGACAATTATTTCACTCAATTGGTTAATAGACCAACCAGAGGGGATAATGTGCTGGATCTGGTCTTATCCAATAGACCATACACAATATCAGATGTGGAGGTCCGGGACCACTTGGACACAATAGTGACCACAATATGGTAAGTTTTCATATAATTTTCAATAAAACAATACGAACTGGTGCAACATAAACTACAAAAGTATATAGCAGAGAAAAGTTTAATGACTGATATCCAGTACGGATTCATGAAAAACTGGTCGTCCCTAACTAACATGCTCGGTTTCTATGAGGAGGTAAGTGCAAATCTGGATGTTTGTCATGTGGCTGATGTGAGTTATTTGGATTTTGCAAAAGCATTTGATACTGTTCCACACAACAGTCTTGTTCTGAAGCTACAGGCACAGGGATTGGGGGAATGTGTATCTAAGTGGGTAAAGAATTGGTCAAGGGACAGAAAACAAAGAGTTGTTATAAATGGAACTTACTCAAAATGGGTTGCAGTCATCAGTTGAGTACCACAATGATCGGTGTTAGGCCCAATTCTTTTTAATCTCTTTATTAACCCCTACCTGCTCATCGCCGCTGATTTCGGCAATTAACCCATTAAATGCGACGCTCGATTGCGATCGCCGCATTTAGGGGGTTTGTAGCACATCA
Source organism: Rhinoderma darwinii (assembly GCF_050947455.1). Classification (NCBI taxonomy): domain Eukaryota; kingdom Metazoa; phylum Chordata; class Amphibia; order Anura; family Rhinodermatidae; genus Rhinoderma; species Rhinoderma darwinii. The sequence goes on along the minus strand of NC_134693.1, from coordinate 69,654,127 downwards.
GCAGCACCCATGCAATTGTGGGGGTTGCTGATGCTCGTAATGCCATCCGGAGACCAGAAAACGGCCTACGGGTCTGCCATATACGGAAGCGTATGAGGATCAGCCTGGTCCTCGTAGACTTACTGTCAGAGTGACTGTGACGTCACATTGACAGTTGGAATACATTACACTACATAGGTGGTGGTGTAATGTTTTCTAGCACCAATCAGAGCTGCAGGTCAAAAAAGAAACTGTAAAAAGTAAAAAAGAAAAGTTAATAAAAATGTTTAATAAAAGTGTAAAAATAAGGCCTTATTCACACATACGTGTTATACGTCCGTGCAACGCGTGTGATTTTCACACGCGTCGCACGGACCTATGTTAGTGAATGGGGCCATTCAGACTGTCAGTGAATTTCACGCAGCGTATGTGCGCTGCTTGAAACCCCCGACATGTTCTATACTTGCCCATGTTTCGCGCATCACGCACCCATTGAAGTCAATGGGTGCGTGCAAATCGCGCACGGCACTCGGAAGCACTTCCGGGTGCCGCGCGTGTTGCGCGTTACAGTAGTAAAATAAATGAATGAAAACAGAAAAACAGAGTGTCATGATGACGGCTGCGCTAAAATCACGCAGCCACGCACCATATGCTGATGCCACACGGACCTTTTGCGCACGCAAAACGCGTTTATTGCGTGCGCAAAACGGACACATCCGTGTGAATAAGGCCTAAAAGTTGTTTTTTTCCTATAATAAGTAATTTATTATAGGAAAAAAATTTAAACGTTAAAAAAAAGTACACATATTTGGTATCACCGCATTCGTAACGAGCCAAACTATGAAACTATAATGTTATTTTTCCCGCACGGTGAACGCCGAAAACAAAAAAAACGAAAAACTATGCCAGCATCGCTATTTTTGGCCACCACCACTCCCAATATATAGAATAAAAAGTGATCAAACAGTCGCATTTACCCCAAAATAGTACCATTAAAAACAACAACCCGTCCCGCAAAAAACAAGAGTTACGGCTCTCAGAATATGGTGTCTCAGAAAATTAATTATTTTATAGAAACATCATTTTATTGTGCAAACACTGCAAAACATAAAAAAAACTATAAACATATGGTATCGTCGTAATCGTGCCGACCCGCAGAATAAAGTAAAATGTAATTTATTGCACACGGTGAAGGCTGTAAGAAATAAAGAATTTAAAATGCCAAAATCGCTGTTTTTTGGTCACCTTAACTCTAAAAAAGATGTAATAAAAAGTGATCAAGAAGTTGTATGTACCATAAAATGGTACCAATAAAAGCTAGAGCTCGTCCCACCAAAAATAAGCCCGCACACCGCTCAATCGACCAAAAAATAAAAAAGTTCTGGCTGTCAGAATGTCATGATACAAAACAACAATTTTTTTTTAACAAATAGTCTTTTCTTTGAAAAACTAGTAAAATATAAAAAACCTATCTAAATTTGGTATCACCGTAATCGTATTGAGACGCAGAATAAAACTAAAGTTGTCGTTTTTACCGCACAGTGAAAGACGTAAAACAAAACCCCAAAAACAATTAAGGAATCACAGTTTTTTCCAATTTCAGCCCGCAAATTATTTTTTTTCCGTTTCCCAGTACATTTTATGGTACTTTAAATGGTGTTAATAGAAACTAGAACTCCTCCTGCAAAAAAATAGGCCCTCAAACCGCTCTATTGAAGGAAAAATAAAAAAGTTATGGCTCTAGGAATGCGTGGAGTGAAAAAACGAAAATGAAAAAGCAAAAAAGGATCAGTCCTGAAAGGGTTAATTAATTTCTAATAAAAAAACATTTATGACCACATGTGGCACTCCTTCCCTTCTGAGCCCTGCTGCCGTAATCGGGAGAACTTTCTTTACAAATGTTGGGGTACTTTTTCTCTTTTATCTCTTGTGAAAATTAAAAAATTCAACATTTTAATGGACAAAAATGTTGATATTAATTTTCACGGCCTAATTCCATTAAATTCTACAAAAAATCTGTGGGGTCAAAATGCTAACTATACCACAATAAAAATTCCTTGAGGAGTGTAGTTTCCAAAATGGGGTCACATTTGGGGGGTTTACACTGTTTTTGTCCCTCCAGGTCGTTGCAAACCCAACATGGCACTGAAAACCAATCCAGCAAAATCTGCGCTCCAAAATCAAAAAGGCGCTCCTTCCCTTCTGAGCCCTGCTGTGGATCCAAACATCAGTTTATGACCACATGTGGGGTATTGCCGTAATCGTGAGAAATTGCTTTACAAATTTTGGGGTGCCTTTTCTTCTTTATTCCTTGTAAAAATGAAAAAAATCTATGTTTTCACAGAAAAAACTGTGATTTTCATCTTTACAGTCTAATTCCACTAAATTCTGCAAAAAAACTGTGATGTCAAAATGCTAACTATACCCTAGAAAAATGCCTTGAGGGGTGTAGTTTCCAAAATGGGGTCACTTTTGGGGGGTTTTTGACTGTTTAGGACCTCTTCAAACCTGACATGGTGCCTAAAATATATTCCTAAAAAAAGGAGGCCGCAAAATCCACTAGGTTCTCCTTTGCTTCTTGTGTTTCAGTCCATTAGCACAATAGAGCCACATGTTGGATATTTCTAAAAAACTGCAGAATCTGGGAAATAAATATTGTGTTGCATTTCTCTGGTAAAACCTTCTGTGTTACAGAAAAAAAATTATTACAAATGAATTTCAGCAAAAAAAAATGAAATTTGTAAATTTCACCTCTAATTTTCCTTAATTCCTGTGAAACGACTGAATGGTTAAAAAACTTTCTGAATACGGTTTTGAATAGTTTGAGGGGTGCAGTTTTCAAAATGGGGTGATTTATGGGGACTTTCTAATAATAAATAAGGCCCTAAAAAGCCACTTCAGAACTGAACTGGTCCCTGTAATACACTATAAGGGGAGAATGATCAACTTGAGCACACAAAATGTAGAAGATATGAAAATATATACATTTTATTACATAAAGACAAGGACAAGTTAAAAAGATGGAATAAAAAGATGAGTCACACAATGAATAGGCGTCAACCTATGCTAGACCGGAGCAAGAAATAGATTGTTTACACATGTTTGTGAGCAAATTACAGCAAAAATGTACATAGAAAGTCTAGTAAAAACAGTCAAACAGTATATCAATTGTATCAGAAAGATTATTACTGAGTAAAAAATGGCAATTAATAAATATAATAGTATAAACAATGCTAGAATAAATGTGCCAGGTATACCACAGTGGAAAGACTGATACTGATGTGCTGCAAAGGGCTCAGTCCTGTCAGGAAAACCAGAATAAGGTAACGGACAAGTGTAAAAGAGAGTTACATACCAAGAGACATGGTCGTACACAGGAGACGCTTGCACCCGACGCGCGTTTCGGCAAATGCCTTCGTCTGGGCATCACCCTGATGTATCCCTACAGTTTTCATTAGAGGTGGACGCTTCCTCTGTTGGTGCTGGTGCACTTTTGTTCCAGAGAGGTTCGAAAGGCAAGACTGTGGTATGTGGCTACTATTCTAAGCTGTTTTCTTCCGGAGAGCACAACTACTCGATTGGGGATCGGGAGTTACTGGCCATCAAGCTGGCCCTGCAGGAGTGGAGACACCTACTGGAAGGGGCAGCTCATCCTATCCTAGTCTTTACGGACCACAAGAACCTGACCTATCTTCAGACGGCTCAATCCTCGTCAAGCCAGGTGGTCGCTGTTCTTTGCCTGATTCCGGTTCGAACTCCACTACCGACAAGAATGTGAGGGCCGATACCTTGTCTAGGTCGTTTGAGACAGAGGACACTGTGGAGTCCCCACAGAATATTATTGATCCTTCCTGCATCTTCTCTGTTAACCCTCTGCAAGTTAGAGACATTCCTCCGGGAAGGACTTTTGTACGTCTAGCAGACAGAGGAAGAATCCTTCGCTGGGGTCACAGTTCCAAGCTGGCAGGTCACGCAGGTGCCCGTAAGACCCGAGACCTAATTGCCTGTCAGTTCTGGTGGCCCACGCTGCCCAAAGACGTCATGGACTTTGTATCCTCCTGTACGGTATGCGCAGCAAATAAAGTTGCCCACTCCAGACTAGCTGGTCTGCTCCAGCGGCTGCCTGTGCCCGATGCCCCCTGGCGGCATGTTGCGATGGACTTTGTCACGGATCTGCCTCCCTCTGCTGGATGCAGTGTGATCTGGGTGTTGGTGGATCGATTTTCCAAAATGGCTCATTTTGTTCCCCTGACTGGTCTGCCTTCTGCTGCTCGACTGGCCGACCACTTAGTTGAACACATCATCTGTCTGCACGTCTTGCCCCTGCATATGGTCTCGGATCGAGGGGTCCAGTTCACTTCCAAGTTCTAGAGAGCACTCTGCGGTCTCCTCGGTGTAAAGTTGGACTTCTCCTTGGCCTATCATCCCCAGTCCAATGGTCAAGTCGAGAGGGTTAACAAGATTATGGAGAACTATCTGTGGCACTTTGTGTCCAGACGGCATGATGACTGGGTGCAGCTGCTCCCGTGGGCTGAGTTCTCCTATAATAACCATACTAGTAAGTCCACCACCTCCAGTCCGTTCTTCATTGTCTACGGCCAACATCCTCGAATACCTCTTCCTGTCTCTACTATGTCCCAGGTGCCTGCAGCTGACTCTACCTGTACTTTCTGCAGATATGGCAACAGACCCGAACTTTTATTCTGATGGAGGTGGACCGCATGAAAAGAAAGGCAGGCACTAGAAGACAAGAGCCTCCTCAGTTTCTTCCAAATACGAAGGTCTGGCTATCTTCCAGTAATATCAGGTCTTGCAAATTTGCTCCCAGCTTCGAGATTCTGTTACAAATTAACCCTGTGTCTTACAAGCTTCGGCTGCCTCCTCCCCTTAAGATCCATAACTCCTTCCATGTCTCCCTGTTGAAGCCCGTGGTCCTGAACCGCTACCACAGGACTCCTAGCTCCGCAGTGGCTCCTGGCGGCACGTCATGGACTTTCGAAGTAAGGGAGATCCTGGCCACCTAGAAAGTGGGAGGAAGGATGTTTTATTTGGTGAATTGGAGGGGATTCGGTCCAGAAGAGAGGTCTTGGGAGCCAGAGGAGAACATCAATGCTCCTGTCCTCGTGAAGAAGTTTCTCTCCCGCTCTGGCCCTAAGAGGAGGGGGCGTAAGAGTGGGGATACTGTTACATCTATGGCCGTGGCCCGTTGTTCTGACACCCTCCGACGGCCGCGGACACGTGAGTTCTCTGCGGCGTCTCCCTTCTGTGAGATGCCGGCACTCACTTCCTGGAGCTGAGACTGTCTCCCGCAGGGCGCGCGCGTCCGCGCTTGCACGGCCTTAAAGGACCAGTGCGTGCACAATTGCAGGAAGTCTGCAATCAGTCCAGAATGCTGCTGGAGTATAAAAAGTGCTCTGCCCTCTTGATCATTGCCTGAGCATTGTTGTGTACCTAAAGTTTGTCTTGCAAATGGTCTCCTAGCGTTTTGCAGTTCCCAGTGTTACCCGTTCCTGCTGCCTGTACCCTGTATCCCGTACCTCTGTGCCGTCTAGAGTTGAAGTCGAGTTGTGTCTTCCGCTGCATCTACTGTGTCACACCCCGCCGTGTGTCCGTCTACTGCCGGAGACTTATCTTCAGCCTGAATCACCGCTACTGTCTACATTGCTTCAGGCACCCTTTCTGGACTTTGTTCTGGTGTTATACATATGTATTGAGCTTTGTTCTGGTGCTGTATATATGTACTGAGCTTGGTTCTGGTGTTGTATATATGTACTGAGCTTGGTTCAGGTGTTGTATATATGTACTGATCTTGGTTCTGGTGATGTATATATGTACTGATCTTGGTTGTAGTGTTGTATTTATATGCGTAGCTTTTTACGGAACTGTACATATGGTTCTGGAGCTGTAATTATATAGGATACATTTATAATAACAAAATTGCAGGGCAGATAGAATTATTTTCAATTCATTGTATATTTAATGGGAACCTGTCAGGTAATTTTAACCCCTTGGACCGCCACCACCATGTGGTAATACATGACCTGATAATATTTCCAAACATTCCACTATGTTTTTTTCCGATGCAGCAAAATCTATAAAATCAACTTTTAAAATGGCGCACGCTATATGCTAATTACTCATTAAATAGTCATGGGGCGGTACCGCTAAACCATGAGTCACATAGTCCTGCCTCCAAACACACCTTTCAATGTTTTATTGACATCCCTACTGTAGCGCCCATTTACTCACCTCCCGACGCCCGCAGCCATGGATCTGTGAGCGCTGGCCTCCATCTCCCTCCTAGGAGATGCCAGCGCTCACTTCCGCCCCGTCCGGCTGGGTCCCGTAGGGTGCGCGCGCACGCTCGCGCCCGGCCTTAAAGGGCCAGCGTGCGCAATTAGGAAATCATCATCATCAACTGCCACGATTTCCTGGTCTATAAGAAGGCCCCTGGCCTTCTAATCCTTGCCTGAGAGTTGTTAGTCTTTCCCAGTCTGTCTCGCAAATGGTCCCTTAGTGTCTCCCGTTCCAGCTGTTACCCGTGCCCTGTTACCGTTCCTGTATTCCGTATTGTTCCTGTGCCTACCCGCGTTCAAGTGTCTTCTGCCACGTCAAGTGCCATCTGCCACGTCAAGTGTCTTCTGCCACGTCAAGTGCCATCTGCCACGTCAAGTGCCATCTGCCACCTCAAGTGTCTTCTGCCACGCCAAGTGCCATCTGCCACATCAAGTGCCATCTGCCACATCAAGTGCCATCTCCCACGTCAAGTGGCATCTGCCACGTCAAGTGTCTACCGCTCATCGGATACTGCCCGCCACGTCTGGCGCCACTTGCCGCACCTGCCTCTATCCGTGCTGAAGCCACAGCCACCGCCCGGACTATTTCAGGTACCTAAGCATTACAGTCTGCCATTTTACTTTCGCATAGACTGTGACCTGGTCAGCTGCCTCCCCGCTACGGCGGAGCGGACTAGTGGGTCCACAAACCCAGTGTCCGTGACAGTACGCTCAGGCCATGGAACCCGCTGGCCAGCCCAAGACCCCAGTACAGAAGATTCAGACAGAGATGCATGACCTACGCACACGTCAGGACCAACTCCTTTAGGCGGTGAATTCTATTCTGGTCCGCCTGGATCTACTTGCGGTTCCACCCCCGGTTCTTCCTCCTGAGGCTGTTGCCGTGCCACTGCCTGTTGCTCCCCCTGTTTGTTCCGGATCCTCAGTTCCTCTGCCTCCTCGCTACGACGGTGACCCCAGAGCATGCAGAGGATTTCTCAATCAATGCACGGTGCATTTTAGACTACGTCCTCATCTCTTCCCCTCCGAGGAGGCCAAAGTAGCGTTCATTAACTCCCTCCTCGCTGGCAAGGCCCTCGCATGGGCGAACCCAATCTTGGAGCAACAAGGACCTGTATCCTCGGACCTAGCCTTGTTCCTGCAGTCCTTTCGTGCCGTGTTCGAGGAGCCGGGTCGAACATCCTCTGCCGCAGCCACTCTGCTGACCCTCAAGCAAGAAGGCTCCACAGTAGGGGAGTATGCGATCTCCTTCCGTACCCTAGCAGCTGAGCTGGCATGGAACACTGAGGCACTGGTGGTGACCTGCTGGCAGGGACTGTCCTCTCACATCAAGGACGAACTGGCAGCCCGCGACCTTCCTTCTACCTTGGATGCCCTCATCCTGTTAGCCACCCGGGTTGATATGAGAATCCGGGAGCGCTCTCAAGAGGTTCGTCAGGAGAGCCGGGCCCACAGACCAGCACCCTCTGCCCAGAGACCACTATTGCCCACTCCTAGTGCGCTACCTGAGGAACCCATGCAGGTAGACAGAGTCCGGTTATCTGAACAGGAGAAGCAGCGCAGACGCTCCTCTGGACTTTGTATGTATTGCGGCCTCAAGGGTCATTTTGTGCGCCAATGCCCACAGAAACCGGGAAACTCCAGTACCTAGGGTTGGTTGGAGAGGCAACTCTAGGTGGAACGTCTCCAAACGTTAAAACCTCTTCCAAATTATCGATACCTGTGGCCATCGTCACCGGACAGGCATCACATCCTTCCTCCGCCTACCTTGACTCTGGAGCGGCTGCTAATTTTATCCACCAAGATCTAGTGGATCGGTTTCAACTACCCACAATCTGTCTGGAGAGACCCCTGGCAGTTGCCTCTGTGAATGGTCTACCGTTGCCTGATCCAATCATGCTCATCACTGAGCCGTTGACATTACGGGTCGGAGCTCTTCACTCAGAACAGATCTCCTTCCTGGTACTACCCAAGGCTATCAATCCTATCCTGCTGGGTCTGCCATGGCTCCGTCTACACGCCCCGACACTCGACTGGAGTTCTGGAGAAGTTCTTCAATGGGGTTCCAGATGCCATAGCCATTGCCTGTCACAAGTCCGTCCTCTTGTGCCCCCTCTGCCTCAGTCACTCTCCGATCTACCTTCTCAGTATGCCAGTTTTGCGGATGTCTTCTGCAAACGAGAGGCTGAGACGTTGCCTCCACATCGGAATTATGACTGTCCCATTGAACTGGTTCCCAATGCTTCTCTTCCCCGTGGACGAGTATATCCTCTCTCCTTGCCAGAGACTTTATCGATGTCAGCCTATATCAAGGAGAACTTGGAGAGGGGTTTTATTCGAAAATCTTCCGCCCCGGCCGAGGCAGGATTCTTCTTCTTTAAAAAGAGAGATGGATCTCTCTGACCCTGCATTGACTACCGTGGTCTCAATCAGATCACGGTCAAGAACAAATACCCGTTGCCACTCATTTCCGAGCTGTTTGATCGCATACGAGGAGCCAAAAAATTTTCCAAGCTAGATCTGCGGGGGGCCTATAATCTAATCCGGATTCGTCGGGGTGACGAATGGAAGACGGCATTTAACACCCGTGATGGGCACTACGAATACCTAGTGATGCCCTTCGGACTGTGTAAAGCTCCCGCAGTATTTCAGGAGTTCGTTAATGACATCTTCCGAGATCTCCTTTATACGTGTGTTGTAGTTTATCTCGATGATATTCTAATTTTCTCCCCAGATCTGATGACCCATCGGAGGCATGTTCGTCAAGTTCTTCTGCGACTAAGAGAGAATCGCTTGTATGCCAAGTTAGAGAAATGCACCTTTGAAAAGAGGTCTTTGCCCTTCCTGGGCTATGTCATCTCGGATCAAGGCCTTAAGATGGACCCTGAGAAGTTAAAGTCTGTCCTGGAATGGCCACATCCTCAAGGCCTAAGGGCCATACAGCGGTTCCAGGGTTTCGCCAATTTCTACCGCCAGTTTATTCCGAACTTTTCTTCTCCGACGGCCCCCATCTCTACCCTTACCAAGAAGGGTGTGAACGCCAAGGTATGGACTCCAGAGGCAGAGTCCGCATTCATTAGCCTCAAGAAAGCCTTCACTTCTGCTTCGATCCTCCATCACCCTGACGTATCTCAGCAGTTCTCACTGGAAGTGGACGCTTCCTCTGTTGGTGCAGGCGCACTTCTGTTACAGAGGAGCTCCAAAGGAAAGGCAGTAGTAGGTGGCTACTACTCAAGACTGTTTTCCTCTGCTGAGCGCAATTATTCCATTGGAGATCGGGAGCTACTGGCTATCAAATTGGCTCTGGAGGAGTGGAGACATCTTCTGGAGGGTGCTGCTCACCCCATCCTGATCTCCACCGACCACAAGAATCTCACTTACCTTCAGTCAGCTCAAAGACTGAATCCTCATCAAGCCAGGTGGTCACTGTTCTTCACCCGTTTCCAATTTCTGCTCCACTACCGTTGCCCTGTCCAGATCATTTGAAACGGAAGACACGGTGGAGTCCCTTCAGACGATCATAGACCCATCCTGCGTTGTCACCGCCAATCCTCTGCAGCTTAGAAATATCCCTCCAGGGAGAACTTTTGTTCGGTTGGCAGACAGAAAAATAATTCTCCGCTGGGGACACAGTTCTAAACTGGCTGGGCACGCCGGTGTCCGTAAAACCCAAGACCTGATCGCTCGTCACTTCTGGTGGCCCACGCTACCTAAGGATGTTCTGGACTTTGTCTCTGCTTGCACGGTGTGTGCCTCTAACAAAGTGACTCACAGCAAGCCTGCCTGATTCAACCTCTGCCTGTACCCAGTGCCCCCTGGCAGCACACCGCTATGGACTTTGTCACGGACCTTCCTCTCTCAGCAGGATGCAACACCATCTGGGTGGTGGTGGACCGGTTCTCTAAGATGGCACATTTTATCCCGCTGACCGGCCTACCCTCTGCTCCTCGACTGGCAAGTTTCTTCATTCAGCACATCTTCCGCTTGCATGGCTTGCCTCTTCACATTGTGTCCGACCGGGGGGTTCAGTTTACCTCCAAGTTCTGGAGAGCCCTCTGTAAACTCCTGGATGTGAGTTTGGACTTTTCCTCAGCCTATCACCCCCAGTCCAATGGGCAAGTTGAGAGGATCAACCAGATCATGGAAAATTATCTCCGCCACTTCATCTCTTCACAGCAAGATAATTGGGTACAGCTTCTTCCATGGGCCGAGTTTTCATATAATAACCACACAAGTGAGTCCACCACTTCCACTCCGTTTCACATCATGTACAGTCAACATCCCAGAGTTCCTCTTCCAGTGTCGACTTCATCTCAGGTACCCGCTGCTGACTCTGCAAATGGGGACTTCCTGCAAATCTGGCAACAGACCCGGTCCTCTATTTTGCTGGCGGTAGATCGCATGTAGCGTAAGGCAGATACCAAGAGAAGAGAGCCGCAGTATCTTCCTGGGACTAAAGTCTGGCTGTCCTCTCGGAACATTCGCTTGAGGGTGCCTTCATAAAAGTTTGCTCCCAGGTTCCTTTCGAGATCCTGCAACAAATTAACCCTGTTTCCTATAAGCTGCGGCTGCCTCCTACCCTCAGAATCCCTAACTCCTTCCATGTGTCCCTCCTGAAACCAGTGGTCCTGAACGCTACAGCAAGACCTCTAGTTCCACAGTTGCTCCCAGCGGCCCTTCTGATGTATTCGAGGTAAAGGAGATCCTGGACCGCAAGAGGGTAGGAGGAAGGACTTTCTATTTGGTGGACTGGAGAGGGTTTGGTCCTGAGGAGAGGTCCTGGGAGCCAGAAGAGAACCTCAGCGCCCCTACTCTTATTAAAAAGTTCCTCTCTCACTCTGGCCCCAAGAAGAGGGGGCGTAAGAGGGGGGGATACTGTAGCGCCCATGGCCGCGGGCCGTCGGGTTTACTCACCTCCCGACGCCCGCAGCCATGGATCTGTGAGCGCTGGCCTCTGTCTCCCTCCTAGGAGATGCCAGCGCTCACTTTCGCTCCGTCCGGCTGGGTCCCGTAGGGTGCGTGCGCACGCTCGCGCCCGGCCTTAAAGGGCCAGTGCGCACAATTAGGAAATCATCATCATCAACTGCCACGATTTCCTGGTCTATAAGAAGGCCCCTGGCCTTCTAATCCTTGCCTGAGCATTGTTAGTCTTTCCCAGTCTGTCTCGCAAATGGTCCCTTAGTGTCTCCCGTTCCAGCTGTTACCCGTGCCCTGTTAGGGTATGTGCACACACACTAATTACGTCCGTAATTGACGGACGTATTTCGGCCGCAAGTACCGGACCGAACACAGTGCAGGGAGCCGGGCTCCTAGCATCATACTTATGTACGATGCTAGGAGTCTCTGCCTCGCTGCAGGACAGCTGTCCCGTACTGTAATCATGTTTTCAGTACGTGACAGTGGTCCTGCAGCGAGGCAGGGACTCCTAGCATCGTACATAAGTATGATGCTAGGAGCCCGGCTCCCTGCACTGTGTTCGGTCCGGGACTTGCGGCCGAAATACGTCCGTCAATTACGGACGTAATTAGTGTGTGTGCACATACCCTTACCGTTCCTGTATTCCGTATTGTTCCTGTGCCTACCCGCGTTCAAGTGTCTTCTGCCACGTCAAGTGCCATCTGCCACGTCAAGTGCCATCTGCCACGTCAAGTGTCTTCTGCCATGCCTAGTGCCATCTGCCACGTCAAGTGCCATATGCCACGTCAAGTGCCATCTGCCACGTCAAGAGTCTACCGCTCATCGGATACTGCCCGTCTGGCGCCACTTGCCGCACCTGCATCCATCCGTGCTGAAGCCACAGCCACCGCCCGGACTATTTCAGGTACCTAAGCATTACTGTCTGCCATTTTACTTTCGCATAGACTGTGACCTGGTCAGCTGCCTCCCCGCTACGGCGGAGCGGCCTAGTGGGTCCACAAACCCAGTGTCCGTGACACCTACCAGTCTGCTCCAACTTTCTCGGATGCGCCATTGCCGTGTACTACTAGGCTCTGTCTAGTGAGGTGTGTTTCTGCCCGGCCGCTTTGCGCATGCCAGTACAAGTTAACGGTGCATCCGCAAGAGTTGGAGGAGGCTGCTAGTGATGTAGAACAGCAAGGGGAATGTCAATCAAAATTTGGGGGGCGCCATTTCAATTTTCGCCTCAGGCAGCAGAAAAGCTAGAATCGGCCCTGCCCCTGTAGATAGTGCAGCATGGCCCCCCTGTAGATAGTGCCACATGGCCCCGTGTAGATAGTGCCACAGTGCCCTCTGTAGATAGTATTACACATCCCCTTTTAGATAGTGCCACACAGTCCCCTGTAGATAGTGCCACACAGCCTCGTGCATGTAGTGCCAGACAGCCCAATATAGATAAGGCCACACAGCCTCCATATAGATAGAGCCACACAGCCCCCTGTGGAAGATGTCACACAGCCCTCCTGTAGATGATGCCACACAGCCCACTGTAGATGATGCCACACAGCCACCCTGTAGATATCGCCACACACCCCTCCCTGTAGATAGAGTCATTGTGGCTCCCTCTAGGAGGGGAATTCTCAGCCAGATTGTTGCTAATGCTCTGGTCGGGGATTCAGTTGCAGGAGGTGTCGCTGACGTCAGTGGCTCCCTCTATGAGCGGAATCCCAGGCCAGCGCGTCGGCAATGCTCTTGCTGGGGATTCCGCTACAAGAGGTGTCCCTGACGTCACTGCCCCTATATGGACAGTGAATGATCCGTCTATGATCAGAATCCCCGACCAGGGCATCGGGAACGATTTGGCCGAGGATTCCGTCGCTCCAGGAGGAGCCCCTGACTTCACTATCCATATATGGACAGTGACGTCATCAGTGGCTCCCTCTATGAGCGGAATCCCAGGCCACCACGTTGGCAATGCTCCTGCCGGGGATTCCGCTGCAGGAGATGCCCCTGACGTCACTGCCCTTATATGGACAGTGAAGTCAGGGGCTTTGTCTATGAGCGGAATCACCGGCCAGGTCGTCGGCAATGCCCTGGCCAGGGAATCCGCTTCAGGATGTGCTCCTGACGTCACTGCTCTTATATGGACGGTAAAGTCAGGGGCTCTGACTATGAGCGGAATCACCGGCTAGGGCGTCGGCAATGCCCTGGCCAGGGAATCCGCTTCAGGAGGTGCTCCTGTCATCACTGCCCTTATATGGACAGTAAAGTCAGGGGCTCTGAATAAGAGCAGAAACGCAGGCCAGGACGTCGGCAACGCTTTGGAGGCGGATCCTGACGCTCCAGGAGGATCCCCTGACTTCAGTGTCCATAAATGGACGGTGACGTCGTCAGTGGCTCCATCTATAAGTGGAATTCCAGGCCAGCTCTTCGGCAATGCTCTGGCCGTGGATTCAGCTGCAGGAGGTGCCCCTGATGTCACTGCCCTTAGACAGAGCCCCTGACTTCACTCTCCATATAACAGCGGAATCACCGGCCAGGGCGTCGTCAACACTTTGGCCGGGAATTCTGCTCCAGGGGGAATGAATGGCAGAGCAGGAAGCGGATAGTTTCCTGCTCTGCCATAGTATTCAATTTCTGCATCCTGAGAACGCTAATACAATTGAATGTAGCAGCTATCGGGACAAGTCCCGGGACAATAATTTGCCACGATTATCTCTGTATATTCTGGGCAGTCCTGGCAAATTCGGCACGGTTGGCAAGTATGTGTATAAGATTACTGGTTGCTGGTGCCCTGCATCTAAGCCTACTATGTTGTAGGCTTAGATACAGGGCCCATCAGACAGGATCACACATGGGCCTAGGGATGTCACAATACCAGAATTTGGACTTCGATAAGGATACTTCGTGTAGTATTCCGATACTCGATACTAAAACGATACTTTTGCCAACAATAATAATTTAAAAAAACTTTTTTCCATTTTCTGATGTGAGGCGTGTGGTGTGATGAATTTTGAACCTCCATGTGCCTCACATTAACAATAATTAATTCCATCATGTTTCTCAGTCATAATGGACAACATTGGGTTAATGTGTGAGGTACATGATGGGGTTAATTACTATTAATGTGAGGCACATGGAGGTTCAAAATGCCTAACACCTCAGGCCTCACATTAATAAGTGAAAGAAAGCAATTTTTTTTATTTCATAAGAGCGTAAACATAAATGACGCTATAAATGTGTTATTACAGTCGCGACAATACCGAATATGTGTATATTTTATGTATTGAGACTTATGTTAATGCTTATTGTAATGTGTGTGTGTTTGTTTATTTTTAAACTTCAATGTACTGGCATATATTTTTATATGCTAGTACATTCGCCTGTGTATTTATAGTACATAGGCAGTTGTTAGGCAGAGGCGTAGTTAGGTTCTCCAGCACCCGGGGCAAAGATTCAGTTTGGTGCCCCCCCCAACCTCTTTCCCGACATCTCCTTCCCCCTCGCCATGTTTGTTTTCTCTACCAATCAATGACGTGTCATTTCTTTTCCACATTTCTTTTTATGTAACTCGAGCATAAAAACATTTGTACATTTTACAAGCAATATTGTTCTATACACAACACCAGAACAAAGCTCAGTACATATATACAGCACCAGAACAAAGCTCAGTACATAAATACAACACCAGCACAAATACAGCTCAATTTAGTGCAACTCCTGCCGTATAGGTTTGCACTAATTTGTTTCCAGCTCCCAGCATGGCCCGAACCATGGTAAAGATATGCTGGGAGTTGCTGTTTCACAAAAAATAAATCATATAATCATACCACCCACCATCTCGCTGCAGATCATACAGTGACTACATTACTGATTAGAGGCAGAATAAACATTTACATTAAGTGACTCACCGGTGACGTTTCAGATTCTAGTTCTTTTTCTCCATCCAGTCCAGACCTCTATGATGACTTTTCCCGGTCACAGCCCATTTCTGCAGTTTGCCGCTCAGCTTCTCACGTTTCCATAATTTCTACACCTATAAACAAAGATAAAGTTCTCATTATACCACACACTACGCCCCTAAATATAATAGCGTACCATACACCATGTCCCAAACCCACCATGCCCCCTGTAGATAGTGTCTGCCATAGAGCCCCCTGTAGATAGTGCCCCCATAGAGCCCCCTGTAGATAGTGCCCCCATATAGCCCACCCCTGTATATTGTGTCCCAAAAATAGCCCCCCCTATAGTGCTCCACAGATAGCCCACCCCTGTATATAGCCCCCCTGTAGATATTGCCCACCCCTGTATATATTGCTCCACATATGGTCCACCCCTGTATATAGTGCTCCATAGATAACCCTTCCCTGTATATAGCCCCCCTGTAGATATAGCCCACCCCTGTATATAGTGCTCCACCCCTGTATATAGTGATCCACAGATAGCCCACCCCTGTAGATATAGCCCACCCCTGTATATAGTGCTCCACAGATAGCCCACCCCTGTATATAGCCCCCCTGTAGATATAGCCCACCCCTGTATATAGTGCTCCACAGATAGCCCACCCCTGTATATAGTGCTCCACAGATAGCCCACCCCTGTATATAGCCCCCTGTAGATATAGCCCCACCCCTGTATATAGTTCTTCATAGATAGCCCACCCCTGTATATAGCCCCCCTGTAGATAGAGCCCCCCGTAGATAAAGCTCCCCATAGATAAAGCCCCCCCGGTAGATAAATCCCCCCCCCCCCGTAGATAAAGCCCCCCTGTAGATAAAGCCCCCCTTGTAGATAAAGCCACACACTTTTTTATTACAATAAAATAACAAACTATTCAAACTCACCTTAATCCCGTTCTCACGCCGTCCGGAAGCAATGGAGACCTGCTCTCTTCTGCGCAGGTCTCCTGGGATTGAACAAAGAGTCTATGAAAGGTGCTGATGGCAGGGCAGAGTGACTTTCCCTGTCATTCGGAAAATACCCGGACATTCATTGCTTCTAATTGTACCTGTGTCCTATAGACGCAGGTACAATTATAGTGCAGGAGGGGGTGGCGCTGGCGCCCCCCTCTAAGTTGCGCCTGCTCCCCCCTAACTACGCCCCTGTTTTTAGGACATACTTAAGTATGCCCTAACAACAGGAAATATGGAAAAACAGCCCTGGGGTCCTTCAATGGACCCTGGGTTGTCTGCCCATATATGGTATGGCCCTCGATCGCGTCACAGGAATGCCCTGTGACGCGATCCAAGGGGCATCACCCAATCTCATTTTCCCCTGAATGCTGCGGTCAGTTTGATTGCAGCATTCCAGAGAATAGCGGTGGAGGTCAGAGGTTTCTCTCATCTCCACCGTTAGAGCGAGGCTGTGGTTGTGTAATACAGCCATTGCCCCGCTCCTGACAAGTGCGCGCGCGGTCAGCATTAGGTGATGCGGCCGGCGCTGCACTAATGAGCGGCTGCGCAGGCACCGAATACAGAACATGGGGGTATTTTGCAATGCGGCCGACATGTTCTGTCTTCAGCGCTGGCAATCATTAGTGCAGCGCTGGTCGCATCACATCATGCTGACCGCGCGCAATTCTCAGGAGCGTATAACACAGCGTATAACACAGCCACAACCCCGCTCTCATACATTCATGTATTACTATACTTAGCTGTGCGAACCGTTTGAGGGTGCACGGTATCGAATCAGTATCAAAGTTTCGATGCATCGTGCATCCCTACATGGGAAATGTATCTATTACACCAGGTGCGTCGCTTGCACCGGGCATTTGGGGCCCAAGCACCGGATCATAGGCCGGTGCCCCAAATTCTAAGGCAACTGCCACATTCAGTGGTGCAGCTATGCGTCTATAAAAAGTTACTATAGTAACTGGGGCCGATGTAATAAAATACACGGGCCCCTGTTACTATATTGATGACACTATACTTACCCTCCTCCTTCCCGAGTGCAGCGAAATTCCAGACGTCTTCTCGCGTCATGACGCCTCTAAGCTGTGCGCCGCGCATGATGTCACGATGCGGGATGGTGCACCTGGATGCGAAGAGGAGGGTAAGTTTAACATTACTGTCTGCTGGGGTCCTGTATCTAAGCCTACCTTCTGGTAGGCTTAGATATATGGTCTAATAGACATTATCACACTTAGGCCCTGTATCTAAGCCTACCACATGTGTTACTAATGTTTTTTTTGTGAGTTTGTGTTTTTTTTTACAGTTACGGATGTTGGACTACGTCGGATTTGAGGACTACTTAGATGACGGCTTTTTCATTTTCAATAAAATTGTTAACGAGGGTTGTGTAAGGGTTTTTTATTTTAATAAAATATTTTTTTCTATGTCTTTGTATTTTATTACTACCGCCTTAGTAATGGCCGCTGGCTGATTGACATTACTAAGGCAGGGCTTAATGTTAGCCAGTGAAAAGGCTAGAAGTAACAATCCATTATTACGCCGGTACCCACCACCACCATGGGTGCCGGAAAGTCGGGTACAATTCAGTACCCGACCATCTGTAGTGATGGACGGGCACTGGCGGCGGCCGCAGGCTGGTATTACTAGGTCGGGAAAGCCCAAAAAACAGGGGCCCTTCCCAC
The DNA here is from genome assembly GCF_050947455.1 of Rhinoderma darwinii. Lineage (NCBI taxonomy): Eukaryota > Metazoa > Chordata > Amphibia > Anura > Rhinodermatidae > Rhinoderma > Rhinoderma darwinii. Next base: position 69,636,364 of record NC_134693.1, on the reverse strand, counting down.
CCTGGTAATGCTAGGCTACGGTTGATGTGGTGTCCCCCCCATTTTTCATAACCATCCAGATACAACACAGCAGCAGCAGGCTAGCATTACCAGGGTGGGAAGGGCCACTGTTTTTTGGCTTTCCCAGCCTAATTTTACCAGCCTGTGGCCGCCCCAGTGCCCCTCTATCACTACAGGTGGTTGGGCACTGGATCGTACCCGGCCTGGCAGTGGGTATCGGGGTAATAATGGGGGTTAGTGTTAGGGTTTTACCAGCTAACATTAAGCCCCGCCTCAGTAATGGATGCTGTCAATCAGCCAGCGGCCATTACTAAGGCGGTAGTAATAAAGTATAAAAAAATACAAGGACATAGAAAAAGTATTTTATTGAAATAAAAACGCCCCACACAACCTTTTTTAACCATTTTATTGAGAATTTAAAAAAAGCTGTCATCGAAGTAATCCTCAAATTCAGTAGTCCAACATCTGAACCTGTAAAAGAAACACAAACACACAAAAAATTAGTAACACATAAAAAAGAAAAGCAATTATTATCTTACCTTTCCTGGGTCCAGCGATGGAGCTGCAATGTCAGCGAGCTGGGCCCTGTATCTAATCCGATCATGTGTAAAAATGTCTGCTGAGCCAATGTATTTAATCCAATCATGTGTGATAAAGTCTGCTGAGCCACTGTATCTAATCCTATCCATAGGGTCAGAGTGCTACAGATATGCACACACACACACACACACACACACAAACATATATATATATATATATATATATATATACACACACACACACACACACACACACACATATATTTATTTTGTGGGTGGCAATATGTTAGTACAAGGATACTTACTGCTGGGACCCTGTATCTTAGTCTATCATGTGTGATACTGTCTGCTGGGCCATGTATCTAAGCCTATTATGTGTGATACTGTCTGCTGGGGCCATGTATCCAATTATATCCAGCGGGGTGGGGGTAAATATATGTCTCGATCTTTTAAGACCCTAGCAAAGCTCCTGTATTACACCATGTATGATCCTGTCTGATGGGCCCTGTATCTAAGCCTAACATGTTGTAGGCTTAGATACAGGGCCCATCAGACAGGACAACACATGGCCATGTATCTACACCTACCATGTGATAGGCTTAGATACAGGGACCAACACAAAGGATCACACCATGTGTCATCCTGTCTGCTGGGCCATGTATCTAAGCCTACCACATGGTAGGCTTAGATACATGGCCCATGTGTGATCCTGCCTGCTGGGCCCTGTCCAAGCCCACCACATGGTAGGCTTAGATACAGGGCCCTTGTGTGATACTCTGTTAGACGCTGTATCTAAGCCTACCACAAGGTAGGCTTAGATACAGGGCCACAGCAGACAGTAATACTATACTTACACTCCTCTTCGGCTCCGGACGCAGCGGAAGTCCTGACACCATCCAGCGTTGCGACTCCATGCACGGCGCGGGAAGACTTCAGGACCTCTGCTGCGCTCGGGAACGAGGAGGGTAAGTATACTGTTACTATAGTAACAGGGGCCAGTGTAATTTATTACATAGGTCCCAGTTACTATAGTTACTTATTATAGACCTGGCCCAGGGGGCTGCGTGCCCCCTGGCTTCGGGGCCCGGTTGCCTTTCGCGACCTATACAGTAGATAATATGGCAGTTGCCCGGGGATCCAGGGGCACTGGGCCAAAAGTCCGGGGCTTGGGCCCCGAAAGCCCAATGCTTGTGACGCCACTGGTGGAAAAGCCTGAATTTTGAAAACTACACCCCTTGAGGCATTTATCAAGGGTTATAGTGAGCATTTTGCCCTCTCAGGTGTTTTACAGAAATGAATGTGTAACGGATAGTGCAAAGTGATAATTGCAATTTTTCCACTGATATGCCTTTTCAGTGTACAATATGTTGTGCCTAGCTTGTGCCACTGAAGACAAATACCCCATTAATTGTTAAATGTGTTCTCTTGGGTATAGACATGCCATATATGTGGATGTTGGGCACACTGTAGAGCACAGAAGAAAGGGAGTTCAATTTGTCTTTTAGAGCGCAGGTTTTTCTTGGTAGTAGTTTTGTTTGGGGTTTTACTGGTATTTACATTTTTAATGTGGGGGACTATGTAAGATGTGCGGAGTACATCAGAGAATAATAAGGTAGTATAATTATAGGGTAAATAAATAATGAAAATAATCCATAGATGTCTAGTATGCCTTGTACTTTTTTGCGGACCAACCCTTCTTTGCTGTTTAGGTAACTTTGAGAGGAAAGTGCAGCCCTGGTACAATATGGGGGCCCTTACTTCTAGCTGATTTGCTTGTGCTCTGCCAGGTTGCCCATTCCCTTTAGAATAAAATGTAAACTTTCACCCACAATGCTCTCCACACCGCTGCACCTTCCTTCATCTCTGTGCATCACCCTACCCGTGTTCTACGTTCTGCCAACAACCTTACATTGACATGTTCCATGATCCAAACCTTCCACTCCCATCTCCAAGATTTTCCCATTGTTGCACCAGATCTATAACCTTTTATTTTTACGTCGATGGAGCTGTGTTAGGTTTTGTTTTTTTTGGAGGGCAAGGTGACCAAAAAACAACAGTTTGGGCGTTGTTTTTTAGTGGTGGAGTATAAATTACGTGTTACGTGTAGTTTGATTAACATTTAGATGTGGAGTATAAATTACGCGTTAACTTTATACGGAGATACCAAATTTAGATTTTACGCCGAGAAAGCTGTATGAGATTGTTTTTTTTCGTCGGACTGGCTACGGTATTTATGGGTGCCATTTTGGAGGTACATGCGACTGATCACTTTTTATTCCATTTTTTAGGAGGCGAAATTACTATTATTTACTGGAATATTCTGGCATTGTTTTCTTTGCGTTCACCGTTCAGTATAAATAAAATGATAGTTTTATAGGTCAGGTCATTACGGACATGTCGATACCAATAATGCATCGTTTTTATTTGTTATTTTTCCAATAATAAAACACTTATTATGGCACAAAAGGCGATTTGTTTGTTTTACTTGAAACTCTAATTTTTTAACAATTTGTACAATACAAACATTTGTTTCCCTTACGTCTTGCCGGAATTTTGAGGCAGTTTTTGAATTGACAGCGTTATTTGACTTTTTGTGCCTGCCTTTTTTTTAACTTGTTGAAGCTAATGCAAAAGACACAGGCAAAAAAGATCTCCAAAGGAGCAGGTTTTTTCTGCCTATTATTTTCAATTGGAGGTCAGAGGTGGAAACCACTTGAAGACCATCAGCCCCCACTCACAATAAAATTATCATCATCCCACCACACACAGTAAAAGGACCATTAGCCCGCCACTCACAGTAAAATGACTATCAGCCCCCCACTCACAGTAAAATGACCATCAGCCCTCCCACTCACAGTAACATGATCATCAGTCCTCCACTCACAGATGCCCTCGAAACATAGTGCCACACAGCCCCCTGTAGGTAGTGCCACACAGCCCCTTTGTAGGTTGTGCCACACAGCCCCCTGTAGGTAGTGCCATACAGCCCCCTGTAGGCAGTGCCACACAGCCCCCTTGTAGGTAGTGCCACACATCCCCCTTGTAGGTAGTGCCACACAGCCCCCTTGTAGGTAGTGCCACACACCCCCTTGTAGGTAGTGCCACATAGCCCCATTGTAGATAGCACCCCCACCACACTTCCTGTAGATTGCGCCACTGTAGCTCCCTAAAGGAGAGGAATCCGCGGCCACAAGGGGATTCCGCTTCTTCAGGGAGCTACAGTGGCGCTATTACAGGAAGGGGGGGTGCCATCTACGGTGGTGGGGGTGCTATCTAATAAGGGGCTGCAAAACATCTGCTCCTCCTCACATGCACTCTACGCTGTGAGGAGGAGAGAAAGCACGGCGTGGCAGTGGTTCAGAGGAGTGTTGCGGCACTTTGCGCTATGAGGAGGAGGAGAGTATGCACAGTCAGGACAGTGGTTTAGAGGAGTGTCTAGGAGTGTCTAGGCAGTCCGAGCCAGTGTCCCTTGGGACGTTCCATGTGTTGGGGCGGAGGCACCTGAATTTACAGCATTTCAAAGATAATACTTGTCGTGAGAAAATTAATATTTGAATGAAGGGGAAGGCTCTTCTTTTGTTTTATTTCATTGAGCGCAGCTATCACTTGATTTTATTCTTATTTTCTGTGAAAACAGATATGTACTTTTTTCTTTCTTGGTAAAAATGTTTATTGATCTATTTCTTAGATGTCTTCGGCAGGTTCTGGCGACAGAGGTTGGAAGGAAGCTCCTCAGCAGAAGCAGCCGTCTGCCAGGGAAGCAGCAATATACTCAAGACATATTGGAGAATGTCTGCTGTTTAACAAGGGTCTGTGTACAGAACCAGCTATGTTTTTTTTTTTAAAAACAACCTCGAATTGAAAGCACTGTAGCTGCAGGGAATGTGACACTGCCCTGCCTGTAAGATATTAACATTATAAGTGCTGCTATGGGGGGATAATCTGAGCAGGCATTTTTCCGTGAGCTCTCACTCTCGTCTCTCCCCTCCTCACCTGTTCAGAGCATGGTGTTTGCTGCAGGTATGCGGTGTGGTTCGGCAGGAATCAGTACGCACAGGCAAGATTGTTGTGGGACTCTGGTGGCTGTTTGTTGGGGCTGGAGGAGTATGCTGGAAGTGTATGCCAAGTCGGACACTACTGAGATCTACCTGCTGCCTTATTAACTGCAGTGTTTGCTTAAAGGGAAGGTGTCATGAATTTTTTTTTTTATCATACTGCTTTTAATATGATATGAACATAAATTGTATTTATTTGTGTTCGTGTGCTACTTTTTACTTTGTACTTACTTTTACTTCTCTATGGGAGCTGCCTTTTTTTTTTCATCTCTGTATGTGTCGATTAACGACACATACAGAGATGGAATATGGCACATACAACCCCATAGAGAATGAGAACGGGAGCCGTTTCATTCTCTGCAGCGTACGCCGTCTGTGTGGGAACGGCGCATGCGCCGCTCCCACACAGACCAAAACGAAGCTCGTTTGCACAGCGAAATCCGGCAACATTTTCATGTATACCGGAAGCCGCTGCCGGAAAGTAAGATTACGACTTCTGGCGATATCTTCAAGGAAGCGAAGGCGCAAGGAATAGGAGCGGAGGCGGCAGGAGAAGGTAATTTATGTTCGTGTATGTGATGTGTATATTATGTTCGTGTATGTTCGTGTTATACTGTCTGTTGAGCACTGTATCTAATCCTCCTACACTGTGCAGTCGCTCACAAAATGGCGGCACACAGTGTCGGAGGTTTGAAGATTCAAACCCTTCCTTCTCCTGGCACTAGCCAGAATAAGGGAGGGGAGATTGTGTGAGGACACTAGAGAGAGTGTGTCTACCCCAAATTTGCAGCACAAAGCAATGAGGTTGCTTTACCACATTGACCATGCTGCAATTTTGGGAACTGCTCCCTCTAGTGACTAGCACATGGAAATGTTATAAATTAGAATCTAATTTATAATATTTCCTGACTTGTGAAAAAATTAAAACAATGTGTAATCACTTAAATAATAATTGTTTAACTAAAAAAAATAATTCTCTCGACACATTCCTTTTAAGATTCCTAGGTGTTTCTTATGCTAATCTCATTATACTGCATTCACTCATCACTAATTGTGTGCCTCCATTGCTGCTGAACTCCAGTGCTGTAAAATTCCTCCATTGCTGTTGAGCTCCTCCATTGCTGCTGATCTCCTTCATTGCTGCAGAGTGTCTCCACTGCTGCAGAGTTCCTCCATTGCTGCTGAGTTCCTCCACTGCTGCTTATTTCCTCTATGGCTGCTGAGTTCCTCTATAGCTGCTGAGGTCCTCTATGGCTGCTGAGTTCCTCTATGGCTGCCGAGGTCCCCCATTGTTGCTGTGTTGGTGTTGAGTTCCTCTATGGCTGCTGATCTCTTCCATTACTGTTGAGATACTCTACTGTTGTTCAGGTCCTCCACGGCTGCTGACCACCTCCATTGCTGCCGTTTTTTTGGGGGTTTTTTTCATGGCAGTTGGAGGCCTCCATGTGCGGAGATCCACTATTGCTATTGAGTTTCTTCATGTTTGCAGTTTAGTTGTTTTTTTTTTCCATTGTTGCCAGGTTCCTTCATTGCAAATGTGTTCCTCCAAGTTCTTCTAAGGCTGCTGAGGTCCTCCATTGCTGCCGAGATGCTCCATTGCTGTTGGATTTGTTCATTGCTGTTGGGTTTCTTTATTGCTGTTGGGTTCCTTTGCTGCTACTGAGTTCCTCCATTGCTCCAGAGATCCTCCATTGCTGCTGAGCTCCTCAAGTGCTGCCGAGCTCCTCCATTGCTGCCGAGCTCCTCCATTGCTGCCGAGCTCCTCCAATGCTGCCGGGTTCCTCCATTGCTGCCGGGTTCCTTCATCGCTGGTGAGTTTTTCCACTGCCCTTGAGTTCCTCTACTGCTGCTGAGTTCTTCCATAGCTGCCGAGTACATACAGTGCTGCTGTGTGCCTCCACCTCCGCTGTGTGCCTTCATTGTCAGTGAGCTCCTTCTTTGTTGTCGAGACCCCCCCATAGCTGCAGTATTCCTCCTACGCCACTGTGCTCCTTCATTGCTACGGAGCTCTTCTATCGCTGCAGAGTTCCTCCTTCCCAGTTGAGTCTCTTCATTGTTGCTGAGTTCTGCTATGGCTGCTGAACTTTATCATTGCTGCTGAGCTACTCCTGAGTTGCACAGTTTTTATATAGGGAAGATAAGTGCCCTAAATAAGCCGGCTAAAAAACAGCCCGAAAAGGGCAATTCTCAATGCAGATCGGGGAATTGTCTACCAGAATCCCAGAAAGACAAAAACTCCTAAAACGTGGATAAATTCCTTAGCTCCCCGCTGTCATCTGGCATAAGAACAAATAAAACTTTGCCTGCTTTAACCCCTTAAGGACGCAACCTAGTTTTGGCCTTAAGGCTCAGAGCCCATTTTTCAAATCTGACATATTTCACTTTATGTGGTAATAACGTCGGAATGCTTAAACCTATCCAAGAGATTCTGAGACTGTTTTCTCATGAGACATAGGGCTTTATGTTAGTGGTGAAATTTGGACGATATACACTACCGTCCAAAAGTTTGGGGTCACCCAGACAATTTTGTGTTTTCCATGAAAACTCACACTTATATTTATTAAATGAGTTGCAAAATGACTAGAAAATATAGTCAAGACATTGACAAGGTTAGAAATAATGATTTTTATTTGAAATAATAATTTTCTCCTTCAAACTTTGCTTTCGTCAAAGAATGCTCCATTTGCAGCAATTACAGCATTGCAGACCTTTGGCATTCTAGCTGTTAATTTGCTGAAGTAATCGGGAGAAATTTCACCCCATGCTTCCAGAAGCCCCTCCCACAAGTTGGATTGGCTTGATGGGCACTTCTTGCGTACCATACGGTCAAGCTGCTCCCACAACAGCTCTATGGGGTTGAGATCTGGTGACTGCGCTGGCCACTCCATTACAGATAGAATACCAGCTGCCTGCTTCTTCCCTAAATAGTTCTTGCATAATTTGGAGGTGTGCTTTGGGTCATTGTCCTGTTTTAGGATGAAATTGGCTCCAATCAAGCGCTGTCCACAGGGTATGGCATGGCGTTGCAAAATGGAGTGATAGCCTTCCTTATTCAAAATCCCTTTTACCTTGTACAAATCTCCCACTTTACCAGCACGAAAGCAACCCCAAACCATCACATTACCTCCACCATGCTTGACAGATGGCGTCAGGCACTCTTCCAGCATCTTTTCAGTTGTTCTGCGTCTCACAAATGTTCTTCTGTGTGATCCAAACACCTCAAACTTCGATTCATCTGTCCATAACACTTTTTTCCAATCTTCCTCTGTCCAATGTCTGTGTGCTTTTGCCCATATTAATCTTTTCCTTTTATTAGCCAGTCTCAGATATGGCTTTTTCTTTGCCACTCTGCCCTGAAGGCCAGCATCCCGGAGTCGCCTCTTCACTGTAGACGTTGACACTGGCGTTTTGTGGGTACTATTTAATTAAGCTGCCAGTTGAGGACCTGTGAGGTGTCTATTTCTCAAACTAGAGACTCTAATGTACTTGTCTTGTTGCTCAGTTGTGCAGCAGGGCCTCCCACTTCTCTTTCTACTCTGGTTAGAGCCTGTTTGTGCTGACCTCTGAAGGGAGTAGTACACACCGCTGTAGGAAATCTTCAGTTTCTTGGCAATTTCTGGCATGGAATAGCCTTTATTTCTAAGAACAAGAATAGACTGTCGAGTTTCACATGAAAGCTCTCTTTTTCTAGCCATTTTGAGAGTTTAATCGAACCCACAAATGTAATGCTCCAGATTCTCAACTAGCTCAAAGGAAGGTCAGTTTTATAGCTCCTCTAAACAGCAAAACTGTTTACAGCGGTACTAACATAATTGCACAAGGGGTTTCAAGTGTTTTCTAATCATCCATTAGCCTTCTCACACAGTTAGCAAACACAATGTACCATTAGAACACTGGAGTGATGGTTGCTGGAAATGGGCCTCTATATACCTATGTAGATATTGCATTAAAAACCAGACGTTTGCAGCTAGAATAGTCATTTAGCACATTAACAATGTATATAGTGTATTTATGATTAATTTAATGTTATCTTCATTGAAAAAAACTGTGCTTTTCTTGCAAAAATAAGGAAATTTCTAAGTGACCCTAAACTTTTGAACGGTAGTGTATTTAGTGTTTATTGGTGAAAATTTGCAAAATTTAGAGAGAATTTATAAAAAAATAGCATTTTTCAGAATTTAAATGCATCTGCTTGTAAAACAGATGGTTATACCACCCAAAATAGTTACTAGTTCACATTTCCCATATGTCTACTTTAGATTGGCATCGTTTTTTTGAACATTCTTTTATTTTTCTTGGACGTCACAAGGCTTAGAACATAAACAGCAATTTCTCATATTTTTAAGAAAATGTCAAAATTTTTTTTTTTAAGGTACCTCTTCAGTTCTGAAGTGGCTTTGGGGGGCCTATGTATTAGAAATGCACATAAAACACCCCATTTTGAAAACTAGACCCCTCAAAGTATTCAAAACAGCATTTACAAAGCTTATTTAACCCTTTAGACGTTTCACAGGAATTAAAGCAAAGTGGAGGTGAAATGTGCAAATTTTTCTTGCTGAATTTCAATTGTATTAATTTTTTTTTTGTAACACAGAAGGTTTTACCAGAGAAACACTACTAAATATGTATTGTCCAGATGCTGCAGTTTTTAGAAATGTCCCACATGTGGCTCTAGTGTGCTCGTGGACTAAAACACAAGCCCCAGAAGCAAAGAAGCACCTAGTGCATTTTGCGGCCTCTTTTTTTATTAGAATATATTTTAGGCAGCATGCCAGGTTTGAAGAGGCGTTGAGGTGCCAAAACAGTAGGAATCCCCCAAAAGTGACACCATTTCGGAAACTACACCCCTCAAGGAATTAATTTATGGTTGTTGTTACCATTTTGACTCCACAGTTTTTACACGGCATGTATTTGAATTGAGCTGTGAAATTTAAAAAATGTCAATTTTTCCAATAAAATGTCATTTTTCATCAAAATTTCTTATTTTCACAGGGAACAAAATAACCCATTTTGTTGCCCAAATTCTTCTGAATGCAGCAATACCCCATTTGTGGCGATAAACTGCCGTTTGGGCCCTTGGGAGGCCTCAGAAGGGAAGGAGCGCTGTGTGTTCTTTGGAGTGAAGATTTTGCTAGATTGGTTTTCGGGTGCCATGTCGCATTTTCAGAGCCCCAGAGGTATCAAAGCAATGGAAACACACCAGAAGTGACCCCATTTTGGAAACTACACCCCTTAAGGAATTTATTTATGGGTAATCTGACCATTTAGACCCCATAGTTTCTTCACATAACTTATTTGAATTGGGCTGGGAATTAAAAAAATAATAATTTTTTCCAATAATATGTAGTTTTAGCTCAAAATTTCTTATTTTCACAAGAAATAAAATACTCCATTTTGTTGCCCAATTTGTCCTGAGTGCAGCAATACCCCATTGGGCCCATGGGAGGGCTCGGAAGGAAAGGAGCGCTATTTGTTCTTTGGAGTCCAGATTTTGCTGGACTGGTTTTCGGGTGCCATGTCGGATTTGCAGAGCCCCAGAGGTATCAAAGCAATGGAAACGCACAAGAAGTGATACCATTTTGGAAACTACACCCCTCAGGGAATTGATTTATGGTTGCTGTTACCATTTTGACCCCACAGTTTTTTCACAGCGCGTATTTGAATTGGGCTGTGAAATGAAAAAAAATGAAATTTTTTCCAATAAGATGTAATTTCTGATCAAAATGTCTTATTTTCACAGGGAACAAAATACCCCATTTTGTTGCCCAATTTGTCCTGAGTGCGGCAATACCCCATTTGTGGTGATAAACTGCCGTTTGGGCCCATGGGAGGGCTCAGAAGGAAAGGACCACCATTGGCCTACTGGGGATTTTCTGGTGTGAAGCCATGTATGCAGAAGCCCCTGAGGTACCAGTACAGTTGAAACCCCCGAGAAGTGACCCCATTTTAAAACTACACCCCTTAAGGCATTCATCTAGAGGTGTAGTGAGCATTTTGACCGGAGACATACACCCCATAAACTGTAATGTGGGTTCTCATGGGTACGGCAATACCCTCCATGTGGTTGTTATCAGCTGCCTGGGCACGCAGCAGGGCTCAGAAGGGAAAGATGAGGGGGATAAGCTGTGCGGAGGGCATCAGGGTAAGTAAAACTGGGGTAGATTAAAAATCAAGGGATGTATGATACATTTAAAACACTCTTTCAAACAGAGACTTAGTTTTTCAGGAAAAGTGTCACATTGATATATTGTGTCCTCCCTTACCCCCATCTTATAACAGACTTTGCACCTTTTTTGACTTTTTCCCTTCTTGCCAGTTTGGGGAACTTCTCCTGGAAAGTGTTGCCCTGGTACGATGCGTGTGGCCCCGATTCCAGAAGTACTGGGAGTCCACCCCCCTTCCTGGTCCCTAAAAATTAGTTTCTTGATAAACACCTCTTGAAATTCCAGGGAAATTCCCCTCTGGCCAGTACATCGACGTAGCATGTACACATTGTACAATGCCATCTGTATGATGTGAACGGCCGGCTTCTTATACAACACCGCATGGCGCTGTAGGGCTTCAGAACTTAATCTGACAAGTCCACCCCTCCCATGTACCTATTGTAGTCCAAGATGCAGTCTGGTTTGGGGGTCTCTGTACTGGTACCTCATACAGGTACATGGGTACTGGTGTGGCCATGTGTAATGACGGGGTAGGGAGACAGACAGGTGAACCCTAATCTACCCGCCACTCAGTCCCTGCCTACTTGCACGGCCCGTCCTAGGCGACGGAGTACAACTGGGCGACGGTCCCTAGGGTGGGAGCTAGCTCCGTCTGGCCAGGCTGTGATAGGCTCTCCCACTTCTCAGCCTCCCAGCCCGAGTGGTAGATGATCGAGTCACTCTATCAGACTTAGGAGCAGGTGCAGACTGATTAACCACGGGCGTCGATACAGAAGCTGTGTCTGGCAAACCCTTTACAGTACCCCCCCCCCCTTTTATGAGGGGCCACTGGACACTTTCTAGGTGGACCTGGCTTATTGGGGAACCGAAGATGGAACCTCCTGAGCAATACCCCAGCGTGAACATCCCGGCCGGGTACCCAAGTCCTCTCCTCAGGCCCGTATCCTCTCCAATGGACCAGGTACTGGAGGGAGCCTTGGACCATCCTGCTGTCCACAATCTTGGCCACCTTGAATTCTACCCCTTCAGGGGTGAGAACAGGGACCGGAGGTTTCCTCGAGGTAGCCAAGGACGGGGAGCAGCGTTTCAGGAGGGAGGCATGAAACACGTTGTGTATATGTAATGACGGGGTAGGGAGACAGACAGGTGAGCCCTAATCTACCCGCCACTCAGTCCCTGCCTACTTGCACGGCCCGTCCTAGGCGATGGCGTACAACTGGGCGACGGTCCCTACGCTCGATATGTGCACGACAGACAAACAGACAAGGGTACACAGAAGCTAAGGGAAATGGGGCAGCTGCCCACGGCAATGCCGTGAGCAACAAGAGTAGTGAACAAGCCGAGTCAAACCAGGAGTGTACGAGGTACCAAACGCAGAGCAGGAGAGTAGTCAGTAAAGTCAGGTTCAATATGAAGCAGAGGATAATAGTACAAGCAGCAGCAGCAGAGCCAGGAAACAGGCAGAATCACAGGCAAAGGAGGAGCAGGAAATGAAGGTATAAATAGACAGAGGGCGGGAGCTAGCTCCGTCTGGCCAGGCTGTGATAGGCTCTCCTACTTCTCAGCCTCCCAGAGTGGTAGATGATCGAGTCACTTTATCAGACTTAGGAGCAGGTGCAGACTGATTAACCACGGGCGTCGACACAGAAGCTGTGTCTTGCAGATCCTTTACACCATGTATTGTTGTCAATACAAGGACATCTCTCATGTCCTTGTACTGGACACACAATATGTTGCTGCTAGAATGTGGCCTGCTCTCACCCCTTCTGAGTGTTCGCCCAAGCAGGGTCTTAGGGAGGCCTCTCAGATTTCTTCTAACAGTGCCGCATGCCGCTGTACTTCTGGAAGCGAGGCAGTTGAAGAGTGGGAAGCTGGTATAAAAATTATCCAGGTAGAGGTGGTAACCTTGGTCCAGCAGTGGGTGCACCAAATCCCAAACAATTTTTGCATTAACTCCCAGTAAGGGGAGAGGGCATTCTGGGGGCTGAATACTGCTGTCCTTCCCTTTATATATCCTAAATCTGTAGGTATACCCTGATGCACTCTCGCACAGCTTATACATCTTCACGCCATACCTTGCCCTCTTAGGGTATGTTCACACGGCTTATTTACGTACGTAATTCGGGCGTTTTACGCCTCGAATTACGTCTGAAAATTCGCCTCGATAGCGTTGACAAACATCTTCCCATTGAAAGCAATGGGCTGACGTTTGTCTGTTCACACGAGGCGTATATTTACGCGTCGCTGTCAAAAGACGGCGCATAAATAGACGCCCGCGCCAAAGAAGTGTCATGTCACTTCTTCAGACATAAATGGAGCCGTTTTCCCTGGACTCTATGGAAAACCAGCTCCAGTTACGTCCGTAATGGACGCGGCGTTCAAGCGCCTGCACATGCCGTTACGACTGAAATGACGGGGCTGTTTTCTCCTGGAAACAGCCCCGTAATTTCGGCCGTTACGGAAGCTGCCGTGTGAACATACCCTCCCTCGGCAGGTACTGGCGGAATTGAAGCCTCCCTTTAAAATGTACCAAGGACTCATCAATAGAAATACAATTCTCAGGGGTGAATGCATGGGAAAACCGGGCACTGAAACGGTCTAATGGGGGTCTCCGTTTATACAAACGGTCAAAACTGGGGTCATCTCAGGGTGGGCACGGCACATTATCAGTATAATGTAAGAAGAAAAGTATTGCCTCATTTTTATTTTTTTTAGGTTCCAGTTCAGTTCTGAAGTTGCTTTGAGGGGCCTATATATTTGAAACCCCTATCAAACACCCCATTTTAGAAACTAGACCCCTCAAAGTATTCACAACAGCATTTAGAAAGTTTATGAACCCTTTAGGTGTTTCACGGAAATTTAGAGCAAAGTAGAGGTGAAATTTACATATTTTGTAAAAATCCTTTTTATACCATTTTTTTCTATAACACAAAAGGTTTTACCAGAGAAACGCAACTTAATACTTATTGCCCAGATTCTGCAGTTTTGAGAAATATCCCACATGTGGCCCTAGTGCGGTAATGGACTGAAGCACCGGCCTCAGAAGCAAAGGTGCACCTAGTGGATTTTGAGGCCTCTTTTCATTAGGCACCATGTCCAGTTTGAAAAGGTCTTGTGGTGCCAAAACAGTGGAAACCCCCCAAAAGTGACCCCATTTTGGAAACTAGACCCCTTGAGGAATTCATTGCAGTTTTCATGGGGTGCATGCGACTTTTTGATCCGTTTTTATTCTAATTTTAAGTGGCATGGTGACTAAAAAACAGCAATTCTACTATAGTTTTTTCATTCTATTTTTTTACAGCGTTCACCGTGCGCTATAAATGACATATTCACTTTATTCTGCGGGCGATACGATTACGGCGATACCAGATGTTTATAGTTTTTTTTATGTCTTATGGCGTTTGCACAATAAAATACTTTTTGTAAAAAATCATTCACTTTTTGTGTTACAATATTCTAAGAGCCATAACTTTTTTATTTTTTCATTAATAAATCGTGCGAGGAGTTATTTTTTGCGTAACAAACTGTAGTTTCGATCAGTACCATTTTTAGGTACATTCGACTTTTTGATCTATTTTTATTCCATTTTTTGGGAGGTGAAGTGACCAAACAATTGTGATTCTGCTACGGTTTATTATTATTTTGTTTTACGGCGTTCACCGCGCGGGATAAATAACAAAATAATTTTGCAGTTCAAGCCGTTACGGACGCGGCGATACCAATTATGTATCGTTTATTTGTTTGTTTATATATTTTAATAATAAAGGACAGATAAGGGAAAAAGGGGGATTTAAATTTTTATTACTTTTAAAACTTTTATTTTCTTATTTTTACACATCTTTTTTTTACTTTTTTTTTACTTTATTACTTTGTCCCACTAGGGGACTTGAGGGCAGGAGGCTCTGATCGCTATTCTAATACACTGCACTACATGCGTAGTGAAGTATTAGAACTGTCAGCTACTCACTGACAGCAAGCATAGTGGGTCCTGACTTTGTCAGGACCAACTAGGCTTCCGTCGATGGCATAGCCGGACGCCATGTTAGGTGTCCGGTTGCCATAGTCACCATCGCCGGCCGCTATCGTGTAGCCGGCGATGATAGCTTAACCCCTAAAAAGCCGCGTTCGTTATTGAACGCGGCTTTTAAGGGGTTAATCATCGGGGACACCGCGATCGGTCCCCGCTGTAGGCGCTGCGGCAGCTGCTTAGCGAGACAGCAGCTGTCACAGCTCCTGCATGTGTCTGGAAGACGGCCGTTACTCCCGTGACGTACTATTCCGTCGCTGAGCGCGAACGTATTGGTTAGCGCGACAGAATAGTACGTCGCTGAGCGCGAAGGGGTTAACTCCTAAGCAAGGAGAAAAAAGTACTACGTACTTCAATACACTCTTTAGGAGAAGTGGTCTCACCTATTATTGTGCCTCAGATACCAATCCAGGGTCTCAAACTGAACTCCAAGGATTGGATAACCCTCTGCTACTACAGGAGATACTAAGTACAGTTAAAGAAACAGACTGTAAAGTTACAGGCTTGCAGGTTCAATTGGATGGTATACAACTCGATATTTCAACAATAACGTCCGATACGTCGGTGATTCGCAATAGAATTGATTAGACTGAGGGCAGAATTTCCCTCCTGGAGGACTCTATTGCCGTATTATCAACGAAGGTTACGGAACTTGAAAAAGATGTCAAACGCCAACAAAATAAGCTTACCGATATGGAGGATAGAGCTAGGAGATACAACCTGAAACTTGTGGGATTCCCCGAAGGGGTGGAAAGCAAAGAATGTGAAAAATGTATGAAGGAAAGTATTCTGGAAGAGATAGGACCAGAATCTTTATCCTATCAGATAGGACCATTGTTTTTTAATGAGGCCTGGATTTCTATCTACCCTGACTTCTCTATGGCAACAAATAAGCTCAGGCTGAGCTTTTTTTTAGGTCAAAAGGAGATTGTTCAAGGCAAATATTCAATATTTTTATTATATATCCAGCAAAATTAAAAATCTCGCACAAAGGAACTGTGATTTTTTTTTTTCAATCAGCAATGTAGGCAGATCACTGGCTGGAATCGAAAGGGTTCTAAATATAATTCCGTAGTTTACTATCACTATGGGCGTTTAGTGGGGATGCCGGCAGCAATGGTCGAACTTGAAACTTTTTTCTTCTATCTTTTTCTCGCCTTAATTATTGGCATACTGGGTCCCATAGTCGTGTCCTAATTTGGTAGTTGGTGCATTAGCGAACTATGTGTGGGCTCTTGGGGGAGGGTGTCAGTGGGTGGGGGGAAACAGAGAGAGGATCTTTATTTATATTTTCCTCTGTTGGCCATTTATAAAGAAAAACCATGCTGAAAATAGTGTCATGGAACATTAGAGGGGCCGCTGCAAGACTAAAGAGATACGCTATCTTTAATTTAATTAGGAATTACCTCCCCCCCATTATGTCTTCAGGAGACCCATTTGGCCAAAGATAAAATTAGCAGCTTTCAGGGAGGCTGGATAGCCCAGTGTTACCATTTGGGTTACACGTCTTTTTCCAGGAGCATTTCCATATTAATACATAGGAAAATAGACACTGAGATTTGACACCCTTATCGAGACAGAAAGAAGGTATATCATCCCTTATGGATGTTTTGATGGAGTAACCTGTGTTCTTGCAGCGGTAAACACCCCCCCCTTTTTCGTCATGTGTGATCAAGGTGGTCTTGCAATATTTGATATCCAAACCAAAATGCCCCATCTTAATAATTAGAGATTTCAATGAAGTGATGGATGCAGAATTAGACCAATTCAGGAAAAATCCAATAATAACACATAGGTCAACAACTAAGTTAACCCCATAACGACATCCAGCGTACTATTAGTAGTATTATTGGATTTTTCCTGAATTGGTCAGTGTGTGTCAGCTGCGTATTACAGCTGACACCCTGGGGCAAGGCCAGGACCGGAGCTAATCTCCGATCCAGCCGATTGTCGCCCAGTTGTACCCCGTCGCCTAGGGCGGGTCGTTGCAAGTAGGCAGGGACTGAGTGGCGGGTAGATTAGGGCTCACTTGTCCGTTTCCCCACCCCCGTCATTACATAATCACAAGCCCATACCTAGTCTACCCTGGTCCCTGACACCACTATGGACCCCCTTGAGACCCTAGCTCAGCAAATGCAGGGTCTCTCCCTACAGGTCCAGGCCCTGGCTCAGAGAGTCAACCAGCCTGATGCTACCATGGTAGTCCCCCTCACCTCACCTCTTGAACCCCACCTCAAGTTGCCCGACCGGATCTCAGGGGACCGGAAGACTTTTCTCTCCTTTCGGGAGAGTTGTAGGCTCTATTTTCGTTTAAAGCCCCACTCCTCAGGTTCTGAGAGTGGGTATAATTATGTCCCGGCTCCAGGAAGGGCCCCAAGAATGGGCCTTCTCCTTGGCTCCTGACGCCCCTGAAACTTTCCTCCGTTGATCTTTTCTTTTCTGCTCTCGGACTCATTTATGACGAGACTGACAGGACTGCCTTTGCCGAGAGTCAGCTGGTGACCTTACGTCAGGGTAAGAGACCTGTTGAGGAGTATTGCTCTGACTTTAGGAAGTGGTGCGTAGCTTCTCGGTGGAATGACCCTGCCTTAAGGTGCCAGTTTAGGTTGGGTCTGTCGAACGCCCTGAAAGATCTGCTAGTTAGTTATCCCTCTTCTGACTCCCTAGACCAGGTTATGGCTTTAGCAGTACGACTTGACCGACGTCTCAGGGAACGACGACTTGAACGTCTTGATGTTTTCTCCTCTGACTCCCCCATGATGCCTCCCGAGGTTCCGTTACTTCGTTCCTCCCCGGAAGACTCGGAGGTACCTATGCAACTCGGGGCCTCCGTGTCCCCCCAACAACGTAGAGATTTCCGCAGGAAGAATGGTCTCTGCTTCTCCTGTGGGGATGACAAGCATCAAGTGAACAACTGTCCTAAGCGTAAGAATGCAGCCGGAGAACTTCCGCGCCTAAGTGATCATCGGGGAGGTCACTTGGGGCACAGGTATTTCCCGTAAATATGAAACGTAATAAAATCTTGCTTCCCTTTCAGGTCTCTTTTGGTGGTAGGTCTGCTACCGGCAGTGCCTTCGTGGATTCAGGGTCTTCTGCTAATATCATGTCTGTGGAATTTGCTATGTCTCTAGCTATGCCTTTGATTGATTTGCCTAAACCTGTCCCGGTAGTGGGTATCGACTCCACTCCTCTTGCTAATGGTTATTTTACTCAGCATACCCGTTTTTTTGAACTCCTTGTTGGCTCCATGCATTTGGAGCAGTGCTCTGTACTGTTAATGCAGGGATTATCGTCCGATTTGGTTTTAGGCCTTCCCTGGTTGCAGTTGCATAATCCCACGTTTGACTGGAATTCTGGGGACCTTACCAAGTGGGGTAATGAATGCTTGACGTCATGTTTTTCTGTTAATTCTATTTCTCCCCCTGAGGAGGTGAACACGCTACCTGAGTTTGTTCAGGACTTCGCCGATGTTTTCTCTAAGAAAGCCTCCGAAGTGATACCTCCTCATAGAGAATATGATTGCGCAATCAATTTGGTACCAGGAGCTAAGCTCCCTAAGGGTAGGATATTTAATCTCTCTTGTCCCGAACGTGAAGCCTTGAGAGAGTATATCCAGGAATGCCTGGCCAAGGGTTACATTCGCCCCTCTACTTCTCCGGTAGGTGCTGGCTTCTTCTTCGTAGGGAAGACGGATGGTGGTCTTAGGCCATGCATTGACTACCGAAGCTTGAATAAGGTCACTGTAAGGAACCAGTATCCCCTTCCTCTGATTCCTGATCTCTTTAATCAGGTTCAGGGGGCCCAATGGTTCTCTAAGTTTGATCTACGGGGGATGTATAACCTTATCCGCATCAAAGAGGGGGATGAGTGGAAGACTGCGTTTAACACGCCCGAAGGTCATTTCGAATACCTCGTCATGCCCTTTGGGTTGTGTAATGCTCCCGCGGTCTTCCAGAATTTCATAAATGAGATTTTAAGAGACTACCTGGGGGTATTTCTTGTAGTGTACCTTGATGACATACTTGTGTTTTCCAAGGACTGGTCCTCCCACATTGAGCATGTCAGGAAGGTGCTCCAGGTCCTTCGAGAAAACAAACTGTTTGCGAAGACCGAAAAATGTGTGTTTGGGGTGCAGGAGATACCATTTTTGGGCCAAATCCTCACTCCTCATGAATTCCGCATGGACCCTGCCAAGGTCCAGGCTGTGGCGGAATGGGTCCAACCTGCCTCCCTGAAGGCGTTACAGTGCTTCCTGGGGTTCGCTAATTATTACAGGAGGTTTATTGCTAACTTCTCGGTCATCGCTAAGCCTCTTACGGATCTCACTCGCAAAGGTGCTGATCTCCTCCACTGGCCTCCTGAGGCTGTCCAGGCTTTTGATGTCCTTAAGAAGTGCTTTATCTCGGCCCCGGTGCTGGTTCAGCCCAACCAAATGGAGCCATTTATCGTGGAGGTTGACGCGTCCGAGGTGGGAGTGGGGGCTGTCTTGTCCCAGGGTACCAGGTCCCTCACCCATCTCCGTCCCTGTGCCTACTTCTCCAGGAAGTTTTCACCCACTGAGAGTAACTATGATATTGGCAACCGCGAACTCTTAGCCATTAAATGGGCATTTGAAGAGTGGCGCCACTTCTTGGAGGGGGCTAGGCACCAGGTAACGGTCCTTACCGACCACAAGAATCTGGTTTTCCTAGAATCTGCCCGGAGGCTAAACCCGAGACAAGCTCGTTGGGCGTTATTTTTTACCAGATTCAACTTTGTGGTTACCTATAGGGCTGGGTCTAAAAATGTTAAGGCTGATGCACTGTCACGTAGCTTCATGGCCAGCCCTCCTTCGGAGGAAGATCCTGCTTGTATTTTGCCTCCAGGTATAATCATTTCCGCTATTGATTCTCATTTAGTCTCTGAAATTGCGGCTGATCAAGGTTCAGCTCCCGGGAGCCTTCCTGAGAACAAGCTGTTTGTTCCCCTGCAATTCCGGCTAAGAGTACTTAGGGAAAATCATGACTCTGCACTATCTGGCCATCCAGGCATCCTGGGTACCAAGCACCTCATTGCCAGAAACTATTGGTGGCCTGGGTTGCCTAAAGACGTTAAGGCCTACGTCGCTGCTTGTGAGGTTTGTGCTAGATCCAAGACTCCCAGGTCCCGACCAGCGGGCTTACTATGTTCTTTGCCCATTCCGCAGAGACCTTGGACCCATATCTCCATGGATTTTATCACCGATTTGCCTCCATCTCAAGGCAAGTCGGTGGTGTAGGTTGTAGTAGACCGCTTCAGTAAGATGTGCCATTTTGTGCCCCTCAAGAAACTACCCAATGCTAAGACGTTAGCTACCTTGTTTGTCAAACACATCCTGCGTCTCCATGGGGTCCCTGTCAATATTGTTTCTGATAGAGGAGTACAATTTGTTTCATTGTTTTGGAGAGCCTTCTGTAAAAAGTTGGAGATTGATTTGTCCTTCTCCTCTGCCTTCCATCCTGAAACTAATGGCCAAACTGAGAGGACTAATCAGTCTCTAGAACAATATTTAAGGTGTTTTATCTCTGACTGTCAATATGATTGGGTCTCATTCATTCCCCTCGCCGAATTTTCCCTTAATAACCGGGCAGTAACTCGTCAGGGGTCTCCCCCTTTTTCTGTAATTTTGGGTTTAATCCACAATTCTCTTCCGTTTCACCTGGTAGTTCCAACAATCCCGAGGTAGAGGTCGTTCATCAGGAACTGTGCACAGTCTGGGCTCAGGTTCAGAAGAACCTAGAGGCGTCCCAGAGCATACAAAAAACTCAGTCAGATAGAAAACGTTCTGCTAACCCCTTGTTTATGGTCGGGGATCTGGTGTGGCTATCGTCTAAAAATTTGCGCGTTAAGGTCCCGTCCAAGAAGTTTGCTCCCCGGTTTATAGGGCCGTACAAGGTCATTGAAGTCCTCAATCCTGTCTCCTTCCGACTGGAGTTGCCCCCATCTTTTCGAGTACACAACGTGTTCCATGCCTCCCTCCTTAAACGCTGCACCCCGTCCTTGGCTCCCTCGAGGAAACCTCCGGTCCCTGTTCTCACCCCTGAGGGGGCAGAATTCGAGGTGGCCAAGATTGTGGACAGCAGGATGGTCCAAGGCTCCCTCCAGTACCTGGTCCATTGGAGAGGATACGGGCCTGAGGAGAGGACTTGGGTACCCGCTCGGGATGTTCACGCTGGGATATTGGTCAGGAGGTTTCACCTTCGTTTCCCCAGTAAACCAGGTCCACTTAGAAAGGGTCCGGTGGCCCCTCATAAAAGGGGGGGTACTGTAAAGGATCTGCCAGGCACAGCTTCGGGGTTAACGCCCATAGATAATCAGTCTGCACCTGCTTCTATGTCTGTGAGACTGATTCCATCTTCCACTACTCAGGATGGCAGGCTTAGGAGTGGGAGAACCTATCACAGCCTGGCCAGACGGAGCTAGCTCCCGCCCTCTGTCTATTTATACCTGCCTTTCCTGTTCCTCCTTTGCTTGTGATTCTTCTCGTTTGGTTTCCTGGCCCTGCTGGAGCTTCTTGTCCTATTGTCCTTGCTTCATATTGACCCCGGCTTACTGACTACTCTCCTGCTCTGCGTTTGGTACCTCGCACACTCCTGGTTTGACTTGGCTTGTTCACTTCTCTTGTTGCTCACGGTGTTGCCGTGGGCAACTGCCCCTTTCTTCTCCTAGCTCTGTGTACCCTTGTCTGTTTGTCTGTCGTGCACTTATCGAGCGTAGGGACCGTCGCCCAGTTGTACCCCGTCGCCTAGGGCGGGTCGTTGCAAGTAGGCAGGGACTGAGTGGCGGGTAGATTAGGGCTCACTTGTCTGTCTCCCCACCCCCGTCATTACAATGATGTTTCCTAGCAGCCCGGGGTTCCAATGATTGCTCTGGCAGACCGGAGGCCTAACAATGGCCTTCCTGTCTGCCAAGTATGGAAGCCTGTTAGGTCCCGCCCGGAGGCGGGGTTTGAAAGTCTTCCGGCCACAAAAGGAAGATGGCGCAGGCTCAGGAGCTGAGCCTGGGACATCAGCTGCGGGTGTCAGCTGTTTGTTACAGCTGACACTATGCTGTAACGGCAGGGAACGGAGCTAGCTCCGATCCCTGCCATTAACCCCTTAGATGCCACGATCAAAGGCGATCGCGGCATTTTGGTGGTTTGTAGCAATCGGATCGACACTAACAATGGCCTCTTGGTCTGCAATGTACGAAGGCCTATTAGGCCCTGGCCAGAGATGGGAACTAATAGGCTTGCTCTCAGTGGGTAGTGCAATACATTAGAGTAAAGATCAGAGATGCAGGCCCTCAAGTCCTCTAGTAGGACAAAGAAAAATGTTGAAAAAAGTTAATACAAAAGTTGAATAAAAGTGTAAAAATAACAGTTTCAAGTTAATAAAAACTGACTTTTTTCCTATAAGTATTGTATTTTAGGAAAAAAATGAAAACGTTAAAAAAAGTACACATATTTGGTATCACCACGTCCGTAACGACCCAAACTATAAAACTATAATGTTATTTTTCCCGCTCGGTGAATACTGCAAATTTTTTTTTTTTAAATCTAAGTAAAAAACAATGCAACAAATTTTTATCACCACCCCTCACAAAACATAGAATAAAAAGCGATCAAAAAGTCACATGTACCCCAAAATAGTACCAATAAAAACTACAACTGGTCCCGCAAAAAAGAAGCTGTTACACAGCTTCTTTGACTGAAAAATAAAAAAGTTATGGCTCTCAGAATATGTTGACACAAAATTAATAAATAAATAAATAATTAATTTAAAAAAAAAGTGATTTTATTGTGCAAACGCTGAAAAACGTAACAAAAAAAATATACATTTGGTATCGCCATAATCGAATCAACCCGCAGAATAAGGGATGCACGATGCATCTGGTGTAATAGATACATGGCCCATGTAGGGATGCCCGATGCATCGAAACTTCGATACTGTTTAGATTCTGTGCACCCTCAAACGGTTCGATACCATTATTTTATGTATTTCGATACTAAGCTGTGCGGCCGCACAGCTCAGTATAGTAACACATGAATGTATGAGAGCGGGGCTGCGGCTGTGTAATACAGTCATTACCCCGCTCCTGACAACAAGTGCGCGCGTGGTCAGCATGAGGAGATGCAGCCGGCGCTGCACTAATGATTGCCGGCACTGAAGACAGAACATGGCGGGCGCACTGCAAAACTCCCCCATGTTCTGTCTTCAGTGCCTGCGCTCATTAGTGCAGCGCCGGTCGCATCTCCTCATGCTGACCGAGTGCGCAGTTGTTGTCAGGAGCAGGGCAATGACTATTACACAGCCACAGTCCCACTGTAACGGCAGAGATGAGGGAAACCTCTCATCTCCACCGTTATTCCCCTGAATGCTGCGATGAAAGCTGACCGCAGCATTCAGAGGAAAATTAGATGGGGGATGCCTTTTGGAACGCGTCACAAGGAATTCCTGTGACACGATCGACGGCCACACCATATATGGGCAGGCAGCCCAGGGTCCATTGAAGGACCCCAGAGCTGTCTCACCATATTTCCTGTTGTTAGGGCATACTGAGGTATGCCCTAACAACTGCCTGTGTACTATCAGTACACAGGCTAATGTACTGGCATATAGATATATACTAGTACATTAAAGTTTAAAAATAATAAAGTAAAAAAATAAATAATGTAATGTTAAATTAAAAAAACAAAAAACACACATTACAATAAACATTAAAATAAGTCTCGATACATAAAATATACACATTCGGTATCGTCGCCACCATAATAACACATTTATATCATCATTCATGTTTACGTGGTTATAAAATAAAAAAACAGCTTTCTTTTACTTATTAATTTGAGGCACGCGGTGTTATGAATTTTGAACCTCCATGTGCCTCACATTAATAGTAATTAACCCCATCATGTACCTCACACATTAACCCAATGTTGTCCATTCTGACTGAGGAACATGATGGGGTTAATTACTATTAATGTGAGGCACATGGAGGTTCAAAATTCATCATACCACGCGCCTCACATCAGAAAATGGAAGAACTTTTTCCGCCAGATTTTAGTAAAATTATTTTTGTTTGTTTTTGTATTAATCAGGTATTTACAGGACCTGGTGGGGGTTTACATGTGTTCTGGATTATCAGATGAATGTGGAAAAATAAAACTACACCCTTTTGAAATAGTCTATCTATATGTGACATGGGTTTCCAATGTAAATTTGTAATGTAGAGACAGTTCATCATATACAGTATGTACAAGACAGGATACGATGCACGATTTAAATCATCCAGAAACCATTCTCACCTTCTTCAGAGGCGTAGCTAGGTTCTCTAGCACCCGGGACAAAGATTCAGTTTGGCGCCCCCCCCTTCCCCCAACCTCTTTCCCGACATCTCTTACCCCCTCGCCGTGTTTGTTTTCTCTGCCAATCGACGTGTCATTTCTTTTTATGTAACGCGAGCATAAAAACATTTGTACATTTTACAAGCAATATGGTTCTATACACAACACAAGAACCAAGCTCGGTACATATATACAGCCCCAGAACAAATACAGCTCAATTTAGTGCAACCCCTGCCGTATAGGTGTGTACGGCGTAAAACTACAGCTCCCAGCATGGCCCGAACAATGATAAGGATATGCTGGGAGATGTATTTTCACAAAAAATAAATCATATTATAATCACATCACCCATCATCTCGCTGCAGATCATACAGTGACTACATTACTGATTAAAGGCAGAATAAACATTTACATTGAGTGACTCACCGGTGACGTCTCACATTCTAGTTATTTTTCTCCATCCGGTCCAGACCTCTATGACGACTTCTCCCGGGGACAGACCATTTCTGCAGTTTGCCGCTCACATGTCTTCAGCTTCTCACTTTACCAACATTTCTGCACCTATAAATAAATATAAAGTTATCATTATACCACACACTACGCCCCTAAATATAGTAGCGCCATACACTGCACCTCTAATTATAATAGCACTATACACCGTGTCCCACACACACACACTGTGCCCCCTGTAGATAGTGCCAGCCATAGAGCCCCCTGTAGATAGTGCCCCCCATATAGCCCACCCCTGTATATAGTGTCCCACAAATAGCTCCCCCTATAGTGCTCTACAGATAGCCCACCTCTGTATATAGCCCCCTGTAGATATAGTCCACCCCTGTATATAGTGCTCTACAGATAGCCCACCCCTGTATATAGCCCCCCTGTAGATATAGCCTACCCCTGTATATAGTGCTCCACATATAGTCCACCCCTGTATATAGTGTTTCACAGATAGCCCACCCCTGTATATAGCCCCCTTGTACATATAGTCCACCCCTGTATATAGTGCTCCACTAGATTATACAGGTGTGGGGGGCGTGGCCTAGCAGCAGATGTAAGAGGACGTGTGTGGCTGGAGCTCCTGCTGTATCCATCCTGAAAGTACAGATTATCCCTGAATTACCCGGTAATATTCACCGATCTGGAGGCTGGGAGGCTGGAGGAGTCGGTACCGCTTAATACAGCTGCAATGACCCGTTCTAAGAAGCAAAAAACGCCGCCGGCGAGTCCGGGGCCGAGAAGGCAAGATGGCGCCGAGGAGACTGAATGCAGGAGCAGGCACATGCGGTCTGAAGCGGCAGACAGGCTGGAGAGATTTGCAAGAACACCTCGTGCGAGCGGATCTGCAGCAGGCAAGACGCCGGTGGCTGGCAGTGGGAAGGCAGACAGCATGGCCTCAGGTTCCAGATACTCCGTGCTGGGAGAGGACACGGTGAGTGAGGAGGAGGAAGAGCTGGGGAGTCAGCGGCGGGACAGGCGTGTGGAGGAAGATGGCGGCAGAACGCATAGCAGGAGAGACCAGGTGAAGGAGCCTTCCCTTGCTGATATATTCGCTGCGGTAAAGCAGAACTCCTCAATTTTATCTGTGCTGATCGGGCAGGTGGGAAGCCTGAAGGAAGATATACTGCTGTTACGTAATGACTTACAGAAAGTGGCAGAAAGAACCACAGTTATTGAAGGGAGAGTGTCTGAAGTGGAAATGTTCTGCCGGAGCTCAGGCGGGATGTGCAGTCTCAGTCCTTGGCGGTGGTGGCCCTGCAGGCTAAGGCGGATGATTTAGAGAATCGGCTACGCAGAAACAACGTTCGTTTGGTCGGACTGCCGGAAAAAACGGAGGGCAATAACTCGGATGAGTTTTTTGAAAAATTGCTGCTGGAGCAGTTTGTCCGGGATGAACTGTCTCCTTTATATGCTGTTGAAAGAGCGCACAGAGTACCTACCAGACCGGGACCACCGGGGAGGCCCCCGAGGCTGGTCTTAGTGAAGCTGTTGCACTACAAGGACAGAGATAAGATACTGAGGAAGGCAAGGGAACGGCAGGATATCTCCATCAATGGCGCCAAAATATCCTTTTATCCGGATTTCTCCGCGGAGGTACAGAAGAAGCGGCTGCAATACTGGGATGTCAAGAAACGTCTGAGGAACTTGTCCATACCATACTCCATGATGTATCCGGCCAAATTGCGGGTGGTTGCTTTTGGGACTGCTTCATTCTTTGAGAACCCCAGAGAGGCTGCAAGATGGCTGGATAGCAATGAGGCACGGTTGCGGAGACCGGCTGGAGAAGAAGATGCGTGAAAGCCCGCTTGGGCGGTGAAGTCTGGAGCCATGTTGGCGTTTGCGGGACTGTAGCATATTATATGTTATTATGCAGTTCTCCGAAGTGTGTGAACACCCTTGTATGAAACACAGCAGGGTGGTATCCTTTTAACAAAAATGGCCGCACCTGACGGCAATGTTATTGAGGGATTGTTACTGGGTACCTAATGTATCTGTAAATTCTGCTGATTGTATGGGATTGTTTAATACAAGCGAATAGCAGTGGGAGCCAGCGCTCACTGGAAGTGGTGAGAAAGTTAAACGGTTCAAAGAGAGATGCCAGTAGGGCATGTTAAAAGTTCGCACTATGGTGCGTTTCTGCTGGATAGGAGAGACAGTACATGTCGCTCTGACCCTTTTCGGAGGGGAGGTTTTGTTGGGGGGGGAGGGGAGGAGGGAGGGAACGCACGGCCTAATATCTTGACTGGAGCAGGCTGGAGGAGTAACAGATTTCCTAAAGATATGGTGCCTGATGGGATCGGTTAAATGTCTATCCTGGAACGTCCGGGGAATACGGGAAGCTAGGAAACGGCAGGCAATCTTTAACTGGGTTAAACAGCAAAATGCCCTGATAGTGGGGCTGCAAGAAACGCATCTGACTAGAGAGTCTGTATCCTTATTGCAGAGAGTGTGGATCGCACATGTGTTTCACTCTTTTCATACGACTTATTCCAGGGGGGTGAGTTTGCTGATACACAGGAGTCTTCCCTTTGTCTGTCATTCGTCCTTTTCTGATGAGGAGGGGAGGTATGTGGGAGTGCACTGTACTATATATCACTGGGAGTGTATTCTGGTAGTGCTGTATATCCCTCCGCCATATTCTAGCATTGTACTGAAATGAGTTACGGAGAAACTCTCCAGGTGGCCTGAGGTACCGCTAATCGTGATGGTGGATTTTAATGCAGTGATGTCTGAAGGGTTGGATAGGTTTCATAGGGGAGGAGGAGGGCAAAGAGGAGACCTGACTGCCTTTGGAAGATTAATGGAGGAATTGGGTCTGCGGGATATTTGGAGAGATAAACATCCAGGGGTGAGGCAGTACTCATGTGCATCATCCACATTTCAGTCACTTTCGCGAATAGACTTGGTAGCATGCACAGCTTCAGCGGTGCCGTACATAGCGCAAATAGAGTACCTACAGAGGGCATTGTCAGACCACTCTCCGATGGCGGTGACGCTGGAAGTGGGTGTAAGGCATACCAGGACCCCGGGAATTGGAAGCTGAATGCGTTTTGGTTAAGATTGATGGATGGCGGGGAAATACGGAACCTGATAAAAGAATATTTTAATTCTGAGTCAGTGCCGCGAGGGGTGTTATGGGATGCCATGAAAGCCTGGCTGAGAGGAGTATTCATTCAAAATATTAAACGAATTAAAACTAAATCCAGGCAGTTGGGAGAAAGTTTAGAGGATCGGGTGACAGAAACAGAAGGGAGACATGTAGAAGAGGGGTCCGAGGAGACACTTAGACATTGGGTGGAGGCACAGACGTTGTTAAAAAATCACCAACTAACAATGGCGGATAATAAAAGATTATTCCTTAAACAGCAATATTATGAAGAAGGGGAAACGGCGGGGAGATTACTCGCTAGGATGGCAAAACCGCATGGGGGTAATAATTTCATTCATGGCCTTAGGGGGGAGGGGGAGGGTGGAGACAGACACGGGGCAAATCCTGCACATATTTCAGCGGTTTTACACTGACCTATATACATCCAAAGTACAATACGACACACAGCAATTGGACGAGTACCTGGCAAACATTAATTTGCCTACCTTGGGCCGGGAGGACCGTGAAAGATTGGAGACCCCTATTTCACTAGAGGAGTTGGAACAGGCGATAAGGGATATGGCAAATGAGAAAGCTCCGGGTCGAGATGGGTTACCGGGGGAAATCTATAAGGAATATGGGACGGAACTAGCGCCAGAATATTTGAGTACTTTGCAGGATAGTTTTGACAGAGGTAAACTACCAGACTCCCTATATGAGGCTACGATAGTGGTTCTCCCAAAAGAGGGGAAAGACAGTCAATTACCGGAGTCCTACAGATCAATATCCTTGTTGACATCGGATGTCAAGATTTTGGCAAAGATATTGGCGCTGCGGCTGAACGGGGTGGTACAGCATGTTGTGCATGAAGACCAATCTGGGTTCATGCCCTCCAAATCGACAGCGGTCAACCTCAGGCGGCTGTTTTTAAATCTTCAGGCGACACCGGATGAGCAAGGAGGAAGGGCGGTGCTAACGTTAGATGCTGCAAAAGCGTTCGACTGCGTAGAATGGGGGTATTTATGGCGGGTAATAGAAAAGATGGGATTCGGCCCTAACTTCGTGAAGTGGGTACAGTTGTTGTATGTGGCCCCTACAGCCCGCATACGGGTGAATGGTGCAATGTCTGAGAAATTTTCACTGGCCCGGGGTACGCGACAGGGGTGCCCACTGTCACCATTACTATTCGCCTTGGCGGTAGAGCCACTGGCGTGCCTCATAAGACAGGAGGAGCGTATAAGAGGCTTGCAATATGGGGAAATGGAAGAAAAAAATTCATTATATGCAGACGATATTTTAATATATATGACGGACACTGAGAATACACTGCAGGTAGTAATGGATACGATCACAAGGTTTGGGGAGTTCTCGGGATTAAATATTAACTGGACCAAGTCTGCTCTGATGCCACTTGACACAGTGAATATTGTAGATACTGGAGTGGGACTCCGGATTCCGATAGTCTCTGAATTTACGTACCTAGGGGTTAAGGTGACGGCTAGGGTCCAAGACTACATGTCTTTGAATGTCTCACCACTGCTGCTTAAGGTGAAACATAAGGTGGATGCCTGGAACAGGCTCCCGCTCTCTGTTCTGGGGAGGACTAACCTAATCAAGATGATCCTTATGCCTCAAGTTTTATACATTCTTCATAACTCCCCAGTATGGATACCTAAACACTGGTTCAGACGATTGCACAATCTCTTTCGGGATCTGGTCTGGAAAAAAGGGGTTCCAAGGATTAAATTGGAGAAATCGCGCTGCCAAATGCCTGGATATATTACCTGGCTGCCCAGAGCCAACAATTTAAGGGATGGGAGGACACAGAGACTTGGGGTTCCAGTGCACGTTTATTGTCATATATGGGGGGAGGACACAACCCACTAGAGAGTCTGTAAGCGCATACCTTTAAGAGATTGGCGAGTGCTAAACCAACGTTACTCCTGATACATAAAATATGGTGGCAATGCAAACAGATCCTGGGAGTGGGAATGTGTACCAAATATACTCCCCTATGGCATAATCCGGTCCTGTGGGAATTATACCAATTAGAGGGCATGCAAAAATGGGAGTTGGCAGGGGTTAGACGAATACAACACTTGTATGATGATAACGGGTTGAGATCATTTCAGCAGTTGAAAGACCTATTTCCACTAGAGCACAATATGTTTTATCAATATTTGCAGATCCGTCATGCCCTACAGGCGCAGGCGCATGTGGTTGACCTGACGGTCAGTGCTCTTGGGGTCCTGGAGTATGTGGGAAGGGCTGACATGACCAAAGGCCTGATCTCAATGGCGTACAGGAGCTTACTGTTCAAACACCTGGGAAACCCAATGGTGCTGGTAAAAGCGAAATGGGAACAGGATGTTGGTCCATTGACTGAGGAGGAGTGGGAGGAGATATTAGTGTCCACATGTCATTTATCACTCAGTCTGGCGCAGAGGAGATCCCAACTCTTTCTGATACATAGAGTGTACCGCACCCCGTGGGTATTAAAACAGATGGGTATTAGAGCGGATGCTAAATGTCCTAGGTGCACGGAAGAGAAGGCGGATATACTGCATATGTTTTGGTCATGTGAGGCTCTGAGGACCCTATGGGGGGAAATATTGGATCTGATAAAGCAGGTGTATGGTCGGGAATTGGCGGCAGACCCTAAAGTTATGTTGTTGGGAGCGGTGGGAGAATTGGAGAGTGACAGAATGGCAAACCTGGCAATTGCCAAGATATTATATCAAACAAGGAAATGCATTGCTAAACACTGGCTGGATGAGGAGCCACCAGGGATGAGGGAAATTGTAGGAATGTTGAACTATAATATCCTGATGGAGCATAAGATATTTTCTAAAAGGGGCACGGAAAAAAAATTTGAGAAACAATGGAGCAGATGGATGGCCTGTCCTGAGGTGCTGTCACCTGAACTAAGCAGAATAAGGGCGAGAGTCGTCTGAGGAACTGGAGGTGATAGAGTCTGGAGCAAAAAGGGGTGGTGGGGAAACTTGATAAGAGAAATGTGCTCTGACCAGGAATGATACTAGAAACAAAGGGCGGAGATATAGTGGGGGGCCGTGCGGGGAGGGGGGATAGGGGGGAAGTTGGGGATTTCCTGATATGCTGTCACTATTGTATACGATGTTGGAAAATTGAAATGTGAATGTTACTATGTTATTTCTTTTCTGTGTTCGTATCAATAAAATTGGTTTGATTTAAAAAAAGATTATACAGGGGTGGGCTGCTATCTGTGGAGCACTATATACAGGGGTGGACTATATGTACAAGGGGGCTATATACAGGGGTGGGCTTTCTGTGGAGCACTATAGGGGGAGCTATTTGTGGGATACTATATACAGGGGTGGGCTATATCTACAGGGGGACCATATCTACAGGGGGACCATATCTACAGGGGTGGGCTATATACAGGGCTGGGCTATATCTACAGGGCTGGGCTATATCTACAGGGCTGGGCTATATCTACAGGGGTGGGCTATATCTACAGGGGTGTGCTATATCTACAGGGGGGCTATATCTACAGGGGGGGCTATCTATGGAGCACCATATACAGGGGTGGGCTATATCTACAGGGGGCTATATACTATATAGCCCCCCCTGTAGCTATAGCCCACCCCTGTATATGGTGCTCCATAGATAGCCCACCCCAGTATATAGCCCCCCCCTGTAGATATAGCCCCCCTGTATATAGCCCAGCCCTGTAGATATGGTCCCCCTGTATATAGCCCACCTCCTGAAGATATAGCCCCCCTGTATATAGCCCACCCCTGTAGATATGGTCCCCCTGTATATAGCCCACCCCCTATAGATATGGTCCCCTGTATATAGCCCACCCCCTGTAGATATAGTCCCCCTGTATATAGCCCACCCCTGTAGATATGGTCCCTATAGCCCACCCCCTATAGATATGGTCCCCCTGTATATAGCCCACCCCCTGTAGATCTAGTCCCCCTGTATATAGCCCACCCCTGTAGATATGGTCCCCCCGTATATAGCCCACCCCCTGTAGATATAGTCCCCCTGTATATAGCCCACCCCTGTAGATATGGTCCCTATAGCCCACCCCCTATAGATATGGTCCCCCTGTATATAGCCCACCCCCTGTAGATATAGTCCCCCTGTATATAGCCCACCCCTGTAGATATGGTCCCCCTGTATATAGCCCACCCCCTGTAGATATGGTCCCCCTGTATATAGCCCACCCCCTGTAGATATAGTCCCCCAGTATATAGCCCACCCCCTGTAGATATAGTCCCCCTGTAGATATAGTCCCCCTGTAGATAGACACCCCCCGTAGATAAAGCCCACCGCGAGTAGACAAAGTCGTCCCCCCCCCCGCGTAGATACAGCCACACTTCTATTACAATTAAAAAAATAAAAAAATAAAACGATTCAAACTCACCTTATTCCCGCTCCCACGCCGTCCGGCAGCCATGGAGACCTGCTCTCTTCTGCGCAGGTCTCCAGGGGGTTGAACGCGGCGTCTATGAAAGGCACTGATTGGCTGGGCAGGATGACTTTCCCTGTCAGTCAGTCAGCGCCTTTCATCGACGGAAGCGTCACTGGTACAAAAGGTACCAGTCGCTTCATTCGTGGAAAGGAACGTGCCCGGTCATTCATTGCTTCTAATTGTACCTGTGTCCTTGCGACACAGGTACAATTATAGTGCAGGAGGAGGGGGCGCTGGCGCCCCCCTCTAAACTGCGCCCGGGGAACGTGCCCCGCCTGCCCCCCCTAGCTACGCCCCTACCTTCTTGTTCATCTCAAGAAGCAGAGCTGGAGGTGCTCGCTGAGGCCGGTAACCTGGCAAAAGGTAAGACGGACAACATTTACACTGACTCTAGGTACGTTTTTGGATCACCCACAATTATGGGCCCATTGGTAGTAGGAATTTTGTTGGCTCATCGGGTAAGCCAATTGAGAGAGCAGGAGATGACACACCTGGCAACAAGAGTATGTGCAGCCAGGTAACAGAAAATTGGCTTGTCCCTGATTCAATAATGCCACCACTAGGTTATTAGCAGCCTGCATGATGTGCGCACGGCATGACATAGGTAAAACAGCAAAGTTACCTATGAAAAGTGCACCCAGGCCATATTACCCGTTCCAGCGACTGCAGAACATACAACTACCCGAGGTAGGGGTGTATGAAAATGTGCCCGTATGTGTAGACCTGTTCTCATGGTGGCCTGAAGCCTAGCCAGTACCATCCCCACTGCAGAAGTTATGAGTAGTGACAGGGGAATAGTTTTTATCCCAAGTATTGAACTGGTGTTTGTACAATGATAAGATATGAGCAGTTCTCCAGATGTTATTCCAAAGTTAGTTTGTTTGAAAACGGTATTCAAGTAGTGTTGTGGGAATATTTAATACTAAGGTTAAGTTTTATGTAAAGTTCTGGATCAGCATGCCTTAGCATTAGACTATTGGAGGTATGCGTCAGTGTTATAACTTGTAAATGATAAACTCCTCAGTGCAAGTAGATTGCCATTGAACAATATTAGTTTTGCTGAGGATTGAACCAGCTGTTTGACAATAAAATTCTGTGCAGTATATATATATATATATACACACTACCGTTAAAAAGTTTAGGGTCACTTAGAAATTTCCTTATTTTTGAAAGAAAAGCACAGTTTTTTTCAATGAAGATAACATTAAATTAATCAGAAATACACTCTATACATTGTTAATGTGCTAAATGACTATTCTAGCTGCAAACGTCTGTTTTTTAATGCAATAACTACATAGGTGTATAGAGGCCAATTTCCAGCAACCATCACTCCAGTGTCCTAATGGTACATTGTGTTTGCTAACTGTGTTAGAAGGCTAATGGATGATTAGAAAACACTTGAAAACCCTTGTGCAATTATGTTAGCACCGCTGTAAACAGTTTTGCTGTTTAGAGGAGCTAAAAAACTGACCTTCCTTTGAGCTAGTTGAGAATCTGGAGCATTACATTTGTGGGTTCGATTGAACTCTCAAAATGGCTAGAAAAATAGAGCTTTCATGTGAAACTTGACAGTCTATTCTTGTTCTTAGAAATGAAGGCTATTCCATGCGAGAAATTGCCAAGAAACTGAAGATTTCCTACAACGGTGTGTACTACTCCCTTCAGAGGACAGCACACACAGGCTCTAACCAGAGTAGAAAGAGAAGTGGGAGGCCCCGCTGCACAACTGAGCAACAAGACAAGTACATTAGAGTCTCTAGTTTGAGAAATAGACGCCTCACAGGTCCTCAACTGGCAGCTTCATTAAATAGTACCCGCAAAACGCCAGTGTCAACGTCTACAGTGAAGAGGCGACTCCGGGATGCTGGCCTTCAGGGCAGAGTGGCAAAGAAAAAGCCATATCTGAGACTGGCTAATAAAAGGAAAAGATTAATATGGGCAAAAGCACACAGACATTGGACAGAGGAAGATTGGAAAAAAGTATTATGGACAGACGAATCGAAGTTTGAGGTGTTTGGATCACAGAGAAGAACATTTGTGAGACGCAGAACAACTGAAAAGATGCTGGAAGAGTGCCTGACACCATCTGTCAAGCATGGTGGAGGTAATGTGATGGTCTGGGGTTGCTTTGGTGCTTGTAAAGTGGGAGATTTGTACAAGGTAAAAGGGATTTTGAATAAGGAAGGCTATCACTCCATTTTGCAATGCCATGCCATACCCTGTGGACAGCGCTTGATTGGAGCCAATTTCATCCTACAACAGGACAATGACCCAAAGCACACCTCCAAATTATGCAAGAACTATTTAGGGAAGAAGCAGGCAGCTGGTATTCTATCTGTAATGGAGTGGCCAGCGCAGTCACCAGATCTCAACCCCATAGAGCTGTTGTGGGAGCAGCTTGACCGTATGGTACGCAAAAAGTGCCCATCAAGCCAATCCAAATTGTGGGAGGGCCTTCTGGAAGCATGGGGTGAAATTTCTCCCGATTACCTCAGCAAATTAACAGCTAGAATGCCAAAGGTCTGCAATGCTGTAATTGCTGCAAATGGAGCATTCTTTGACGAAAACAAAGTTTGAAGGAGAAAATTATTATTTCAAATAAAAATCATTATTTCTAACCTTGTCAATGTCTTGACTATATTTTCTAGTCATTTTGCAACTCATTTGATAAATATAAGTGTGAGATTTCATGGAAAACACAAAATTGTCTGAGTGACACCAAACTTTTGAACGGTAGTGTATGTATGTATGTATGTTTGTATATATGTATGTTTGTATGTATGTTTGTTTCAATAAAATGTTTAATGAGGGTTGTGTTGGGGGTGCTTTATTTCAATAAAATATTTTATCTATATCTTTTCTTTTAAACTTTTATTACTACCACTTTAGTAATGGCCGCTGTCTGATTGACAACGTCCATTACTAAGGCGGGGCTTAGTATTAGCCGGTGCAGAGCCTAACACTAACCCCCATTATTACCCCGGTACCCACCACCACCAGGGGTGCCGGGAAGAGCCAGGTACGATCCAGTACCCGACCATCTGATGTGATGGTTGGGCACTGGGGCGGCCGCAGGCTGGTATCATGAGGCTGCAAAGGCCCAAAACCAGTGGCCCTTCCCACCCTTGTAATGCTAGGCTGCTGCTGCTGCTGCTGCTGCTGCTGCTGCTGCTGTGTTGTATCTGGCTGGTTATGAAAAATGGGGGGGACCCCACGTCATTTTTTTCTATTATTTATTAAATTTTTCGGAAATATTTTTAAAAAAAGACGTGGGGTTCCATCCAATTTATCATAACCAGCCACATACAACACAGCAGCACCAACCTAGGATTACAAGGGTGGGAAGTGCCACTGGTTTTTTCTTTTCCCAAGAATTCTAAGAATACCAGCCTGCTGCCGCCCCCAGTTCCCGACCATCGCTACAGATGGTTGGGTACTGGATCGTACTCATCTCTTCCCAACAACACTGTTGGCAGCGGGTACCGGGATAATAATGGTGTTTAGTCTTAGCGTCTGCACCAGCTAACACTAAGTACCGCCTTAGTAATGGACATTGTCAATCAGTCAGCGTCCATTACTAAAGTGGTAGAAATAAAGCTTTCAAGGAAAATACACAGATATAGATACAAAATTTTATTGAAATAAAGTACCCCCAACACAAGAAGAAAGCGCCGTCATCTAAGTAGTCCTTGAATCCAACATAGTCCAACAACCGAACCTGTAAAAAAATTGGGCAGCTATGTTGGGCATTATATTGTATGGGGGGTATACATACCCCATATTAGCCTTATGTAATGGGGCACAGCAGACAGTAATCTTATATAGTATAAGATTTGTGTCTGCTGTGTACCTGTATCTAAGCCTAACTTTTTGTTGGCTTAGATACTTGATATAACAGACAGTGTCACCCATGTACCCTGTATGTAAGCCTACCCGATGTGTTATAAATTTTGTATTTGTATGTGCTTGTGTTTTTAGAACGTTTTGGTTGCTTGACTAAGTTTGGTTCGAGGAATACTTCAGTAACGCAATTTTTTTTTCTAAAGGGAGTGTAGTAACCAAATAATTATTTTTAAAAAAACTGAGATTTGATACAAATATTTTTAAAGTTTTGCTGTATTCTGAAAAAAAAAACATTAAAAAAAGGGACAGCACAAGGAATCATTTAACAAAAGAATGCCTCAGGCCTAATTTATATATTTTAATCAGGTTACGCTGGACCTATTGTACTACGTAGTATATTCGGTGGACTACTGCGATGATCTACGATTTTTGTTTAAATAAAATGGTTAGCGAGGATTCTGTGGTGGATTATTTATTTCAATAATTTTTTGGGGGAATATCTATGTTTTTTTTATACTTTATTAGCGCATGCATAATGTCAGTTGTCTTTTTGATGACGTCCATTAGGCTAGCAGTAAACAGCCATTACCCCGGTATCAACCTCCACTACGGTTATCTAGAAGAGCCTGGTACGATCCAGTGATGGTGGATCACTGGGGCGGCCGCAGGCTGGTGTTATTAGCCTGGGAATGGACAAAACCAGTGGTCTTTCCCACCCGTGTAATGCCGGGCTGCTGCTGCTGTGTTGTATCTCCAAACTGACGAGCTTGAATGCTTTGGAAGACTATTCCATCTCTAAGACTGTGAGTAACAGCTTCTCAGCTGAACAGACTAAAATTATGACAAATCATTCTATACTTGAAATCGGAAGACACTCTGAAAAGTGAATCCTTCAATAGCATTGACTGTCATTTCCTAAAACTGTAGATTTCTGAAAGTATGGCACCTATGGGTCTAAGGTCATTATTCAATACCCCGTACCCCACTGACACCGTGTTTAGCCACGATTGGTTACAATTTATGGATCAATGTTCCATAGGTTTTCTCAACAGATTACTTGACAAAAGAACTGTGATAAGCTCCAACCTTACAGTTGAAATTGAAAGCATTAGGGAACAACTCCTACCATACTGTGACCATCCACATTTTTATAAACTTGAAATATCCACAAAAAATTGACTGGACTGGTTTGACCGTGACCTAGTGTCCAAAAAACCCAAAAAATTGAGAAGAGATAGATCAGATTATTCATCTAATAGAATGGGTGATTGGAGAGCAGGTGTACCCTCCCTGGCTCCGTTGCCTAATCTTGTACCTGGATCTGTTCCATCCGAGCACTCTGAATCTTCCAACATTACCCAGACCTCCAAATGGCATTCACCGTTGGTCACCACTAGCAAATTGGGACCTATTAAAAGCGCTGTCTTTAAAAGGAACATCAGTTCCATTAACTTGCACCAGAACAAATATTCTGCCTCTAATCCTACCACCAGGTCAGACATTACCAATATTTGTTCCCCTTCGACTGACACAGACAATTCCAACACTAACAAACCATCTATCCCTAGTTCCAAACCGTTAGGCTTGGTTCCAGGCAACGTTTTCAAATCTTCTGAACTCAACACCCATCTCCAACGTTTAAACCTTCACATCACTTCCCCACCCATTCATTCTCCAACATCGCCCCTCTTCAATGATTCCAGAGATGACCAATTCCGAATAGATACCTTCCTCTTTACTCCAGCTTTCTCTCCATGAGATACCGGATTCCAACCCAGACATTGAACAATCTATAGCTAGCAATCTTAATCACACTGATAACCCACTGCTCCTGACAGACAACTCCTTTTCCACCATCTCTTTTTTAGAACTTCCGTCCCAGCTTACAATGCCCCCTGTCACCCAAGTATCTCTAACCTGAGACATCCTTCTCCCTATACTCAAGAGCCCACAATCCCAAAACATCACAAATTTTTTTCCAATGGTCCAGATTCACAACAAAAAGAAAGCTAGAAACAGATACAGAGGTTGTAGAGAAGGCAGAAGTATAAACCAAAATCCACATAGCGAAAGCAAAGAAATACAGACAAAAAAGTAATTTTTTTTTAACCTATCTAGTCATCAACTCAACCCGAATGAAATTGATTTATTATCTAAAGGTCTTTCCTTCTGTCCAACAGCCCCTCCAGATGGTTTTGAACTTTTCATGAACCTCAATAGATTTATCAGGAAATTAACAATATCACTCCACTTTGCCGTTTCTCCCTCAGCTCCACTCACTACACCTACAACAGGAACAGATCCAACCCCAATCACAGTAGATGTATGTCCCAAATCAAATTTTTACCACGCACACAACCGTGGGTCGGCTCTTGAAACTTTCTCATCCCTAGTGGGTAAGGATTTTGGTTCCCTGGGGAACCCTTCTGTCATTCATGATAATTTGACTATCTCCGAAAGGAGAGATATCAAATCTCTGAAGAACAATTTAGCTATAGTTATCCGTTCTGCAGACAAAAGGTGGGGAGATTGTTTTACAGGGTAGGTCCGATTACATCCATGAATCTCTTAGGTTGTTAGCGGACACCTCGTTCTACGAAAAATTGGAAATTAACCCCCTTTCTTAATACACCATTGCATACAAATCCCTTATAGAATTGGCCTTTAGTGATAACATCATTACCAAAAAGGAAAGGAATTTTTTGTCAGTTTCCTTTCCGACTATGCCTTTTATGTATCATTTGCCCAACGTACACAAATCACTAACCTCCCCCCCTGGGCGCCCCATAATTGCATGCATAGGATCCCTCACTAGTTAGCTGTCCCACTTTGTAAATCTACACCTCCAACTGTTTGTCTTAAAACTACCGTCTTATCTAAAGGATTCAACGCAGATGATTAGAGACCAGCGTAAACTCAACTCCGTACATAATTTGTCATCCCTCAGTTTTCTCACAGCACAACAACAACAAACATTTTAAGACAGTTGACGTGAATAGTTACATGGATTTTAAAAGCGCCCATTACCCTCCCTGGCTGAGAAACATTCCTTTCAGTCAATTCAGAAGAATTAGAAAAAATTGTTCCAACCCAAAACTTTTTAATTCAGAATGTGATATTTTAAAAAAACGATTCAAGGAAAAAACTTTCCAAGTAGTTTGATTAAAGGGGCCCAGATGAAAGCTGCTAGCCTAACCCAAGAGGATTGTATACGACCAGTGGTTAGGACTATTGACACTGAAAAAACCAACCACAATTTTATCATGACTTTTAATATGGGAAGTAGACGTATAACCTCTGTTTTGTGTAAACACTGGTATGTTTTAAAAAATTATCCATACCTGAAAGACATTTTACCAGACCTGCCAAAGATCACCTATAGAAGACCTCAAACCCTAAGAAATATTCTTGCCCCAAGTAAACTGCGTGATGCTAAGCATGTCACCTTAGTATGTTTCCCTCACTTTGTGGTTCTTTTCGTTGTGGTCACTCAAGGTGTTTTTGTTGTAATAACATATCACATAGAACCACATCATACACTTCTGCCGTCACTCTTGAATCCTTCCACATCAAAACATTCCTTAATTGTGGGAGCGACTATGTGGTCTATTTATTGACATGCCCCTGCAATCTCCAATATATTGGTAGAACAACACAACCCTTACTTACAGGATTAATAAGCACCATTCTAATGTGAATAATGGATACCTCAAACAGAGTGTGTCGAGCAATTGTGCACTAAAACATTACTGTAAATTGGACAATATATCCATTACACCCATCGAACAAATTCCTCCAGGTACTGCCGACAAATTCCCTCGCTTAAAACAGCTTATTGGATCTATAAACTAGCATGCTTACACCCTGAAGACCTTAACGATATCACAGAAACATCACTTGATTGATGTTAGATGGCTATTGTTGCTCAATCTTTATATAATTGTTTATTAATCAGGTATCATCATCACACTACAATTCTTGTACTTGATGTTGTTTTATAGGTCACTCTCACACATTATGTTCTTTAACCCCTTGAGGACCAAGCTCATTTTGGCCTTGAGGACCAGACTCATTTTTTCAAATCTGACATGTGTCACTTTATGTGGTAATAACTTGGGAATGGTTTTACCTATCCAATTGATTCTGAGAATGTTTTCTCGTGACATATTCTACTTTATGTTAGTGAAAAAATTTGGTCGATAAATTCATTGCTTATTTGTGAAAAACACCAAAATGTAGAGAAAATGTGAAGAAATTATGATTTTTCAAATTTTAAATGTATCTGCTTGTAAAACAGTCCCATATCTCTACTTTATGTTTGAATCATTTTTTGAACATCCTTTTATTTTTCTAGGATGTTACAAGGTTTAGAACTTTAGAAGCAATTTCTCACATTTTTAAGAAAATTTCAAAAGACTATTTTTTTCAGCGACGAGTTCAGTTCTGAAGTGGTTTTGATGGCCCTATATATTAGAAAGCCCCATAAAACACCCCACTTTGAAAACTGCACCTCTCAAAGTATTCAAAACAGCATTCAGAAAGTGTTTCAACCCTTTAGGCGTTTTACAGGAATTGAAGGAAAGTAGAGCTGTTGTAATACAATTTTTTCTAGGGCCACATGTAGGATATTTTTAAAAGCTGCAAAACCTGGGCAATAAATATTGAGATGCGTTTCTCAGGTAAAACCTTGGTACAGAAGGTTTTACCTGAGAAACGCATCTCAATATTTATTGCCCAGGTTCTGCAGTTTTTAGAAATATCCCACATGTGGCCCTAGTGTGCTAATGGATTGAAACACAGGCCTCAGAAGCAAAGGAGCACCTAGAGGATTTTGG
Source organism: Rhinoderma darwinii (assembly GCF_050947455.1). Classification (NCBI taxonomy): domain Eukaryota; kingdom Metazoa; phylum Chordata; class Amphibia; order Anura; family Rhinodermatidae; genus Rhinoderma; species Rhinoderma darwinii. The sequence goes on along the minus strand of NC_134693.1, from coordinate 69,595,507 downwards.
GGCCACCTTTTTTTTAGAATATATTTTAGGCACCATGTCAGGTCTGAAGAGGTCTTCTGGTGCCAAAACAGTGGAAACCCCCAAAAGTAACCCGATTTTCTAAACTACACCCCTCATGGAATTTATCTAGGGGTATAGTTAGCATTGTGACCCCACAGGTATTTTGCTATATTTATTGGAGTTTGTCTGTGAAAATTAATATCTACTTTTTTTCTGGAAAATCTTAGAAATTTCGCATTTTTGCAAGGAATAAAAGAGAAAAAGCACCCCAAAATTTGTAAAGCAATTTCTCCCGATTACGGAAGTACCCCATAAATGGTAATAAACTTCTGTTTGGACCCACAGCAGAGCTCAGGAGGGAAGGAGCGCCATTTGGATTTTGGAGCGCTGATTTTACTGGAATGGTTTTCGGTGCCGTGTCACGTTTGCAATGCCCTGGAGGGACCTAAACAGTGGAAACCCCCCAAAAGTGGCCCCATTTTGCAAACTATGCCCCTCATGGAATTTTTCTAGTGGAATAGTTAGCATTTTTTGCTGAATTTATTGGAATTAGTCTGTGAAGATGAAAAGAGACTTTTTTTCGGGAAAAACATAGAATTTTCTAATTTTATAAGAAATAAAGGAGAAAAAGCACCTCAACATTTGTAAAGCAATTTCTCCTGATTACGGCAATACCCCATATGTGGTAATAAACTGCTGTTTGGACCCACGGCAGAGCTCAGAAGGGACGGAGCTCCATTTGGATTTTGCAGCTCAGATTTTGCTGAATTGGTTTCTGGGGGCCATGTTGCATTTGTTTAGCCCCTGAAGTACTAGTACAGTAGAAATTCCCCAGGTGTGATCCCAATTTGGAGACTATACCCCTGAAAGAATTAAATTAGAGGTGTAGAGAGCATTTTGAGCCCTCAGGTGTTATATAGATTTTATTAGAATTGGGCCGTGAAAATGAAAAAATATTTTTTTCACATTTTTTCCAATAACCTGTAAATTGAGCTCATAATTTTTAATTTCCACAAGGAATACAGGAGAGAAGGCACCCCAAAATGTGTTACACAATTTCTCCTGAGTAGGGAAGTACCCAATAGGTGGATTTGGACACACGGCAAGGGTCTAAACGGAAAAAGCGCAATTTCGTTTTTGGAGTGGAGATTTTACAAAATTTGTTTTTGACGCCATGTTGCATTGCGCTGAGGTACCAGTACAGTGAAAACCCCCGAGAAGTGACCCCATTTAGGAAACTACACCCCTCAAGGAATTCATCTAGAAGTGTAGTGAGCATTTTGACTTGGTTGTTGCAGATTGAAAATTGCCATTTTCAACAGATATGCTATTTCAGTGCCCAATATGTTGTGCACAGCTTGTACCACTGGAGACAAACACCCCATAAATTGTTTTGCGGTTCTCCAGAATACGGTAATACCCCATATGTGGTCATAAACTGCTGTTTGGCCACACTGCCAGGCCCAGAAGGAGCGCCATTTGGCTTTTGGAGCGCAAATTTTGCTTGGTAGTAGTTTTGTTTAGTGTTTTACTGGTGTTTCAGTTTATAATGTGGGGGCATATGTAAGCTTGGCGGAGTGCATCAGGGTATATGTTAGCTGGGCGGAGTGTATCAGGGTATATGTAAGCTGTGCGGTGTACATCAGGGTATACGTAAGCTGGGCAGAGTACATCAGGGTATACATAAGCTGTGCGGAGTACATCAGGGTATATGTAAGCTGGGCGGAGTTCATCAGGGTATATGTTAGCTAGGCGGAGTGTATCAGGGTATATGTTAGCTGGGCGGAGTGTATCAGGGTATATGTAAGCTGTGTGGAGTACATCAGGGTATATGTAAACCGGGCGGAGTACATTAGGGTATATGTAAGCTGTGTGGAGTACATCAGGGTATATGTAAGCTGGGCGGAGTACATCAGGGTATATGTAAGCTGTGTGGAGTACATCAGGGTATATGTAAGCTGTGCGGAGTACATCAGGGTATATGTAAGCTGTGCGGAGTACATCAGGGTATATGTAAGCTGTTTGGAGTGCATCAGGGTATATGTAAGCTGGGCGGAGTGCAACAGGTCATAATAGGATGATGTAATAATGGGGTGAATGAATAATAAAATCACTCATCCATGGATAGTGACGTACGCTTTCAACCAATCCTTTATGCACAGGCCGGATTATTGGGTGCAGGAGTCGAACTTCTAAAGGGTGTCCGTGGTATTGTACAAAATAATGACTTCTTCACTAGCCCCATATGTAGCACAGACCCAGGGGCGTAACTAGGAAAGACTGGGGCCCATAGCAATCTTTTGACTGGGGCCCCCCTCCCCTGGGTGTCACACAACCCCCCCTTGTAGATAGTGCCTTTTTTACAGCCCCCTTGTAGATAACGCCATACAGCCCCCCTGTAGATAACGCCATACAGCCCCCTCTGTAGATAGCGCCATACATCCCCCTGTAGATAGCGCCATACAGCCCCCTGTAGATAACGCCATACAGCCCCCTCTGCAGATAGCGCCATACATCCCCCTGTAGATAGCGCCATACAGCCCCCTTTGTAGAAATCTACAGAGGGGGCTGTATGGCGTTATCTACAAAGGGGGCTGTATGGCGTTATCTACAAAGGGGGCTGTACGGCGTTATCTACAGGGGGGACTATGTATGGCGTTCTCTACAGAGGGGGCTGTATGGCGTTATCTACAGAGGGGGCTGTATGGCGTTATCTACAGAGGGGGCTGTATGGCGTTATCTACAGAGGGGGCTGGTTGGCGTTATCTACAGTGGGGACTGTATGGCGTTATCTACAGAGGGGGCTGTATGGCGTTATCTACAGAGGGGGCTGTATGGCGTTATCTACAGAGGGGGCTGTATGGCGTTATCTACAGAGGGGGCTGTATGGCGTTATCTACAGTGGGGGCTGGTTGGCGTTATCTACAGTGGGGACTGTATGGCGTTATCTACAGAGGGGGCTGTATGGCGTTATCTACAGAGGGGGCTGTATGGCGTTATCTACAGAGGGGGCTGTATGGCGTTATCTACAGAGGGGGCTGTATGGCGTTCCCTGCAGGGGGGGGCTGTATGGCATTCTCTATAGAGGGGGCTGTATGGCGTTCTCTACAGTGGGGGCTGCATGGCGTTATCTACAGAGGGGGCTGTATGGCGTTATCTACAGAGGGGGCTGTATGGCGTTCCCTGCAGGGGGGGGGCTGTATGGCATTCTCTATAGAGGGGGCTGTATGGCGTTCTCTACAGTGGGGGCTGTATGACGTTATCTACAGGGGGGGCTGTATGGCGTTATCTACAGAGGGCGCTGTATGGCGTTATCTACAGGGGGGCTGTATGGCGTTATCTACAGAGGGGGCTGTATGGCATTATCTACAGAGGGGGCTGTATGGCGTTATCTACAGAGGGGGCTGTATGGCGTTATCTACAGAGGGGGCTGTATGGCGTTCCCTGCAGGGGGGGGCTGTATGGCATTCTCTACAGAGGGGGCTGTATGGCGTTCTCTACAGTGGGGGCTGTATGGCGTTATCTACAGGGGGGCTGTGTGGCGTTATCTACAGAGGGGGCTGTATGGCGTTCCCTACAGGGGGGGCTGTATGGCGTTCCCTACGGGGGGCTGTATGGCGTTCTCTACAGTGGGGGCTGTATGGCGTTCTCTACAGAGGGGGCTGTATGGCGCTAACGCCACACAGCCCCCCCTGTAGAAAACGCCATACAGCCCCCCTGTAGAGAATGCCATACAGCCCCCCCTGTAGAGAATGCCATACAGCCCCCCCTGTAGAGAACGCTATACAGCCCCCCCTTGTAGGGAACGCCATACAGCACCCCTGTAGGGAACGCCATACAGCCCCTCCTGTAGGGAACGGCATACAGCCCCCCCCTGTAGGGAACGCCATACAGCCCCCCCTGTAGGGAACGCGATACAGCCCCCCCCTGTAGGGAACGCCATACAGCCCCCCCTGTAGGGAAAGCCATACAGCCCCCCCCCCTGTAGGGAAAGCCATACAGCGTCCCCCCTCCCAAAAAAATGCGACCTACAGTGTGTCCTACAAAAGACATGTATCCCCTATCCACGGGATAGGGGATACATGTGTGATCGCTGGCAGCGATAGGGAGAACGGGGGACTGAAAGTCCTCCGAAGTTCTCCATGACTAACCTCTGACTTCCGGCGTCTGCGCAGCTCAATAAAAATGAAAGGAGCGCTGGTCACACATGCGCACAAGCGCGACCGGCGCTCCATTCATTTCTACGGAGCTGCCGACACAGACCCCGGAAGTCTGAGGTTTGTGATGGAGAACTTCAGGGGACTTTCAGTCCCACGTTCTCCCTATCAATGCCAGCGATCACACATGTATCCCCTATCCTGTGGACAGGGGATACATGTCTTTTGTTTAATGGCAGAGCGGGAAGATACCTCCCTGCTCTGCCGTAGTGTTCAGTGGCGTCGCGCTGTAGCAGCCATAGCGGAGCCTCCGGCCATGGTGGGGGCCCGTGCCGGCGGGCGACACGAGCCCCCTCATGCCGCGGGCCCCGTAGCAGCCGCTACGGCGGTAGTTACGCCACTGCACAGACCCCAAAATGTCATCGTTTCCGCTGCATTTACAGGGTCTACCAGTGGGGGCTGCAAATGATGATGTGGGGTTTTAGGTGAAGAACTGCTGCACATATAAATTAGTCTGGCCCGTCGTTTTACATTATTTTGCATCCCAAGAGTCATAACTTTTTATTTTTCCGTTGACGAGCTGTGTGAGTGCTTGATTTTCATGGGACGAGCTGTCGTTTTTATTAGGCTATGTTCACACTGAGTATTTTGCCGAGTTTTTTGACGCGGAAACCGCGTCGCAAAACTCGGCAAAAACGGCCCGAAAACGCCTCCCATTGATTTCAATGGGAGGCGTCGGCGTCTTTTTCCCGCGAGCAGTAAAACTGCCTCGCGGGAAAAAGAAGTGACATGCCCTATCTTCGGGCGTTTCCGCCTATGACCTCCCATTGACTTCAATGGGAGGTAGAGAAAGCGTATGTCGCGGGGTTTTATGCCCACGGCGCTCAATGGCCGCGGGCGAAAAACGGCGTGAAAATCGCCACGAAAATCGGCGGGCAAAGAGAGGAAAATCTGCCTCAAACTTCCAAACTGAATTTTGGGGCAGATATTCCTCCTGCAAAATACTATGTGAACATAGCCTTAGTATCGTTTTGGGGTACATGTGATAATTTCATCAGTTTTTATTCCATTTTTTGTGAGGTGAGGAGACCAAAAAACAGAAATTCTCTCACTGTTTTTTTTATAAATTTTTAACGGCGTTCTCTGTGCTGTATAAACAACATGTTTACTTTATTCTGCGGTTTGATACGATTATGGCAATACCAAATTTATATAGTTTTTATATGTTTTACTACTTTTACAAAATAAAAAGACTTTATTCCAAATAAAATAATGTTTTGGTGTCACCATATCCTGAGAGCCATAACTTCTTTTTTCATTATAAGTCTACAGCAGGATTGTGCCTGAGCTAGTACAACGCCAAGAGGTGAGCTCAATTGACTTTCCTCTGTTTTATTCCATTATTTTTGGTGATCTGCACTATGTGGTGCCGTGCATTTTTTGCTTTCTTCTCTGAGTTCCCTGTTAGGTAGCAATGACACCTCTGATCTAAAATTTCCCTTGTAGGTAGGGTATCCTCACTTATGAAATACAGCAGGGTTGCTGGTCGGTGGTCCGTTCTTGTTGCACACTTGGGAGTAGCGAGGTTTTTTTTTTGTTAAAAACACAAATGTTTAAGAAAAAATTACAAAAAAATGTGCATAGTTAATTTTGGTTTTAGTTCGTATTTGTAAAATCCCCCATGTGAAATTGCCGCCGGTTTTACCTACTCTAAGAGTTTCAAAATATATCATACCTCCTTGGATTTTTTATTTTATTTATTCTTTATCCACTTTTCTGTCTCCCTTATTGGCCATAACAAATTATTATAATTTCTTCTTATTTTACTGACCAGCCCCAATGCATATTTAAAATTTGTAAAAAAAAACTAAAAATAAAACCAAACTAAGGGTATGTGCACACGATAGCAGGCATTTACGTCTGAAAAGACAGACTGTTTTCAGGAGAAAACAGCTGCCTCGTTTCAGACGTAAATGCTCCTCCTCGCATTTTGCGAGGCTTCTCTGACAGCCGTAAATTTTGAGCTGCTCTTCATTGAGTTCAATGAAGAACGGCTCAAATTACGTCTGAAAGAAGTGCCCTGCACTTCTTTTGACGAGGCTGTATTTTTACGCGTCGTCGTTTGACAGCTGTCAAATGACGACGCGTTAGGCTGGGTTCACACGACCTATTTTCAGACGTAAACGAGGCGTATTATGCCTCGTTTTACGTCTGAAAATAGGGCTACAATACGTCGGCAAACATCTGCCCATTCATTTGAATGGGTTTGCCGACGTACTGTGCAGACGACCTGTAATTTACGCGTCGTCGTTTGACAGCTGTCAAACGACGACGCGTACATTGACTGCCTCGGCAAAGAAGTGCAGGGCACTTCTTTGCAACGTAATTTGAGCCGTTCTTCATTGAACTCAATGAAGAGCAGCTCAAGATTTACGAGCGTCACAGACGCCTCGCATAATACGAGGAGGAGCATTTACGTGTGAAACGAGGCAGCTGTTTTCTCTTGAAAACAGTCTGTCTTTTCACACGTAAATGCCTGCTATCGTGTGCACATACCCTAAATGACAGGTTGTCTGCACAGTACGTCAGCAAACCCATTCAAATGAATGGGCAGATGTTTGCCGACGTATTGTAGCCTTATTTTCAGACGTAAAACGAGGCATAATACGCCTCGTTTACGCCTGAAAATAGGTCGTGTGAACCCAGCCTTAAAATTCTCACTATACCAAGAACCCCTGAGGGAGTGTCTATCTCATCCAGATTGCAAAAAGTTTTTTATCGATAAAAGTAGTAAAATATAAAAAGATCTATATAAATTTGGTATCACCGTAATCGTATTGAGCCACAGAATAAAGATAATTTGTCATTTTTACCGCATGGTGAAAACCGTAAAAATGAAACACAAAAAACAGTTAAGGAATCGCAGTTCTTTCCAACTTCAACCCGCAGAGAATTTTTTCTCAGTTTTCCAGTACATTATATTGAACTATAAATGGTACCAAAAGAAACTACACCTCCTCCCGCAAAAAATAAGCCCTCACACTAGTTATGGCTCTTGGAATGCGGGGAGTGAAAAATGAAAATGAAAAATCTAAATATGGCTCAGTCCCGAAGGTGTTTAGAGAAGGATCCGCTCATTAGGAACAGAGGTTATACATGACTAATTGCTTTACTTTAAAGAGGCTCTGTCACCACATTATAAGTGCCCTATCTCCTACATAAGAAGATCGGCGCTATAATGTAGGTGACAGCAGTGGTTTTTATTTAAAAAAAACTATCTATTTTCACCACTTTATTAGCGATTTTAGATTTATGCTAATGAGTTTCTTAATGCCCAAGTGGGCGTGTTTTTACTTTAGACCAAGTGGGCGTTGTACAGAGGAGTGTATGACGCTGACCAATCAGCCTCATGCACTCCTCTCCATTCATTTAGTCAGCGCATAGGGATCCTTTTAGATCACTATGTGCTGTCTTATACGAACACATTAACGATACTGAAGTGTTTAGACAGTGAATAGACATTCCACGGGATGTATATTCACAATCCCTGCAGTTCGTTACTGTTTCTGTGGTACTTACAGCAGAGCAAGCGTAATCTCGCGAGATTACGCTGCAGATGACAGGTTACAACGAGATTACGCTTGCTCTGCTGTAACTACCATAGAAACATTAACGAACTGCAGGGATTGTGAATAGACATCCCGTGTCTTAACGACAGCTGACACTCCAGTCTTGCCAGTCAGCGGACCATCACAGCTGATTTAGGCAATTAACCCCATAAATGCTGCAAGAGATTGCGTTCACCGCATTTAAGTGGTTTGAAGCACATCGGCAGCCCCCACGAAGTGATTGTGGGGGCTGCCGATGCTTATCGTGGCAATCGGAGGCCAGACAATGGCCTCCGGGATGCCATGCACGGAAGCCTCGGAGGAGCAGCCTCTGGCCGGTCCTCCGAGTCTTCCGGTCAGTGTGACTGTCACGTCACAATGACAGTTGGAATGCATTACACTACATAGGTAGTGTAATGTACTCCAGCAGCGATCAAAGCTACAAGTCCAAATGTCCCCTAGTGGGACAAGTAAAAAAAGTAAAAAAGAGTAATATTTTTTTTTTTTTCTAAAAGTGTAAAAATAAAAGTTAGACGTTAAATAAACAAAAAATGTTTTTTTTCCTATAATAAGGCTTTCATTATAGGAAAAAAATGAACACATTAAAAAAAACTACACATATTTGGTATCGCCGCGTTCGTAACGACCCAAGCTATAAAACTATAATGTTATTTTTCCCGCATGATGAACACCCCAAATAAAATCAATAAAAAAACTAAACCAGAATCGCTATTTTTTGGTCACCACCCCTCCCAAAATAGAGAATAAAAGGTGATCAAAAAGTCACATGTACCCGAAAATAGTACCGATAAAAACTACAACCCGCCCCGCAAAAAACAAGCCCTTACACAGCTTTATTTACTAAAAAATAAATAAGTTACGGCTCTCAGAATATGGTAACACAGAAAATACATTTTATAAAAAATTGCGCAAACGCTGCAAAATATAAAAAAACCTATATACATATGGTATCGCCGTAATCGTACCGACCCGCAAAATAAAGTAAAACTGTCCTTTATAGCACACAGTGAACGCTGCAAAAAATAAACTAAAAAACATTGTCAGAATTGCTTGTTTTTGGTCACCCAGCCTGCAAAAATATTGAATAAAAAGTGATAAAAAAAATCGCATGTACCCCAAAATGGTACCAATGCAAACTACAGATTGTCCCCGCAGCAAATAAGCCCTCACACAGCTCCGGTGGTGAAAAAATAAAAAAGTTCTGGCTCTCAGAATATGGCGATGCAAAATGTGAAGTGTTCCAAAATCGGATAAGATCGGGCGCCATTTATCAGTGCGACACCGGCCACACAACTATGAATTATTATTTATTGACCGCATTATTATACCCTCTTATTATGCCCTGATGTACTCTGCACATATTACATATGCCCCCACATTATAAACTGAAATACCAGCAAAACCCCAAACAAAACTACTACCAAGCAAATCTACACTCCAAAAGCAAAATAGTGTCCCTCCCTTCTGAGCCCTGCAGCGTGCCCAAACAGCACTTTGCGCCAACATATATGGCATCACCATACCCGGGAGAACCCGATTAACGGTTTATGAGGTATTTGTCTTCAATGGCACAAACAGGGCACGCTATCTGCTGTGCATTAACACCTTTGCGCACCAAGACTTAATAGCACGTCATGGTGCGGGGGTTGATGTATGGAGTGGGCTCACGTGCTGAGCCCTCTCCATACGCTGTGGGTGTCAGCTGTGTATTACATCTGACATCCAGGAATAACGGACAGGAACAGCGATCGTGCAGTTACAGAAGTCTGTAAATATAACAATATACTGCAATACATTAGTATTGCAGTATATTGTAACAACGATCCAATGATCGCTGGTTCAAGTTCCCTAAGGGGACTAATAAAATGTGTAGAAGAATCAAAGTTATTAGTAGTGAGAAAGAAAAAAAGGTTTAACCCCTGCCCGCCCAATCACGTACAGTTACGTGATTAAAACTGGTGGCTTAACGCCTTTTCACGTAACTGTACGTGATGGAGATGTAGCTGGCTCAGGAGCTGAGCCAGCGACATCACCGCCGGGTGACAGCTGTATGTTACAGCTGTCACCCTGAGGTATCGGCCAGGACCGGAGCTAGCCTCCGATCCGACCGATTAACCCCTCACATGCTGTGTTCAATAGAGATCGCAGAATGTGAGGAGTTTATAGCCACCGGCACCCCAGCAACGTGATCGCTGGGTTGCCGGTGGCTGCAAAGGCGATCGGAGGCCTAATACTTACCTCCCGGTCCGCCAGTAACGGAATCCTCCTATGCCCCATCGTCGGCGGGGCCCAGAGGCTTCCGGTACCAACGGCAAGATGGCGCTGGCTCAGCTTCCGGCTCAGAAGCTGAGCCGGCGTCATCAGCAGTGGATGTCCGCTGTATGTTACAGCGGACACCCCGATCTATCGCCAGGAACCGGAGCTAGCTCCAATTCCTGGCATTAACCCCTTCGATGCAGCGATCCATTGTGATCGCTGCATCCTAGAGGTTTGTAGCAAATCGGCAGCCTTGCCACGCGATGGCAAGGCTGGCGACTGCTACTATGGCAACAGGAGCCCTAACAATGGACTCCTGTCTGCCATTACGTAAGCTGATTATGCCCCGCCCAGAGGCGGAGCCTGATCGGCTTGCTGTCAGTGAACAACTGACAGTTCCAATACATTGCACTACATAGGTAGTGCAATGTATTAGAACATCAAACAAACAGTTGGATCTTCAAGTCCACTACTGGGACTAAAAAAAAGTGTAAAAAAAAAACTGTAAAAAAAGTAAAAATAAAAGTTGTAATAAAATAAAACACAATCGCCCGTTTTCCCTTATCAAGTCATTTTTTATTGAAAAAAATAATAAAGCCATACATATTTGGTATCGCTGCGACCGTAACGACCTAAACTATAAAAATATAATGTTATTTATCCAGCGCAGTGAACGCCGTAAAAAAACAAACTCAAAAACACTGCCATAATTACAGTTTTTTTGGTCACTGTCTTCGAAAAATTGAAATAAAAAGTGATCAAAAAGTCGCATGTATCCAAAAATGGTACCTATAAAATCTATACCTCGTCTCGCAAAGAACAAACCCTCACACAGCTCCATTGACGAAAAAATTTAAAAGTTATAGCTCTCACAACATGGCGACAGAAAAAAATACATTCTCTTTCCAAAAGTAATTTTATTGTGCAAAAAGTTATAAAAAAGTTCTATAAATTAGGTATCGCCGGAATCGTAATGACCCGCAGAATAAAGGTAACATGTAGTTTATAACGCATGGTGAACGCTGTATATCTTTAAAAAAAACTATGCCAGAATTGCTGTTTTTTTGTCACCTTGCCTCCCAAAAAAAGGATAACAAGTGATCAAAAAGTTGCATGTACCCCAATATGGTACCAATAAAATCTACAGCTCGTCCCGTGAAAAAAGAGCCCTCATAACACTACGTCTATGAAACAATAAAATAAGTTAAGACTCCAATAAGTCAGAAAAGTGAAAAATATCCAGTTGTGCCGGCCCGAGGGGAACATTTCTTCTGTTTCAAAAGGCGATGTATCAAGGCACTAAAATTAAGGAACCAGGAAGGGGAGGGTCCAAACATATCCGCTGGAAGCGAGGGCGCCCGTATTATACCAGGACAACACTTTCCCGGCAAAATTCCCCAAACTGCAAAGGTGTGGAGTGTGGACCAAAAGGGGGATAAGGAAGGACATTTATCAGTTGCGACACCGGCCTGTGTAGAAAGGATCGATCACAGCGTAACACACATCTATGGATCATTTTATTATTTTTTTTTACCTTATTATTATACCACCTAACTATGCCCCTGATATACTCTGCCGAGCTCACATATGCACCACATTATAAACGGAAACAGTGATACTCCAAACAAAACTATTACCAAGCAAATTCCACGCTCCAAAAGCCAAATGGCGCTCCCACCCATCTGAGCCCTACAGCATGCCCAAACAGCTGTTTACTTCCACATATATGGCATCGCCATACCCGGGAGAACCCTTTTAACAATTTTTGAGGTGTGTGTCCCCAGTGGCATAAGCTGGGCACGACATATTTGACAATGAAATGGCATATCTAGGGAAAAAATTTAATTTGTACCTTCGGCAGCGCAATCATTTATGGAAAAGACACGTGGGGTGAAAATTCTCACTACACCCCTTAATAAATGCCTTGAGGGGTGCAGTTTCCAAAATGGGGTCACTTCTCAGGGGTTCCTTTTATTTCACATCAAAGCCTCTGCAATTGTGAATCAATACTTTATATGTCGCCAAAATATGTCGCTTTATATGTCGCCAAAATAGGCCTCAATTTCACATGGTACTCTTTCACTCCTGAGCCCTGTCGAATGTCCAGGCAAAAGATTAGGGCCACACGTAGGGTGTTTTTGAAACCGGGAAACACTGCATAATAATTGAGAGCTGTCTTTTTATGGTGGCACAAGCTGGGCACCACATATTGGCATATCTATGGAAAAAATCCCATTTTCACTCTGCAACATCGAGTGCACACTAATTTCTGCAAAACACCTGTGGGGTTAATATGCTCCCTAGGTGAATACCTTGAGGGTGTTGTTTCCAAAATGGGGTCCACTTCTGGGGGGGATCCACTGTTTTGGTTCCACAGGGACTTTGCAAATGCAACATAGCGACCAGAAACCAAATGCAGCAAAATCTGTACACCAAAAGCAAATGGCGCTCCTTCCCTTCTGAGCCCTGCCGTGTGCCCAAACAGCAGTTTATGACCATGTGTGAGGTATTGCCGTACTCCAGAGAAGTTGCTTTACAAATGTTGGGGTTCTTTTTTTCCTTTATTTGTTGAGAAAATTAAAAATTTGGAGCTAAAGCTACGTCTTATTGAAGAAAAATGATTTTTTTTATTTTCACTGCCCAATTCTAATAAAATCTATGAAACACCTGTGGGGTCAAAATGCTCACTACACCCCTAGATGGGTTCCTCAAGGGGTGTAGTTTTCTCAATGGAGTAACTTTTTTGGCGTTTTCACTGTTTTGGTCCCTTAGGGGCTTTGCAAATGCGACATGGCCTCCGCAAACCATTCCTGCTAAATTTGAGCTCCAAAAGCCAAATGGCGCTCTTTCCCTTCTAAGCCCTGCCGTGGGTCCAAACAGCCATTTATTACCACATGTGGGGTATTGTTTTACTCGGGAGAAATTGCTTTACAAATGTTGCAGTGCTTTTTCTCCTTTAGTCCTTGTGGAAATTAGAAAAAATTAGCTAAACTTACATTTTCTTTGAAAGAATGTAGATTTTAATTTTCACGGCCTACTTCCAATAATTTCTGCAAAAAACCTGTGGGGTCAAAATGCTCACTATACCTCTAGATAATTTCCTCAAGGGGTGTAGTTTCCCAAATCGGGTAACTTTTGGTGGATTTCCACTGTTTTGGCACCGAAAGAGCCCTGCAAACCTGACATGGTGCCTAAAATATTTTCTAATAAAAAGGAGGCCCAAAATCCACTATGTGCTCCTTTGCTTCTGAGGCCTGTGCTTCAGTCCAGTAGCACGCTAGGGCCACATGTGGGATATTTCTAAAAACTTCAAAATCTGGGCAATAAAGATTGAGTTGCATTTCTCTGGTAAAAACTTCTGTGTTACAGAAAAAATGAATTTCTGCCAAAAAAAAATGAAATTTGAAAATTTCACCTCTACGTTGATTTAATTCCTGTGAAACGTTTAAAGGGTTAAGAAACTTTCTAAATGCTGTTTTGAATACTTTGACGGGTGAAGATTTTAAAATGGGGTGACATTTTGGCGGTTTCTAATATATAAGGCCCTAAAATCCGCTTCACAACTGAACTGGCCCATGTAAAAATAGACTTTTGAAATTTTCTTGAAAATCTGAGAAATTGCTGCTAAAGTTCAAAGCCTTGTGACGTCATAGAAAAATAAAAGGACGTTCAAAAAACGATGCCAATCTAAAGTAGACATACGGGTGATGTTAATTAGCAACAATTTTGTGTGGTATAACTGCCTGTCTTCCAAGCAGATACATTTACATTTAGAAAAATGCTAATTTTTGCAATTTTTCACAACATTTTGGTGTTTTTTACTGATAAATATTGAATTTATCGACCAAATTTTTCCACTATCATAAAGTCCAATGTCTCACGAGAAAACAATCTCAGAATCGCTTGGATAGGTAAAAGCATTCCAGAGTTATTACCACATAAAGTGAAATATGTCAGATTTTAAAAAATGGGTCTGGTCGTGAAGGCCAAAATGAGCTTGGTCCTGAAGGGGTTAACCCCTTCAGGACCCAGCCTGTTTTGGCCTTCAGGACACAGCCGATTTTTTCAAATCGGACATGTGTTACTTTATTTGGTAATATCGGAATGCTTTTACCTATCCAAGCGATTCTGAGATTGTTTTCTCGTGACTTGTTGTACTTTATGTTAGTGAAAAAATTTGGTCGATAAGTTCGGTATTTATGAAAAACACCAAAATTTAGAAAAAATTTGCAAAAATTTGCATTTTTCTAAATGTAAACGTATCTGCCTGTAAAACAGATAGCAATACCACTCAAAATAGTTACTAGTTAACATTTCCCATATGTTTACTTTATGTTTGCATCCTTTTTTGAATGTTCTTTTATTTTTCTAGGACGTTACATTCATTTCTAATACATGTTTTTTTTGTAACACAGAAGATTTTACCTGAGAAATGCAACTCAATATTTATTGCCCAGATTCTGCAGTTTTTAGAAATATCCCACATGTGGCCCTGGTGCGCTACTGGACTGAAGCAGTGGCCTCAGAAGCAAAGGTGTACCTAGTGGATTTTGGGGCCTCCTTTTTTTTTAGAATATATTTTAGGCACCATGTCAGGTTTGAAGAGGTCTTGTGGTGCAAAAACAGTGGAAGCACCCCAAAAGTTAGCATTTTGACCACACAGGTTTTTCGCTAAATATATTGGAATTAGTCTGTAAAAATTAAAATCTACTGTTTTTCTGAAAAAACATAGAAATTTTTAATATTTACAAGGAATAACGAAGAAAATGCACCCCAACATTTGTGAAGCAATGTTTCCCGATTACGGAAATACCCCATATGTGGTAATAAACTGCTGATTGGACCCACAGCAGGGCTCAGAATGGAAGGAGCGCCATTTGGATTTTGGAGCACGGATTTTGCTGGATTGGTTTTCGGTGCCATGTCACGTTTGCAACACCCTGGAGGGACTAAAACAGTGAAAACCCCCCAAAAGTGACCCCATTTTGGAAACTACACCTCTCAAGGAATTTATCAAGGGATATAGTTTGCATTTTGACCACACAGGTTTCTCGCTAAATATATTGGAATTAATCTGTAAAAATGAAAATCTACTGTTTTTCTGAAAAAACATAGAAATTTTTAATATTTACAAGGAATAACGAAGAAAATGCACCCCAACATTTGTAAAGCAATGTCTCCCGATTACGGCAATACCCCATATGTGGTAATAAACTGCTGATTGGACCCACAGCAGGGCTCAGAATGGAAGGAGTGCCATTTGGATTTTGGAGCACAGATTTTGCTGGAATGGTTTTCGGTGCGATGTCGCGTTTGCAACGCCCTGGAGGGACCAAAACAGTGGAAACCCCCCAAGTTACCCCATTTTGGAAACACCCCTCAAGGAATTTTCTAGGGGTATAGTGAGCATTTAGACACCACGGGTCTTTTGGAGAATTTATTATAATCACAATTTTTTTCCACTAAAATGTTGAATTTTCTAATTTTCACAAGGGATAAAGGAGAAAAAAACAACCAATTTTTGTAAAGCAATTTCTCCCGAGTACGGAAATACCCCACATGGGGTCATAATTTTTTTTTCATTAGAAATGAATTAACCCTTTCAGGACTGATCAATTTTTTTCTTTCTTATTTTCGTTTTTCACTGTCCACGTTCTTAGGGCAGATACAGACGGACGTTGCGTTTTTGCGCGCGCAAACAACGCAGCGTTTTACGCGCGTGTCAGCAGCGTGTGGCATGCATATTTTAACCATGTGTGCGTCTATTACGCGCGTAAGACATGCGTTTTTCCTGCGCGTGTAAAAAACGCACGCAGCTGTTCTGTTGACGCCAGCCTCAAAAAAGGCCAAGAATGCAACACCCCTGCTTGATATGTGCACCTGTGTTTATTCATTTGTGTGCTTTGGGTGTAACCAAGTGTTCCAACCAGTATTTGCGGTTACTTTGTATGCCACACTGCATTGATGCCACCTAGCTCTCTGGCCCGTGTCCTATTAGCATGGATGCTATCCCGGAGGTTTGGCCAACGCGGTAGCATTCTACGGCCACACCGGCGGAGATCATGTAGGATGTGGGTTCACCCATTAGTGGCCCAACGCACCTCTAAAGGGCATTTCCATACCCTCTTTGCTGACCTCCGTCGTCACCCTGAAAAGTTTTGCGCCTTTTGCCGCCTGTCTGTGCCTGCCTTTGATATGCTGCTGGAGCTGGTTCGGCCTGGAATAACCTATCAGGACACCAACATGTGACGCTGTATTTCCCCAGAGGAGCGTCTCCTTGTCACCTTACGGTATGTGCTGTTTTGTTATCCAGGTTACACATTCTTTTAGGTGCTTCATGTCCTACCTAACATGTTTGCTTTGTGGTTTGCTTTTATGATTTCCTGTAGATTTTTGGCGACCGGCAATAGCTACCATTCCCTTCATTTTGAATTCCTTCTTGGAGTGTCCACTATTTCCGGCATTGTCCCAGCAACCTGTGTGGTCCTGTGGCTGAGACTGAAGAGCAGCGTGATCCCTCAGCCTACGGCCCAACACTGGCTTCGAATAGCGCAGCAGTTTGAAACCGACACCCAATTTCCCCACTGTATTGGTGCACTCTATGGGAAGCACATCCGTGTGCAGAAACCGCCCCACTCTGGGTCTCGATACTTCAACTACAAGCAGTTTTTTTCCATAGTCTTGCTTACCTTGTCGGACTGTAATTTGTGCTTTACCATCGTGGACATCGGGTCCTATGGAAGCTCTGCGGATGCCCGCATTTTTCGCTCATCCAGAATGGGCCAGCGTCTAATGTCTAACCAACTTGATGTACCCGAGCCTAGCATCCTCCCTGGCACCAGCGGTCCACCCGTTCCTTATGTTATGGTTGCAGATGAAGGTTTTGCCCTCAGCAGACAAGTCATGCGTCCATATGCTCGGAGGGGCATGGATAACCGTAGGCGCATTTTCAATCAACGCCTATGCAGAGCACGGAAAGTCGTGGAATGCGCCTTTGGCATCATGACCAGCAAGTGGAGGGTCCTGATGACAGCAATGCAAATGTCGCCGTCAAATGTGACATGTGTGATCAAAGCCTGTGTTGTGCTGCACAACTTTACCCGCATCCATGATGCCGCTCATGATGGGGAATATATGGTAACATCTGCACCCACCACCAGCCTCGGCCAGGCTGCTCGGCCTGGGCAGCCACCGACATGTGGCCAGCGAGTGCGCCACCAATTTGCGGAGTATTTTGACAGCCAGCCTTGAGATGTAACCTGGCAGAACGTAGCCATTTGAGGTGTGGTGAAATTAGTATTATTTTCTCGAACGTCTGTTTATCCCTCTATTCCTTTTTTGTTTTGGGGGGGGGGGGGTTAGGGACTCGCAAAACTTGAGGCCAATTGACGTGGGTTGCGAGCTTAAGGCTCGGTAGGCGCTTGGAATACCCTTTTTAGAAGCCAATAATTCATGGACATAACATCCTCTTGTGTAGACAATGGATTTCCTGCCCTATATGTCAGCGCCCCTTTCTGGGTGAGTAAAGGTAGGTATGGGCAAACAATAACTATACTAATAACACCTCAGTTCCTGGTATTCCAAACCCCTTCCGAACAACGAAGAACTCAACGATGTGCTGGAGAAATGTCATACCGTCCCAACCTCTTACAACATGGCACTTCATAGCGGTAGAGGCTGTAGAAATGGTGAGCTAGGTAACAGAAGGCTTGTCCACACGGAAGTGAAATATATAAAACTTTAGCGTTTATGTTTGTGGCACATACACGCCATAACAGAAAAATACACACGCGGGAGAACATACCCCAACAAAAATTGGCACCAACATGATGCATATCCTAAACAAACATGGAAGGATTCCTAGGCTGTCATGGGTTTTTAGCATGTGGCCTTAGAACACACTCGCCCCTACAGATTCTGATAGGAATGGGGCGGCGAGCTGTAAGCAGACATTTCCGCCACACTCTGCTGTCCCCGGCCCTGATGAGGATGTTCCTGCACAGCATAGTGGGGGTGATACTGCGTTTGGTAGCCGTGAGGCTGCATGTGAGCCTGTAAACATGGGGCAGGTAGGGAGTATGGAGGGAAGTGACGGACAGGGCCAGGCATTGGAGCAGGGGAGAGGTATCTTGGGGCAGGAGGGTATTGCGCCATCTGCGAGAACACAGGGGCAGGTTGGGAGGGCCCTGGCAAATGGCCCCCCGCTGAGGGCATATAGACACTACGCCAGTGCTCGATAGATGTAAAGCACCGGCCTGGACTTAGCGGGGGTGTAGCACTGTCGATTAGCGACAGCATATTTGATTGCAGCCGCACCAGCCTATCCACTGGTACCCGCCGCATCAAAGGTGCCATGCTGCGACAAAAAAAGTAGTGATTATCCTCATCAGCAGCACGGCGCAGGTACTCCAGAACACGGGCGTCCACAAGTGCACCTGCGGGTGGGTTGACCGGGCGTCTGCGGCGGGGTGCTGCATGGCTAGGTGCCACTTGGTCTGGTTGCCCTGCTTCAGGCGCTGAGGCGACTGGGCCAGGATCCTCTCTGGTGGGCTCCGGGGTTAGGGTGACCAGGGGAGCGGCGGATTCGGACGCCTGGCTACACTCGGGCCGTGCCTCCTCTTCAGACGCATCCAGAGTGTCGCTAGTTCTAGAATATAGGGGACACGTCAGTTGAGGAACCCAATTTACTGTGAAAACACAAAGCTGCTTTGGCGTATCTGACATTTTTGGTAGGTGACGTTTGCAGAAAGGGCCAACAACGAGTACTTACGGTCGCATGTCCATTATTTCCCGCAGGAACAACAGCTGCTCATAATAAATGTAGCGGCGTTTTCTGGTGCCACCTTCTCCGCTGCGGCCGCCGGATCCATATTCTCTACGGAACTGGTCCCTTGAGCTGCGCCACCGTCTCTTTACATCGTCCACTGTATGATTAATAAAGAACACATCATTCAACAAACACACCAGATGTTACTGCGCACACTGACAGTGCATATAAACTACTGTACCACACGTCTACACAAGAACAAACCTAACTTGATGATACTATATAAAGATGCCACTGAACGGAAACGTTGCCAATGACAGGCATTGATTCACCAGGGACGCAGTAGCCAATATGGATGTCATTATACACATCAATGTCGACACACAGATATCCACTCACCAATGCGTTGGCGGTCACGGGTGCGGCTGTCGGCCCACTCCTGCTCGAACAGCGCTTCTGCTATATGCTCCCATGCTGCCTCCTTCACTGTGCGGTCATGGTAGGACTCCGCATGGGTGTTCCAGACCTCAGGACGCTCCTGAACTAACGCGATGAGCTTCGCCACATCCATCTGCCGAGGCATGCCTGCAAGGTGCTTGTGGTGCTGGAGCAAACGGTTTGGCCTCTTTTTGAAAACCTGCTGTCTAAGCTACTTCCTGCTTTTCTGCTGGTTTCAACTAGTTAGTTCAAACTCCTTAGCATAGAGACAACGTGTACTGCGTGAAAAAGCTGCTGCCACCGTATGACATGCGTGATTTTCACGCACCCATTGACTTCAATGGGTGCGTGATGCGCGAAATACGCTGAGTTATTGAACCTGTCGCGTATAGTACGCAGCGAACAAACGCTGCGCAAAAAACACGCACTGTTTGAACTGCCTCATTGACTTCTATAGTGCTGTGCGTGGCGCGCGGCAAAAACGCGGACTGCACGCGCGCAAATCACGCTCGTGTGAATCCCCCCTTAGAGCAATAACTTTTTTATTTTTCCGTCAGTAGAGTAGTGTGATGGCTTATATCTTGCG
Source organism: Rhinoderma darwinii (assembly GCF_050947455.1). Lineage (NCBI taxonomy): Eukaryota > Metazoa > Chordata > Amphibia > Anura > Rhinodermatidae > Rhinoderma > Rhinoderma darwinii. The sequence continues at coordinate 69,575,674 of NC_134693.1, read as the reverse complement.
GGAGGAGTTGTAGTTTCTATTGACACCATTTAAAGTGCCATAAAATACTGGGAAACTGAAAAAAAATTCTTTGTGGGCTGATATACGAAAAAAAATCTGATTACACTTTTTGGGGTTTTCGTTTTTACAGCTTTCGAAGTGCGGTATAAACGAAAACTTTACTTTATTCTGCAGCTCAATACAATTACGGTGATACCAAATTTATATAGTTTTTTTTATATTATACTACTTTTACAAAGAAAAATCTAATTGTTAAAATAAAAATTGTTTTGTTTCACCACATTCTGAGAGCTGTAACTTTTTTATTTTTCAGTTGATTGAGCGGTGGGTGGTCTTATTTTTTGCGGAACGAGCTGTAGTTTTTATTAGTACCATTTTTTGGTACATAAAAAGTGTTCCAAAAGTTGTAAGACAGCGATTTTTGCGGTTTAAATTATTTACGTTTTTTACGGTGTTCACCGTGCGAGTTAAATAATGGTATATTGTAATAGTTCGGCCTTTTAGGGATGTAGCGATACCAATTTTGTTTATTTTTTTACATTACTTTAGAAGAAAAATGGGAAAAGGTTTTTTTTTTTACTTTAACCCCTAGGCGCACCAGGACGCAACTGTACGTCCATGTGGCCAGTGTCTTAAGGCACAGGGACGTACAGTTACTGCGTGGTTCCCGGTGCACACTGTCGGCGACAGTGTGCACCGGGAACCGGGAGGCCAGCTGTCCCTGACAGCTGACACTCCACTGTATGCCAATCAGCGGCTTATTTCCGCTGATTTCGGCAATTAAAACCCTTGATTGCGGTGATCAATTGCAATTACCGCATTCATGGGTTTCTAGCTCATCGGAAGACCTCACAATTTCATCGTGAGGTTTGCAGATGGCTAGCATGGCGATCGGAGGCCAAGTAATGGCCTCTGTGTCTGCCATGTACGGAAGCCTATCAGGATCAGCCTCCTGATAGACTTCCTGTCAGAGTGACAGGACGTCACTGCCGTTCGCGATGCACACTGTCGATGTGACGGCGACAGTGCGGGAGGTCAGCTGTCCCTGAGAGCTGACACTCCACTGTTGCCGATCAGCGGCTCATTGCCGCTGATTTCGGCAATTAACCCGTTACATGCGGGGCTCGATTGCGATCTCCGCATGTAGGGGGTTTGTAGCACATCAGCAGCCCCCATGCAATTGTGGGGGCTGCTGATGCTTGTGATGGCACCCGGGGGTCAAACAACGGCCTCCGGGTCTGCCATGTATGCAAGCCTATGAGGATCAGCCTCTGGCTGGTCCTCGTAGACTAACTGTCAGAGTGACTGTAACGTCACACTGACAGTTGGAATACGTTACACTACCTAGGTAGTTTAATGTATTCTAGCAGCGATCAGAGCTGCAGGTAAAAAAAAGAAAGTGTCAAAAGTAAAGAAATTTTTTTTAAAAAAAAAGTTAATAAAAATGTTTTACAAAAGTGTAAAAATAAAACATTTTTTTTCTCCTATAATAAGTCTCTTATTATAGGGAGAAAATTAAACCGTTAAAAAACAGTACACATATTTGCTATCACCGCGTTCGTAACGACCCAATCTATAAAACCATAATGTTATTTTTACCGCACGGTGAACGCCGCAAAAAAAACCAAACTAAAAACAATGCCAGAATCACTAATTTTTGGTCACCACCCCTCCCAAAATATAGAATAAAAAGTGATCAAAAAGTCGCATGTACCCGAAAATAGTACCAAAAAAAACTACAACCCGTCCCACAAAAAACAAGCCCTTACACCGCTTTTTTCACTGAAAAATAAAAAAGTTACGGCTCTCAGAATATGTTGACAAAGAAAATAAATTATTTTATAAAGAAGTGATTTTATGGTGCAAACGCTGCAAAACATTAAAAAAACTATATACATATGGTATTGCCGTAATCGTATGGACCCGCAGAATAAAGTAAAATTGTCATTTATAGCGCATTATGAACGTCGTAAGAAATAAAGAATTTAAAACGCCAAAATCACTGTTTTTGGCCACCAAAGCTCTAAATAATATGTAATAAAAAGTGATCAAAAAGTTGCATGTACCAAAAAATGGTACCAATAAAAACTACAGCTCGTCCTGCCAAAAATAAGCCCTCACACCGCTCAATTCATGGAAAAATAAAAAAAAGTATGGCGTTTGGAAGGCGTGGAGTGAAAAACTAAAATGGAAAAGAAAAAAGGATCAGTCCTGCAAAGGTTAATTAATTTCTATTAAAAAAATAAATTATTACCACATGTGGGGTATTGTCATACTCAGGAGAGATTGCGTTACAAATTTAGGGTGACTTTTTCTCCTTTATCCCTTGTGAAAATGAAAACATTCAACATTTTAGTGGACAAAAATGTTTATATTTATTTTCACGGCCTAATTCTACTAAATTCTGTAAAAGACCTGTGTAGTATAAATGCTTACTATATCCCTAGAAAAATTCCTTGAGGGCTGTAGTCTCCCAAATGGGGTCACTTTTGGGGTGTTTCCACTATTTTGTTCCCTCCAGGCCATTGCAATCGCGACATGGCACTAAAAACCAATCCAGCAAAGTCTGTGGGGTCAAAGTGTTAACCCCTTCCCGCTCCTGGACGTAACATTGGGTAATGGTAGCTGTATTGTTCGCGCTCCATGACCTAATAGTACGTCTCGGGAGTAACGGCCGTCCTCCCGACACATACAGGAGCTGTGACAGCTGCTGTCTCGTACAGCAGCTGTCACGGCTCCTACAGCGGGGACCGATCCCTGTGTTCCCGCTGATTAACCCCTTAAAAGCCGCGTTCAATAGAGATCGCGGCTTTTTAGGGGTTAAGCTGCCATCGCTGGCCTGCTACACGATAGTGGCCGGCGATGGTGACTATGGTGACTATGGCAACCGGACACCAAACAAAGGCGTCCGGCTATGCCATCGACGGTAGCCTAGTGGGTCCTAACAAAGTCAGGACCCACTATGCTTGCTGTCAGTGAGTAGCTGACAGTTCTAATACAATGCACTACGCATGTAGTGCACTGTATTAGAATAGCGATCAGGGCCTCCTGCCCTCAAGTCCCCTAGTAGGACAAAGTAATAAAGTTTAAAAAAAGTTTTAAAAAAAATGTGTAAAAATAAGAAAATAAAAGTTTTAAAAGTAAAAATCCCACTTTTTACCTTATCAATCCTTTATTATTAGTATATAAATATTATATAAGTATATAAACAAACAAATAAACTATACATAATTGGTATCGCCGTGTCCGTAACGGCCTTAACTACAAAATTATTTCGTTATTTATCACGCACGGTGAACGCCGTAAAAGAAAATAATAATAAACTGTACCACAATCACAATTGATTGGTCACTTCCCCTCCCAAAAAATGGAATAACAAGAGATCAAAAACTCGCATGTACCTAAAAATGGTACTGAACGAAACTACAGTTCGTTAAGCAAAAAACAAGTCCTCGCACGGCTTTATTGGAAAATGGAAAAATAAAAAAGTTCTGGCTCTAAGAATAAGGTAACACAAAAAAAGTGAATGATTTTTTACAAAACGTATTTTATTGTGCAAACGCCATAAGACATAAAAAAAAACTATAAACATATGGTATCGCCATAATCGTATTGCCCAGCAGAATAAAATGAATATGTCATTTATAGCGCACGGTGAACGCTGTAAAAAAATTTTGAATAAAAAAACAATAGTAGAATTGCTGTTTTTTAGTCACCACGCCAACTAAAGATAGAATAAAAACTGATCAAAAAGCCGCATGCACCCCAAGAAAACTACAATGGATTCCTCAAGGGGTCTAGTTTTCAAAATGGGGTCACTTTTGGGGTGTTTCCCACTGTTTTGGCACCACAAGACCTCTTCAAACCGGACATGGTGCCTAATAAAAAAGAGGCCTCAAAATCCACTAAGTGCGCCTTTGCTTCGGAGGCCGGTGCTTCAGTCCATAACCGCAATAGGGCCACATGTGGGATATTTCTCAAAACTGCAGAATCTGGGCAATACGTATTAAGTTGCGTTTCTCTGATAAAACCTTTTGTGTTATTAAAAAAATGGTATAAAGAGGATTTTCTGACAAAAAAAATAATTTACATTTCACCTCTACTTTGCTCTAAAATCCTGTGAAACACCTAAAGGGTTCATAAACTTTCTAAATGCTGTTGTGAATACTTTGAGGGGTCTAGTTTCTAAAATGGGGTGTTTGATAGGGGTTTCTAATATATGGGCTCCTCAAAGCAACTTCAGAACTGAACTGTAACCTAAAAAAATAAATAAATTAGGCAATACATCGCTTCTTACATTATACTGATAATGAGCCGTGCCCACCCCAAGATGACCCCAGTTTTGACAGTTTGTATAAACGGAGACCCCTATTACACCGTTTCAGTGCCCGGTTTTCCCAAGCATACACCAACGAGAAGTGTATTTCTATTGATGAGTCCTTGGTACATTTTAAAGGGAGGGTTCAATTCCGCGAGTACCTGCCGGGTAAGAGGGCAAGGTATAAGCTGTGCGAGAGTGCATCAGGGTATACCTACAAATTTAGGATATATGAAGGGAAGGACAGCAGTATTCAGCCCCCAGAATGCCCCCCCCCCTTACTGGGAGTTAATGCCAAAATTGTGTGGGATTTGGTGCACCCACTGCTGGACCAGGGTTACCACCTCTACCTGGATAATATTTATACCAGCGTCCCACTCTTCAACTACCTCACTTCCAGAAGTCCTGTGCATGCGGCACTGCTAGAAGAAATATGAGAGGACTCCCTAAGACTCTGCTTGGGCAAACACTCAGAAGGGGTGAGAGCAGGGTACAATCTAGCACCAACATATTGTGTGTCAAGTACAAGGACAAGAGAGATGTCACACCAGTACCCATGTACCTGTACGAGGTACCAGTACAGAGACCCCCAAACCAGACTGCGTCCTGGACTACAATAGGTACATGGGAGGGGTGGACTTGTCAGATCAAGTCCTGAAGCCCTACAGCGCCATGCGGTGTGGTATAGGAAGTTGGCCGTGCACATCATACCAATGGCTTTGTACAATGTGTACGTGCTACGTCGATATGCAGGCCAGAGTGGAACTTTCCTGGAATTTCAAGAGGTGATTATCAAGAACCTAATCTTTAGGGACTAAGAAGGGGGGGGTCACCCAGTACTTCTGGAAGCGAGGCCACACACATCGTACCAGGGAAACACTTTCTAGGAGAAGTTCCCCAAACTGGCAAGAAGAGAAAAAGTCAAAAGAGGCACAAAGTCCGCTATATGAGGGTGGGATAAGTGAGGACACAATATATCTATGTGACACGCGTCCCGAAAAACCAGAGCTCTGTATGAAAGAGTGTTTTAAAATTTATCATACATCCCTTGGTTTATAATTTACCCCAATTTTACTTACCCTAATGTTCTCCCCACAGCTTATCCCCCCTCGTCTTTCCCCTATGGGCCCTGCTGCGTGCCCAGGCAGCTGATAACAGCCACATGTAGGGTATTGCTGTACCCAGGAGAACCCACATTACAGTTTATGGGGTGTATGTCTCCGGTCAAAATGCTCACTACACCTCTAGATGAATGCCTTAAGGGTGTAGTTTTTAAAACGGGGTCACTTCTTGCGGGTTTCAACTGTACTGGTACCTCAGGGGCTTCTGCATACATGACTTCGCACCAGAAAATCCCCAGTAGGTCAAATGGTGGTCCATTCCTTCTGAGCCCTCCCATGGTCTCAAACCACAGTTTATCACCACAAATGGGATATTGCGGCACTCAGAACAAATTGCGCAACAGAATGGGGTATTTTGTTTCTTGTGAAAATAAGAAATTTTCAGCCAAAACTACATATTATTGGAAAAAATTTATTTTGTTTTAATTCCCAGCCCAATTCAAATAAGTTCTGTGAAAAAACTATGGGGACAAAATGGTCACAACACCCATAAATTAATTCCTTGATGGGTGTAGTTTCCAAAATGGGGTCATTTCTGGTTGGTTTCCATTGCTTTGATACCTCTGGGGCTCTGCAAATGCGACATGGCACCCGAAAACCAATCCAGCAAAATCTTGACTCCAAAGAACAAATAGCGCTCCTTTCCTTCTGAGCCCTCCCATGGGCCCAAACGGCATTTTATCACCACAAATGGGGTATTGCCGCACTCAGGACAAATTGGGCTACAAAATGGAGTATTTTATTTCTTGTGAAAATAAGAATTTGAGCTAAAACGACATATTTTTGAAAAAAAAAATTATTTTTAAATTCCCAGCCCAATTCAAATAAGTTCTGTGAAGAAACTATGGTGTCTAAATGGTCACATTACCCATAAATGAATTCCTTGAGGGGTGTAGTTTCCAAAATGGGGTCACTTCTGGTGGGTTCCCATTGATTTGATACCTCTGGGGCTCTGCAAATGCGACATGGCACCCGAAAACCAATCCAGCTAATCTGGACTCCAACAAACACATAGCTCTCCTTTCCTTCTGAGCCCTCCCATGGGCCCAAACGGCAGTTTATCACCACAAATGGGGTATTGCTGCACTAAGGACAAATTGGGCAACAAAATGGGGTATTTTGTTCCCTGTGAAAATAAGAAATTTTGATCACAAATGACATTTTATTGGAAAAAATTACATTTTTTTAAATTTCACAGCCCAATTCAAATAGGTGCTGTGAAAAAACTGTGCGTTCAAAATGCTAACAACAACCATAAATGAATTCCTTGAGGGTTCTAGTTTCCAAAATGGGGTCACTATTGGGGGATTTCTGCTGTTTTGGCACCTCAACACTTTTTCAAACCTGGCATGCTGCCTAAAATATATTCTAATAAAAAAAGAGGCCTCAAAATGCACTAGGTGCTTCTTTGCTTCTAGGGCTTGTGTTTTAGTCCACGAGCGCAGTAGAGCCACATGTGGGACATTTCTAAAAACTGCAGAATCTGGACAATACATATTTAGTAGTGTTTCTCTGGTAAAACCTTCTGTGTTACAGAAAAAAAATGGAATAAAATTGAAATTCAGCAAGAAAAATGAAATTTGCAAATTTCACCTCCACTTTGCTTTAATTCCTGTGAAATGCTGTTTTGAATACTTTGAGGGGTCTAGTTTTTAAAATGGGGTGTTTCATCAGGGTTTCTAATACATAGGCCCCTCAAAACCACTTCAGAACTGAAGAGGTACCTTAAAAAAAAGGCTTTTGAAATTTTCTTAAAAATGAGAAATTGCTGTTTATGTTCTAAGCCTTGTAACGTCCAAGAAAAATAAAAGAATGTTCAAAAAATGATGCCAATCTAAAGTAGACATATGGGAAATGTGAACTAGTAACTATTTTGGGTGGTATAACCATCTGTTTTACAAGCAGATGCATTAAAATACTGAAAAATTCTATTTTTTCAAAACTTTCTCTAAATTTTGCAATTTTTCACCAATAAACACTGAATATATCGACCAAATTTTACCAAGAACATGAAGCCCAATGTGTCACGAGAAAACAATCTCAGAATCGCTTGAATAGGTTTAAGCATTCCGACGTTATTACCACATAAAGTGAAATATGTCAGATTTGAAAAATGGGCTCTGAGCCTTAAGGCCAAAACAAGGCTGCGTCCTTAAGGGGTTAACTACACCCCTAGATAAATTCCTTGAGGGGTCTAGTTTTCAAAATGGGGCCACTATTGGGGAGTTTCCACTGTTTTTGCACCGCAAGACCTCTTCAAACTCGACATGGTGCCTAAAATATAATCTAAAAATAAGCAGGCCCCAAAATCCACTAGGTGCTCCTTTGCTTCTGAGGCCGGTGTTTCGGTCAATTAGGGCACTAGGGCCACATATGGGATATTCCTAAAAACTGCAGGACCTGGGCAATAAATATTGTGTTGTATTTCTCTGGTAAAACCTTCTGTGTTACACAATTTTTTTTTTATTACAAATGAATTTCGGCAAAAAAAAGAGAAATTTGTAAATTTCCCCTCTAATTTGCTTTATTTCCTGTGAAACGCCTAAAGGGTTAAAATACTTTCTGAATGCTGTTTTGAATACTTTGAGGGGTGCAGTTTTTAAAATGGAGTGATGTATTTGGGGATTCTAATATATAAGGCCCTCAAAACCACTTCAGAACTGAACTGGCCCCTGTAAAAATAGCCTTTTGAAATTTTCTTGAAAATGTGAGAAATTGCTGCTAAAGTTCTAAGCCTTGTAACGTCCTAGAAAAATAAAAGAATGTTCAAAATACGATGCAAATATAAAGTAGTCATATGGGAAATGTTAATTAGTAACTATTTTGTGTGGTATTACTATCTGTTTTACAAGCAGATACATTTAAATTTAGAAAAATGCACATTTTTGCAAATTTTCTCTCAATTTTGGTGTTTTTCTCGAATAAATATTGAATTTATCAACCAAATTTTTCCACTATAATAAAGTACAATATGTTACGAGATTTGGAAAAAATCGGCTGTGCCACAAGGCCAAAACAGGCTGCGTCCTAAAGGGGTTAAGCTATAGGCAAGCGGGCCATCAGATGTTTAGTGCATACCTGCCATCTTCGTTTCAGCACCTCAGCTTGAGTCGCTGTTTACCACAGCGCAAATTCATACCGAGCCTAAGTATTCACCTCGGAACATTCATCTATTATTTGACGAATATACTGTAAGTTGATTACTAGTACACAGCAATGGATAGCCTTGCTGCTGTTAATATTTCTGCAATAGGCCATCGGGCATTTACATTTAAGTCTTCCAGACCCACATTTAATAGGGTTTATATAAAATCTGGTAAAATGATCACCCCCCCCCCCCCCCCACTACTGATATTATTGGAAAAGCTCTTTCCAGAATTTACCAACTTTTGGACAATGCCACCATACATGGCTTAATGGCATACATGTCCACACTGCTTCCAACATAAATTCGAGGAGCTTGGGTTCATATATGCCAATCTCTTTGGAGAAACGTACCATCTCAATTGCGTTTTTTAACTGTTCAATATGGTTGATACAACGGGTTGTTGCGCATCTACCATTCAAAATCTTTCCTCCATTGTGCTACCGAAATGTTCACCTGTAGGTCCCATTCCCATTTTAGCATATACGGAAGCTTCTCCGTAGGCTCAGGCCTATTTAATGAACGATTAATAATGGATAAACCTTATTTATGCCCTATTTTACATAAAAGAAACTGCTGTATAAATGATGACTCTAAGGCTGGGTTCACACAACCTATTTTCAGTCTTGTGGAGGCGTTTCACGCCTCGATTTACGTCTGAAAAAACGCCTCCAATCCGTCGGCAAACATCTGCCCATTACTTTCAATAGGTCTTACGATGTACTGTGCCGACGACCTGTCATTTTTCGCGTCGCTGTCAAAAGACAGCGCGTAAAATAATGAAGAACAGCTCCAAATTACGTCCGTAATAGACGCCCCGCAAAACGCGAGTACATGCAATTACATCTGAAATTCAGGAGCTGTTTTCTCATGAAAACAGCTCCGTAATTTCATACGTAAATGCAGTTATCGTGTGCACATACCCTTATTCTACTAGCAGTCTTACTTTCTGAGAATAATTAGCATGTAGAAAACATCTCATCTGCAAAAATTGATAAAATGCTAATATAGGAGGACTCCTATTCCGCATCAACTCTTTATAGGATCTCAACTGTATCCCATCATATGTAATGAGACAAATGAAATTGCGGCACCCACAAATTTGGCATATATTCTATTACTTGACCCTGACTTTTCTCCCGCTCTGATTTGCTACTACGTACTCCCCTGGTTTGATTCGGCTCGTTCACCACTGCTTGTTGCTCACGGTGTCTCCGTGGGCACCTGCCCCAACCCCCCCTCCTTGCTTCTGTGTGCCCTTTTCGTGTGTTGTCTGTCTTGCACTTACTGAGCGTAGGGACCGTCGCCCAGTTGTACGCCGTCACTTAGGACGGGCCGTGCAAATAGGCAGGGACTGAGTTGTGGGTAGATTAGGGCTCACCTGTCCATCTCCCTACCCCGATTCATTATAAGTACAAGGGAGGACATAGCAGATTGCAGGTTACAACCTGTTTTGCGCTAGGAACAGCGCTTCTTCTGACCTGAAACATCATTGCTGGCGGCGTTCTTTTAACCCCTTAATTGACCAGCCTATTTTAGACCTTAATGACCAAGCCATTTTTTACGTTTTTTCATCGTCTCATTCAAAGAGCTATAACCTTTATATTTTTGCGTCGACATAGCTGTATAAGGTCTTGTTTTTTGCGGGACAAGTTGTAATTTTTGATAGCACCATTTTGGGGTACATATAATTTATGGATTAACTTTTATTAACTTTTTTTTGGGGGGAATAGAAAAAAAACAGCAATTTCGCCACACTTTTTTGCATCCTAAATTTACGCCGTTTACCGTGTGGTATAAATAACACAATAACTTTATTCAGTGGGTTGTTGCGATTGCAACGATACCAAATTTGTATAGTTTTTGTATGTTTTACTACTTTTACACAGTGAAAACACTTTTTTTTCAAAGTTATTTGTTTTTGTGGCTCCATATTTGAAGAGCCGTAACGGTTTTATTTTTTCGCCGATGCAATTGTAGGAGGGCTTTTTTTTTGCGGGACAACTTGTCATTTTTATCGGTACCATTTTGGAGTAGATGTGACTTTTTGATCTCTTTTTAATCACATTTTATTTAAGGCTGGATTAAAAGAAAACAGCTTTGTTTGCATGTTTTTTTATTTTATTTTTTACGACGTTCACCGTGCGGGTTAACTTATGTAATAACTTTATAGTCGGGGTCGTTACGGACGTGGCGATACCAAATATGTGTAACTTTTTTACCTAATTTTGTTTGTCAATAATAAAGAAGTTTGTAAGGGGGAGAAAAAAAAAAAAAATTTCACTTTTTTTTTCACTTTTTTTAAACTTTTTTACTAGTCCCACCAGGGGACTTCAGTATGCGATCCTACGATCACATTTATAATACACTGCAATACTTCTGTATTGCAGTGTATTATGCCTGTCCGTGTAAAACGGACAGGCATCTGCTAGGCCATGCCTCCGGCATGACCTCGCAGGCATTCACTACAGGCAGACCTGGGGGCCTTTATTAGGCCCCAGGCTGCCATTGGAGACACAGACACTCTGTGATCTTAACACCGGGTGCCGGTGGGGTGAGAGGGAGTTCCCCCCCTCTCTCCAAAACAACTCAGATGCGGCGCACGCTATTGAGCGCCACATCTGAGGGGTTAAACGGGTGAGATCGATACTAATATCGATCTCACACGTTCGAGGAGGGATGCCCCCTGCCCTCAGCTACCTTTGGTAGCTGAGAGCAGGGAGATTTGACAACTCCCTGCTCTGTTTACTCATTCTGATGCAGTGACGTAAAAAGACTATTGCATCGGAATAAAGCCCGTTAGTGACCGACGTAAAAACACTATGGGGCGGTCACTAACGGGTTAAACTACCGTCAGCTGCAACTTCCTTAGTAACGCGTGTAGCAACAGTGAACATACCCCTTTATGCTAATTAAAACCGAGTTCAGGAAAGCCTCATTACGTCACAACAGGGCGGGTTCTTGAAGTTCCACATGATCAACTCGTATAAGCCGCTGGAGAGAAATAATTTATTTTGTAGCGACGTGGAAACCATAACCCAGACATACATAATGAAGTGAGTATACTCTCTTTTAGAAATAGGATAGGGCAGAAACATGAACCATCCTGGTTGGGACGTAATATATGTTACAAAATGTTTATTCTCCCAAAAATTTTGTATTTTTTGCGCACTTTATCTGTTTCCATCCCATCCTCCCTTCTTATGAAGTTTCAAAAACAACTTAGAACATTTATTTGGGGAGGTCGATATTCGAGAATAGCTGCATCCACCCTGATGGTGAATGGTCGTAGAGGGGGCCTGGGAATGCCCAACATTCTGTCCTACCATAAAGCATTGATAGTTAAACAATTATGTACATGGATTTACCCAAGCTCACTTTCTAATTGGACCTCCATAGAGGAAAATCTTACTGGCAGTAAATCACTTTGTAATGTCCTTTTGGCTTATGATGTTAAACAATGCCTTTCCCTTCCCATAGCGCCATTGGTAAAGGGTTCTGTACAAGCTTGGCTTTCTCTTCTTTCAACCACCTCTACTACTGCTAGGGGGGATCATGTTCCCATACCTTTGGCTGTTCTTGAATTGCTAATCCCAAGTTTGAAGGTGCAGACCTGGGTGGGTTGTGGTATCAATTATGTCTCAGAGTTATTCAACGGAGATAGTATTAGATCATTCTCAGATTTAGTGGCTACACATCAGATCCCTCACAGTAAATTGTTGAGGTATGTGCAGGTCGCATCTTACTTAGCTGATTTTCCTGTTACTATGGTTTCTTTGCCGCAATTTATATGTATTCATCTCTCTGATCCTAGCAAAGGGGTCTTAAACTTTACTAAGCGTATATATGACTGCCTTAATGGAGACGTGGAGATTGCTAAGCGGGCCCATTTTCTGAGTTGGGAGCAGGACCTAGACAGGATATTTACCATTGATCAATGGACTGCGGCAATTAAGTGGACTATGAAGTCCTCTTTATGCATGAATCTTTTGGAAGTATACCATAAAATGCTGATGAGATGGTACTATACACCTTCCAAGCTAGCTAGAATTTATCCCCACTCGTCGACCTTGTGCTGGAGAGGTTGTGGCCAAGCGGGTTCCCTTTACCATATTTTTTGTAAATGCCCTCTTATATTGACATTGTGAGTTGATGTGTTTCAACTTCTCTCATCACTTTTGGGTATTGCTATCACTAAGGATCCAGCTTTGGCTCTGCTATCTTTGGGAATAGAAGATCTTCCCACTAACTTTAGACGTCTGGTGAGACATGTGTATCTTACCACTAAACTTCTGATTGCCAAAAATCCTCCACGTCTCCATCTTGTAATGAGGTGATAGGGAGAGTATCTAACCATTGTGTTTATGAACGTCTCTTTTACCTCAGGAGTAATAGATATGTTTTCTTTTCTAATATTTGGAACCCATGGATACATCGTTTTGTTGACTGTAGAGATCAAGTACCTATGACAGCTTAATTCTCCTCTCCCTTCCTTTTCTTACCCTTTAATCCACCCTGCTTCTTTTCTAAGCAGGATCTTATGTTTATCTCCTTCATTTACTGGGGTTTGGACTTGTTCGTACCTGAGTAAGGAGAAGTCTCCTCCATGAGTCTTTCTCATGTGATCGATTAATATCGGAGTTCCCTCTCCTGTTGCTATTGATTTACAATGCTCTCTGAATCTAACGTACAAACACCTAATGGTTTTACCTATATAGAAACGTCCACATGGACAAAAAATGATATACACGACAAATTGGGTCTTGCAACTGATGAACTGCTGTACTTTTGCCTCCAAAATTCAGGATTTTTGCTTGGAGGTTAAATTTGCAATGGGTGCAATTGCCGCAGGGATGGTTCCTCTTTGGGATTAGCCTTTCAAGCCAACTTTCCCTAATTTCGGAGATCCTGCTATGGATCAATTTATCTTTTATCCAGTTCAGGACCGGACTATTTTGACCCTCCAAGGCAGAAACCGTTTAGCCATTTTTAGCACGCGTTAGTTAAATACTATAACTTTTTTATTTGTTAGGTTAGCGATGTGATTTTTGCAATGTTTTTTCCGTAGACAGTGCTGCAGGTTTCTTTTTTTATAATTTTTATACACAAATTTTTAGGCTTAAAGTTTGAAAATAATAGTAAAAAAAATAAGCTTTTTTAGCTTTCAGATATTTTTTTTTTTGGGTAAAAGCATAGTTTTACCCTAAAATAGACCTTTTATTTGTGATCGTCATTGTCTACTGAAAATTTTAATATGTTATATGTCTATATTAGGGTAATTGGCTCAGGGCTAGCGTTACGAAAATCATTGGCTGGGGGGGGAACGTTTTTTTTGGGGTGGGTATTTTATGTGTATTTATTATTACATTTTTTTTGCACTTTACTTTACTTTTATTTTTTTATTACTATGGTCTGTCCCTCAAAGGTCAGAAAAGACCTTTGGGGGACTTTATATTTTTTTTTTTTTTCTTTTACACCATCTTTTTCCACTGTAACTGGGGCTGCACAGCAGCCCCAGTTACAGAGGAAATCAGCCCTCTCATAGTGACTATTGTCACGAATAGGGCTGTGCTGGGTCTATTAAGACCCAATATATTTAAATAGGTATTACCCTCTTACAATTTTATATATAATATGCTAGAGTAATTCACACTAGGTGTACACCACCAATTGTCGATATATGAAAAAGGAACGGGGAGTGGGAAAAGTAGTGTGTTTTGTAATTACAAAAAAATAAAAAATACTTTATTATTAAATTTATATTAAAACAATGTTAGATGAAAAATTATGTTGTGCCAAAGTCCCCTAAATTGGCGCACTATGACAAATTATGTCTGATTTAGATTGCTCCGGATTGTAAAGGATATAAATGTGTCTAACCTCCCCCTTATTTAGTAATAGAGAGGAAACTATAATAGTCCCTAAACCAGAAATTGGGTTGTTAAATAATTGCAAATAACTGTCCCCCTCAGTGTCAATGATGAGACAGTCTGATTGCACATGAACCCAGAGGTTCCTTCAACGGGCTGTAAGTGAAGCCCAGCGGTGGAGAAACCCATGTATTAATGTGACTGTAATGGGTTACATGTACATGTGTCTTATATGAATAGACACAGCACAGCAGAGTTGCAACTGCTGCATACTAGGAACTGAACAGGAGAAGGGAATAGACTGGGCCACAGTCTGTAACGGGCGGCTGGTCCGCTGAATTGCCTTGGTAGTGATCTAAAGTATCTGTAAAATTCCTATCAGGCAGTATAATCACTTCCCCCCAGCTGATGTATACTAACAACCTAGCTGTCAGGGTTTACAACAATTTATGTGGGCTAGCAAATAGGCTGCGGTCAGCTGAGTATTTATGACAGCAGCAAAGAAGCCCCCCCCCCCGTCGGGTGTCTTTTAAATATCACCAATGTTAGATGCCAAACACTTTGCTCCGTACTGCTAAATAGCAGTTTAATGTTCAAATCAGCAGAATATCTGCTAGAGTTAGGGAACAAGCACGGCAATACTGCACGCCGGGCTGCCTGAGCAGCTCTTTGTGCATGAGTGCACGGAGCTGAGCTAAGTTTGAGACAGGATCGTACTCAAACAGCTGACAGCAGCTCGGCTCCTTGCAGCCCTCCCCACATATACGCGACTCATCGGGCAGCCTTATCTTGCACAGACAAACAAACAGTGGTAAAATATCCTTACTGCCTGTTAGGCAGAGTACTCACTGTTGCGTGGAGCTGGAGAACGCTGTCCAGGCGCGCTGCCTGTGTGATCGTTTGCCCGGGAGCGTGGCTGGCCTGTCAGGTCTCCTTGCAGGGCTGGAGACCTGAATGTAGCAGTAACGGCTCTGCTACATCGAGCTTTGACAAATAAGACAACACACACACAGTGTTTGTCTTTGACGGGGGCTTCTTTGCTGCTGTGTGCAGTCATAAATACTCAGCTGACCGCAGCCTATTTGCTAGCCCACATAAATTGTTGTAAACCCTGACAGCTAGGTTGTTAGTATACATCAGCTGGGGGGAAGTGATTATACTGCCTGATAGGAATTTTACAGATACTTTAGATCACTACCAAGGCAATTCAGCGGACCAGCCGCCCGTTACAGACTGTGGCCCAGTCTAATCCCTTCTCCTGTTCAGTTACTAGTATGCAGCAGTTGCAACTCTGCTGTGCTGTGTCTATTCATATAAGACACATGTACATGTAACCCATTACAGTCACATTAATACATGGGTTTCTCCACCGCTGGGCTTCATTTACAGCCCGTTGAAGGAACCTCTGGGTTCATGTGCAATCAGACTGTCTCATCATTGACACTGAGGGGGACAGTTATTTGCAATTATTTAACAACCCAATTTCTGGTTTAGGGACTATTATAGTTTCCTCTCTATTACTAAATAAGGGGGAGGTTAGACACATTTATATCCTTTACAATCCGGAGCAATCTAAATCAGACATAATTTGTCATAGTGCGCCAATTTAGGGGACTTTGGCGCAACATCATTTTTCATCTAACATTGTTTTAATATAAATTTAATAATAAAGTATTTTTTATTTTTTTGTAATTACAAAACACACTACTTTTCCCACTCCCCGTTCCTTTTTCATATGTCTATTAAGACCCAGCAGCAGTTTGCCACTAACGGCATCCCGGAAATCATGTGGCTATCCCGGCTATCTTCTCCTCAGGGTCCCCGGCAGTCACTGACTGCCTGAGACCCGACATTCAGCTGCCCGATCGCTCGGGTAGCAAGTTAAAACCTGTGCCGTAAATAGTCTATGGCGCAGGTTTTAAGGACCCTGACCGCTGGCTGTAAATACACAGCCAGCGGTCGGGAACCAGTGAAAGTAGAGCTTCTTCTAAAAGAGATCAAAGGCTTTTTTTATAGCTGCGTTTCTCAAACAAGAATCTCCTTCAATTAGGTGCCTGTGTCTAAAAATCTAATTTTTTATTATTTGGGTTTGACTCGTATATTTGAAAGTAAAAATGAATCTCTGTTCCTCTTTAGTTATATTATTTCTTTTTTTATAACTTCTCGATTTTAATAAAAATCGCATTGATTTTTCATAAAGGCAGTATTCATTGCTTTTTCTAATAAAGTGGAAAGCCACTTTTCAAAAGGCGTTTTTTTTTAAATCATTTGCCTGTATCATAAAGGATTCATTAGTATCATTTATATGTCTCAATCTTATAAATTGACCATATGGAATCGCTCTCTTGACGTGTTGAGGATGGAAACTATCGTATCACAATAAAGAATTAGTCGCAGTTGGTTTTCTAAAACCTTCTGTGTGTAAAGTATTTCCCAGAACTTTTAGTTTCACATTAAAAAAGTATAATTCCACAGGGTCAATTTTACTAGTGAATTTCATATTCATGTTATTCAAGTAAGTAACAAAAAGATTAACGATAATGAGAAGGGATGCCTAGGTGGAATAGGGATAGTGAACCAATAAATTGCACTAATGAATTATCTAGTTACGACTATCGCAATTTTTTTTTTTTAGTAGGGCTTGCCTAAAGCGCAAGGGGAAGAGATAACCCGCAGCTGTTATTTCAATTGCTAAGTAGATGTATCTTAATGTTATGAGTGAAATCTACTTATTTACTTGGAGAATTTCTTTTGTCAAGTGACTGATATTTATATGTGTTATGTTGTTTGTGTACTTGTCTGTAAGGATAAAATGAAATAAATATTAAAAAAAAGGATGTCAGCAGGCAGGGCATCTAGCATGGCCGCATTTTAACAAGGCGTCTGGTGACAGGTCGCATATACGGCCTCCATCGATGTGAATCAGTGCTGACACTCACACCTTGTTCACAGCTACATCTGTAATGTCTATGGCCGTGGACCGTCGTCCTGACTTACCCTCTGACGGCCGTGGCCATGGACGTGTGAGTTCTCGGCGGCATCTCCCTCCTGAGAGACGCCGGCACTCACTTCCTGGTCCGGACACTGTATCCCGCAGGGCGCGCGCGCCAGTGCCTGCACAGTTGCAAAAAATCTGTAATTAGCCCAGAATGCTGCTGGACTATAAAAGGGGCTCTGCTCTCTTGATCATTGCCTGAGCGTTGTTGTGTTACATAAAGTTTGTCATTGCAAATGGTCTAGTGTTTTCCAGTTCCCAGTGTTACCCGTTCCTGCTGCCTGTACCCTGTATCCAGTGCTACCGCGCCTATGTGCCGTCAAGAGTTGGAGTTGTGTTGTGTCTTCCGCTGCATCTATTGTGTCATACCCCGCCGGATGTCTGTCTACTGTCGGAGCCTCATCTTAGCCTGAATCTACCGCCTCTGTCTACATTGCCTCAGGTACCCTTTCTGGACTATAGACATTGTATTGTACCTGTTTGGCCAGCTGCTATTCCGCTATGCGGATGGCCCAGTGGGTCCACACCCTGCGCCGCGACAGTACACTCATGCCATGGACCCCGCTGGTCAATTCAAGGGCCTGTCACCCTCCCAAGCCATGCAGGCGGACCTGCAGGACCTGCGAGCATGACAGGATCAACTTCTTGTGGCAGTAGACTCCATGGCACAGCAGCTAGGGGCGCTAGCTGCTTCCTTCTCTGCACCTGTTCCAGCCTCTCCGACTGATGCCCCTGCTACACATCCTGGCAGCTCCGGTTCTGATCCTCAGTTCTCGCTGCCACTGCCACCTCGTTTCCATGGAGACGCAAGCACGTGCAGGGGATTTCTTAACTAGTGTCATATCCACTACACCCTGCACACCAGAGCATTTCCTTCAGATGGAACCAGGATCACCTTCATTATTTTGTTACTTGCTGGCAAGGCCCTTGCGTGGGCGAACCCAATCTGGGAACGACAGGGACCCGAGACTTCCAGGGGTTCGTGCGGTTATTCTGAACTGTGTTCGAGGAGCCTGGACGAGTCTCGTCGGCAGCTATTGCTATACGGAACCTTCGCCAGGAGGACACCTCCGTGGGCAAGTAAACCATCCAGTTCCGGACCCTGGCAGGAGAGCCGTCCTGGAACAACGAGGCATTGGTAGCTTCCTTCTGGCATGGACGATCATCTGAGATCAAGGACGAACTTGCTGCTCGGGATCTACCATCTACCTTGGAGGACCTGATTCTACTTGCCACCGGAGTGGACATGAGGCTCAGAGAAAGATCCCAAGAGGTTCGACAAGAGAGAAGGCTTTCTAGACTGGCGCCCAACTTCCAGCAACCCCTCTTGCCTTTATCTACTACTCCACCCGAGGTCCCAATGCAAGTGGATCGGCTTAACTTGTCTGTTCGAGAGAAACAGCGCAGGCGCACTTCTGGACTCTGTCTATATTGCTCTCCTCCAAGCTGTTCATCCCTATGACCATTTTCGCTGGCGAGAGGCCCCATCCGGTCTCTGCCTACCTGGACTCTGGCTCTGCATCCAATTTCATACGCCAAGACCTTGTGGATCTTCTTCACTTGCCCACACTGTTCTTCTGGAGAAGCCGTTAGTTGTTGTCTCGGTAGATGGACTGCCGCTGCCTGACCCAATATTGTCTGTGACCAAGCCGCTGAGGCTTCAAGTGGAAGCCCTTCACTCTGAGCTCCTCTCCCTGTTTGTCCTGCCCAAAGCCGTCAACCCCGTGCTGCTGGGTTTGCCTTGGCTCCGTCTACATTCTCCAGTCCTGGATTGGAACGCCGGAGAGGATCTCCAGTGGGGCCCTAAGTGTCTCAACTGCTGTCTGGGGCATATCCATCCACCTCAGTTTCCTCCGGATCAGTCATTGGCAGGGTTGCCTCCTTGTTACTCTCAGTTCTCAGATGTCTTCAACAAGAAGGAGGCGGAGACGTTGCCACCACATCGAGCGTATGATTGCCCTATTGACTTTGTTCCTGATTCGTCCCCTCCTCGCGGTAGAGTATACCCTCTCTCCTTACCTGAAACCCAGTCAATGTCTGCCTATATTAAGGAGACTCTAGAGAGGGGCTTCATACGTAAATCCTCATCCCCGGCCGGAGCCGGGCTTTTCTTTGTCAAGAAAAAAGACGGATCCCTCCGACCCTGCTCCGACTACCGGAGTCTCAACCAGATCACGGTAAAGAACAGATACCCATTGTCCTTAATCTCTGAACTATTTGATCGCATACGGGCGGCAATTTTTTTTTCTAAACTAGACCTGCGGGAGGCCTACAATCTAATCAGGATTCGTCAGGGTGACGAGCGGAAGACTGCATTTAATACACGTGATGGGCACTCAGAATACCTGGTTATGCCCTTCGGCCCGTGTAACGCCCCCGCGGTTTTTCAAGAATTCGGCAATGACATTTTTCGGGATCTCCTCTATGTCTGTGTTGTGGTGTATCTCGATGACATTTTGATTTTTTCCCCAGATCCAGTAACTCATCAGAGACATGTCAGCCAGGTTTTGCTTCGATTAAGGGAGAATCACCTATATGCCAACTTGGAGAAGTGCGTGTTCGAAAGAAAGTCTCTACCCTTCCTGGGCTATATCATCTCCGATCAGGGCCTCAAAATGGACCTGAGAAGGTAAAGGCTGTCCTGGAATGGCCATGCCCTCAAGGCTTAAGGGCCATACAGCCCTTCTTGGGATTCGCCAACTTCTACCTGCTGTTCATTCCCAACTTCTCCTCATTGACAGCTCCCATCTCTATCCTCACCAAAAAGGGCATGAATGCCAAGGTGTGGACTCCAGAAGCAGAGGCCGCGTTCAAGAGCTTAAAGAAGGCCTTCACGTCAGCCTCAATTCTTCATCATCCTGATGTGTCCCTACAGTTTTCGTTAGAGTTGGACGCCCCCTCTGTTGGTGCTGGCGCAATTTTGTTTCAGAGAGGATCGAAAGGCAAGACTGTGTTATATGGCTACTACTCTAAGCTGTTTTCACCCGAAGAGCTCAACTACTCGTTTGGGGATCGGGAGTTACTGGCCATCAAGCTGGCCCTGCAGGAGTGGAGACACCTACTAGAAGGCGCTGCTCATCCAATCCTGGTGTTCACGGACCACAATAACCTCACCTATCTTCAGACTGCTCAAAGGCTGAATCCTCGTCAAGCCAGGTGGTTGCTGTTCTTCGCTCAGTTCCAGTTTGAGCTCCACTACCGACCTTCCGACAAGCATCTGAGGGCCGATGCCTTGTCTAGGTCGTTTGAGACAGAGGACACTGTGGAGTCCCCACAGAATATTATTGACCCTGCATCTTCTCTGTCAACCCTCTGCAAGTTAGAGATAGTCCTCCAGGAAGGACATTTGTACGTCTGGCAGACAGAGGAAGAATCCTTCATTGGGGACACAGTTCCAAGCTGGCAGGTCACACGGGTACCCGTAAGACCCGAGACCTAATTGCCCATTAGTTCTGGTGGCCCACGCTGCCCAAAAACGTTATGGACTTTGTCTCTTCCTGTACGGTATGCGCAGTAAACAAAGTTGCCCATTCCAGACCAGCTGGTCTGCTCCAACCAATGCCTGTACCTGATGATCCCTGGCGACATATTGCAATGGACTTTGTTACAGATATGCCTCTCTCTGCTGGATGCAGTGTGGTCTGGGTGGTGGTGGATCGATTTTCCAAGATGGCTCATTTTGTTCCACTGACTGGCCTGGCTTCTGCTTCCCGACTGGCCGACCTCTTCGTTCAACACATCTTCCGGATTGCCTCTGCATATTGTCTCGGATCAAGGGGACCAGTTCACCTCATAGTTCTGGAGAGCACTCTGCGATCTACTCAGTGTAAAGTTGGACTTCTCTTCGGCCTACCATCCCCAGTCCAATGGTCAAGTCGAGAGGGTTAACCAGATTATGGAGAACTATCTGTGGCACTTTATCTCCAGACACCATGATGACTGGGTGCAGCTGCTTTCTTGGGCTGAGTTCTCTTATAATAACCATACTAGTGAGTCCACCACCTCCAGTCCGTTCTTCATTGTTTACGGCCAACATTCACGAATACCTCTTCCTGTCTCCACCATGTCCCAGGTACCTGCATCTGACTCTACCTTCAGGGACTTTCTACAGACCTGGCAGCAGACCCGATCTTCTATTCTGCTTGCGGTCGACTGATGGTTTGCCTATTGTGTACTATACAATACTTTCTCCTAACATGGTCCCACACTTGACCAATTTATTTAATGCCATTTATTTGAATAACACACTAGTCGACAGATTTTTTTTTACTCAAGCACAATCTTATTAGCTAAATCGCAAAGAGACCCACAACTATCTCAGTCTTATAGACCAATCTCCCTATTCAACCAAGACTACAAGCTGTTATCTAAAATATTGGCTACCACATTGCAGGCTGTCTTGCCCTTAACCCCTTCCCGACATTTGCCGTACATGTACGTCATGGAAAGCATTGACTTCCCGCATCTTGCCGTACATGTATCTTACAGCTGACATCCGGCTGTAACGGCGGGGACCGAAATTAGCTTCGATCCCCGCCATTAACCCCTTAAGTGCAGCGCTCAAACGCGATCGCTGCACTTAAGGTGTTTGCAGCTCATCGGAACCCCAGTAATGAAATTGCCGGGGTTCCGGTGGCTGCAATGGCAACCGGAGGCCTAATACTGGCCTCCCGGTCTGCCTAGCACCGAAGCCGGTCAAGATCCGCACGGCGGCGGAGCCTGATCGGCTTCCGTAGCTGCCGGCAAGATGGCGCCGGGTCAGGAGCTGATCCGGCGTCATCAGCGGTGGAAGTCAGCTGTACTGTACAGCTGACATCCACCTGTAACGGCAGGAACCGGAGCTAGCTCCGATCCCTGCCATTAACCCCTTCGATGCAGCAATCGAAAGCGATTGCTGCATCGTAGCGGTTACTAGCAGATCGCCAGCCCTGACAGGCAATCAGGACTGGCGACTGCTGTTATGGCAACAGGAGACACAATGGTCTCCTGCTCTGCCATTACGGAAGCCGATTTAGGCCCCGCCGGGAGGCGAAGCCTAATCGGCTTGCTGTCAGTGAATGACTGACAGATCTAATACATTGCACTACATAGGTAGTGCAATGTATTAGAAAAAAAAATATCTGACCGTTGGACCTTCAAGTCCCCTAGTGGGACTTGAGAAAAAGTGTAAAAAAAAGTATAAAAAAGTGTAAAAAAAAGTGCAAATAATGAAAGTTTGAAAACAATAAAAGTTTCAAGTAATCAAATAAAACACAATCCCCCTTTTACTCTTATCAAGTCCTTTATTATTGAAAAGTAATAATAAACCATATGTATTTGGTATCGCCGCGACCGTAACGACCTGAGGTATCAAAATATTATATTATTTATTGCACGCGGTGAACAGCGTAAAAAAAAACGTAAAAAACGTTACCAGAGTTTCTGTTTTTTAGTCACTTTGCCCTACAAATGTTAGAATAAAAAGTGATCAAAAAGTCGCACGTATCCAAAAATGGTACCTATAAAAACTATAGCTCGTCTCGCAAAAAACAAGCCCTCATACAGCTCCGTCGACAAAAAAATTAAAAAGTTATGGTTCTCACAACTTGGCGACTGAAAAAATACATTCTTTTTACAAAAGTAATTTTATTGTGAAAAAAGTTGTAAAACATAAAAAAGTGCTATAAATTAGGTATCGCCGGAATCGTACTGACCCGCAGAATAAAGTTAACATGTAGTTTATAACGCGTGGTGAACGCTGTATAAAAAAAAACGAAAAAAGCTGTGCCAGAATTGCGTTTTTTTGTTTACCTGGCATCCCAAAAAATAGGATAAAAGGTGATCAAAAAGTTGCATGTACCCCAAAATGGTACCAATAATAACTACAGCTCGTCCCGCAAAAAACCAGCCCTCATACCGCTACGTCTATGAAAAATAAAATTAGTTATGGCTCCAATAAGTCAGGAAATAAAAAAATATGCAGTTGTGCCCGAGGGGAACATTTCTTCTGTTTGAAGAGGCGATTTATCAAGGACCTAAAATTAGGGAACCAGGAAAGGGAGGGCCCAAACATATCCGCTGGAAGCGACGGTGCCCGTATTATACCAGGACAACACTTCCTAGCAAAATTCCCCAAACTACAAAGGTGCAGAGTGTGGACCAAAAGGGGGATAATAAAGGACGCCATATATCAGTGCGACACCGGCCTGTGCAGAAATGATTGTGTCACAGCGTAACACACATCTATGGATCATTTTATTGTTTTTTTTTTACCCCATTATTATACCACCTGACTATGCCCCTTATATACTCCGCCCGGCTTACATATGCCCTACATTATAAACGGAAACACCAGTAAGACTCCAAACAAAACTACTACCAAGCAAAATCCACGCTCCAAAAGCCAAATGGCATTTCCTCCCATCTGAACCCTACAGCGTGCCCAAACAGCAGTTTCCTTCCACATATATGGCACCGTCATACCCGGGAGAACCCTTTTAGCAATTTTTGGGGTGTGTGTCTCCAGTGGCATAAGCTGGGCACGACATATTTGCCACTGAATGGCATATCTAGGGAAAAATATAAATTTTGAATTTGCACCATCCACAGCGCATTCATTTATGGAAAAGACCTGTGGGGTGAAAATGCTCACTACACCCCTTAATAAATGCCTTGAGGGGTGCAGTTTCCATAATAGGGTCACTTCTCAGGGGTTTATTTTTATTATTTCACATCTGAGCCTCTGCAGTTGTGAACCAATACTTTGTAAATCGCCAAATTAGGCCTCAATTTTACATGGTACGCTTTCACTCCTGAGCCTGGTCGACTGTCCAGGCAAGAGATTAGGGCCACATGTAGGGTGTTTCTAAAACCAGGAAACCCAGCATAATAATTAGAGAGCTGTCTTGTTATGGTGGCACAAGCCGGGCACCACATATTGTCCACATATCTGTGGAAAAAATCCCATTTTCACTCTGCAACATCGAGTTCACACTAATTTCTACAAAACACCTGCAGGGTTAACATGCTCACTACACCCCTAGGTAAATGCATTGAGGGGTGTAGTTTCCAAAATGGGGTCACTTCTGGGGGGTTTCCACTGTTTTGGGCCCACAGGCGCCCAGAAACCAATCCAGCAACATCTGCACTCCAAATGGCGGTCCTTCCTTTCTGAGCCCTGCCGTGTGCCCAAACAGCAGTTTATGACCACATATGGGGTATTGCCGTACTCGGTAGAAATTGCTTTACAAATGTTGGGTTCTTTTTTTTTTCCTTTATTTGTTGCGAAAATGAAAAAATTTGCGCTAAAGCTACGTCTTATTGAAGAAAAAGGATTGTTTTTATTTTCACTGCCCAATTCTAATAAATTCTATGAAACACCTGTGGGGTCAAAATGCTCACTACACCCCTAGATTAATTCCTCAAGAGGTGTAGTTTCCTAAATGGTGTCACTTTTTGGGCGTTTTCATAGTTTTTTCCCCTCAGGGGCTTTGCAAATGTGACATGGCCGCCGCAAACCATTCCTGCTAAATGTGATCTCAAAAAGCCAAATAGCGCTCTTTCCCTTCTAAGCCAAGCCGTGTCTCCAAACAGCCGTTTATTACCACATGTGGGGCATTGTTTTACTCGGGAGAAATTGCTTTACAAATTTTGTGGTGCTTTTTCTCCTTCAGTCCTTGTGGAAATGAGTAAAAAATCGCTAAACCTACATTTTCTTTGAAGAAATGTTGATTTTAATTTTCACGGCCTACTTCCAATAATTTCTGTAAAAAAACTGTGCGGTCAAAATGCTCACTGTACCCCTAGATAATTTCCTTGAGGTGTGTAGTTTCCCAGATGGGGTCACTTTTGGGGGATTTTGACTGTTTTGGCACCGCAAGAGCCCTTCAAACCTGACATGGTGCCTAAAATTTATTCTAACAAAAATAAGGCCCCAATAATCCCCTAGGTGTTCCTTTGCTTCTGAGGCCGGTGCTTCATTCCAGTAGCACGCTACGGCCACATGTTGGATATTTCCTAAAACTGCAGAAACTGGGCAACAAATATTGAGTTGCATTTCCCTGGTAAAACCTTCTGTGTTATAAAAAAAATTGTACTAAAAATTTATTTCTGCAAAAAAATATGAAATTTGTAAATTTCACCTCTACTTTGCTTTAATTCCTGTGAAATGTGTAAAGGGTTAAGACATTTTCTAAATGCTGTTTTGAATACTTTGAGGGGTGAAGTTTTTAAAATGGGGTGACTTTTTGGGGGTTTATAATATATAAGGCGCTCAAAGCCACTTCACAACTGAACTGGCCCCTGTAAAAATGGCCTTTTGAAATTTTCTTGAAAATGTGAGAAATTGCTGCTAAAGTTCTAAGCCTTGTGAGGTCATAGAAAAATAAAAGGATGTTCAAAAAACGATGCCAATCTAAAGTAGACATATGGGGGATGTTAATTAGCAACAATTTTGTGTGGTATAACCATCTGTCTTACAAGCAGATAGATTTAAATTGGGAAAAATGCTAATTTTTGCAATTTTTCGCTAAATTTTGGTGTTTTTCACAATTAAATACTGAATGTATCGAGCAAATTTTGCCAGTAACTTAAAGTCCAATGTGTCACGAGAAAACAATCTCAGAATCGCTTGGATAGGTGAAAGCATTCCGGAGTTATTACCACATAAAGTGACACATGTCAGATTTGAAAAATGAGGCCCGGTCAGGAAGGTCAAAAGTGGCTAAAGAGGGAAGGGGTTAATGATTCATCCGGCCAACTAGGATTTATCACAAATCAACACTCCGTTAAAAATATACGAAGTGCAGTTGCAGCTACGTTATCCTCTAAGGAACCCGGCCAACTTCCCTCTATGCTTCGCAGCTTAGATGCGGAAAAAGCCGTTGAGAAAGTCTCATGGCCATTTTATTTTTATTTATTAAAACAATGCTTTTTTTATTGAGTATAACAGCTTTGCATTGCAGATCAATAGTTGTTTAGATAAAACTTTGGCTCGGTCTTCTTGTACTACAGTACTGTGCAAAAGTTTTAGGCAGTTGTAGAAAAATGCTGCAAAGAAAGAATGGTTTCAAAAATAGACGTGTTAATACTTTTTTTTTATCAATTAACAAAATCAATATTAGGTATGACTACCATTTGACTTCAAAACCGCACCAATTCTTCTAGGTACACTTGCACAAATTCATGGATTTTGTATGATTATAGTCAGGTGTATGATTAACCAATTATACCAAACAGGTGATAATGATCGTCATTTTCATATGTAGGTTGAAACACAGTCATTAACTGTAGCCGAAACAGCCATGTAGGAGGCTTGAAAATGGGTGAGAGACAGCAAAACTGTTCCAAAGTGCTACAAAGCTGAGGTTATGGAAGACCGTTTCATTTCACAGGTCCACCATGGCAAGACTGACTACAGAAACAAGACACAAGTAGTTATACTGCATCAGCAAGGTCAATACCAGGCAAAGATTTCAAAGCAGACTGGGGTTTAAAGATGTGCTGTTCAAGCACTTTTCAAGAAGCACAAGAAACAGGCAATGTTGAGGACCGTAGAAGCAGTGGTCAGCCAAGGAAACTTAGTGCAGCGGATCAAAGACACATCATGCTTGCAACATTGGAGTGTTTGTGTACTGCTGCTATAGCACCGGTGAAGACGATATCGCTCATTTATAATCTTTTGCAAGACTTGAGTACTGAGGTTCTTCCATCATTTGTGAAGGGGTGGGAAAGGGAGTTGGACTCTTCCCCGTCAGAGGCTGATTGGTCAAAAGCTTTCGTCCTGTGTCATAAATTCTCTATTTCGTGTAAAGCTCAGGAGACTAATTATCTTATCCCGGTGGTATAGTGTTCCGGGTTGCTGCATGCCTTCTATCCGACAGTGCCAGATGAATGTTGGCGTTGCAGGAGCACAGGTGGCACGATGTTGCATATAAGGTAGAAGTGTCCCTTAATCCATGCCTTTTGGACTAGAGTGGTGGACCTGATTCGTATAATTACGGGCCAGGTGTTGCCTAATTCTCCAGAGGTGTTGCTTCTTTCCATGCTCCCGGGTTCACTTCAAACATATATGAAAACTCTGGTTAGCTTCCTTTTGATTGCAGCGCGAACGGTTATACCGAGGCTTTGGAAGACAGCTCGTGCTACCACGATTACGGAATGATTCCAGGAAATATTACAACTACAGAGAATGGAGGAGGCTGTGCAGCTGCAGGATGGGTCTTCTATGCGAGTGGGCTTAGTGTGGAAGGGGTGGAAAGAGTTTTGTGAATCGGATGAATACTTATCATACGCTTAGGTTCTGACCTGGGGGGGGGGGGGTAGGGGTAGTGAGGGGGTGCCTTTTTTTTTTTTTTTTTTAACTTTTTTATTGAGTTTTACATATATCTTTAACATACATATAATATTATAGCAGAAATGGACAATACATCACATTATTCATACCCTGAAACTGGTACAGCTATGGTACATAGTCTTTCTTCCGCTGGTAAGTCCAAACTTTTCTAATTTATAGAGCTATTGCAGCTTTGGCAACAGATTACACATAAAAAATCAAAAACATTTAACACAGTAACTATGGTAGCCTGACCAATAATTCCTCATTTGTCTCTTCTCTTGTTCCATTTATGTCTTGCTTTCAATGTGTTCCTATCTGACTGTTTGATTCTGCTGTTTTTAGCCTCCCTAATGTCCCTTTAATATCTTCGATGAGATACCATTTAGTTTGTCTAAAACCTTCCATCGTTTTTGCTATATCGGATTCTGTCATTTGTTCTAAAAATGGCCTCCATTTTCTAAAAAATTTCACCGTCCCCCGTTCTTTGTGCCTCAGTGCTTCCATTCTGTCCGAATGTAAATATCCATGTAGTTGCTGGACTAATTGTTCCATCTTTGGGGTGTTAGTTTCCAACCAATTTTTCAGGATGCACCTCTTGGCTATAAGTATTATTATGTGCGCTAACGGTGGTATGCGTTGCAATATTCCCTCTTCTGCAGTGTCCAATAACGCTATTGAATGAAATAATAACAGGGTCGGGCTCAATGGAATAGTTTTACCCCATAGCTTCTTGATATATGCCAATACTTCCGTCCAATATCCCTGAGTAGCCGAACACAACCAGATACCATGATATAAGTCTGCGTGCGGCTGAGCACACTTTGGGCAGGAATGCATCCTATTTGGATTTCCAGCTGTGGGTGGTATATTAAAAGCATAAATGGCTGCATGCATCAGTCTAAATTGTGTCTCCCTCCACACTTCATTAATCACATGTTTTCTCACTGTTTGCCATCCCTCCAGTAATTGTTCATTTATATCTGGGCTTTTGAAAATACGTCTCCAATATGGGAATTGATTTTTATTTTCTAGTCTTACATAAATACCTTTCATTGCCCGATATAATTCCGACAGGGACTTCCTATGGGAATCTTCTCCCACTAGTGTATCAAAGGGGTTGTCTATTATTTCTTTTTCTAAATTCCCCACCAGCTTCGTACAAAAAGCTCTAATTTGCATATATTGTAGAAAATGAGTTTGCTGAATTCCATATTCACTCCCCAGTTCTGTTAGCGTCTTTAACCTTGGTTCCGTCCCATGCAATACATGTTCTACTGTGTCTATCCCTTTGTTTTTCCATGCCTTAAATAGACTGCTAGACTGCCCCGCCGGAAACCGGGCATCATTCCAAAGGGGCAAATACTTAGACAATTGGAAGGAAAGGCCCTGTTTTTTCCTCACTACCTTCCAACACATTATTGTGTCACGTAATATGACTGAGGACTTGACCTTTTTAGGTAGGTGTCCTAGCTTAGTGTGTAACAAAGCCCGGAGATCGTATTCTCCCGCCAGAGCCGACTCCAAGTTTCTATTCGAATAGTGGCTAGTTTTATGTATCCAGTTCAGGACATGGCGGAAAAGGCTAGCTATATTATAACCTCTCAAGTGTGGTATGTTTACCCCCCCTTGCCAATGATATCCCTGTAATTTTAGCAATGACACTCTAGGGCGCTTATTCATCCATATGAATTTCATTATAGCCGAATTGAAGGCATTTACATCTTTATGTTTTAGCAACAGCGGCAGTGTTTGCAGTGGATATAGTAATCTCGCAAAAGAAATCATTTTGACCAAATTACATCTCCCAAACATGGACAATGGTAAAGCCATCCATCTTTGTAGTTCTACTTTTATTTTGCTGAAAATGGGTTCGTAATTCAGTTGGTATAGCGTTCCTGTGCTCCGCCCTATATGTATTCCCAGATATTTTATTCGTGTTTTTGCTATTTTAATTCCCAGTCGCTGGAGGTTTTCGTCTGCTGTGTGATTATGATGTGTTAAACCTAAAAGTTCACACTTGCTTGTGTTAATTTTCAGTCCCGCATGTTTTCCATATTCCTGAATCACTTCAAATACTCTAGGCAAGTGCCTGGACGGTTGGGAAAGAAACAACAGAATGTCATCTGCAAAAACCGCTGTCTTAACTTCCACTTCGCCTACCTGGATCCCTGAGTATATCTGCCCTCGCTCCAGAACCCGTATCAGAGGCTCCAAAGCAAGGTCAAACAAAAGTGGTGACAAGGGACACCCCTGTCGTGTGCCCTTTGACAACTTAAACATTTTTGATCTAATGCCCGGAGTGCAAACTGCCGCTGTTGTATTATTGTATAGCGTTTTCAAATATACTCTGAATGCTCCTTGTATATTGAATTTATCCATGACCATATCTAACCACCTCCACTCAACATTGTCAAATGCTTTTTCAGCATCCAGTAACACTATCGCTGCCTGGTTGTGTGACTTTACCTCGGCCCTTATCCCGTCCATGACTCCCAATACCTTTCTTATGTTTGTCACTGCCGACCTGCCTTTTATAAATCCCACTTGTGAAGGACCCACCAATAATGGCATTATCTGAGCCAGTCTGGTCGCCATGATTTTCGAGATTAGCTTAAGATCCTGGTTAATTAAAGATATTGGTCTATAGGAGCCCGGCAGTAACAAATCTTTTCCCTCTTTGGGCAACACTTTTATATACGCCATGTTTGCTGCTATAGGAATGCCTTCTCCCATTAACAATGAATTGAAGTATGTTAGTAACGGAGGGGTTACCTGGTCTTGCAATATTTTGTAGAATTCCGCCGGGTAACCATCAGGTCCCGGCGCCTTTCCATTTGCCAATGTCTTAATCGTCTGCTGTAGTTCTTCCTGCGTGATAGGTGCATTCAATTCCCCTAATTGTTCCTGGGTGAGTGTGGGCATGGGGAGATTAGCCAAAAACTGGCTTCCTTGTAAATCCCCAGGTCCCGCTGTGGAAGTATATAGCTGCTGGTAGAATTCCTCTAGTACAGCATTTATTTTCTTAGGGTCTGAATGAATTTGGCCTTCCTTATCCTTCATTTTAGTGATGTGTGTCTGCGGTCGGAACCCTCTAGATAACCCTGCTAGCATCTTTCCAGCTTTGTTACCAAACCTAAAAAGCTTGGCTTCATAGAGTGATCTCCCGAACCTTTCTTTGTTTTCCATCCATGTCTCAAAATGTCTTCTGGCCTCTATCCATTTTAGCTTTTTTCCTGTTATAGGGTCAGCCAGAAAGGCAGAGTATGCAGCTCTAAGCTCGTCACTGCATTCTCTAAATTTCTGCTGTGTTTGTTTTTTCCTAAACGCTGCATACGATATGAGCCTCCCTCTTAATACCGCTTTCGCTGTTTCCCAATAAAGTGCCTGGTCAGTGACATGTTCTGCATTATCTATCGAATATTCCATCCACCATCCTTTTAACTTCTGTTGGAAATCTTCCTCCTCCGCCAGATGAGTTGGGAATCTCCACTGCGTGAAATCCCCCCTGGGATGTTTATCTATCAGAACCAGTCTCACTGGCGCGTGATCCGAAATTATCATGTCAGTGATGTCTATTTGATCCAAGTACTGTAATAGTTGTTGACTCATATATATGTAATCTATCCTAGACCAGGATTTATGGTATGGTGAGTAATAGGTGTATTCCCTATCATCTGGATGACTATATCTCCACCCATCCGTTACTTGTGTAATTTGCGCAAACTTCTCTAGAATACCATCTGTGCCTAATGCCGATGTCTGACTACTTCTCTTCCTATCTTCAGCCACACATTGCACTGAGTTGAAGTCCCCTCCCACTAACTTCATTGCACACGTGTCCGCTAGTAATGTCGTCTGCAGGGTCTGGAAATAGGTGCGGTTATTTGTGTTGGGTGCATATATATTATAGACACTGATCTCTCCCAATTGCGTGTCTAATAATAATCTCATCATGCGTCCCTCCGAATCTACCTCCTGTGAGCACATCGTTGCGGCAAGATTTTTATTTATTAAAATCAGGACCCCGGTTTTTTTTTTTTATCGCCGGAGAGCCGTATACCTGTCCCACGCAAAATTTTCGCATCCTGAAGAAATCTTTTTCCTCCAGGTGTGTTTCCTGGAGTAAGGCCAAATCTACCTTCATTTTACCGAGATGTCTCAGAACCATTGACCTTTTGTGTGGGGACAAGAGCCCCTTAACGTTCCATGTTACTACTTTCATATAGGATTCTTATGATATGTGCCTGTGTTATCATTTGATGTATCCTCATCCCCTAGGAGGAACCACTTCACAATATTCCCTTCCATATGGCTACCATTCCACCTTAAACTCCAATTACAAACCAACAATTTAACTTTTTTTGTTGTCTTCTGACAACCTCCCTTCCCCCTGCTTTTATTCCTTTTGACTTCACTTTTTTCTGCCATGTGTTCTTCTTTCACCTACTCTTAAATCTGTCCTAAGCAGCTTGACTTTCTTTATCACATACTAGATTAACATTTGTAACATAACATATCTCCCGGGTTCACAGCTATATATCTATACATCCCACTTTGTCATCCCTTTTTTTTGCCACTTCCCTCCTTAATTATCCCAGAGATAGATCTCGTCAACAAAATATATCTGGAGCTAAGCATCTGTATTACTCACTACTCCCATAAATCGGACAGTCCACCATTTTCTGGCTGTGTGCCCAGGTTATCAATGCCTCGGCGTCTGCGTCAGCCTTTTCTCTTTTGGCGGTTGTCCTTTCTGGTGCGACGTCTCTTGTTGCGTTCCACTTCTTGCGGGGTTGTTTTCTGCCGCGGTAGATCCCGGACCTTTGAGTATGTCCTTGTATACTGCTTCCGCTTCCCGATGATCCGTGTAGACTTGCAATGTGCCACTTGGCGTTGTTACTTTTAAAATCGCCGGGTACTGGAGCTGAAACTTCATGCCTCGATGATGAAATGCTGTGCAGATTTTGCTAAACAATTTTCTTTTCTTCGAAACTTCCGCTGAGTAGTCTCCATATAACAGAACTGTGACCCCATTTAATTTTACCGGCCCTCTTCTGGTCTTGTACTGACGTAACAGCGCTTCCTTGTCAGAGTAATCCAAGTAACGAACTATGACTTGTCTTGCCCTCTGCATCTGGCCTTGTGGCTGCGTCAGCTTTTGTCTGTCTGGGCCCACCCTGTGCGCTCTTTCCACCTTGCACGGACCATCCATGTTCAGCATCTTCGGGAGGTCATATTCACAAATGTTTTTTAAATGCGTTGCCGGCACTGTTTCTGGTATTCCCACCACCCGGACGTTATTTCGCCTTGATCTGTTCTCCAGATCATCTATTTTGGCCAGCATTTTTTCCTTCTCTGCTACCAGCTCCTGCAGTGTGCCATGAGTCTCTGCTGCCTCATCTTCCAGCATCGAGATTCGCTGTTCCACCTCATCTAGTCGTGTACCATGTTGCACAAGGTCCGCCTGTATCTCCTTCAGAGAGGCTGATATAGTACTGGCTAGGGTGTCCTGTATATCAGGCGTAATGCGTTTAGCCACTTCCATGGCCAGTCATTTGTAATCAATCTTCATCGAGGTCGAGGGCTCCCCTCCCCCTTCCCCCTCCGACATTTCATCCTCTTGTTCTGACGATGGGTGACTCACCGTCTGCTTATCTTTTCTGGTGACCGGTGGCATCGCTATGAGTGCTTCACAATAAATGTTTCTGTGTCAGATTCTATTTTTATTCCAGGTATATGAGCGTGTTTCTTGCCGTCTTATCTGCGCGCTAGTAACTCCTTCCGCCCAACCTGCAAGATGGCGTGGC
The DNA here is from genome assembly GCF_050947455.1 of Rhinoderma darwinii. Lineage (NCBI taxonomy): Eukaryota > Metazoa > Chordata > Amphibia > Anura > Rhinodermatidae > Rhinoderma > Rhinoderma darwinii. Next base: position 69,542,103 of record NC_134693.1, on the reverse strand, counting down.
CTCTCTCCTCTGTGCTGCTTCGGCAATTTTGGCGCCAAATCGCGTACTTCTTGGTGTCCGCTGCACCCCGCGCCGTGTCCCTCTGCCTTCCGTGCCCCTCTTCCACCTCTCCTCAGTCAGCACTGCTCGGTGTATGAGTTTTTCCTTTTTTGTTTTTGCTCTTTTAATGGCGTCTATGCCGTCTCACACCGAAGGTACCTTGAGGGTTGCTATGGCCGCCGCGCTGATGTCGGGACTCTTCCTCCACACTCCACGCAATCTGCCGGTGAGATGTGTGTCCTTCCCCGGTCAATACCGTAAGTTTGCTGGCTATGTCAGTCGATTTGGGTGTTGTAGGGCTGGAGAGCTCCTTTTCACTCTCCTCGCATAGCAGCGCCGGAACCGGAAGTGGTTCGGGGGGGTGCCTTTTTGATCATACTAGAGGGGTAGCCTGGCCGGGGATGGGGGTGGGTGAAGAGATAGTAGTAGCAGGAGTTATCTGGGTTTTGGTTTAATCTCCATTTTTTTTCCTCCTCTCTCTGTGAAGGTGTGTGTATTACAGAGCTGTGATTATGGGTGGTTCTGGTCGCCGTGGTGCTCACTTCCTCATTTGCATTTCGCTTGTTGCAATGTATGGTGCTTTAGTATGTATATATTTGGTATACTTTTATTTTCCAGCTGTACTGTATTTCCTTACTCTGCTGGGTCAGAGGATTGCTGTATACTGGGCATTGGAAAGGTGTTTGTATTTTTTATTTTTTTTCCACTGGTTGTGTATGTTTGCTATTCTGCTGTTTTGTCGGCTCAAATTTAAAATATCGAAATAAATAAAAGAATATAAAAAATAAAAAAAAGACACATCATGCTTACTTCCCTTCGTAAACTGAAGATTTCCAGCAGTGCCATCAGCTGAGAACTGGTAGAAACCAGTGGGACCCAGGTATACCCATCTGCTGTTTGGAGAAGTCAGGCCAGAAGTAGTCTTCATTAAAGAATTGCGGCCAAAAAGCCATATATTCGATGTGGAAACAATGCAATGTGACTCAACTATGCACGAAAACATAGGAACTGGGGTGTAAAAAAAAAGGCAGCAGGTGCTCTAAACTGACTAGTGAAAATTTGAAATATTTGGCTGTAACAGAAGTACAATAATGAGTGTCTGTAGCCAACAGTGAAGCATGGTGGAGGTTCCTTGCAAGTTTGGGATTGCATTTTAGCAAATGGCGTTGGGGATTTGGTCAGGATTAATGGTGTCCTCAATGCTGAGAAATATAGGCAGACACTTATCCATCATGCGATACCATCAGGGAAGAATATGAATTGGCTCCAAATTTATTCTGCAGCAGGATAACGAACCCAAACATGCAGCCAATGTCATTAAGAACTATCTTCAGAGTAAAGAAGAACAAGAAGCCCTGAAAGTGATGATATGGCCCCCACAGAGCCCTGATCTCAACATCATCAAGTCTGTCTGGGATTACATGTAGAGAGAGAAGTATTTTAGGAAGCCTACATCCACAGAAGATCTGTGGTTAGTTATCCAAGATGTTTGGAACAACCTTCCTGCCGAGTTCCTTCAAAAACTGTGTGCAAGTGTATCTAGAAGAATTGATGCTGTTTTGAAGGCAAAAGGGTGGTCACACCAAATTTTAAGTTAGATTTATCTTCTGTTCATTCACTTTGTATTTTGTTAGTTGATAAAAAAAACAAAACTATTAACAGTTCTATTTTTGAAAGCATTCTTACTTTGCAGCATTTTTCCACAACTGCCTAAAACTTTCGCACAGTACTGTATATCCGAATACTTCATTCTCATGCTACCACAACATTGTTATTAAATGGACGGGTAACACCTATTCTAGATCTATTTAGGGATGATAAACAGGTCCCCTTTATACTCTTTTATTTAATTTGTCTATTGACCCTCTTCTCTATCATCTTTCCTCCAAGTCCATGTTTAGAGGTATAATATCTGGTGGTAGAGAGGTCCGGGTTGCAGCATATGCTGATGACCTACTCTTAAGGATCTCAGACCCTAAATCTACTTCGGAAAAACTCATGAAGGAAATCCAAGAGCTAGGATATCTTTCTGGTTATACCCTTAATGTGGACAAGTGTAAAGCATTACACTTGAGAAGACCCTCTAAACCACTATTGTCCTCAACGATCCCATTGAAGTGGTGCACTGCAACACTAAGAAGAAAGTGGCAGACTTCTTTACCCTATGGGACCGCTATATAACTCTCCTTCCGAGACATGTTAGTGAGAAACTAAATACATTTTTCCAATCAACCGTTTGGTTCCAGGAGCAATTATTGGTGGGAAATCTTCTAGTGGCATTAACTGAAGGACAGTAGTCGGGAGGGAAAAGGTAGCTCAAAAACCCAATGATACCATGCCATAATTTGCCTCTTTAATGCATAGGCATCGTACAAATAGGGAGAGTAGACGAGGCAGTGAGATTACATTTTGTTAGGCCTCATGCACACGACCGTGCAGGCCGTGAACTGTCAGCCGCATTTGCGGGCCGTGCTCTCATTAAAAAGTATAGGAGCACAGTCCGTAAATGTAAAAAATAGGACATGTCCTATTTTTTGCGGGTCATTTCTACAGCTCAGACACACACCCGTAAATATACAGGAGGATGTTCGTGGCCGATAGAAATGAATCGGTCAGTATTTTATCCGCAATTTCGGATCCGTAATTGAGGGTAAAAATTACAGTTGCGTGCATTAGGCCCTATTGCTTCATATCACTGTTTTTGTTTGCGTTCAATGCGTGCTCTTTGTTAATAGGCAACTTCTGCTGTTTGTAAAGTCGAGAAACTACCTAATCATAACAGGGAACTGGGCATGTTGATTATTACTAAATATTCTATTCCTCTGCTTCAGTGGAACATAGTCATGTCTGCGAATATTGTCGTTATTTGTCTACTGATACAATCACTTGGGGTCTGTTCACATCAGCATTGTCTTTCCATTAAGGGTTCCGTCTGAGCTTTCCATCGGGGGAACCCCTCAACGGAAATGCAAACGGAAACCATAGCTTCCGTTTGCATCACCAATGATCTCAATGGTGACGGATACTTTGCTAATGGTTTCCCTTTGTCACCGTTGTGAAAGGATTCCGTTTTTTGTTATGGAATAGATAGCGCAGTCGACTGAGTTATATCAAACCTGTGTATTACCCCATCATCCCTGTGTATTACCCCCAATATCCCTGTGTATTACCCTCAACATCCCTTTATATAACCCCCATTATCCCTGTATATAACAGACTTTATCCCTGTGTATTAGCCCCATCATCCATGTATATAACCCCATCATCCCTGTGAATTATCCCAGTCATCCCTGTTTATAACCCTATCATCACGGAACATAACCCCTATCATCCCTGTATATAACCGTCTTCATCCCCGATTATATCCGCCCTTATCCCTGTATATAACCCCCCAACACCCCTGTTTATTCCCCCCATTATCCCTGTATATAGCCCCCATCATCCCTGTGTGATTATTAGTGTGTGTAACAGTGTGCAGGGAGGGAGCTGGGTGACTTTAATTAGAGCATGAAATGACCATGTGAACATAGATTGGCGTGGCAGTGTGCAAATAGCTGATATGTTGTGGAGGAATGGAGGGGGGAAATGTATGCTGTCTCCTCAGATGCAGCAAGGGATCATGGGTATGGTGGGTTACAAGACTGGAAACAGCCAGGACCAGAAGCAAGGTATGTAAACAAACAAAAAGAGCAGCAGTGACAATTGAGATCAAACAGAAACTGGTTAGAAGGTTAGTAGGGGGTCTGAGGGAAGGCAAACCAAGGCTGGTTGACACTTTTTACGAAATAGATTTTTCCTGGCCAACCCCTTTAAGTTTTAGTCCTGCTGATTGCAGCCTCTTTGGCATGTAATAAGCCATATAAAAAAATGTCTTAGAGCTTGTCCACACGTAACGGAATTGCTGCAGAAAATTTCTGCAGCAATTTCGCTGAGAGTAAGAGACATTCCGCTGCGGAAAAAACGCACAATTTCCTGCGTTTTTTTACTGCAGAATATGGTGCATATTTTGCTGCGTTTTTTCTAAATGATAGGAGATGGTCTAAATGATGGCTCCTCTGAAAAACGCAGCAATTCATTCCACTTTCCGCAGCAGCAATTGACATGCTGCGGTACGAAAAATATGCACCGCAGGTTAATTTCTGGTTGGAATTTTTACACAGCGTGTGGATGAGATTTGATAAATCTCACCCGCTTTACTGCTACTGTATTCTGCTGCATTTTTCTCCGTCTGCAATTCTGAACTGAAAGTACGCAGAAATTCCGCTACGTGTGCTACGTGTGCTCGGTTTGAAATAATTGTAATGCTTTTTCTATTTTTCTTAATATGCAATGCTGTTACCATTGAATAATTTCTTCACATCTAGTGATCATCTAGTGATCATCTTGCAGCACTGGGATACTGGGTTCAAATCCAGCCAAGGACAACATCTGCATGGAATTTGTATGTTTGCGTGTGCTTCCTCCCACACCCCAAAAACATACCAATAGGGATTTTAGATTGTGAGCCCCAATGGCAAGTAAGGACCTCTGTACAGCTCTGCGGAATATGTGGGTGCGAAGTAACAGAAATAAATCAATTCATAATGATGATAAAGTTCCCGTAATTGTGCGAAATGTATTTGTAAATATCCAATTTTCGAATTTTATATACTTTAACCTAAAGTGTGCTTCGGAGATTTAACTGTACATACACCGTGTTCCACTTTATTATGCACATTGAATTTAAGTGTCATAAACATTTAATTATTAGTTTTTCAATGAAACTCATGGATGGTATTGTGTCTTAGGGTATGTTCACACGGCAGCGTCCGTAACGGCTGAAATTACGGGGATGTTTTCAGGAGAAAACATCCCCGTAATTTCAGCCGTAACGGAATGTGCAGGCGCTTGAACGCCGCGTCCATTACGGACGTAATTGGCGCTGCTTTTCATTGGAGTCAATGAATAACGGCTCCAATTACGCCCCAAGAAGTGACAGGTCACTTCTTTGACGCGGGCGTCTATTACGCGCCGTCATTTGACAGCGGCGCGTAAATATACGCCTCGTGTGAACAGACAAACGTCAGCCCATTGCTTTCAACAATTTTTCGGGGCAAAAACGCCCGAATTACGTCCGTAATTAGTGTGTGTGAAGATACCCTTACGGCTCTTTGGATCATTGTAATCAATCTCAGACACCTGTGATAATTAGTTTTCCAGGTGTGCCCAATCAAAGGAAAACTACTTAAGAAGGACGTTCCACATTATTAACCCCTTAAGGACGCAGCCTAGTTTGGGCCTTAAGGCTCAGAGCCCATTTTTCAAATCTGACATATTTCACTTTATGTGGTAATAACGTCGGAATGCTTAAACCTATCCAAGCGATTCTGAGATTGTTTTCTCGTGACACTTTGGGCTTCATGTTCGTGGTAAAATTTGGTCGATATATTCAGTCTTTATTTGTGAAAAATTGCAAAATTTAGAGAAAATTTACAAAAAATAGCATTTTTCAGAATTTAAATGCATCTGCTTGAAAAACAGACGGTTATACCACCCAAAATAGTTACTAGTTCACATTTCCCATATGTCTACTTTTGATTGGCATCGTTTTTTGAACATTCTTTTATTTTTCTTGGACGTTACAAGGCTTAGAACATAAACAGCAATTTCTCATATTCTTAAGAAAATTTCAAAAGCCTTTTTTTGAAGGTGCCAGTTCAGTTCTGAAGTGGATTTGAGGGGACTATGTGTTAGAAACCCCCATAAAACACCCCATTTTAAAAACTAGACCCCTCAAAGTATTCAAAACAGCATATAGAAAGTTTTTTAACCCTTCAGGCATTTCACAGGAATTAAAGCAAAGTGGAAATTAAATTTGCAAATTTCATTTTTTCTGCTGAATTTCAATTTTATTCAATTTTTTTTTAGTAACAGAGAAGGTTTTACCAGAGAAACACTACTAAATATGTATTGTCCAGATTCTGCAGTTTTTAGAAATGTCCCACATGTGGCCCTACTGCGCTCGTGGACTAAAACACAAGCCCTAGAAGCAAAGAAGCACCTAGTGCATTTTGAGGCCTCTTTTTTATTAGAATATATTTTAGGCAGCATGCCAGGTTTGAAGAGGCGTTGAGGTATCAAAACAATGGAAACCCACCAGAAGTGACCCCATTTTGGAAATTACACCCCTCAAGGAATTCATTTATGGTTTTTGTTATCATTTTGACCGCACAGTTTTTTCACAGCACCTATTTGAATTGGGCTGTGAAATGAAAAAAATGATATTTTTTCCAATAAAATGTCATTTTTGATCAAATTTTCTTATTTTCACAGGGAACAACATACCCCATTTTGTTGCCCAATTTGTCCTTAGTGCGGCAATACCCCATTTGTGGTGATAAACTGCCGTTTGGGCCCATGGGAGGGCTCAGAAGGAAAGGAGCGCTATGTGTTTGTTGGAGTCCAGATTTTGCTGGATTGGTTTTCGGGTGCCATGTCGCATTTGCAGAGCCCCAGAGGTATCAAAGCAATGGAAACCCACCAGAAGTGACCCCATTTTGGAAACTACACCCCTCAAGGAATTCATTTATGGTTTTTGTTATCATTTTGACCGCACAGGTTTTTCACAGCACCTATTTGAATTGGGCTGTGAAATGAAAAAAATTATATTTTTTCCAATAAGATGTCATTTTTGATCAAAATTTCTTATTTTCACAGGGAACAACATACCCCATTTTGTTGCCCAATTTGTCCTTAGTGCGGCAATACCCCATTTGTGGTGATAAACTGCCGTTTGGGCCCATGGGAGGGCTCAGACGGAAAGGAGCGCTATGTGTTTGTTGGAGTCCAGATTTTGCTGGATTGGTTTTCGGGTGCCATGTTGCATTTGCAGAGCCCCAGAGGTATCAAAGCAATGGAAACCCACCAGAAGTGACCCCATTTTGGAAACTACACCCCTCAAGGAATTCATTTATGGTTTTTGTTATCATTTTGACCGCACAGTTTTTTCACAGCACCTATTTGAATTGGGCTGTGAAATGAAAAAAATGATATTTTTTCCAATAAGATGTCATTTTTGATCAAAATTTCTTATTTTCACAAGGAACAACATACCCCATTTTGTTGCCCAATTTGTCCTTAGTGCGGCAATACCCCATTTGTGGTGATAAACTGCCCTTTGGGCCCATGGGAGGGCTCAGAAGGAAAGGACCACCATTTGGCCTACTGGAGCTTTTCTGGTGCTAAGTCATGTGTGCAGAAGCCCCTGAGGTACCAGTACAGTTGAAACCCCCGAGAAGTGACCCCATTTTAAAAACTACACCCCTTAAGACATTCATCTAGAGGTGTAGTGAGCATTTTGACCCCACAGGTACTGTGTAAAAGATAATGCGCAGCAGATGGTGCAGTGTGAGATTTGCAATTTTATATATGTATATGCCATTTCAGTGTCCAATATATTGTGCCCAGCATGCGCCACCGGAGATATACACCCCTTAAATTGTAATGTGGGTTCTCCTGGGTACGACAATACCCTACATGTGGCTGTTATCAGCTGCCTGGGCATACGGCAGGGCTCAGAAGGGAAAGATGAGGGGGGTAAGCTGTGCGGAGTGCATCAGGGTAAATTAAAAATCAAGGGATGTATGATACATTTTAAAACAATCTTTTATACAGAGCCCTGGTTTTTCGGGACACGTGTCACATTGGTATATTGTGTTCTTCCTTATCCCCCTCTTATAGCAGACTCTGCACCTCTTTTGACTCTTTCCCTTTCCACCGGTTTGGGGACCTTCTCCTGGAAAGTGTTGCCCTGGTACGATGCGCCCCCCCTTCCTGGTCCCTAAAGATTAGATCTTGAAATTCCAGGAAAGTTCCCCTCTGGCCTGCACATCGACGTAGCACATACGCATTGTACAAAGCCATCTGTATGATGTGCCCGGCCAGCTTCTTATACCACACCGCATGGCGCTGTAGGGCTTCAGGACTTGATTTGACAAGTCCATCCCTCCCATGTACCTATTGTAGTCCAGGATGCAGTCTGGTTTGGGGGTGGCCTTTCCTTCATATATCCTAAATCTGTAGGTATACCCTGATGCACTCTCGCAGCTTATACATCTTCACGCCATACCTTGCCCTCTTACCTGGCAGGTACTGGCGGAATTGAACCCTCCCTTTAAAATGTACCAGGGACTCATCAATAGAAAAACACTTCTCGGGGGTGTATGCTTGGGAAAACCGGGCACTGGAACGGTCTAATAGGGGTCTCCGTTTATACAAACGGTCAAAACTGGGGTCATCTCGGAGTGGGCACGGCTCATTATCAGTATAATGTAAGAAGCGAAGTATTGCCTCATTTATTTATTTTTTTAGGTTCCAGTTCATTTCTGAAGTTGCTTTGAGGGGCCCATATATTAGAAACCCCTATCAAACACCCCATTTTAGAAACTAGACCCCTCAAAGTATTCACAACAGCATTTAGAAAGTTTATGAACCCTTTAGGTGTTTCACAGAAATTTAGAGCAAAGTAGAGGTGACATTTACTCTTTTTATACCATTTTTTTTATAACACAAAAGGATTTATCAGAGAAACGCAACTCAATACTTATTGCCCAGATTCTGCAGTTTAGAGAAATATCCCACATGTGGCCCTCGGGCGGTAATGGACTGAAGCACCGGCCTCCGAAGCAAAGGAGCACCTAGCGGATTTTGAGCCCTCTTTTTTATTAGGCACCATGTCCGGTTTGAAGAGGTCTTGTGGTGCCAAAACATTGGAAACCCCCCAAAAGTGACCCCAATTTGGAAACTAGACCCCTTGAGGAATCCATTGTAGTTTTCATGGGGTGCATGCGGCTTTTTGATCAGTTTTTATTCCATTTTTAGGTGGCGTGGTGACTAATAAACAGCAATTCTACTATTGTTTTTGTATACTTTTTTTTTTACAGCGTTCACCGTGCGCTATAAATGATATATTAACTTTATTCTGCGGGGCGATACGATTACGGCGATACCAGATGTTTATAGTTTTTTTTTATGTCTTATGGCGTTTGCACAATAAAATACGTTTTGTAAACAATCATTCACTTTTTGTGTTACCTTATTCTAAGAGCCATAACGTTTTTATTTTTCAATCAATAAAGCCGTGCGAGGACTTATTTTTTGCGTAACGAACTGTATTTTCCATCAGTACCATTTTTAGGTACATGCGACTTTTTGATCTCTTTTTATTCCATTTTTTGGGAGGTGAAGTGACCAAACAATTGTGATTGTGGTACGGTTTATTAATATTTTTTTTTACGGCGTTCACCGTGCGGGATAAATAACAAAATAATTTTGTAGTTCAGGCCGTTACGGACGCGGCGATACCAATTATGTATAGTTTATTTGTTTGTTTATATATTTTTATTAATAATAAAGGCCTGATAAGGGAAAAAGTGGGACTTTTACTTTTATTACTTTTAAAACTTTTATTTTCTTATTTTTACACATCTTTTTTTAACTTTTTTTTCACTTTATTACTTTGTCCCACTAGGGGACATGAGGGCAGGAGGCCCTGATCGCTATTCTAATACACTGCACTACATGCGTAGTGCAGTGTATTAGAACTGTCAGCTACTCACTGACAGCAAGCATAGTGGGTCCTGACGTTGTCAGGACCCACTAGGCTTCCGTCTATGGCATAGCCGGACGCCATTGTTTGGTGTCCGGTTGCCATAGTCACCATCGCCGGCCGCTATCGCGTAGCAGGCCGGCGATGGCAGCTTAACCCCTAAAAAGCCGCGATCTCTATAGAACGCGGCTTTTAAGGGGTTAATCAGCGGGGACACAGCGATCGGTCCCCGCTGTAGGAGCTGTGACAGCTGCTGAACAAGACAGCAGCGTCACAGCTCCTGTATGTGTCGGGAGGACGGCCGAAACGGCCGTTACTCCCGAGACGTACTATTACGGCATGGAGCGCGAACGATACAGCTGCCATGACGTAATAGTACGTCAAGGAGCGGGAAGGGGTTAAGCAGGCCACAGGTTTCAAACAATATGGGAAAGAAAAAGGATCTCTCTGCTGCCAAAAAGCGTGAAATAGTGCAATACCTTGGACAAGGTATGAAAACATTGGATATTTCAAGAAAACGTAAGCGTGATCATCGTACTGTGAAAAGAGTTGTGGCTGATTCAGAGAACAGACAGGTTCGTTCAGATAAAGACATAATGAGGAAGGTTTCTGCCAGACAAATTAATAGGATTAGGAGAGCAGCTGCTAAAATGCCATTGCAAAGCAGCAAACAGGTATTTGAAGCCGCTGGTGTAATGACTGGGTAGGGAGACAGACAGGTGAGCCCTAATCTACACGCCACTCAGTCCCTGCCTACTTGCAACGACCCGTCCTAGGCAACGGGGTACAACTGGGCGACGGTCCCTACGCTCAGTAAGTGCACGACAGACAAACAGACAAGGGAACACAGAAGCTAGGGAAACGGGGCAGCTGCCCACGGAGACACCGTGAGCAACGAGAGAGTGAACGAGCCGAGTCAAACCAGGAGTGCACGAGGTACAAAACGCTGAGCATGAGAGTGGTCAGTAAGCCAAGGTCAATAACAAGCAGAGGATCAGTAGTTCAAGCAGCAGCAGCAGAGCCAGGAAACAAGCAGAGCAGAATCACAGGCAAAGGAGGAACAGGAAAGGCAGGTATAAATAGACAGTGGGCGGGAGCTAGCTCCGTCTGGCCAGGCTGTGATAGGCTCTCTCACTCCTAAGCCTGCCATCCTGAGTGGTGGAAGATGGAGTCAGTCTCTCAGACATAGGAGCAGGTGCAGACTGATTACCCACGGGCGTCGACACAGAAGCTGTGTCTGGCAGATCCTTTACAGCTGGTGCCTCTGGAGTCCCGCGAACCTCAAGGTGTAGGATCCTGCAGAGGTTTGCAAATGTGCACAAAGCTATTATTTGGCCACCCCTAAACAATGCTCACAAGCAGAAACGGTTGCAGTGAACTCAGAAATTCATGAAGACTAATTTTCAAACCGTGTTGTTTACTGATGAGTGCCGTGCAACCCTGGATGGTCCAGATGGATGGAGTAGTGGATGGTTGGTGAATGTCCACCATGTCCCAACAAGGCTGCAACATCAGCAAGGAGGTGGCGGAGTCATGTTTTGTGCTGGAATCATGGGGAGAGAGCTGGTAGGCCCCTTTAGGGTCCTAGACGGTGTGAAAATGACCTCTGCAAAGTACGTAGAGTTTATGACTGACCACTTTCTTCCGTGGTACAAAAAGAAGAACCGTGCCTTCCGTAGCAAAATTATCTTCATGCATGACAATGCACCATCTCATGCTGCAAAGAATACCTCTGTGTCCTTGGCTGCTATGGGCATAAAAGGAGAGAAACTCATGGTGTGGCCCCCATGTTCCCCTGACCTCAACCCTATTGAGAACATTTGGAGCATCCTCAAGCAAAATATCTATGAGGGTGGGAGGCAGTTCACATCAAAACAGAAGCTCTGGGAGGCTATTCTGAAATCCTGCAAAGATATTCAAGCAGAAACTGTCCAAATACTCACAAATTCAATGGATGCAAGAATTGTGAAGGCGATATCAAAGAAGGGGTCCTATGTTAACATGTAACTTGGCCTGTTAAGTTTTTTTTTATTGAAAGAGCTTTTTATTTCTGTAAATATGACCTCCTGATGCTGCAAATTCAAAAAATTACCATTTTAGTTCTCTTTACAACCTTTAAAATGTTTTGATCTCTGTTATGCATAATAATTTGAAACAGTGCATTTTGAGTTTTTTACTTCTAAAAAAAACTGTTATCATTAGGAGATTTGTTCAATAAAATTTGCATTATACTCCAACGGTTGATGGCTTGAAGATTATACTGACTGTCATTTGCATCGACTATTTTAGGAAAATCAGCGAAAAATAACATTTGCATAATAATTTGGAACGCGGTGTATGTCTCAGAGTGTACAAAGAACTGCTACAGTACATTTGTTAATATTCCCATGCAGTTTTGCCCCAGGCTGCCTGCTATATCGATTTCTATTGAAACTCTGATAGCGAGAGAAATGAGTTGCACCACAAACACATTAATGTCACCAGCATTCATTGTTTTAACCCCTTCCCGACATTTGCCGTATGGGTACACCATGGAAAGCTAGTGCTTCCCGCAATTTCCCATATCCATACGCCAAATGCTTGGAACCGGCTCAGAAGCTGAGCCGGTGTCATCATCGCCGGATCTCAGCGGTATCTTACAGCTGACATCTGGCTGTAATGACGGGGACTGAAATTAGCTTAGATCCCCGCCATTAACCCCTTCAATGCAGCGTTCAAACGCGATCGCTACATTTAAGGTGTTTGCAGCTCATTGGAACCCCAGCAATGAAATTTGCCGGGGTTCTGGTGGCTACAATGGCAACCGGAAGCCTAATACTGGCCTACCTGTCTGCCTAGCATGCAAGCCGGTCAAGATCCGCGCGGCGGCGGAGCCTGTTCGGCTTTCGTAGCCGCCGGCAAGATGGCGCCGACTCAGGAGCTGATCCGGCGTCATCAGCGGTGGAAGTCAGGTGTATGTTACAGCTGACATCCACCTGTAACGGCAGGAAACGGAGCTAGCTCCGATCCCTACCATTAACCCCTTCGATGCAGCAATCGAAAGCGATTGCTGCATCTTAGCGGTCGCTAGCAGATCTCCAGCCCTGACAGGCAATCAGGACTGGCGACTGATGCTATGGCAAAAGGAGACACAATGGCCTCCTGCTCTGCCATTACGGAAGCTGATTAGGCCCAGCCGGGAGGCGAAGCCTAATCGGCTTGCTGTAGGTGAATAACTGACAGATCTAATAAATTGCACTACGTACTTGAGAAAATGTGTAAAAAAAAGTGTAAAAAAAAGTGAAAACAATAAAAGTTTCAAGTAAAAAACTAATTTATTATTGAAAAAAAATAATAAACCATACGTATTTGGTATCGCCGCGACCGTAACGACCTGAGGTATCAAAATATTATATTATTTATTGCACGAGGTGAACAGCGTAAAAAAAAAACCTTAAAAAACTATACCAGAGTTTCTGTTTTTTGGTCACTTTGCCCTACAAATATTGGAATAAAAAGTGATCAAAGAGTAACCAAAAATGGTACCTATAAAAACTATAGCTCGTCTCGCAAAAAACAAGCCCTCATACAGCTCCGTCGACAAAAAAGTTAAAAAGTTATGGTTCTCACAACTTGGCGACAGAAAAAATACATTCTTTTTACAAAAGTAATTTTATTGTGCAAAAAGTTGTAAAACATAAAAAAGTGGTATTAATTAGGTATCCCCGGAATCATACTGACCCGCAGAATAAAGTTAACATGTAATTTATAACGCGTGGTGAACGATGTATAAAAAAAACTAAAAAAACTATGTGTAAAGGATCTGCCAGGCACAGCTTCGGGGTTAACTCCCAGAACTAATCAGTCAGCACCTGAGAATACATCCCTGAGACTGACTCCTGCTTCCACCATTCAGGCTGGCAGGCTTAGGAGTGGGAGAGCCTATCGTAACCTGGCCAGACTCAGCTAGCTCCCGCCCTCGGTCTATTTAAGCCTGCACTTCCATTCCCTCGGTGCTTGTGATTCTTTCCTTATGGTTTCCTGGCCCAGCTACAGCTCCTGCTATTTTTGATCCTCCTCCATACAGACCCTGGCTTACCGACTACTCTTCTGCTTTTCGTTTTGTACCTCGCACACACCTGGCTTGACTCGGCTCGTTCACCACTCTGGTTGCTCACGGTGTTGCCGTGGGCAACGGCCCCTTTTCCTTGCTTGTGTTCCTTTGTATGTTTGTCGTGTTTGTCGTGCACTTACTGAGCGCAGGGACCGCCGCCCAGTTGTACCCCGTCGCCTAGGGCGGGTCGTTGCAAGTAGGCAGGGACAGAATGGCGGGTAGATTAGGGCTCACTTGTCCGTCTCCCTACCCCCTGCCATTACACTATGCCAGACTTGCGTTTACCTGGCCTCCCAAAAAAAGAGGACAAAAGGTGATCAAAAAGTCGCATGTACCCCAAAATGGTACCAATAATAACTACAGTTTGTCCCGCAAAAAAAATAAATACCAAAAAAGCCCTTATACCACTACGTCTATGAAAAAATAAAATTAGTTATGGCTCCAATAATTCAGGAAATAAAAAATATGCAGTTGTGCTGGCCCGAGGGGAACATTTCTTCTGTTTCAAGAGGCGATTTATCAAGGACCTAAAATTAGGAAACCATGAAGGGGAGGGCCCAAACATATCTACTGGAAGCGACAATGACCGTATTATACCAAGACAACACTTTCCTTGCAAAATTACCCAAACTGCAAAAAGGTGCGGAGTGTAGACCAAAAGGGGCATAATAAAGGACGCCATATATCAGTGCGACACCGGCCTGTACAGAAAGGATTGCTTCACAGCGTAACACACATCTATGGATCATTTTATTGTTTTTTTACCCCATTATTATACCACCTGACTATGCCCCTGATGTACTCTGCACAGTTTACATGTACCCCCACATTCTAAATGGAAACACCAGTAATAATCAAACAAATCTACTACCAAGCAAAATCTCTCCAAAAGCCAAATGGCGCTCCCTCCGCTCTGAACCCTACAGCGTTCCCAAACAGCAGTTTCCTTCCACATATATGGCATTGGCATACCCGGGAGAACCCTTTTAACAATTTTTGGGGTGTGTGTCTCAAGTGGCATAAACTGGGCATGACATATTTGCCACTGAAATGGCATATCTAGGGAAAAATATAAATTTTTAATTTGCACCATCCGCAGCGCATTCATTTATGGAAAAGACCTGTGGGGTGAAAATGCTCACTACACCCCTTAATAAATGCCTTGAGGGGTGTAGTTTCCAAATGGGGTCACTTCTCAGGGGTTTCTTTTTATTATTTCACATCTGAGCCCCTGCAATTGTGAACCAATACTTTGTAAATCGCTCAATTAGGCCTCAATTTGACATGGTACGCTTTCACTCCTGAGCCTGGTCAAATGTCCAGGCAAAAGATTAGCGCCACATGTAGGGTATTTCTAAAACCGGGAAACACTGCATAATAATTAGAGAGCTGTCTTGTTATGGTGGAACAATCTGGGCACCACATATTGGCATATCTATGGAAAAAAAATCCCATTTTCACTCTGCAACATCGAGTGCACACTAATTTCTACAAAACATCTGCAGGGTTAAAATGCTTACTGCACCTCTAGGTAAATGCATTGAGGGATGTCGTTTCCAAAATTGGGTCACTTCTGGGGGGTTTCCACTGTTTTGGGCCCACAGGCGCCCAGAAACCAATCCAGCAACATCTGCACTCCAAATGGCGCTCCTTTCCTTCTGAGCCCTGCCGTGTGCCAAAACAGCAGTTTATGACCACATATGGGGTATTGCCGTACTCGGGAGAAATTGCTTTACAAATGTTGGGTTCTTTTTTTCCTTTATTTGTTGAGAAAATGAAAAATTTTGAGCTAAAGCTACGTCTTATTGAAAAGAAAGGATTGATTTTATTTTCACTGCCCAAGTCTAATAAATTCTATGAAACATCTGTGGGGTCAAAATGCTTACTACACCCCTAAATGAATTCCTCAAGAGGTGTAGTTTCCTAAATGGAGTCACTTTTTGGGCGTTTTCATTGTTTTGTCCCCTCAGGGGCTTTGCAAATGTGACATGGCCTCCGCAAACCATTCCTGATAAATTTGAGCTCCAAAAGCCAAATAGCGCTCTTTCACTTCTAAGCCCTGCCGTGTGTCCAAACGACTGTTTATTACCAAATGTGGGGTATTGTTTTACTCGGGAGAAATTGCTTTACAAATTGTGCGTGCTTTTTCTCCTATAGAAAAAAACTATCGCTAATCCTACATTTTCTTCGATAAAATGTAGATTTTAATTTTCACGGCCTACTTCCAATAATTTCTGTAAAAAACCTGTGCGGTCAAAATGCTCACTATACCCCTAGATAATTTCCTTGAGGTGTGTAGTTTCCCAAATGGGGTCACTTTTGCGGGATTTTCACTGTTTTGGCACCGCAAGAGCCCTTCAAACCTGACATGGTGCCTAAAATATATTCTAATAAAAATAAGGCCCCAAAATCCTCTAGGTGCTCCTTTGCTTCTGAGGCCGGTGCTTCATTCTAGTAGCACGCTACCACCACATGTGTAATGATAGGGGTAGGGAAACGGACAAGTGAGCCCTAATCTACCCGCCACTTTGTCCCTGCCTACTTGCAACGACTCGCCCTAGGCGACAGGGTACAACTGGGCGGCGGTCCCTACGCTCAGTAAGTGCACGAGACAAACAGACAAGGGTACACAAAGCTAAGGGAAATGGGGCAGTTGCCCACGGCGACACCGTGAGCAACAAGAGTGGTGAACGAGCCGAGTCAAACCAGGAGTGCACGAGGTACCAAACGCAGAGCAGGAGAGTAGTCAGTAAGCCAGGGTCAGTATGGAGCAGGATCAAATAGTCAGAAGCTGTAGCTGGGCCAGGAAACCACACGGGAAGAATCACAAGCAAGGAGGAACAGGAAAGGCAGGTATACATAGACAGAGGGCGGGAGCTAGCTGAGTCTGGCCAGGCTGCGATAGGCTCTCCCACTCCTAAGCCTGCCAGCCTGAATGGTGGAAGCTGGAGTCAGTCTCAGAGACATAGACTCAGGTGAAGACTGATTACCTATGGAAGTTAACCCTGAAGCTGTGCCTGGCAGATCCTTTACAACATGTGGGATATTTCCAAAAACTGCAGAACCTGGGCAATAAATATTGAGTTGCATTTCTCTGGTAAAACCTTCTGTGTTCTAAAAAAAATTGTATTCAAAATTTATTTCTGCAAAAAAATATGAAATTTGTACATTTCACCTCTACTTTGCTTTAATTCCTGTGAAATGTCTAAAGGTTTAAGACATTTTCTAAATGCTGTTTTGAATACTTTGAGGGGTGAAGTCTTTAAAATGGGGTTACTTTTTGGGGGTTCCTAATATATAAGGCCCTCAAAGCCACTTCACAACTGAACTGGCCCCTGTAAAAATAGCCTTTTGAAATTTTCTTGAAAATGTGAGAAATTGCTGCTAAAGTTCAAAGCCTTGTAACGTCCTAGAAAAATAAAAGGATGTTCAAAAAACGATGCCAATCTAAAGTAGACATATGGCGGATGTTAATTAGGAACAATTTTGTGTGTTATAACTGCATGTCTTACAAGCAGATACATTTAAATTGAGAAAAATGCTAATTTTGGTGTTTTTCACAATTAAATACTGAACATATCGAGCAAATTTTGCCAGTAACTTAAAGTCCAATGTGTCACGAGAAAACAATCTCAGAATCGCTTGGACAGGTGAAAGCATTCCGAAGTTATTACCACATAAAGTGAAACATGTCAGATTTGAAAAATGAGGCTCTGTCAGGAAGGTCAAAAGTGGCCAAAGAGGGAAGTGGTTAACCTGTGCAGTGAATGCTGTTTGGTCAACTTGGCTCTCACAAAATAGGATAAAAATTGAGTATCACAAGTGGGGTCCAAAGGTAGTTTTTCTTAGAATTAGGCCGTGATAATAAATCATGAATTAGGGGTAAAATGAGCGAAAACACCCCAAAATTTGTTACACAATTTATGGCAATACACCATATGCGGTCATAAACTGCTGTTTGGGACACTGCTGTTTGGGACACGTCAGGGCTCAGAAGGGAAAGGACTGCTATTTGGCTTTTGTAGCACAGATTTTGCTGGACTGCTTTTCAGGCTCCATGTCAAATTTGCAGAGCCCCTAATATACCAGTACAGTGGAAGTAAGGTCGAGTTCACACGTAAATAGTGTGGGTTTTCAGAAACTGAATTGGTTGCGGAAAATCCGTAGCAAATACAGTATCAGCAAAGTGGATGAGATAAAACAAATCTCATCCACACGCTGCGTAAATACTGTGCGGAAAAAACGCTCAGAAATTGACCTGGAATTTTATTTCGCAGCATGTCAATTGTATTTGAGTAAATGCTGCTTTTTTGTTGCAGGTTTTCCCCATTGAATTCAATGGGGAGCTAAATCCTGCAACAAATAGCAGTTGTTGCATTTTTTGAGGCGGGTTCGCAGCAATCCCACCGTAAAAAACGCAACTAAGAAAGAAAAAAGTCTGATATTTACCCAGGAGTCTGTGTTCCTCACATGCTGTAGCGGCGGTCACATGGGATAAAACGTTGCTACAGTTTGGTGCGTTTTTTTGCCCGGAATTCCTTGCGGCGCACAGGAAGGATACGCTGCATGCTTTTACGCAGCGTATCCGTCCCTTGTGAACTCAGCCTAATGCGGACATATTACGGATGATATTGCACCAGTATTTCATCAGTATTAGGGCTTATTCAGACGAACGTATAATAGGTCCCTGCAACGCGCGTGATTTTCATATGTCTATGGGGCCGTGCAGACTGTCCGTGAGTTTCACGCAGCGTATCCGCTGCTTAAAACTCACGACATGTCCGATATTTGTGCGTTGTTCGCGCATCACGCACCCATTGAAGTCAATGGGTGCGTGAAAATCACACGCAGCACACGGAAACACTTCCATGTGACACGCGTGATTCGCAGTAAAAAAAAACAGCAGTAAAACTATGAATGAAAACAACATACAAACAGAGTGTCATAATGATGGCGGCTGCGTGAAAAATCACACAGCCACGCATCATATGGTGATGACACACGGAGGTGTTATGGACCTTTTGCACGCGCAAAACGCCTCTTTTTTTGCTAGCGCAAAACGCACACACTCGTGTAAATCCGGCCTTACAGATCCCTTTTACTGATAGGCTGTCTTCTAGGCAGAAAATTAAATAACATAAGACAGACCCTTTGAAAAACAGAAGAAATACGGATGACATACGGACCAAATACGGATGCATCCTACCTTTAATCACTCTCCATAGACTTCAATAGGCATTTTCCATCCGCAATACGGATGAAAGTAGTGCATGCTGTGATTTTAAAATATGCACATATTTTATACACCCATGTGAATAGCCTCATTGAATAACATTAAAGGGGTTTTTCCATGAGGGACATTTATGACACATCCACAGGATATCAAGAAAAAAAGGATTTTTGAAGCAGCACAAGTCCCGAATCTGGTGCGGTGCACGCTGTCAAGCCAGGCAAACCCACTCCGGCATGATGTAAATTCCAAAAGAAATAGTAGGACAACAGCACACGTCTTCAAATCTTCAAAGCGGTTTTATTGTCAAGACGTCCACTTTGCCTGTCTATTGTGGATGTCTTGACAATAAAACCACTTTGAAGATTTGGAGACGTGTGCTGTTGTCCTACTATTTCTTTTGGAATTTACATCCACAGGATATGTCATAAATGTCAGATAGAGCCGGGTCCCACCTCTGGGACCCGCACCTATCTCTAGAACGGGGCCCATAGACCACGTTCTAGCTTTTTCTGCTCACCTTCCGGTCACTTACTGATTACATGTTCGGGAGTTGCGGAAACAGCGTAACTCGCTGAGCTACGCTATGTCCGTAACTCCCATAGAACTGAATAATAGTTACGGAAACAGCGTAGCTCGCATGCTTCGCTGCTTCCTTAACTGCCATTCACTACTGTGGGAGTTACGGACACAGCGAAGCTCAGCGAGTTAAGCTGTTTCCGTAACTCCCGACCATGTAATCAGGAAGTGGCCGGGAGTCAGCGTGAGTACAAAAAGCTAGAACGGCGTTTAGGGGGCCCTGTTCTAGAGATACGTGTGGGTCCCAGAGGTGGGACCCGCATCTATCTGACATTTATGACGTCATAAATCTCCCTCATGGGAAAACCCCTTAAACTCCGTATTACATTCCCAAAAAAACGGATGGAATACGGATGCAAAATACGTTTGTCTTGAAGAGGCTTTACACTAAGGCCCCATGCACATAACCAGTCGTTTTTATCCGTAATTAGGGCTGAAATTACAGAACCATTAATTTCTATTGGTCACGGACACCTTTCAGTATATTTACGAATGTGTGTCCATGCCGTAGAAATGATCCGCAAATTATAAAACATTGCCTATTTTTGTCCGCAATTGCGGCACGGACTCCCCATAGAAGTCATAGAAGAATTGCTTCCGCAATTGCGAACGGCTAGGAAGGTGGATCCATAGCTGTCCGTAATTGCGGAAGCGTTGCTATGCAACGTCAGGGGATTACCCAAGATTCCTCCCTGTTTTTTTTTTTGCTGATCCATAAATATAGATGCACTACAGACCGTATTTGCGGACAGCGTGACATATATGCGGATGACTACGGATCCATATTTGCGGACAGCAAAAACCGTTACGGTCGTGTGCATGAGGCCAAACAGGCGGCCTATTAGCCATGCCTCCGAAAGCCTAATAGGCTTCTGTAGATGGCAGACCTGGAGAACATTGTTAGGCCTCCAGTTGCCATAGCAATCATCAAAACCTTGTGATTGCGTCATGGGGGGCTATGAGGTTGTAACCTCTCGGATGTCCGCAGAATCTAGGTGCTTAAATGGCCGTTATCAGAGCTAGCTCCGATCCCAGCTACTACAGCAAAGTGTCGCTTGTTTTATACAGCTGACACTAGCTGGTGACGGCGCAGTTTTAGGCCTGATTTACACGAGCGTGTGCGTTTTGCGCGCGCAAAAAACGCTGCGTTTTGAGTGCGCAAAAGGCACTTGACAGCTCCTTGTGTCATCCGTGTATGATGCGCGGCTGCGTGATTTTCGCGCAGCCGCCATCATAGAGATGAGGCTAGTCGACGCCCGTCACTGTCCAAGGTGCTGAAAGAGCTAACTGATCGACAGTAACTCTTTCAGCACCCTCGACAGTGAGTTCCGAACACAATATACACCAACCTGTGAATAAAAAACAAGACGTTCATACTTACCATGAACTGCCTGCTTCCTTCAGTCCGGTCTCCCGGCCGTTGCCTTGGTGACGCGTCCCTCTCTTGTCATCCGGCCCCACCTCCCAGGATGACGCGGCAGTCCATGAGACCGCTGCAGCCTGTGATTGGCTGCAGCTGTCACTTGGACTGAATTGTCATCCCGGGAGGTCGGACTGGAGGAAGGAGCCGGGAGTTATCGGTAAGTCCCAACTTCTGTTTTTTTTACACGTACATGTATATAGTGATCGGAAGTCACTGTCCAGGGTGCTGAACCAGTTTAACTCTTTCAGCACCGTCAGGAGTGACTGTCTCCTGACGTCGCGTACCCGAACATTTTTTGCCGGGTTCGGTCAAAACGAGTTCGGCCGAACCCGGTGAAGTTCGGTGCGCTCATCTCTAATTTGACACTCCGTTTGGATGTTTGTAAACAGAAAAGCACGTGGTGCTTTTCTGTTTACATTCATCCATTTGACAGCTCTTGCGCGAATCACGCAGTTCGCACGGAAGTGCTTCCGTGCGGCATGCGTGGTTTTCACGCACCCATTGACTTCAATGGGTGCGTGATGCGCGAAAAACACGCGATTATAGAACATGTCGTGAGTTTTACGCAACGCACTCGCGCTGCGCAAAATTCACGCATCGTCTGCACTGCCCCATAGAGTAATATAGGTGCGTACGACACGCGTGAAAAGCACGCGCGTCGCACGCGCGTATATTACGCTCGTGTAAATGAGGCCTTAGTTTCTGAGCCCGCACCATCTCTGCGCCGTAAGGGCACGTTCAGACGTGGCAGAGTTTTTCCGCAACGAATCTGCACCAAAATTTGCATATTTGACAGGTAATTCAGACGTTGCAGAAAACACAGCCAAAGATTTCAGTTTTTGCATTGCAAAGGCTGAAATACGCAGTGAAATTTTGCTTTTTCTCCGCAAATTTTGCACCGCAGCCAATGGTCCGCAGCAGAGTTTTCCGCAACGTCTGAACTAAGTTTCTAAAAATGTATAGAAACAAATGTCAAAAACGGCCGCTGGAGAATTCCACAGCAATTCCGCCACGTCTGAACCTGCCCTAACTGTACGGCGAGATGCGCTAACTCCTTGGCAGCAGCCATGTAACTGTATGTCTTTCTCCAGTGCTGCTGATCTATACTTGTTAACTGTATGTCGGATGTCGACAAGGGCTTAAAGCATCTCCTCTCCTGGATCCAATTCTGGTTTTGACTTAAAAATGCATTAAAATCTGCACCGAACAAGGTCAAAGGGAAAGAAGGAATAAAGGACAGCTACTACTTCTAATATTTGAATCCCCTCCTGTTTTTTTTGCTTCAAAAACTGCATCTCAAAACCTGACCAAAAACTGCACATTTGAATACACCCATAAAGAAAAATACTTGTAATCTCATAGGTAATTAAATGGATGCAGACTCTGTCTGATAACATCCCTGGTGGAAAAATGAACATTTGGTCTCTAATACGATGTCATGTTTGACAATCCACAGGCAGAGAGAAGAATTTCTGCACAATGCAAAATGTATCAAAAGTTAGGCTTGGTTCACACCTGCGTCAGGGTCCCGTTCTGACGTTCCGTCGGAGCTTCCCGTCAGAACGGGACCCTGACTGAAACAAACGGAAACCATAGTCGACTACGCTATTCATTCCGTTAAAATGACGGAACCCTTGCACAACTGAGACAAACGGATCCGTCACCTACGGTTTCCGTTTGTGTCAGTCTGGGCTCCATTCTGACGGACAGCTCAGACGGAACATCAGAATAGAGGCTGGGTTCACACTGAGTTTTTTGTAAGAGGAAAATCTGCCTCAAAATTCCGTTTGGAATTTTGAGGCAGATTTTCCTCTGCCTGCATGCCGATTTTCGTTGCGTTTTTCGCCCACGGCCATTGAGTGCCTCGGGCATAAAACGCAGCAAAATACGCTTTCTCTGCCTCCCATTGATGTCAATGGGAAGTCAGAGGCGTAAACGCCCAAAGATAGGGCATGTCCCTTCTTTTTCCCGCGGGGCGGTTTTTCTGTTCGCGGGAAAAAAACACCTCTGCCTCTCATTGTTTTATTTTGTGACAGTTTCTACAAACGTTTTTCCTGGCGTTTTTGAAGTTCTATAGAGAGCTATGGGAGAAAAAACAATAATATCTACAGTAAACAGTTTTTTAAAAAAGTACGCCACTGACCGTAAAAACGCTACAGAAACACCACATACCAAATGCTATTTATGTAGTCTTCATAGACATTAGGCTGGGTTCAAACTGTGCTTTTTTCTTGCGTTTTGAAAAGCAAGACTTTTTTAAATGGTTCAACTGTAATCTGGTTTTGAATTTAAAGGGGTATTCTGGTTGTAAGAAGTTATCACCTATCCACTGAATAGGAAATAGCTGTTAGATTGGTGGGGGTCCGACTGTTGTGACCCCCACCGATTGCCAGAACGTGAGTCCCATTCCCCCCAGAAGCAGGAGCTCTTGCCAGGAGGAGTAGAACAGAGCGGCAGTCAAGCGTGCGCCCTGCCGCTCCATTCAAAGTTCATGGTAGTGATGGCCACTGCCAAGCGCTGAAACACTATGTAAAAACGCTCAGGTATTTAACAACGTTTTTAAAAACATGCGTTTTTAAAATAGTTTTTTTGTGGCAGCAATTTACAATGTGAACCCACCTAAATTGAACTAATATCATGCCGCAGCATTTCTGCGCAAAAAATGCCACCGAAAAAACAAGTAAGCACTGTGTGAATTCAGCCTAAGTTGTGTCGTTCTACACAAATCTCCGCTTACATAAGCAGGCATCTATAGTTACTAAACCAGGAAGAAATGTAAATACTTTACACTTGTATACGAAATTTATGAATTAGAAACCAACTTCAGCCCTGAATAAGAAACTGGAGGAATAAGGGCATGACCAGACGTGGCGGAATTGCTCTGGATTTCCGCTGCAGACAGTCCGCAGCGGAAATCCGCAGCATACACGTTTCTCCATTGCTTTCCACAGCTTTCTAGTTGGGTTCGTTTACACGTTGCGGACAATTCCGCTGCGGAGCATAGGCTGCGGTGCGGAATTTGGTGTCCGCAGCATACACTGACTGTTGCGGACATGTAGCGGACTTGTTGCGGACTCATTGCGGAATTTCTCCATTGACTTCAATGGAGAGTCAAAATTCCGCAATAAAGTCCGCAGATGTTATGTTTGCTGCGGAGCGTATTGGTTTTACTAACATGATAGTTCTTCATTCTGGCTGGACCTATGTATTTCTAGGTCTACAGCCAGACTGAGGAAGTCAATGGGGCTCCCGTAATTACGGGTGACTACGTGTGTGCACCCGTAATTACGGGAGCGTTGCTAGGCGACGTCAGGAGATAGTCACTGTCCATGGTGCTGAAAGAGTTAAACGATCGGCAGTAACTGTTTCAGCACCCTCGACAGTGACCTCCGATCACAATATACATCAACCTGTAAAAAAAAATAGCAGTTTATACTTACCGAGAACTCCCTGCTTCTTCCTCCAGTCCGGCCTCCCGGGATGACGTTTCAGTCCAAGTGACGGCTGCAGCCAATCACAGGCTGCAGCGGTCACATGGACTGCCGCATCATCCAGGGAGGTCGGGCTGGATGTCAAGAGAGGGACACGTCACCAAGGCAACGGCCGGTAAGTATGAATTTCTTTTACTTTTGCTAGGAAAAGGGCTGTCCCTTCTCTCTATCCTGCACTGATAGAGAGAAGGGAAGCCCTCTTCCCCTCAATACGCAACGGCTAGTCCGCATCAATTTAATGCGCATTTTAGGCAAAGCCGCAACAGAATCTGCAACGCAGATTCTGTGCGGCATTGATGCGGACAGTGCACTCCGCCATGTCTGGGCATACCCTAAGAAACCAACTTCAGCATCGTTGATTTCGAAGGGTTAAATGACTTTGGACCACTAATCTAACACTGCTAACACACGGATAGGGATGCCCACATCAGATTCAGTTGAGTCCAGGGCGGCCCAAAGTGGTTCTGGGCATAAAAGCTGGCATCAAAGTGGGCAGATCGATACTTTTTTTCATTTTTTTGCAGGTTCTTTATCAAAATCTCCTTGGAGCTTCTATTTATAGTTGCTTTTAAAAATGTGTACACCGTCTCCAGGAACTCAGTGTATGGATATTCTAGTGTAATTACACAGAGTGGAGGCGTACGTGCGCGTGACCGCGATTAGCTGCTCGTAGTCAGCAGGATTCAGACAAGCACAGCAATGCTCTGCCAGCTGCTAATACTTCTTTAGACAGGACATTTCCGCTAAATAGGTACAGATGTCTCCACCCTTACTTTTTCTTAAATTGCGTTAAGACTTTGTTAAAATCGTTCTGTGTTTTTGTTGTTCTGCTCCATCATAGGAAAACATCAGTTAAATATTCAAATTAGTAAAAAAAAAAGTGGCCATTTGCCCACTTTGATGCCAGCTTTTATGCCCAGAACCAATTTGGTCCCACCTGGACTCAAATTAATTTGAAGTGAGGCATCTCTATCTGTGTGTTGGCAGTGTTAGATTAGTGGTCCAAGTCATTTAAAGGCTATGTAAACCTTTGCAGGCATTTTTTTTTTTTTTAAATCACGTTTTGAATAGTGTTTTATTTAACAAAAATGTTTACATTTTGAGACCGCTTCTATGTGTCCTGGATACATAGAAGCTGTATCTCAAAAAGAAAAGGTTTTTTTTTTTACATAAAACCCAGTTCAAACCTTGTTTAAAATGCAATAAAGCATTGATTAACCCCTTACCACTGCAGCCATTTTTCGGATTTTCACTTTCCTCTCTTCCTCCCCACCATCCAAGAGCCAGTACTTTTTTATTATTTTCATTGATATAGCCGTATGAGGGCTTGATTTTTGCGGGAAGAGTTGTAGATTTTTACGGCACCATTTATTGTACCTGTAAATGTAGTGGGAATCTGGAAAAAGATTCTTTGTGGAGTGGAATGGGGAAAAAAACTGCGATTCCGCCATTTTTGGGGGGTTTCGTTTTTACTGCGTTCACCGGGCAGTGAAAACGGAATGTTAACTTCATTCTGCGGTTCAATATGATAACGGCAATACCAAATTTATATAGTTTTTTTGTTTTACTACTTTTACAAGGAAAAAACTGATTGTTAAAAAAAAATATTTGTCTTTTGTTGCCATGTTTTTTTTTCCGTCCTTGAGCTCAGGGCTTATGTTTTGTGGGGAGAGCCATCGTTTCTATTGGTACAATTGTGGCGTACTTGGCACATTTTATTCCTTTTGTGGGAGTTGAAGTTACCAATAAAACAGCGATTCTGGTATTTTAATTGAAAAAAATTTACGCCGTTAACCACGCGGGTTAAATAATGTTATATTGTAATAGTTCTGACTTTTACAGACGTGGCGATACCAGTTATGTTTTGTTTTTGTTTTTTTACATTGTACTTGGAAGAATATGGGAAAAGTTTTTTTTTAATATATATATTAAAAAAACTTTATTTAACTAGTCCCCCTAGGGGACTTGGACCAGCGATCGCTTGCATGATATACTGCAATGCTAATGTATGCAGGAAAGTGCTATACTGACAGTCTGCTATGAAGCCCGGCTGGGGACAGGACTTCATAGGAGCACAAAGATGGCAGACCTAGGGCCTTCATCATGCTGCCATGCCAAGCATCAGCAGCCCGCGATTGCATCGTGGAGGGGGCAGTGCAAAGTCACACGGGGTCGTCCCCGTTTCTAACCGGTTAGATGCCACGGTTGCTTTTGACCGCAGCATTCAAGGGGTTAAATTAGTGGGCTCAGGCTGTATATATACGGTGGAAGTCAGGAAGGGGTTCATAAAAAAATGGCTTCAAAATTTTACATATCCTTTTCAAAAACACCAGCTACTTATTCAGATAAGTAAAAATGACCATCTGCCCTTTACTTTGGGCCTGACAGAATGTGATGCGGAATATGTCTGTTTGTTGGCAGTTACATTAGTGGCCCAAAGTTATTTAACCCTTCAAAAGCACCAGTTACCAGTTCAAATCAAGAAAAAGTGGCTATCTGCCCACATTGATGCCACCGTTTATGCCCAAACCCCTCTGGGCCAGTCTGGAGTCAACTGCATTTGATGGGTGATATCTCTGTTTCTTTGTTAGCAGTGTTAAATTAGTGACCCAAAGTCATTTAACCCTTCCAAAAGTGACCATCTGCCCATTTTGATGCCAGCATTTTTGCACAAAACGTCTGGACTTGACTGAATTTGCTACGGGATATCTCTATCTGTGTGTTGGCAGTGTTACATTAGTCATTTAACCCTTTGAATCACACTCCTGGTTACCCACTTTGATGCCCATTTTTGTGCCAGTTATTTTTGGTATTAGGCTGCTTTCAGCTATTCTTCTCAGGGCCCCAGGGTCATTGTAATTTATCATTAAAATAAGTTCTCTATAGTTTCTGAAGCAGGAAAAACTAAAAATACTTTCCAAACTAATAAGAAACTGATGAATAAGAAACAAACTTCAGCATGGTTGTTTTCAAACTTGGGCATCTGATCTGCCAACACACAGATCGGGATGCCCATATAAATGAACTGGGCTATCTCAAGAGCTGAAATGTCATTAACTGTTTCCTTACCTGGATACATTCATGTCAGTTTGGGGCCGTTGAGTCTTCTCCACAGCCAATTTAGTGAAGATCCCTATGAGCACCATTAGGGCTGCAACTCCACAAATGATGTAGACGATCATGTTAGTCTTGTCTTTGCTGGGGTCGTCACCCGAGTCATCCCCCCGAGCAGGCGGTTTCCCGGTGTTTGCCCAGTTCGGAGTATCGTAGTTGGAGCACATACTTTGGTCCAATCTTCCGTGCTTGAACTGACAGCAGAAGCGGTAGCCGCAGGTCCCACAGCAGTACAAATAACCGCTCGCATTGCAGTTAAATGGCGGGTCCCACTGACCCATCACATCATAGTAGCCCCGGCACCTGTCAGCCTCTGCCGGTGACTCCGTAGACAGCGAAGGTTTAGGGATTCCTGGCACCGGCTTCTCGGCCAGACCCGCTTTTGTGTTTGGGATCCGTGCTCGCACCCAGCAGGGATATAGGAACATAAACCAGCAGATCCCAAGCCACACGAGACTCTCCATCATAAGCGGCTTTTGAGAGGAATATTTAGTCCTGTAGCAAAGTTACGGGTTCGTTCACACAGGCAGATAAGCAATACAAGCGTTATCTAACCAATACAAGCGTTATATGGAGGTAGTGGTCGGGGTCACCAAAAACCATGAACTAAGAATTACAAAGACATGTCTTCTCTCCAATTACCTCAGAACTCGAGGGCCAATCGCTGAGATTTCAGGCGGGATATTTGCCGCATATTCTTATGGTCTACTTTCATGAGTCTAATTGGTCATTTTCCCCCTGTCGAGTTGTTTTATTCGCGGGGCCTCCAGTCTCCCTGAGGTTTTGGGAGTGAGTTCTGTCTGTGCTTTGAGGGAGGGAAATGTTCATGGAGAGATGGTGAGCTAAATGCATCCATCCATGCGCACGGACAGAGCCTGTGAACACTGCTCCCTGGGTGTCGGCTGCCCACTCTCTGCTGTGAAATGGTGGCCTCCAGCCATTATCTAGGGTGCTAGATGGTGACAAGGACAAATAACACGGGCAGCTCCGAGTAAACACTACAAGTTGTACATAATACAATAGACAGCTGCAAGAAAATGTAAGTGACCCATTGGAAAACACCTGGATTTCTGCATTTATTTCTAAATTTCTAATGTGGTCTGACTGTTATCTGAGTGACAATTATAGACAAACATCTAAAGGTCCTTTTACACGGGCCAATAATTGGGTGAACATGAATTCGTATCGATAATTGGGTGAACAATTGACTGTCAATTAGCGCTTGTTTAACGGGCAGAATATCTGCCCATGTAAAAGGACCTTAACCAGGGGCGTAACTAGGAAAGACTGGGCCCCATAGCAAACTTTTGACTGGGGCCCCCCCTCCCCTGGGTGTCACACAACCCCCCCCCCCCCCTTGTAGATAGTGCCTTTTTTACAAACCCCCCCTTTTGATAACGCCATACAGCCCCCCTGTAGATAACGCCATACAGCCCCTTTGTAGATATCTACAGAGGGGGCTGTATGGCGCTATCTACAGAGGGGGCTGTATGGCGCTATCTACAGGGGGGCTGTATGGAGTTATCTACGGGGGGGCTGTATGGCGTTATCTACGGGGGGGCTGTATGGCGTTATCTACGGGGGGGCTGTATGGCGTTCCCTACAGGGGGGGTATATGGCGTTCCCTACAGGGGGGGACTGTATGGCGTTCATCTTTAGTAACAGCACAGGGAAGCTTGTAGCAGCACAGGGAAGCTTGTCCAGGATTTGACAATGGATGCACTACTTACCCAGCTCCAGGCAGCAGTAGCAGAACGAGGCATGGCCTGGCTAGCGGAGGGGCTGGGGCTTTCCGGCCCGCTGTCTGGGGCTCCGAGCTCGGCGGTGAGCGGACGAGGAGAGGAAGATGGGGAGCCCCCTGGTTCAGGGGCGAGTACGGAGGACGCGGCCGTGTTTGGATCTGGGGCGCAGGCGGTGCCGTCCTCTCCTCCCCGGCGGCGGTCACGTCGCACGAGGCCTCCGGAGAGGTTGAGCCCGGAAGTGATGCCACGAGCCAGGCGCAGGGTAAGGAGCCCCACGAGGGACCCTCCAGGCCGGGCCCCTCGCTCGGCTGCCGTGAGCAGGACGGCCTGGTCTGAGAGGAATCCTGGAAGCCGGCCTGGCTCAGCGGAGGTGGTAGGGCAGGCGCCCATGCATCCGGGACCTCCCTCTGCCTCCAGACGACGGGACCCAGGACTTGCGGTGGGCCGTGCTGGCGATGCTCCAGTCGGGCGGCCCACCTGTACCCAGGATGATGCAACCAATTCCAGGCGTGTGCCACAGCCGGTGGTGACACGGCGGGCAGGAGGGCGGCTACCTGCGGGCCGCAGGGTGGTCGAGCCCCCCAACAGACGGGCGGAGAGGCCCAGTTCATCGGCGCAGTTACGGAGCGCTCCATCAGAAGGTCGGGGATGTCATTCATGCGGCGCTTGTCCTGGCCCGTCTGGGCAGGATGAAGTGGACGACCGTGAGTTCGGTGACCAAGAGGGACGTCTGGATGGATCCTTCGCCCCGGCTGGTGGGGACACAGCACCTGCGCAGCCCGGTGAGTCGCTGTCTCCTACTTTTTCATTGCCTGCTGTATTTCGGTCCCCAGGGGTAGGGGGTGGGGGTTCACTTTTGCCTACGGGATTGCCGGGGTGTAGCGGGGGGATTACAGGAAGTACGGGTGGTGGGGGTGAGATTCAGGAATTGTTGTGTTGTGTGCGTGACCTTTTGGCGCTATGCGGAGGGGGGGCGATAGGTTCTCCATCCCCGGTTGCAGCTTGGGTGGGGCCGTCGGGGCCTGCAGTGGTGGATAGCACGCTATGGGGAGCTGGGGTAGTGTCTAGGGAATCGGGCGTGGCAGTGTCGGTGCAGACAGAAATGGATGTGGCAGTGGATGAGGTGCGGTTGGACGATAAGGCAAAGGGCGAGGTCTATGTTTGTTTTGAGGGCCCATTGGGGGCGCATCTGAAACCGGAAGTAAGGGAAAAGATATGGAGGGATGAATATGTGGAAATTTTTTCATTGTTGCCGTTGGAGAAGTTCAATTTAGATAAAGGGAAGTGGTTGGAAAGCAAGAAGGAGAAGGAGGAAAAACGTCGGTATCGATTGATTCCCCAAACTTTTGTTAATTGGTTGCAGGCTTTTGCTATTTTGGCAAGCGTCATTGGACAGAAGACGCCGGAACATTGTTCCGGCCTCTTCTGTTATATGGATGCTATCGGAGAGGCTCATCGAGTTTACGGCGGGCAGACGTGGCTGCGCTATGATGAGCAGTTCCGGCAGCGGAAGGCAGTGAGACCTGACATTAGGTGGGATAACAAAGACATAGGGTTATGGTTGCGGGTCATGGCTCCAGTGCGTTTTGGCCAGTCCTTTCAAGGGGGTGGGGCCGGGGTGGCCGGCCCCTCATTGCCTTCGGGGGGGGAGCAGGGGGGGGCAGGAGGAAAATCCGGGTTCTGCTGGCAGTTTAATGAGGGCCAGTGTAAGTTCGGATCGGGTTGTAAGTTCAAACATAGCTGCTCCTCCTGCGGGGGGATCTCTCACGGAGCGGTTAAATGTTTTCGGAAGGGAAAAGGACGAGGGGCCGGGGGCGCTAGTCAAGGGCCGGACACCGGTGAGGTGGGAAGACATGGAGCCCTTTCTAAATAGGTACCCTGATAGGTCCAGGGCAAGTTTGTTGTTGGATGGTTTTCGGGTTGGTTTCCGGATCCCTGCCCCTGCTCACAAGGTGCCGTTTACCTTGCGTAGTTTGCGTTCAGCGTTGCAGTATCCAGGGGTAGTAGGGGATAAGTTGCGGAAGGAGGTGGAGTTGGGGCGCATGGCAGGTCCGTTTGAGAGTTGCCCTTTACCAGAGCTGGTGGTGTCACCACTGGGGGTGGTGCCTAAGAAGGAGCCGAATAAGTTTAGGCTCATACATCATTTATCTTACCCGAGGGGGCGATCGGTTAATGATGGGATTTCTCCGGAACTTTGCTCGGTGGCTTACACGTCGTTTGATGCGGCAGTTGCGTGGGTGCGCCGCTATGGTGTGGGTGCATTAATGGCAAAAACGGATATTGAGTCGGCCTTTCGCCTCCTCCCTGTGCATCCTGACAGCATACGGCTGTTAGGATGTTATTGGGACGGGGCTTATTTTGTGGATCGCTGCCTCCCTATGGGGTGTTCTATTTCCTGTGCCTATTTTGAGGCTTTTAGTTCTTTCCTGGAGTGGGTGGTTTGTGAGGTTGCGGGGGTCTCATCGGTCATACATTACTTGGATGATTTCCTGTGTGTTGGTCCAGGCGGGTCTTCGGTTTGTGCTACGTTGTTGAACACGATAGAGTGGGTGGCAAAGAGGTTCGGTGTGCCTTTGGCCCAGGACAAAACGGAAGGACCTAGCTCCTGTCTGGTCTTTTTAGGAATCACCATTGATTCTTTGAGGATGGAGTGTCGGCTCCCGGAAGATAAATTGGTAGCGTTACGGGCGGAGGTGGACCGGGCTAGACATTTGCGTAAGATCACGTTACGTGCTTTACAGTCATTATTGGGTAAGCTTAACTTTGCTTGCAGGATTATGCCCATGGGCCGGATTTTCAGCAGGCGGCTGTCGGGAGCGACGGCTGGGGTGACAGCCCCTCATCATTTCATTCGTCTGACACAGACGCTGAGGGCAGATTTGGCAGTTTGGTTTGAGTTTTTGCATCGTTATAATGGGAGGTCCTTGATCATGGCCCCGGTGGTTGACAGCGTGGATTGGGAGCTGTTTACAGATGCTGCGGGGGGCGTGGGATTTGGGGCTTACTGCAAGGGTCAGTGGTGCGCGGCGCGGTGGCCTGAGGAATGGGCGGAGTTGGGTTTGGTGGAGAACCTGGCATTCCTAGAGCTGTTTCCCATAGTAGTGGCGGTGGAAATTTGGAGTGAGAGGTTTCGGGACAGCAAGGTACGGTTCCATTGTGACAACTTGGGCGTAGTGGGGGCCATTAACAACGTGTCAGCGTCATCCCCCCCGGTCGTCCGGCTTTTGAGGCACCTTGTTTTACGTTGCTTGTCTTTGAACGCTTGGGTTGTGGCGGTTCATGTGCCAGGGATCAAAAATGACATCGCAGATTCTCTTTCTCGCTTGCAGTGGGAGCGGTTCAGGATGGTGGCTCCGGACGCGGAGGAGGACGGGATCGCTTGCCCGGAATGGTTGTGGGGGCTGGGTTACGAGCCGCAGGAGGTTTGATTCAGGCTTCGCTTGCGCAGGGTACTTGGGCTGCTTATGATTCGGCGTGGCGGGAGTGGGAGAGTTGGTTGGCAGTTCTGGAGGGTGTAGTGACGGATGAGGATCGGGTGGTGGCGTTGTTAGTTTTTCTGGGGCAAGTCTCTATCGCGGGCTGGTCAGTGTCCAAGGTGAATCGTTTTGTGGCAGCCCTGGCTTTTGGTTTTAAGGTCCGGGGGTACACGGATGTTACAAAAAGTTTTTTGGTTGGCCAGGCCCTGAGGGGGTACAGGAGAGGGAGGATGTTGCCGGATCGGCGGCGCCCTGTGTCGTTTATGTTGTTGGAACAGTTGTGGGGGGTGTTGTGTGACATTTGTTTTTCCAGCTACGAGGTGACCCTGTATAGGTTGGCATTCTCGTGGGCATTTTTTGGGGCCCTGAGGGTCGGGGAGCTGGTGGCTCCCAGCACAAGGAGACCTGGGGGGTTGAGAATGGAAGATGTGTTGGTAACGGATCGGAGTGTGGAATTCTGGATCCGGCGGTCTAAGACGGATCAAGGGGGTCGGGGTAAGAGAGTGGTGTTGGGGGTGGCCAAGGGGGTCAGGATGTGCCCGGTCGCCTGCTTTGCGGGGTTCAGAGAGGTCTCAACGGTGCGTAGGGGACAGTTGTTGTGTCATGAGGATGGGTCCTTTATGTCCCGGTATCAGTTTACGTGGGTTTTTCGTAGGTGTCTGCGGAAGTTGGGACTGGAGGAGGCGTTGTTTTCCCCCCATTCTTTTCGGATTGGGGCAGCGACGGAGGCGGTGGCATGGGGGTTGGGTGAGGAAGTGGTAAAGCAGATAGGTCGATGGGATTCCCGCCGCTTCCAGCTGTATGTGCGCCCTCAGTTTATATGATAGTCCAGTCGTAATCCCTCCTTCTCTACACTCCCTCCGGCTCCCCTCATCGTTTTTCTCTCCTCCTCCATGTTTCGCTTGCATCCTTACTCGTTTTGTTAATCAGTGGTTTTATTTTTCAGGACCCGCGGGCCGATTGGTGTGGATCGTCGGGCATTCCTACGTTCATTGGGGGGCGGAGCGGGCGGATGTTCGTCCAGACGGGCGGCAGTTGGGTTTTCGGCGGGAGGATGTAGTCGTGCGGTGGCTGGGGAGTAGGGGGATGCTGTGGAGTCGGGTGTTGCCGGACGTGCATCGGTTTGCGCTGATGGACAGGGCCCCGGATGTCTTGGTGTTACATGTCGGGGGTAACGATTTGGGTAGTCGTCCTTTTCGGGAATTGATCAGGGATATAAAATACGATCTACTCAGGTTATGGTCCGTTTTCCCGGCTATTAAGGTGGTGTGGTCAGAGATTGTCCCGCGGAAGGTTTGGCGGCATGCTAGATCGGTGCAGCGGTTGAATAAAGCCAGGGTTAAGGTTAATCGGGCAGTTTCGGGTTTCGTGGTGAGAAATGGGGGGGTCTTCGTGCGTCATTATGACTTCGAGGATGGCCAGGGTAATTATTGGCTAGGTGATGGTGTGCACCTGACGGCCGTGGGGATCGACCTGTGGACTCTGCGCCTGCAGGAAGGTATCGAAAGGGCCCTCTCGTTGGGTGGGGGCTCGCATACTTAAAGGTGTCTAAGTATGTTCGTGTGGCGGATTGGGGGTCCTTGGAGTTGGTGGTAAATTACTGTGGGGGGGGGGATTCATAGGGGGTATGGTCCCTCCCCAATTTATTATGGTTGGTAGTCTGCTCAATTTGGGCTCCTGCTGGGTGGTGTCCCGAGGAGTGGTCAATTAGGGCTCCCGCTGGGTGGTGTCCCGGGGAGTGGTCAATTTGGGCTCCCGCTGGGTGGTGTCCCGGGGAGTGGTTGCGGTTGAGGTCACCCAACTGCAGGTATAACGGTGCCCCTGAGCCAGTAGGGTGACGGCTGGGAGTAAAATACTATGCAGGTGGGCTGTTTCGTGACAGACTTTTGTAGCTCCAAGGACTCCCCTTCCATTGTTATTATTATTTGTAAATTGTTGTTCTTGATGTTTGTTTGTAAATAAAATGGCTGCTGTGGCCAAATTTATCCAACCCAAGTGTCTGAGTCTTATTAGAGGGACAGGGGGTTTGGGAAAAGGTATGGCCATTAATGGGGAAGGGGAGTAGGTGAAGCCACTTCCCCCCCCCGGTAGGAGTGTACGCACTCTACAGTCCCCTGATCAAGTACAGGCTGGACCCGGCAGAATGCCATAGGGGGAGGCCACCATGATCAGGGATGTTAGGAAGGGAAGGAGTTAAGGAGTTAGGGGTGTGGTTAGGAGGGGGCGGATGTGAGGGGGGCGAGGTCAGTTTACTTAAGGGTAGGAGAGGGAAAGGCGTCGCCATCTTTAGTAACAGCACAGGGAAGCTTGTCCCACCCTCCCTCCCAAAATGATGTGTTCATCTGTGTGACTATTTTGGTATTTCGCTTTGTTGCTCGTTGTTTTTGTTTTTCCGCAGGTACCAGAGGATGCTGTGGAACAGTTTTGCAATGTCGCAGCAGTTGTATGGCGGATTGGGGGTCCTTGGAGTTGGTGGTAAATTACTGTGGGGGGGGGGGATTCATAGGGGGTATGGTCCCTCCCCAATTTATTATGGTTGGTAGTCTGCTCAATTTGGGCTCCTGCTGGGTGGTGTCCCGAGGAGTGGTCAATTAGGGCTCCCGCTGGGTGGTGTCCCGGGGAGTGGTCAATTTGGGCTCCCGCTGGGTGGTGTCCCGGGGAGTGGTTGCGGTTGAGGTCAGCCAACTGCAGGTATAACGGTGCCCCTGAGCCAGTAGGGTGACGGCTGGGAGTAAAATACTATGCAGGTGGGCTGTTTCGTGACAGACTTTTGTAGCTCCAAGGACTCCCCTTCCATTGTTATTATTATTTGTAAATTGTTGTTCTTGATGTTTGTTTGTAAATAAAATGGCTGCTGTGGCCAAATTTATCCAACCCAAGTGTCTGAGTCTTATTAGAGGGACAGGGGGTTTGGGAAAAGGTATGGCCATTAATGGGGAAGGGGAGTAGGTGAAGCCACTTCCCCCCCCGGTAGGAGTGTACGCACTCTACAGTCCCCTGATCATGGTGGCCTCCAGCCATTATCTAGGGTGCTAGATGGTGACAAGGACAAATAACACGGGCAGCTCCGAGTAAACACTACAAGTTGTACATAATACAATAGACAGCTGCAAGAAAATGTAAGTGACCCATTGGAAAACACCTGGATTTCTGCATTTATTTCTAAATTTCTAATGTGGTCTGACTGTTATCTGAGTGACAATTATAGACAAACATCTAAAGGTCCTTTTACACGGGCCAATAATTGGGTGAACATGAATTCGTATCGATAATTGGGTGAACAATTGACTGTCAATTAGCGCTTGTTTAACGGGCAGAATATCTGCCCATGTAAAAGGACCTTAACCAGGGGCGTAACTAGGAAAGACTGGGCCCCATAGCAAACTTTTGACTGGGGCCCCCCCTCCCCTGGGTGTCACACCACCCCCCCCCCCCCTTGTAGATAGTGCCTTTTTTACAAACCCCCCCTTTTGATAACGCCATACAGCCCCCCTGTAGATAACGCCATACAGCCCCTTTGTAGATATCTACAGAGGGGGCTGTATGGCGCTATCTACAGAGGGGGCTGTATGGCGCTATCTACAGGGGGGCTGTATGGAGTTATCTACGGGGGGGCTGTATGGCGTTATCTACGGAGGGGCTGTATGGCGTTATCTACGGGGGGGCTGTATGGCGTTCCCTACAGGGGGGGTATATGGCGTTCCCTACAGGGGGGGACTGTATGGCGTTCCCTACAGGGGGGGGGACTGTATGGCGTTCCCTACAGGGGGGGGCTGTATGGCACTATCTACAGGGGGGGCTGTATGGCGCTATCTACAGGGGGGCTGTATGGCGCTATCTACAGGGGGGCTGTATGGCTCTATCTACAGGGGGCTGTATGGCGCTATCTACAGGGGGACTGTATGGCGCTATCTACAGGGGGAACTGTATGGCGCTATCTACAGGGGGGCTGTATGGCGTTATCTACAGGGGGGCTGTATGGCGCTATCTACAGGGGGGCTGTATGGCGTTATCTACAGGGGGGCTGTATGGCGCTATCTACAGGGGGACTGTATGGCGCCATCTACAGAGGGGCTGTATGGCGTTATCTACAGGGGGAACTGTATGGCGCTATCTACAGAGGGGGCTGTATAGCGTTATCTAGAGGGGGGACTGTATCGCGTTATCTACAGGGGGGGCTGTATGGCGTTCCCTACAGAGGGGGCTGTCTGGCGTTATCTACAGGGGGCACTGTATGGCGTTACCTACAGGGAGTCTGTATGGCGTTCCCTACAGGGGGGGTCTGTAGGGAACGCCATACAGCCCCCCTGTAGGGAACGCCATACAGCCCCCCCTGTAGGGAACGCCATACAGCGTCGTCCCCCTGTAGGGAACGCCATACAGCGTCCCCCCTGTAGGGAACGCCATACAGCGTCCCCCCTGTAGGGAACGCCATACAGCGTCGTCCCCCCTGTAGGGAATGCCATACAGCGTCCCCCCCTGTAGGGAACGCCATACAGCGTCCCCCCCCTGTAGGGAACGCCATACAGCGTCCCCCCCCTGTAGGGAACGCCATACAGCGTCGTCCCCCCTGTAGGGAACGCCATACAGCGTCGTCCCTTCTGTAGGGAACGCCATACAGCGTCGTCGTCCCTGTAGGGAACGCCATACAGCCCCCCCCTGTAGGGAACGCCATACAGCCCCCCCCCTGTAGGGAACGCCATACAGCGTCCCCCCTCCCAAAAAAATGCGACCTACACTGTGCTAATAAAAGACATGTATCCCCTATCCACAGGATAGGGGAGACATGTGTGATCGCTGGCAGCGATAGGGAGAACGGGGGACTGAAAGTCCCCCCAAGTTCTCCATGACTAACCTCTGACTTCCGGCGCCTGCGCAGCTCTGTAGAAATGAATGGAGCGCTGGTCACGCATGCGCACAAGCGGGACCGACGCTCCATTCATTTCTACGGAGCTACCGACACAGACCCCGGAAGTCCGAGGTTTGTGATGGAGAACTTCAGGGGACTTTCAGTCCCCCGTTCTCCCTATCGCTGCCAGTGATCACACATGTATCCCCTGTCCTGTCATACCTCCCTGCTCTGCCGTACTGTTCAGTGGCGTCGCGCTGTAGCAGCCATAGCGGCTGCTAGCGGAGCCTCCGGCCATGGTGGGGGCCCGTGCCGGCGGGCGACACGGGCCCCCTCATGCCGCGGGCCCCGTAGCAGCCGCTACTGCTGCTACGGCGGTAGTTACGCCACTGACCTTAACCCCGTCCAGCTTTTGCCACTTTTGACCTTCCTGACAGAGCTACATTTTTCAAATCTTACATCTTTCACTTTATGTGGTAATAATTTCGGAATGCTTTTACCTATCCAAGCGATTCTGAGATTGTTTTCTCGTGACACATTGGACTTTATGTTACTGGCAAAATTTGCTCGATACAATTGGTATTTAATTGTGCAAAAAACACCAAAATGTAGCGAAAAATTGCAAAAATTAGCATTTTTGTAAATTTACCACACAAAATAGTTGCTAATTAATATTCCCCATATGTCTACTTTAGATTGGCATCGTTTTTTTGAACGTCCTTTTCTTTTTCTAGGACGTTACAAGGCTTAGAACTTTAGCAGCGATTTCTCACATTTTGAAAAAAATTTCAAAAGGCTATTTTTCCAGGGACCAGTACAGTTGTGAAGTGGCTTTGAGGGCCTTATATATTAGAAACCCCCAATAAGTCACCCCACTTGAAAAACTTGAGGCCTCAAAGTATTCAAAGCAGTATTTAGAAAGTTTCTTAACCCTTAAGACGTTTCACAGGAATTAAAGCAATGTGGAGGTGAAAGGTAGAAATTTCATTTGTTTTTTTTTTAATCAATTTTTTTTGTAACACAGA
The DNA here is from genome assembly GCF_050947455.1 of Rhinoderma darwinii. Lineage (NCBI taxonomy): Eukaryota > Metazoa > Chordata > Amphibia > Anura > Rhinodermatidae > Rhinoderma > Rhinoderma darwinii. The sequence goes on along the minus strand of NC_134693.1, from coordinate 69,503,456 downwards.
AAGTTTTACCAGAGAAATGAAACTCAATATTTATTGCCCAGGTTCTGCAGTTTTAGGAAATATCCAATGTGTGGCCCTAGTGTGATACTGGATGGAACCACCGGCCTTAGAAGCAAAGGAGCACCTAGAGGATTTTGGGCCTCATCTGTATTAGAATAAATTTTAGGCACCATGTCAGGTTTGAAGGGCTCTTCCGGTGCCAACACAGTGGAAATCCCCCAAAAGTGACCCCATTTTGGAAACTACACCCCTCAAGGAAATTATCTAGGGGTATAGTGAGCATTTTGACCCCACAGGTTTTTTGCAGAAATTATTGAAAGTAGGTCGTCGAAATGAAAATCTAAATTTAAAAAAAATAAATTTAAGTTTAGCTAATTTTTTCTCATTTCCACAAGGACTAAAGGAGAAAAAGCACACAACATATGTAAAAGCAATTTCTCCCGAGTAAAACAATACCCCACATGTGGTCATAAACGGCTGTTTGGACGGCAGGGCTTAGAAGGGAAAGAGCGCCATTTGGCTTTTGGAGCTCAAATTTAGCAGGAATGGTTTTCAGAGACCATGTCACATTTGCAAAGCCCCTGAGGGACCAAAACTATGAAAACGCCCAAAAAGTGACTCCATTTAGGAAACTACACTCCTTGAAGAATTCATCTAGGGGTGTAATGAGCATTTTGACCCCACAGGTATTTCATAAATTTCATTAGAATTGGGCAGTGAAAATAAAAACAATCCCTTTTCTCAATAAATAAATGAAAAAAAGAACCCCAACCTTTGTAAAGCAACTTCTCTGGAGTACGGAAATACCCCATATGTGGTCATAAACTGCTGCTTGGGCACACGACAGGGCTCAGTAGGGAAGGACAGCTATCTGGCTTTAAGAGCACAGATTTTCTGGATTGGTTTCTTGACACCATGTCACATTTGCAAAGCCCCTAAGGTACCTGTACAGTGCAAACTACCCAAAAGTGACTTCATTTACGAAACTACACCCCTTGAAGAATTCATGTAGGGGTGTAGTGAGCATGTTGACCCCCACAGATGTTTCATAGATTTTATTAGAAGTGAAAATTCTTCAATAAGATGTAGCTTTAGCTCAAAATGTTTCATTTTCTCAATAAATAAAGGAAAAAAGAACCTCAACATTTGTAAAACAATTTCTCAAGAGTACGGCAATACCCCATATGTGGTCATAAACTGCTGTTTGGGCACACGGGCTCAGAAGGGAAGGAGCGCCATTTGTCTTTTGGAGTGCAGATTTTGCTAGATTGGTTTCTGGTCGCTATGTCGCATTTGCAAAGCCCCTGTGGGACCAAAACAGTAAAAACCCCCATTGTAGTGACCCCATTTTGGAAACTACACCCCTCATGGTATTCATCTAGGGGTGTAGTGAGCATGTTAACCCCGCAGGTGTTTTGCAGAAATTCTTGTGTACTCGATGTTGCAGAGTGAAAATGGGAATTTTTCCATAGATATGCCAATATGTGGTGCCCAGCTTGTGCCACCATAACAAGACAGCTCTCTAATTATTATGCTGTGTTTCCCGGTTTTAGAAACACCGTGCATATGACCCTAACCTTTTGCCTGGACATTCGACCAGGCTCAGGAGTGAAAGAGTACCATGCGAAGTTGAGGCCTAATTTGGCGATTTACAAAGTATTGGTTCACAATTGCAGAGGTTCAGATGTGAAATAATAAAAGAAACCCCTGAAAAGTGACCCCATTTTGGAAACTACAACCCTCAAGGCATTTATTAAGGGGTGTAGTGAGCATTTTCACCTCACAGGTCTTTTCCATAAATGATTGCTCTGCGGATGGTCCAAAGTAAAAATTAAAATTTTTCCCTAGATATGCTATTACAGTGGCAAATATGTAGTGCCCAGCTTGTGCCACTAGAGACACACACCCCAAAAATTGTTAAAAAAGTTCTCCCGGGTATGGCGATGCCATATATGTGGAAGTAACCAGCTGTTTGAGCACGCTGTAGGGTTCAAAAGGGAGGTAGCGCCTTTTGGCTCTTGGATCGTGGATTTTGCTTTGTAGCAGTTTTGTTTGGAGTTTTACTGGAATTTTAGTTTATAATGTGAGGGTACATGTAAGCTGGGCAGAGTACATCAGGAGCATAGTCAGGTGGTATAATAATGGGGTAAAAAGAACACTAAAATAATCCATAGATGTGTGTTACCCTGTGAAGCAATCCTTTCTGGACAGTGTCGCACTGATAAATGGTGTCCTTTCTTATCCCCCTTTTGGTCCACACTCCGCACATTTGCAGTTTGGGGAATTTTGCTGGGAAAGTGTTGTCCTGGTAGAATACGGGCACCCTCGCTTCCAGCAGATATGTTTGAGCCCTACCCTTCCTGGCTCCCTAATTTTAGGGCCATGATACATCGCCTTTTAAAACAGAAGACATGTTCCCCTCGGGCCTGCATACCAGCATATTTTTCTTTCCTGACATATTGTAGCCTTAACTAATTTATTTTTTCATAGACCTAGTGGTATGAGTGCTGTTTTTTTGTGGGGCGAGCTGTAGTTATTATGGGTACCATTTTGTGGTACATGCGACTTTTTGATCACTTTTTATCCTATTTTTTGGGAGGCAAGGTGAACAAAAAACAGCAATTCTGGCATAGTGTTTATTTTTTTTTAATACAGCGTTCACCACTCTTCATAAATTACATGTTAACTTTATTCTGCGGGTCACTACGATTCCGGCGATAACTAATTTGTAGCACTTTATGTTTTACAATTTTTTGCACAATAAAATTACTTTTGTAAAAAGGATGTATTTTTTCTTGCACCATGTTCGGAGAACCATAACTTTCACATTTTTTAGTCGACGGAGCTGTATGAGGGCTGTGTTTTTTTGCGGGACAAGCTGTAGTCAGTATTTGTATGATTTTTGGATACATGTGACTTTTTGATCACTTTTTATCCCAATTTTTGTAGGGCAAAGTGACCAAAAAAACTAAATTCTGGCATTGTTTTTTACGCCGTTCACCTCGTGGAATAAATAACATAATATTTTTATAGTTCAGGCCGTTACAGACGTGGCGATACCAAATATGTATGGTTTATTTTATTTTTTTAATAATAAAGGACTTGATAAGGGAAAAAGCGCAATTGTGTTTTATTTTATTACTTGAAACTTTTATTTTTCCACTTTTTTTTTCACTTTTCTTTAGTCCCACTAGGGGACTTAAAAGGTCCAGATGTCAGATTATTTCTAATACATTGCACTACTTATGTAGTGCAATGTATTAGATCTGTCAGTCATTCACTGACAGCAAGCCGATTAGGCTTCGCCTCTGGGAGGGGCCTAATCGGCTTTTGTAATCGCAAAGCAGGAGGCATTGTTAGGCCTCCTGTTGCCATTGTAGCAGTCGGCAGTCCTAGGATTTCAGGGCAGAGCTGCTGATCTGCTGCCAACCACTAAGATGCAGCGATCGCTTTTGGTCGCTGCATTTAAGGGGTTAATGGCGGGGATCGGAGCAAACTTCGGTCCTCGCCATTACCCCAGGGTGTCAGCTATAACATGCAGCCAACACCCGGGGATAGTGGCACTGACTCAGCTTCTTGTCGTATGGATACGGCAAAATGCGGGAAGCACTAGCTTTCCATGACGTATCCATACGACAAATGTCGGGAAGGGGTTAAGCTTGTATTAACAAAAAAATTTATGAAAACATCAGAAAGAATGTCATGCTATCTAACGTTACCGATTATTGGCTGTTCCACCACTGATGGTTTCCTGGGTCCCTAATGCTTCTTTTTTCATTTTGTAAGCGTGAGCGTGAGCTGACATTGTTATGGGGAACAGACATGACCCCAGATTATAGATGAAGGAGCATCAGGGAGCCCAGGAAACCATCAGCGGTGGAACAGCCAAGAATCAGTAACGTAAGTCAGGGGTGTAACTAGGAAAGACTGGGCCCCTTAGCAAACTTTTGACTGGGCGCCCATTTCCCCTGGGTGCCACACACTACCCCCCTTCAGATAGTGCCCCCCTGTAGATTCTGCCACACAGCGCCTCTTATAGATAGTTTCATACAGACCCCCTGTAGATTGTGCTATATAGCCCCCCCTGTAGATAATGTCACACCCATTTGTAAATGGCAAACCCCCACCTCCCCCTTGTAGATAGTGCAATACAGCCCCTCTGTAGATAGTGCCATACAGCCCCTTCCTGTAGATAGTGCCTTAGATTGCGCTATATAGCCCCCCTGTAGATAGCACCATACAGCCCCCCTCCTGTAGATCGTACCATACAGCCCCCCTCTTGTAGATAGCGCCATACAGTGCCCTCCCTGTAGATAGCGCCATACAGCCCCTACCCCCCCAAAAAAAAAAAACGGCCCGTAGCCTAGTTAAAGGGGTTGTCCACAGGATAGGGGATACATGTGTGATCGCTGGGGGTCCGACCGCTGGCACCCCCAGCGATAAGGAGAACAGGGGACTGAAAGTCCCCTGAAGTGCTCCATGCGAAGCATGGGATTTCCGGGGCCGTGTCCAGCTTGTGTGTCCGGAAGATCCATAGATATGAATGCAGCGTCAGTCACGCATGCGCACAAGTGCTCCATTCATTTCTGTGGAGCTGCCGGACACAGACCCTGGAAGTTCCATGCTTCTCATGGAGCACTTTGGGGGACTTTCGGTGCCCCGTTCTCCTTATCGCTGGGGGTCCCAGCGGTCGGACCCCTAGCGATCACACATGTATCCCCTACCCTTTTATGGCAGAGCAGGGAGGTACCTCCCTGCTCCGCCGTAGTGTTCAATAGTATCTGCGTCCTAAGGACATAGATACTATTCAATGTAGCGTCGCTACCGCTGTAGCAGCCATAACGGCTGCTAGCGGCACCACCGGTCATGGGGAGTCGTGACGACGGGCGGCATAGGCTCCCTCATGCCGTGGGCCCCGTAGTTACGCCACTGACGTAAGTCTGCAGTATGCATACAAGATTTATCAAAAAAGAAACCCAGACACCCCTTCATCTAATGCATTTCTTCCGTATAAACTAATATTAAACCTGTTGTAACAAATTAAGCATATTGAATGTTGGGGACAGGGCTGCCATTACAAAATTTTGGGCCCATAGTGTTCAATGATCAGGGCCCTCCTGCGCTCTTAACTTCTCTTATCCCGAATTATGGCAATCCCAAACTCTATAATACACAAATGACCTATAGCAAGACAGAGCATCTAGGCTAGGGCTCCAAAAAAACACCTGCTAATCTATGAGTCAGGGCACATTCAGATCTGGAGGAATTGCTGTTGAATTCCGCTACGGACAGTCCGCAGTGGAATTCTGCAGCAGACGTTTTTTACATTTGTTTCTATACATTTTTAGGAAACTTAGTCCAGACGTTGCAGAAAATAACTGTGCGTAAATTAGGCTGTGGTACAAATTTTTCCCTCCACAGCATGCTCATTACATTGCGGACAAGAAGCGGAATTTCACTGCGGATTTCAGCTTTTGCAATGCAAAAACTGAAATCTGTGGCAAGTCCGCTGTGATATCTGCAACGTCTGATTTACCTGTCAAATATGCAAATGTTGGGACAGATTCGTTGCGTAATTGTCCCGAATCTGTACCATATTTGAAGCAGAAAAATTCCGCCACGTCTGACCATGGCGTCACAGTAAATTATTGCAGCATTATTATTTTATTTTCCTAGGACTTGTTGCACACAAACACAGCATTTTGCTGCGTTATTTATGGTATTTTTATTCATGTTTTTGTGGTGTTTTTTTTTTTTTGTGGTATAATAGGACCTTAAAGGCTTTGTAAACGTTTGAACACTTTTTTTTCTTTTTCAATACAGCAATGTATAATGGTGTTTTAAGCAACTTTTAAAATGTTTTTTTTTTTTAATTTAAAAAAAGGTTATATTTTTTGAGATACATCTTCTATGTATCCTGTATACATAGAAGCTGTATCTTGTGCTCAAACCTGAATCTGTCAGGTCAGCGGGACTGATGGCTTCGGTGACAGCGGATCCTACATGTCTCTGACATTCAGGATCTAGCTGTTATCAATAATAGGTGGATCCGACCCTCTGTCACCGGTGCCGTCAGTCCCTCTGACCTGAGGGATTCGGGATTCACTGCAAGATATAGCTTCAATGCATCCAGGATACATCCATGAAAGAATACGTCGAGCAGCAGAAACGCCAGAAATTACCAATACTCGGCTTGAAGATCAAAGATTGCGACAAGCGAATGCAAGAGCTGAAGAAACACCTCAATCGACTGATCGTCGGGTTCGAGCACAAGGCGCAAGAAATATTGCTTCTCGACAAACATCTTGGGATTGCATGAACAAAGCTGCTATGCAATACGACCAAGCAATTGAATATGATCTGCACGACTTGGTCAATATTGGAAACATGGACACGACCTGTGAACATTGTGAAGCCCAGAAGTGGAAGTCAGAGCCACCTGGCATGTGCTGCTCTGCTGGCAAGGTTCAACTACCCCCACTTACTGCACCACCAGAACCACTCAAGTCACTGATGACTGCAAACACTCCCCAACACCCGGCGGGGTGCAACACAGCAGATGCAGCAGAGAGCACAACACGACTCCAACACTTCAAGGCACAGGGGCAGGGTAGCACGGGACACAGGGTACAGGAAGCAGGAACGGGAAACAATGGGAACTGGAAAACACTAGGAGACCATTTGCAAAGATAAACTAAGGTAACACAACAACGCTCAGGCAATAAATGGTTGTGCAGAGGCCTTTTTTTCTTATAGTCCAGAGGCATTCTAAGCTAATTTGCAGATATTCTGCAAGTGCGCATACTGCCCCTTTAAGACCCGCAACGCGCGTGCGCACGCACCCTGCGGGAGCCAGTACCACGATGCGGAAGTGAGTGCCTGCGTCTCCCAGGAGGGAGATCCCGCCCAACACTCACTCGTCCATGGCCACGACCGTCAGAGGGTAAGTCAGGACGATGGTCTGCAGCCATAGACGTTACAGTATCCCCCCTCTTACGCCCCCTCTTCTTGGGGCCAGAACGGAAGAGAAACTTCTTCACAGGGGCAGGAGCATTGATGTTTTCCCCTGGCTCCCAGGACCTCTCCTCTGGACCAAATCCCCTCCAATCCACCAAATAAATTTTCCTTCCTCCTACTCTCTTGGTGTCTAAGATCTCCTTTACCTCGAATGTCTCTGATGACCCGCTAGGGGACACTGCAGGACTAGGAGTCTTGGTGTAGCAGTTCAGGACCACAGAGGCAGAGAGACGTGAAAAGAGTTTGGGATCTTGAGGGTGGGAGGCAGCTGAAGCTTGTAGGAGACAGGGTTGATCTGCAGCAGGATCTCGAAGGGTCCAAGGAACCTGGGAGAAAACTTGCAAGACGGCACCCTCAGCCAGATATTCTTAGAGGACAGCCAGACCTTAGTACCCAGAAGAAACTGGGGAGGCTTTTGTCTTCTTGTGCCTGCCTTTCTTTTCATGCGGTCGACCGCCAGCAGAATAGAAGATCGGGTCTGCTGCCAGATTTGTAGAAAGTCCTAAAATGTAGAGTCAGCTGCAGGCACCTGGGACGTAGTGGAAACAGGGAGAGGCATTCGTGGGTGTTGGCTGTAGACAATGAAAAATGGGCTGGAGGCGGTGGACTTACTAGTGTGGTTGTTGTAGGAGAACTCAGCCCAAGGAAGCAGCTGTGCCCAGTCATCATGCTGCCTGGAGATAAAGTGTCGTAGATAGTTCTCCATAATCTGATTTATTTTCTCAACTTGACAATTGGACTGGGGATGATAGGCTGAGGAAAAGTCCAACTTCACACCGAGGAGTCCGCAGAGAGCGCTCCAGAACTTTGAGGTGAACTGAACCCAACCAATTTGACACAATATGCAGAGGCAAGCCGTGCAGATGGAAGATGTGTTGGATGAAGAGATTGGCCAGTCGGCAAGCAGAAGGTAGGCCGATCAGTGGAACAAAATGAGCCATCTTGGAGAATCGGTCCACCACCACCCAGACTGTACTGCATCCAGCAGAGGGAGGGAGGTCCGTGACAAAGTCCATAGCAATAATTTGCAAGGGGGCACCAGGCACAAGCAGTGGCTGTAGCAGGCCAGTCAGTTTGGAGTGGGCAACTTTATTTGCTCCGCTCACTGTGCAGGAGGAGACAAAGTCTGTGATGTCTTTGGGCAGCGTGCGCCACCAGAACTGACGGGCAATCAGGTTTTGTGTATTACGGGCACCCACGTGACCTGCCAGCTTGGAACTGTGTCCCCAGCGGAGGATTCTTCTTCTGTCTGCCAGACGCACAAAAGTCCTCCCCGGAGGAATGTCTCTAACTTGCAGAGGGTTGACATGCATGATGCAGGATGGATCAATGATATTCTGTGGGGACTCCATAGTGTCCTCCGTTTCGAACGACTTGGACAAGGCATCAGCCCTCATATTCTTGTCGGCAGGGCAGTAGCAGAGCTCAAACTGGAACCGAGCAAAGAACAGCGACCACCTGGCCTGACGGGGGTTCAGTCGCTGGGCCGTCTGGAGATAGGTGAGGTTCTTGTGGTCCGTGAATATCAGGATGGGATGAGCTGCGCCCTCTAGTAGGTGTCTCCACTCCTGCAGAGCCAGCTTGATGGCCAGTAACTCCCGATCCCCTATCGAGTATTTGCGATCTGCTGGAGAAAAAAGCTTGAAGTGGTAGCCACATACCACCATCTTGCATTTGGAGCCTCTCTGGAACAGAAGTGCGCCAGCACCAACAGCGAAGGCGTCCACCTCCAACGAAAACTGTAGAGACACATCAGGATGATGGAGGATTGAGGCTGGCGTGAAGGACTTCTTTAGGCTCTTGAATGCGGCCTCTGCTTCTGGAGTCCACACCTTACCGTTCATGCCCTTTTTGGTGAGGTTAGAGATAGGAGCTGTCAATGAGGAGATGTTGGGGATGAACAGCCGGTAGAAGTTGGCGAATCCCAAGAAGCGCTGTATGGCCCTTAAGCCTTGAGGGCGTGAACATTCCAGGACAGCCTTTACCCTCTCACCATCCACCTTGAGACCTTGATCCGAGATAATGTATCCCAGGAAGGGTAGTGACTTTCTCTCGAACACGGAATTCTCCAGCTTGGCATATAGACGATTCTCCCTTAACCCCTTAGTGTCTAAGCCTGTTTTGGCCTTCAGGACCAGCCCCATTTTTGCAAATCTGACATGTGTCACTTTATGTGGTAATAACTCCAGAATGCTTTTACCTATCCAAGCGATTCTGGGATTGTTTTCTCGTGACATGTTGTACTTTATGATAATGAAAAAATTTTGTCATTAAATTCAATATTTATTTGTAAGAAACGCCAAGATTTAGAGAAAATTAGCAAAAATTAGCATTTTTCTAAATTTTAATGTATTTACTTGTAAAACAGATAGTAATACCACACAAAATACATACTAGTTTATATTTCCCATATGTCTACTTTATGTTTGCATCGTTTTTTGAACATTCTTTTATTTTTCTAGGACGTTACAAGGCTTAGAACTTTAGCAGCAATTTCTCATATTTTCAAGAAAATTTCAAAAGCCTATTTTTTCAGGGACCAGTTCAGTTCTGAAATGGCTTTGAGGGCCTTATATATTAGAAAGTCACCATAAATCACCCCATTTTGAAAACTGCACCCATCAAAGTATTCAAAACCACATTCAGAAAGTATTTTAACCCTTTAGGCGTTTCACAGGAATTAAAGCAAAGTAGAGGTGAAATTTACAAATTTCATTTTTTTTCTTCAAAAATTCATTTGTAATAAATTTTTTCTGTACCACAGAAGGTTTTACCCAAGAAATGCAACTCAATATTTATTGCCCAGATTCTGCAGTTTTTAGAAATACGCCACATGTGGCCCTAGCGCGGTCATGGACTGAAACACAGGCCTCAGAAGCAAAGGAGCACCTAGTGGATTTTGGGCCTCTATTTTATTAGAATATATTTTAGGTACCATGTCAGGTGTGAGGAGGCCTTGTGCTGCCAAAACAGTGGAAACACCCCAAAAGTGACCCCATTTTGGAAACTATACCCCTCGAGGAATTTATCTATGGGTATAGTTAGCATTTTGAACCCACAGTTTTTTTGCTAAATTTATTTGAATTAGTATGTGAAGGTGAAAATCTACTTTTTTTGTGAAAAAATTAGGAAATTTTAAATTTATACAAGGAATAAAGTAGAAAAAACACCCCAACATATGTAAAGCAATGTCTTCCGATTATAGCAATACCCCATATGTGGTAATAAATTGCTGTTTGGACCCACAGCAGGCCTCAGAAGAGAAGGAGCACCATTTGGATTTTGGATTTCTGATTTTGCTGGAATAGTTTTCAGTGCCGTGTCGCGTTTGCAATGCACTGGAGGGAAGAAAACCATGGAAACCCCCCAATAGTGACCCCATTTTGGAAACTATACCCCTCAAGGAATTTATCTATGGGTATAGTTAGCATTTTGAACCCACAGTTTTTTTGCTAAATTTATTTGCATTAGTATGTGAAGATGAAAATCTACTTTTTTTCTGAAAAAAGGTAGCCATTTTTAATTTTTACAAGGAATAAAGTAGAAAAAGCACCCCAACATTTGTAAAACAATTTCTCCTGATTACGTAAATACCCCATATGTGGTAATAAACTGCTGTTTGGACCCACACCGGGGCTTAGAAGGGAAGGAGCGCTATTTGCCTTTTGCAGCTCAAATTTAGCTGGAATGTTTTTGGGTGTTATGTTGAATTTGCAAAGCCCCTGAGAGACCGAAACAGTGGAAGCCCCCCAAAAGTAACCCCATTTGGGAAACTACACCACTTAAGGAATCTATCTAGGGGTATAGTGAGCATTTAGGCCCCACACGTCTTTTGCAGAATTTATAAGAATTAGGCCGTGAAAATTAATATCAACATTATTTCCATTAAAATGTTGAATTTTTTCAATTTCACAAAGGATAAACGAGAAAATGCACCCCAACGTTTGTAAAGCAATTTCTCCCGAGTACGGCAATACCCCACATGTGGTCATAAATGTTTTTTCATTAGAAAGTAATTAACCCTTTACGAACTGATTCATGTTTTGCTTTTTCGTTTTTCCTCCCCGCTTTCCGAGAGCCACTACTTTTTTATTTTTCTGTCAATAGAGCGGTGTGGGGGCTTATTTTTTGCGGGACGAGCTGTCGTTTTTATTGGTACCATTTTTTGGTACGATGCCATATCGGTGGACATAAACGGCTGTTTGGGCACGCTGTAGGGCTCAGAAGGGAGGGACGCCATTTGGCTTTTGGAGCGCATATTTTGCTTGGTAGTAGCTCTGGCGTTTTGCTGGTATTTCAGTTTATAATGTTTGGGCACATGTTGGCTGGGCAGAGTACATCAGGGGCATAATAAGAGGGTATAATAATGGGGTAAATAAATAATAATCCACAGATCTGTGGCCGGTGTCGCACTGATAAATGGTGCCCGATCTTATCCACTTTTGGAACACTCTGCACATTTTGCATCGCCATAATCTGGGAGCCGGAACTTTTTTTATTTTTTCACCATCGGAGCCGTGTGAGGGCTTATTTGTTGCGGGACAATCTGTAATTTTCATTGGTACCATTTTGGGGTACATGCGATTTTGTTGATCACTTTTTATTCCATTTTTCGGCAAGCCAGGTGACCAAAAACCATCAATTCTGACAATGATTTTTATTTATTTTTGACGGCGTTTACCCTGGGCTATAAATGACTATTATACTTTATTCTGCGGGTTGGTACGATTACGGCGATACCATTTGTATATACGTTTTTTTTATGTTTTGCAGCGTTTGAGCAATAAAATCACTTATTTAGAAAATAATGTATTTTCTGTGTCACCATATTCTGAGAGCCATAACTTTTTTATTTTTCAGTCAAAAAAGCTGTGTAAGGGCTTGTTTTTTGCGGGACGGGTTGTAGTTTGTATCGGTACTATTTTGGCGTACATGCGACTTTTTGATCACTTTTTATTACATATTTTGTGAGGGGTGGTGACCAAAAAATAGTGATTCTGGCATTGTTTTTCGTTTATTTTTTTTGCGGCGTTCACTGTGCGGGAAAAATAATATTATAGTTTTATAGTTGGGGTCGTTACGAACGCGGTGATACCAAATATGTGTACTTTTTTTTACGTGTTCATTTTTTTTCCTATAATGAAAGACTTATTATAGGAAAAAAAGCAGTTCTTGTTTATGTCACTTATAACTTTTATTTTTACACTTTTTTTAAAACATTTTTATTCTTTTTTTTACTTTTTTCACTTGTCCCACTAGGGGACACTTAGACTTGCAGCTCTGATCGCTGCTGGAATACATTACACTACACACGTAGTGTAATGCATTTCAACTGTCATTGTGACGTGACAGTCACACTGACAGGAAGCCTACGACGACCACCCTCGGGGTGGTCCTCATAGGCTTCTGTGCATGGCAACCCGGAAGCCATTGTCTGGCGTCCGGTTGCCATGGATACCATCGCCAGCCCCCGTGATTTCACATGGGGGCTGCCGATCGGCGCTAAAGACCTTAATTGTGGCGTTCAAAATCGAGCGCCGCAATTAAGGGGTTAACTGCCGATATCAGCGGCGACAGGCCGCTGATCGGCAACGGGGAGAGCAGGGCTGACACCCTGCACAGTTAACCGCCGCTGCGGTGTAGCGCCGCGCGGCGATTAACTGTCAAAGCACTGACGTAACTGTACGTCAAGGTGCGCGAACTTACTGCTCACCATGACGTACAGTTACGTCATGGTGCGTTAAGGGGTTAATCACAGCAAAACTTGACGGACATGTCTCTGATGAGTCGCTGGATCTGGAGAAAAAAATCAAAATGTCATCGAGACAGACCACAACACAGACATAGAGGAGATCACGTAAAATGTCATTTACGAACTCTTGGAAGACCGCGGGAGCGTTACAAAGGCCGAAGGGCATAACCAGGTATGTGTAGTGCCCATCTCGAGTATTAAACGCAGTCTTCCATTTGTCACCGCAACCAATCCGGATTAGATTGTAGGCCCCCCGCAGGTCTAGTTTTGAAAAAAATGTGCTCCCTGTATGTGATCAAACAGTTCTGAAATCAAAGCCAATGGGTATCTGTTCTTTACCGTCATCTGATTGAGGCCCCGGTAGACAATACAGGGTCGGAGAGATCCATCCTTGTTTTTAACAAAGAAAAACCCGGCCCTGGCCGGGGATGAGGATTTGCGTATGAAGCCCCTCTCTAAATTCTCCTTGATATAGGCAGACATAGACTGGGTTTCAGGTAAGGAGAAAGGGTATACTCTACCGCTCGGAGGAGGCGAATCAGGAACCAAGTTTTTGCTGAAGACATCCGAGAACTGAGAGTAGCAAGGGGGCAACCCTGCCAATGACTGATGCAGAAGAGGCGGAACCGGATGGATATGGGGTGTGTAGACGGAGCCAAGGCAAACCCAGCAGCACAAGGTTGACGGCCCTGGGCAGGACAAAAAACGAGATCAGCTCGGAATGAAGGGCTCCCACTTGAAGCCTCAGCGGTTTGGTCACAGACAATATTGGGTTGGGCAGCGGCACTCATTTACTGAGGTAACGATCAATGGCCTCTCCAGAAGGGTTGTAGGCAAGTGAAGGGGATCCACTAGGTCTCTGTGTATAAAATTGGCTGCAGTGTCAGAGTCCAGATAGGCAGAGGCCAGGTGGGTCCTCTCGCCAGCGACAATAGTCACAGGGATGGACAGCTTGGAGGAGAGTTCTCTATCAAATGCTGTGTCACCCAGGGTTGTCTCCCCAACCAATCCTAGGTGTTGGAGTTTTTTGGCTTCTGGGGACACAAACGCACGACATGGCCAGCGAGGCCGCAATATAGACAAAGTCCAGAAGTGCGCCTGCGCTGTTTCTCCTGGACAGATAGTCTAAACCGATCCACTTGCATTGGGACATCGGATGGAGCAACAGATGAGAACAAGAGGGGTTGCTGGAAGTTGGGGGCCAACCTAGGAAGCCTTCTCTCTCGACGATCCTCTTGGGATCTTTCTCTGAGTCTCATATCAACCCGGGTAGCAAGTAAAATTAGGTCGTCCAAGGTAGGTGGTAGATTACGAGCAGACGGTTCGTCCTTGATCTCAGATGACAGACCATGCCATAAGGAAGCTACTAACGCCTCGCTGTTCCAGGACAGCTCCTCTGCCAGGGTCCGGAACTGGATGATGTACTCGCCCACGGAGGTGTCTTCCTGGTGAAGGTTGAGTAGAGAAGTAGCTGCCGATGAGACTCGTTCAGGCTCCTCAAACACCATGCGGAATAACCACAGGAACCCCTGGAAGTCTCGGTCCCTGTCGTTCCCAGATAGGGTTCGCCCACACCAGGTCTTTGCCAGCAAGCAGAGAAACAATGAAGGCGATCCTGGCGCCGTCCGAGGGAAATGCTGTGGCGGGCAGGGTGAAGTGGATATGACACTAGTTGAGAAATCCCCTGCATGCACTTGCATCTCCGTTAGAACGAGGCGGTAGTGGCACACACACTAACAATGCCCCCTGTAGATAGCGCCAGTCACAATGTCCTCCGTAGATAAAGCCAGTCACAATGCCCCGTGTAGATAGCGCCAGTCACAATCCCTCCTGTAGATAAAGCCAGTCACAATGCCCCCTGTTGATAGCACCAGTCACAATACCCCCTGTAGATAGCACCAGTCACAATGCTCCCTGTAGATAGCACCAGTCACAATGCCACCTGCAGATAGCGCTGGTCCCAATCCCCCCTGTAAATAAAGCCAGTCACTATGCCCCCTGTAGATAGCGTAAGTCACAATGGCACCTGTAGATAGCACCAGTCACAATGCCCCCTGTAGATAGTGCCAGTCACAATGACCCATGTAGATACCACCAGTCCCTGGGCACATGCTCAGATTGCCCTCATTATAATCATGAGAATGATGGAAACATCCGAGCACATTCAATATCCTCCTTTCTGTTGAAGAGCAGTGAGGAGGAATAGGGGGTTTGGGAACCATGTTCTCATGATCGGTGTGGGTCCCAGTGGATAGGGGATAATTTTTGATTCTGGGACAACCCTTTTAGGTCGTGGCCTCTCTCATATCTGGAACAACACTTAATCTTTATGTAGTGCGTATCAAAAATATAACCTGCTTCTTCAAATGTTTGTTTTGCATTTTGTTCTGCTTTATTCTAATTGTTATACATATCACAGTGTCAAATTGATATAAAATTCATGCAACCATTAGATGACCCTGCTGCACAGAAATAGAGCAGTCTTAATCACCTGGGGGTAGAGACCCATCTTTCTGATACATGCTGTTAACACTGGCGGTCATTTCCAGTAACTAAGCAACTTTAATTACTACTGTCCAGCTGTCACAACACATTAGCTATAGTAACCAGAGAGCACTCATTGACACACATGCATGTACAATACATAGCTTCACCATCGGTATACTATTCACTAACGTTTAGTGTTCTACCTCATGCATAAATAATCAAAAGGGAGTTTAGGAGAAAACATAAATTAATGTTATGTGTTTGGTTCATAGGGGAAAACGGAAGAAGATACTGAAGATACATGGAACATAGAAGTTCCAAGGAAAACATTTCCTTGGTCTAAATTTTACTGAAGGCACTGAAGCTGAAAGAGAATACTCAGACAGGTATAGAATTCACTAATGCTCATATAAGATATACTGTATACACTATTCAAGCAAAAAACAACAACAATATGTTTACGTTAATAAATAGACCAAGCAAGTCAATGGTGGAAATTTATTAACACCTTCCCTCTTTGGCCGCTTTTGACCTTCCTGACAGAGCCTCATTTTTCAAATCTGACATGTTTCACTTTATGTGGTAATAACTCCGGAATGCTTTTACCTATACAAGTGATTCTGAGATTGTTTTCTCGTGACACATTGGACTTTATGTTACTGGCAAAATTTGCCCGATACATTCAGTATTTAATTGTGAAAAACACCAAAGTTTAGCGAAAAATTGCAAAAATTTGCATTTTTCTCAATTTAAATGTATCTGCTTGTAAGACAGGCAGTTATACCACACAAAAATGTTGCTAACTAACATCCCCCATATGTCTACTTTAGATTGGCATTGTTTTTTGAACATCATTTTATTTTTCTAGGACGTTACAAGGCTTAGAACTTTAGCAGCAATTTCTCACATTTTCAAGAAAATTTCAAAATGCTATTTTTACAGGGGCCAGTTCAGATGTGAAGTGGCTTTGAGGTCCTTAGATATTAGAAACCCCCAATAAGTCACCCCATTTTAAAAACTGCACCCCTCAAAGTATTCAAAACAGCATTTAGAAAGTTTCTTAACCCTTTAGACATTGCGCAGGAATTAAGGCAAAGTAGAGGTGAAATTTACAAAGTTCATTATTTTTTTCCTGAAATTCATTTTGAATCCATTTTTTTTGTACCACAGAATGTTTTACCCAAGAAATGCAACTCAATATTTATTGCCCAGATTCTGCAGTTTTAGGAAATATCCACATGTGGCTCTAGTGTGCTACTGGACTGAAGCACCGGCCTCAGAAGCAAAGGAGCACCTGGTGGATTTTGGGTCTCCTTTTTATTAGAATATATTTTAGGCACCATGTCAGGTTTGAACAGGTCTTGTGGAACTAAAACAGTGGAAACCCCCCAAAACTGACCCCATTTGGGAAACTACACCCCTCGAGGAATTTATCTAGGGGTGTAGCAAGCATTTTGACCGGCCAGTTTTTTTGCAAAAATTTTTGGAACTAGGCCATGAAAATGAAAATCTACATTTTTTCAAATAAAATGTAGGTTTAGCTAATTTTTTTTCATTTCCAAAAGAACTAAAGTAGAAAAAGCACCACAACATTTGTAGAGCAATCTCTCCCGAGTAAAACAATACCCCACATGTGGTAATAAACGGTTATTTGGACACACAGCAGGGCTTAGAATGGAAAGAGCACCATTTGGCTCTTGGAGCTCAAATTTAGCAGGAATGGTTTGCGGAGGCCATGTCACATTTGCAAAGCCCCTGAGGGGACAAAACAGTGGAAACCCCCAACAAGTGACCCCATTTTGGAAACTATACCCCTTGAGGAATTTATCTAGGGGTATAATGAGCATTTTGACCCCACACGTTTTTTGCAGAAATTTTTGGAAATAGGCTGTGAAAATGAAAATCTACATTTTTTCAAATAAAATGTAGGTTTAGCTAGTTTTTTTTCATTTCCACAAGGACTAAAGGAGAAAAAGCACCATAAAGTTTGTTAAGAAATTTCTCCCGAGTAAAACAATACCCCACATGTAGTAATAAACGGCTGTTTGGAGACACGGCGAGGCTGAGAAGGGAAAGAGCGCCATTTGGCTTTTGGAACTCAAATTTAGCAGGAATGGTTTGCGGAGGCCATGTCACATTTACAAAGCCCCTGAGGGGACAAAACAGTGGAAACCCCCAACAAGTTACCCCATTTTGGAAACTACACCCCATGAGGAAATTATCTAGGGGTATAGTGAGCAGTTTGACCCCACAGGTGTTTTACAGAACTTATTGGAAGTAGGCCGTAAAAATGAAAATCTAAATTTTTTCAAAGAAAATGTAGGTTTAGGTATTTTTTTTTCATTTCCACAAGGACTGAAGGAGAAAAAGCACCATAAAATTAGTAAAGCAACTTCTCCCGAGTAAAACAATACCCCACATGTGGTCATAAACATCTGTTTGGACACACAGTATGGCTCAGAATGGAAGGAGCACCATTTGGATTTTGGATAGTGTCTGGGCGCCATGTCACATTTGCTGAGCGCCTGTAGTACTAGTACAGTGGAAACACCCCAAAACTGACTCCATTTGGGAAACTGCACCCCCTGAGGAATCATCTAGGGGTATAGTGAAAATTTTGATCCCAAAGGTTTTTTGCTGAATTAATTAGAATTAAGCCATGAAAATGAAAAATTATTTTTTTTTTCCAACAAGATGTAGTTTTAGATCAACATTTTTTCATTTTTACAAGGAATAGAGAAGAAAAAGCACCCCAACATTTGTAAAGTAATTTCTCCCGAGTACGGTAACACCCCATATGTGGTTATAATAGGCTGTTTACGTATATGGGAGCATTCAGAAGAAAAGGAGCGGTATTTATCTTTTGGAGCGTAGATTTTGCTGGAATGGTTTGCGGACGCCATGTTGTATTTGCAAAACCCCTGATGTACCAAACAAAAGTGACCCCGTTTTAGAAACTACACCCCTAAAGGCATTTATCAAGGGGTGTAGTGAGAATTTAGACATCACAGGTGTTTTTCAGAAATGAATACGCAGTGGATGGTGCAAAGTGAAAATTGCAATTTTTCCACTGATCTGCCCATTCACCGCACAAGATGTTGTGCCCCTAGAGAATCTTACCCCATAAATTGTTAAGCGGGTTCTCCCGGGTATGGTAATGCCTTACTTGTGGCCATAAATTGCTGTTTGGGCACACTGTAGGGCTAAGAAGGGAAAGACCGCCATTTTGAGCATGGATTTTGCTTGGTAGTAGTTCTGTTTGGGGTTTTGCTGGTATTTCCGTTTATAATGTGGGGGCATATGTAATCTGTGCGGAGTACATCAGGGCAAAATAAGAGGGTATAATAATGGGGTAAATAATACAATTATCCATAGATGTGTGTTACGCTGTGAAGCGATCCGTCAAACTGAACGGTTTTCTTTCTTATCCCCCTTCTGTAACGCTCTGCACCTTTTGGGGACTTTTTCTCCTTCGTAGTTTGGGAAATATTACTGGGAAAGTTTTGCGCTGGTATAATATACGGGCGCCCTCGCTTCCAGCGGATGTGCTGTGTCCATTCCTTTTCCTAGTTCCTAAATACTATGGCCCTGAAACTGAAGGAATGTTCCCCTCCGGCCTGCGCATTGAGATGTTTTTTCATCACCGCATTACTAGTGCCGTAACTTTTTTATTTTTCAGTTGATTGAGCGGTGTGCGGGCTTGTTTTTTGCGAGACGGGCTGTAGATTTTATTGGTACCATTTTGGAACACATACGACTTTTTGATCACTTTTTATTTCATTTTTTGGTAAAGGAAATTACCAAAAACAAGCAATTCTGGAATCGTTTTTTATTGTTTTTTTTATCGGCATCCACAGTGCGCCCTAAATTACATGTTAGCTTTATTCTGCGGGTCGATACGATTACGGCGATACTAAATTTATATACTTTTTTTTATGTATTGCAGCTTTTGCACAATAAAATCACTTTTTCTATAAAATCATTTGTTTTCTGTGTCGACATTCTAAAACCCATAACTTTTTTATTTTTGCGTGCACAAAGCGGTGTCAGGGATTATTTTTTGCGGGACGGATTGTCGTTTTCATTAGTACTATTTTGGAGTAAATGTGACTTTTTGATCACTTTTTATAGCATTTTTTGGAAGGAGATGTGACCTAAAAACAAAGATTCTGGCGTTGTTTTTCATGTTTCTTTTTTTACGGCGTTCACCGTGCGGGATAAATTACATAATAGTTTTGTAGTTTGGGTCGTTACGGACGCGGCGATACCAATTATGTGTAGTTTTTTTAATTTTTACGGTTTTTCCCATAATAAAAGACTTACTATGGGAAAAAAGTCAGTTTGGCTTTATTTTTATTTGAAATGTGTGTGTTTTTATTGTTTTACCACATTTTTATTAACTTTTTTTTACTTTTCTGACTTGTCCCACTAGGGGACATGAGGGCCTGATGCCCCGTTCGCTACTCTAATACACTGCACTGCATACGTAGTGCAGTGTATTAGCGCTGTCAGTTATTCACTGACAGCAAGCCTATGAGGACTCGCCGCAGGCGGGTCCTCATCGGCTCCTGTACAAGGCAGACTCGGACGCCATTTTCTGGCGTCCGATTGCCACAGCAACTATTGAGCGCAGCATCTGAGGGGTTAATCTGCCGGATCGGAGAGTAGCTCCGGTCCTGGCAGTTACAGGAGGGTGCCAGCTGTATAATACAGCTGTCACCCCGCAGTGATGGTGCCGGCTCTGCTTCTGAACCCGCACAATCACTGCGCCGTACATGTACGGCGCTTTGCGGGAAGCACCTCCCGACAGCGCCGTACATGTACGGCGCATGTCGGGAAGGGGTTAAGATTGGTGTTTCATGTGCTGGTCCTAATATAAAGAAAGAGGAAGTAAATAGCATCTAACTGATTAAGGGGCGCATGCTTCTTAATAAATAAGGCATATCTCTGGTCATCCGTGTGCCTGTAAAATCCACACCAGCGACGAGGCCGCAGGTGCCCGTGCTCCTTCCTGTTTGCAAAAAACGAGCGTAGAAAAGTTAATTTATTGCCCCAACGTGTCTAAAATGTTACACCATAAAATCACTTATATATTCATTGGCTGACTAATAAAGCACAAATGCAAATAAGACAATACATTAAAAAAAAATCTATCTCCAAACTATTCCTCAAAAAAATTATAATTGTGCTCAACATAAGAAATCTCTACCTTCACAAATAGCACGGGTCGTTCCCATTATGGCGTAGTAATATTGATGGAGTCGGCTGTATTATACTTTGATCCTGGCTGTTTAACCACTTAGATGTCGCAGTGAATAGCAACTGCAGTAAATAAGAAGTCTGACAGAGGGAGGGGGCTCCCTTAGTTAGCTCATCAGCACCTCTGCTCGTCTGCCGTTACTTTGGCAGCTGGATCCCTAACAAAGGCCCCCAAGTGTCCCATCAGTAGATATATTATAGATTGTCAGTCAGTGTAACACTGACAGGCAATAATGCTTTGGAACAGCGTGAACTCAGACCAAGCAGTCACAAGATGCGTCAATTATATTGCAGAGGCGCACGCTGTATGATAAATGTAGACACTTTTCCTTATACCACCACTTCATTGGCTTAGTTTACGACAGTTTTTCCTCTAAGCCTCCTTTTGTAGCCCCTTTGGAAAAAGTCTAGCGAGGTGCAAAAATCAGTTCTTTTCGGTCCATTCTTGTGATAAATATGTCTAAGCGAAATGTGACATCACGTGCCAAAAATGTGCCACATTTGGACACAAAATGTGACAAAAAATAGCCGCAGCCGCAATAGTAAATCTGTAAATATAGTAAATAGTAAATCTGCCCAAAAATGGTGCCAACACAAACCACAACTCAACCTGCAAAAAACAGCCTGGCGTGTATTCAAGAGCTGTGCGGTCTGTGGGTAGACAACATTTTTATGATTATGGGATGTACGGACCCGTCAAAATGTCTCCAGTCCTCCAGCACCAATTTGACGGCCAGCAGCTCCCGATCTCATAGTATTGGCAGTAGAAAATTATTTAGAGAAGCAGTCACAGGTTACAGTCTTCCCAGTAAGACAATTTTTGCATCAGGACTGCACTAGCATGAAAGAAGAGGCATCCACCTCTAAGAAAAACGGTTTAGAGACATCTGGACATGTTTCCGGTTAGTAGACAAATTTGGCAAGAAGATCAGGATGTCATCTACATAAACCACCACATTGACAAAATAGCAGGTCCCGGAAAATGTATTTAATGAACTTTTAGACTACAGCAGGAGTATTGCAGAGTCCAAATGGTATGACAAGGTATTCATAGTGGCCATCACAATTATTAAAGGCCATCTTCCACTAGTTGCCTTTACGGATGCGGATCAGGTTGTAAGCTCTGAGCAGATCCACAGATCCCCTCAAAGTGTTCGGTAATCAATAGTAGCAGGTATTTGTTCTTCACTGTAATTATGTTAAGACCACGATAGTCTGTGTATGGACAAAGAGACCCATACTCCTGGACAAAGAAAAATACGGCTCCAGCTGGAGAAGAGGACTTCCTAATAAACCCCCTTTCCAGGTTCTC
Organism: Rhinoderma darwinii; assembly: GCF_050947455.1. NCBI lineage: Eukaryota > Metazoa > Chordata > Amphibia > Anura > Rhinodermatidae > Rhinoderma > Rhinoderma darwinii. Next base: position 69,481,629 of record NC_134693.1, on the reverse strand, counting down.
TCTGAAGTACTTACACATGGCTTGAGTTCCAGTAGAGAAAACGGATAGACTCGACCCCAAAGAGGAGTTGTCCCTGGCAACAGGTCAACTGGACAGTCATATGGTCAATGTGGAGGTAATGTCTCTGCCTCCTTTTTGCTGAAGACATCAGCATAGGACAAGTAGCAAGGAGGTAGGCCAGACAGGTTCTGTGGCACCGGCGGTGCGGAGACAGGTTCAGCTCTTGCCAGACAATTAGTATGGCAGCTGGACCCCCACTGTAGAACTTGGTCAGAAGTCCAAGCAAGGACTCGGGCATATTGCTGTAGTTAAAGTAGTCCCAGAAGCAAAGAGTTAATGGACACTGGTGATACATAGAAGGGGATTTTCTCTGAATGATGCACGCCCAGCTGCTGAGTCAGAGGCAGTGTGGCAAACAGAATGGGCTCAGGAAGATGTTGACCATCAATGGAAGCCACTGCCAATGGTTTCTCCAGATGAAAAGTTGGCAGTCTGAGATGAGTCACTAGGGCCTGATGGATAAAGTTTCCTATGGCATCAGAGTCGAGATAGGCCTGAACGGTGGTAGTAGTTTTACCGCAAGACAACTTTACTGGCGTAGTTCACTTCGGAGAGAGTTTCCCGACTTCAAAGAGGAGTTACGGACAAAGTGGCCTATACAAAGTGACTATACAGAGGTTGTCCATACGTCTTTGTTGGCGTTCCTAATCTCGTCTCGTTCTTGACTCGTTCAACCTGCATAGTTGTTTAAAAAGCCTGAGTGAGCAGGGGTCTCTGAAAGGACAGAGCAATCATAACAGGTAGTAAGCCTCAGGCTTGTCTCAGGTAGCTGGATACAGACTGGCAGTAGATATCAGGATGCAGACTGATAGCGGGAAACAGGATACAGACTGACCAAGCCATTTTTTAAGTTTTTCCATCGTCGCATTCCAAGAGCTATAACCTTTTTATTTTTGCGTCGACATAAGGTTTTGTATTTTGCGGGACAAGTTGTACTTTTTAATAGCACCATTTTGGGGGACATATTATTTATTGATGAACTTTTATTAACTTTTTTTTGGGGGGGAATAGAAAAAAACCTGAAATGACAAAAAAAAAAATGAACACTTATGGTTCTCACAACATGGCGACAGAAAAAATACATTTTTTTTTACAAAACTAATTTTATTGTGCGTAAAGTTCTAAAACATAAAAAAAACATAAAGTGCTTTAAAGGAAGGGTGTCGCGAAAAAAATTATTTTTATATCAATTTGCTTTTAGTGTTTTATAAAAAAAAAAATGATTTATTTGTGTTTGTATCTACACTGTGTATTCGCTCAAAAAATGGCGACACACAGTGTAGGAGGTTTGTACATTCAATCCCCTCCTTTCTCCTGGCACTAGCCAGGATAAAGGAGGGGGGATTGTTGAGGACGCTAGAGCGAGAGTGTCTTCTCAAATTTTGCAGCATAAAGCAATGTGGTTGCTTTACCACATGCCAATGCTGCAATTTTGGGAATTGCTCCCTCTAGTGACCAGCACAGGAAAATGTTATAAATTAGAATCTAATTTATAATATTTCCTGACTCGTGAAGAAATTAAAAAAATTAGAACAATGTTTAATCATTTATATACTAACTGTTTAACTAAAAAAAAAAAAAAAAATTTCTAGCGACACATTCCCTTTCAATTTGGTATAGCGGGAATTGTACTGACCGTCAGAATAAAGTTAACATGTAATTTATAACGCATGGTGAACGCTATATAAAGAAAACTAAAAACTATGTCAGAATTGCTGTTTTTTTTATCACCTTGCCTCCCAATAAAATGGATAAAAAGTGATCAAAAAGTCACATGTAACCCAAAATGGTACAGCTCGTCCCACAAGAAAACAGCCCTCATACCACTACGTCTATGAAAAAAATAAAACAAGTTATGGCTCCCATAATTCAGGAAAGAAAAATATGAAATTGTGCAGGCCAGAGAGGAACATTGCTTCTGTTTCAAGCGGCGATTTATCAAGTCCCTAAAATTAGGGAACCAGGAAGGGAGGGGCCCCAACATATATGCTGGAAGTAGTGGCGTAGCTATAGGGGTCGCAGTGGTCGCAATTGCGAGCGGGCCCAGAAGCCAGGGGGGTTCGCAGCCCCCCGCACCACATCAATGAAAAGTTACTATAGTAACTGGGGCCTATGTAATAAACTACACGTGTCCCTGTTACTATAGTAACTGACAGCACTTACCCTCCTCTTCCTGGAGCGCATCAAAGGCTCTGAAATCACAGCACTATGCGCAGCGCATAACATCACGATGCTATGGGCTACGCACAGCATCCCGACACTTGATGGAGTGAGGACCTGCGGCCGAAGAGGAGGTAAGTTTAATTTTAGTGTCTTTCTGATGTGTTGGGGTCAGACACCCGGGACCCCCGCTAATCAGCTGTTTTGAAGGGGTTGCAGCTGCTCGTACGAGCGCTACTTCCCCTTCATTCCGGTCACTTTCTCACACTGAATCACCGACACAGACGTGTCAGCGATTCACAGTGTGAGCAAGTGAGGGAAATGAAGGGGAAGCAGCACTCGTACGAGCTCTGCACCCCCTACAAGACCGCTGATTAGCGGGGCTCCCGGGAGTGGGATCCCGACCCATCAGCTATTGATGACCTATACTGAAGATAGGCGATCAATGTTTAGGGACTGGACAACCTTTAAAGCCTACCGTGTGTTAGGCTTAAATACAGGGCCCCAGCTTATACTGCATAAGAATACTGTCTGCTGGACCCTGTATCTAAGCCTACATTAGGCTTAGATACAGGGTCCAACAAACAGTATCACACATGCACATGGGCCCTGTATCTAGGGCCCTGTATCTAAGGGCCTTTTCACATCACCGCTGCCCTTCCGTTGAGAGGTTCCGTCTGGTTAACCCCTCAACGTAAAGGCAAACGGAAACCTTAGCTTCCGTTTACATCACCATTGATCTCAATGGTTATAGAAACTTTGCTAATCGTTTCCGTTTGTCACCGTTGTGAATGGCTTCCGTTGTTTTGGCAGAATCAATAGCGCAGTCGACATAGCAAAACAACGGAACCCTGCCACAACGGTGACAAACGGAAATCTTTAGCAACGTTTCCGTCACCATTGAGATCAATGGTGAGGGAAACTGAAGCTGAGGTTTCAGTTTGCCTTTCTGTTGAGGGGTTAACCCGACGGAACCCATCAACGGAAGGGCAGCGGTGATGTGAACAGGCACTTACTAATGTTTTTTTTTGTGTTTTTTTACAGGTTCGGTTGTTGGACTACGTCGGACTTTATTCCCAATAAAATGGTTAATGAGGTTTGTGTGGGGGTGTTTTATTTAAATAAATCTATTTTTTCTATGTCTTTGAATTTTTTTTTTAACTTTATCGCTGCCAACTTACTAATGACAGATTGACAGCGTCCATTACTAAGGCGCGGCTTAGTGTTAGCCGTTGAAAAGGCTAACACTAACCCCCATTATTACCCCGGTACCCACCGCCACCAGGGGTGCCAGGAAGAGCCGGGTACGATCCAGTACCCGACCATCTGTAGTGATGGTCGGGCACTGAGGTGACCGCATGCTGGTATTATTAGGCTTGAAAGACCAAAAACAGTGGCCCTTCCCACCTTGGTAATGCTAGCCTGCTCCTGCTGTGTTGTATCTGGCTGGTTATGAGAAATGGGGGGGGAACCCACGTCATTTTTTTAAAATAAATAATTGGACAGCACGATGTGGGGTTCCCCCATTTTTATAACCAGTCAGATACAACATAGCAGCAGCAGCCTAGCATTACCAGGGTGGGAATGGTCACAGTTTTTGGCCTTACCCAGCCTAATAATACCAGTCTGCGGCCGCCTCAGTGCCCCTCTGTCACTACAGATGGTCGGGTACTAGATCATACCCGGCTCTTCCTGGTGGTGCTGGGTACCAGTGTAATAATGAGGATTAGTGTTAACCTCTTCATGTCTAACATTAAGTCCCCCCCTTAGTAATGGGCGTTGTGAATCAGCCAGCGACAATTACTAGGGCGGTAGTTATAAAGCTTAAACAAATACAAAGACATAGATAAATTATTTTATTGAAATAAAAATTCCACACAACCCTCGTTATCCATTTTATTGAGAATAAAAAAAAATTCAGTTATCGAAGTAGTCCTCGAATCTGAAGTAGTCCAACAACCGAACTAGTAAAAAAACAAACACACACAAATAATTTGTATCACGTCAAAAAGCAAAATAATTATTATTCTTACCTTTCCTGGGTCCAGTGCTGGAGCTGCAATGTCAGTGAGCTGGGCCCTATATCTAATCCAATCATGTGTGATACTGTCTGCTGAGCCACTGTATCTAATCCTATCATGTGTGATACTGTCTGCTGGGCCCTATATCTAATCCTATAATGTGTGATACTGTCTGTTTAGCTGTGTATCTAATCCTATCATGTGTGATACTGTCTGCTGAGCCACTGTGTCTAATCCTATCATGTGTGATACTGTTTGTTGAGCCACTGTATCTAATCCTGTCATGTGTGATACTGTCTGCTGAGCCACTGTGTCTAATCCTATCATGTGTGATACTGTTTGTCGAGCCACTGTATCTAATCTTATCCATAGCTTTAGGGTCGTAGTGGTATAGATATGCTGTCTCATATATATATATATATATATATATATATATATATATATATGCACATATTCATACAAGCACACATTTTTTTTTTTTGAGGGGGCACTTATTGGGGCTATTCCCCCTGATGTTTTAAGTCCTTAGTGACACCTCTGGCTGCTAGTGCTGCATTGTTGGATCACTTAGGGTATGTTCACACGCCCCATTTACGGACGTAATTCAGGCTTTTTACGCCCGAAAAAACGGCTCCGAACTTTTTTTTACGCGCCGCTGTCAAAAGTGCATGTCACTTCTTGGGACGTAATTGGAGCCATATTTCATTGACTCCAATGAAAACCAGCTCCAATTACGTCTGTAAAAGACGCCGCGAAAAACGTGTGCACTAGTAAAAACGTCTGAAATTCAGGAGCTGTTTTCGCCTGAAATTTCAGACGTAATTGGCGTTGTCGTGTGAACATACCCTTAGGAGACCCAGCTATGCATCTGAAAGCTGCGGGCCATCGGCCCTGAGAAGTTTTGGGGGGTGCCAAGAAGAACCTTTGCATCGGGGCCCATGAGCCTTTAGCTACGCCCCTGGCTGGAAGCGAGGGTGCCCATATTATACCAGGACAACACTTTCCAGCAAAATTCCCCAAACTGCAAAGGTACGGAGTGTGTACCAAAACGGGAATAAGAAACTACACCATTTATCAGTGCGACACCAGCCTGTGCATAAAGGATTGCTTCACAGCATAACACACATCCGTGGATTGCTAATTTTATTATTTACCCCATTATTATAACCTCTTATTATGCACTCATGTACACCGCACAGATTACATACTGTATGCCTCCACATTATAAACTAAAATACCAGTAATAATCAAGCAAAACTACTACCAAGCAAAATCCAAATGGCACTCCCTCCCTTCTGAGCCCTACACTGTGCCCAAACAGCAGTTTACTTCCACATATATGGCATCGCCATATCCGGGAGAACCGTTTTAACAATTTTTGGGGTATGTGTCTCCAGTGGCACAAACTAGGCACAACATATTTGCCACTGAAATGGCATATCTTCTGAAAAATTTTAATTTTTACATTGCACCATCCGCAGTGCAATCATTTACGGAAATGACCTGTGGGGTGAAAATGCTCACTACACCCCCCAATAAATGTCTTGAGGGATGTAGATTCCAAAATGGGGTCACTTCTCAGGGGTTTCTTTTATTATTTTACATCAGAGCCTCTGCAATTGTCAACTAATACTTTGTAAGTTGCCAAATTAGGCCTCAATTTCTCCTTAGTTTTGGTACTCTTTCAATCCTGAGCCCTCTCGAATGTCTAGGCAAAAAAATAGGGCCACATGTAGGGTGTTTCTAAAACCGGGAATATTGGCATATCTATGGAAAAATTGCCAAATTTCACTCTGCAACATCGAGTGCACACTAATTTCTGGAAAACACATACGGGGTTAACATGCTCACTACACCCCTAGGTGAATACCTTGAGGGGTGTAGTTTCCACAATGAGGTCACTTCTGGGGGATTTCCACTGTACTGGTACCTTAGGGGCTTTGCGAATGCGACAAAGCGCCCAGAAACCAATTCTGTAAAATCTGCAGTTCAAAGGCCAAATAGCGCTCCCTCCACTCTAAGCCCTGCCGTATGTACAAACAGCAGTTTATGACCACATATGGGGTATTGCCGTACTCGGGAGAAATTGCTTTACAAATTCTGCAGTGCTTTTCTCCTTTTACTTGTTGAGAAAATAAAAAACTTTGAGCTAAAGCTACGTCTTATTGGAAAAAAATAAATTTTTTATTTTCACTGCCCAATTCTAATAAAATCTATGAAACACCTGTGGAGTCAAAATGCTCACAACACCCCTAAATGAATTCGTCAAGGGGTGTAGTTTACCAAATGGAGTCACATTTGGGGAGTTTCCACTGTTTTGGTACCACAGAGGCTTTGTAAAAGCCACATGGTGTCAAGAAATCAATCCAGTGAAATCTGGATTGGCAAAAGCCAAATGGAGCTCCTTCTCTTCTGAGCCCTTCTGAGCTCTTCTGAGCCCTGCTTTGTGCCCAAATGGCAGTTTATGACCACATATGGGGTATTTAGTTACTCTGGAGAAGTAGCTTTACATATTTTGGGTGGCTTTTTCTTTATTCCTTGTGGAAATAGATTTTATTTAGCTAACACTTTTTAGCTAAAATCTTATTGGAAACAATTTTCATTTGAACGTCCAAATTCTAAAAAAATCTATGAAACACCTGTGTGGTAAAAATGCTCACTACACCCCTATGTCAATTCCTTGTGGAGTGTAGTTTCCAAAATGGGGTCTTGTTTTGGGTGTTTCCTTTATTTTGGTACCACAAGACCTCTTCAAACCTGACATGGTGCCTAAAATATAATCTAATAAAAATAAGGCCCCAAAATCCTCTAGGTGCTCCATTGCTTCTGAGGCCTGTTTCAGTCCATTAGCACACTAGGGCAACATGTGGGATATTTCTAAAAACTGCAGAATCTGGGCAATAAATATTGTGTTGTGTTTCTCTGGCAAAACCTCCTATGTTACAGAAGAAAATGAATAAAAAATGAATCTTTACAAAAAAAATTTACATTTGTAAATTTCACCTCTACATTGCTTTAATTCTTGTAAAACGCCTAAAGGGTTAAGCCACTTTCTAAATGCTGTTTTAAATACTTTGAGGGGTGCAGTTTTTAAAATGGGGAGATTTATGGGGGTTTGTATTACGAGCCTCTCTATCCCACTTCACAACTGAATTGGTCCTTGTAAAAATAGCCTTTTGAAATTTTATTGAAAATGTGAAAAATTTCTGCTAAAGTTCTAAGCCTTGAAACGTCCTAGAAAAATAAGATATCCTTATACTTTATCACTATCCATCTATCCAGTGGCGTAGCTACAGGGGTTGCAACGGTCTCAGTTCCGACCGAGCCCCTAAGCCTTGGGGGCCCGCCTGTCTGCGCCGAGTCACTCACAGAACAGTGCAGATGAGAAGGATCTCATCCACCCATCGTGGGAACGGGGATAGGTAAGTAATTATGTTATTATTTTTCTATTAGGTACATATGGGGGCATTATACTGGGTATGGAAGGGGGGCTGATATGATAGCTGCTGAGGGAGCATTATACTGTATGGGAACATTATACTGTATGGGACAGCTATTGGACGCATTATACTGTATGAGGTGCATTATACTGTATGGGGCAGCTATGGGGGCATTATACTGTATGGGACAGCTATGGGGGCATTAGACTGCATGGGGCAGCTATAGGGGCATTATACTGTATGGGGCATTATACTGTTTGTGGCAGCTATGGAGGGCATAATACTGTATTGGGGCATTATACTGTATGGCGCAGCTATGGGGGGAATTATACTGTGGAGGCATATATGGGGGGCATTATACTGTGGCAGCATCCATGGGGTCTGTCGGGCAAGGCAGCAGGGCATAGATGTGCGCAGTTGTCTGGTGGTGTTGGGGAGGAATAGGGGGGCCCAAGCTGCATTCTTGCACCAGGGCCCATGAGCCTTTAGCTACGTCCCTGCATCTATCCTTATATTTTATGACTATCCATCTGTCTTTATACTTTATCACTATCCATCTATCCTTATACTTTATCAATATCCATCTATACTTATACTTTATCGTTATCCATCTATCCTTATACTTTATCACTATACAGTGATAGATCTATCAATAAATAGATATCCTTATACTTTATCACTATCCATCTATCCTTATACTTTATCACTATCCATCTACCCTTTGTACTCTAGACTATAAGAGGGGTCCAGCCCCCTAGTTCTATGCCTGAGCGTTGTTGTGTTCCCTATAGTTTGTCTATGTGATGGCCTCCTAGTGTGTTTCCTGTTCCAGTCCCTGTTCCTGTCTCTGTCCATGTACCTATACCTGTTTCCAGTTTCTGTTCCTAGCAATCCATACCTTCCTGCTCTAGCACCGAGCTGTTCCAAAGTTGTGCCGTGCTGCATCCACGTCTGACCTGCTTCACCTCGCCTGACGTCCCCCTGCTACCTAAAATCCCAGCCGAGCGTGCCCTGCTGCTGTCAAAGCTGCCACAGATACCTATAGAACTATAGACAATCACCTGCTCCCTATTGGCCAGCTGCCTTACCGCCAAGGCGGTACGGCCCAGTGGGTCCACAGACCCGTCGCGACAGTACGCTCAGGCCATGGACCCCGCTGGTCGATTCAAGACTATTACGACGTCACAGGAGATGCGACCGGATATGCTGGACCTCCGGTCTCGACAGGACCAACTCCTCCAGGCATTGAACATTCTTGCACGTCGGCAGGAGGCACAAGCTGCCGTTCCTCCTACTACACCTCCTGGCAATGTGGATCCTCAGTCTACACCACTTGGCAGTATTGACCCACGTGTTTCTTTGTGACTTCCTGACCGCTATGATGGAGAAGCAAGTACCTGTCGTGGTTGTCTTAATCAATGCCAGATCCACTTCAGCCTGTATGCTAGGACATTTTCGTCTGATGTTGCCAGGGTCGCTTTAATCATTTCTCTCCTCACCGGAAAGGCTCTTGCATGGGCGAAGCCTATCTGGGAGAGACAAAGACCAGAGACCCGTGACTTCCCTGCCTTCCTCCGGACTTTTCGCATGGTGTTTGAGGAGTCTGGATGGGTCTCATCTGCAGCGGCCTCTTTGATTAACCTGCGACAAGGAGACACCTCCGTGAGCGAGTACGCTATCCACTTCTGCACCCTGGCGGGAGAGCTCTTATGGAACAATGAGGCTCTGGTGGCTGCATTCTGGCATGGACTATCTTCCAGAATTAAAGACATACTTGCCGCCCGGGATCTGCCGTCTACCCTGGATGACCTCATCCTTCTGTCTTCCCGGATTGATATACGGATCCATGAACGCCTCCAAGAGGTTCAACGGGAGGGAGCCCTTCCTAGTATGGTCCCTACTTTGCAGCAACCCCTGCGATATTGATCCTCCTAAGAAGTCGGTAATAACGAACCATTATAAGTTATCTACCCAAGAGAGACAACGCAGACGCACATCTGGACTCTGTCTTTATTGCGGTCTCGATGGCCATCTGGTGCGCCTGTGCCCCCAAAAAACACAAAACCTAGGGTTGCTTGGAGTGACGACCTTGGGTAAAGATGGACTTCCGTCTAAATTGCCCATACCTGTGACCATAGTATCCGGCGAGAAAACGCATCAGGTCTCTGCGTATCTGGACTCTGGATCCGCTGCTAATTTCATCCGCAGAGATCTGGTGGACCTTCTGAAATTGCCCACCACCCCTCTGGAGAGCCCGTTGACAGTTGCTTCAGTAAATGGACTACCTCTGCCAGATCCTGTTATAGCTGTGACCAAGCCGCTGAGGCTCCAAGTGGGAGCCCTTCACTCCGAACTTCTGTTTTTATATGTCCTGCCCAAAGCTGTTAACCCTATGTTGCTGGGCCTGCCTTGCCCCAGTTCTGGACTGGAATTCTGGAGAGGTTCTCCAGTGGGGCCCTGAGTGTCAAGGTTGTTGCCTGGTGCGGATTCGTTCGGCTCAACCTTCGCTGCCTAGGTCATTGGCAGGATTGCCGGGTCATTATGCTGCCTTTTCGGACGTCTTCAGCAAGAGGGAGGTGGAGACACTGCCCCCACATCGGACGTAAAACTGCCCTATTGAATTGATTCCTGGTGCATCCCTTCCCCGTGGTAGGGTATGTCCTCTTATGTGAAAGAGAACTTAAAAAGGGGCTTCATACGAAGGTCTTCCTCCCCGGTAGGAGCCGGGTTCTTCTTCGTCAAAAAGAAAGATGGCTCTCTGCGCCCTCGCATCGACTACCTTGGTCTCAACCAGATCACGGTGAAGAATAAATATCCGTTGCCACTGATCTCCGAACTGTTTGATCGTATACGTGGTGCAAATTTTTTTTCTAAACTAGACTTGCGTGGGGCTTACAACCTAGTCCAGATTCGCCAGGGTGATGAATGGAAGACTACATTTAACACCCATGATGGACACTATGAGTATCTAGTAATGCCCTTCGGCCTGTGTAATGCTCCCGCGATCTTCCAGGAATTTGTGAATTACATTTTCCGTGACCTCTATGTTTGTGTTGTAGTCTGCCTTGATGACATCTTGATTTTCTCCCCAGATCCTATGATGCAGCAGAGACATGTCCGTCAGGTTCTGCTACGGTTAAGGGAGAATCGTCTGTACGCCAAGTTGGAGAAGTGCGTATTTGACAAGGATGCTCTACTCTTCCTGGGCTACATCGTCGCGAATCGAGGTCTCAAGATGGATCCTGAGAAGGTAAAGTCTGTCCTGGAGTGGTCACGTCCTCAAGGCTTGAGGGCCATACAGCGCTTTTTGGGATTTGCTAATTTTTACAGGCAGTTTATTCCAAACTTCTCCTCACTGACTTCTCCCATCTCCAACCTTACTAAGAAGGGTATGAACACCAAGGTGTGGACTCCCGAGGCAGAGTCCGCATTCTGTAGCCTGAAGAGTGCCTTCAAGTCAGCCTCTATCCCTCCATCATCCGGATGTCTCTCTGCAGTTCTCGTTGGAGGGGGCGCATCCTCTGTCGGTGCTGGTGCACTCCTGTTCCAGAGAGGTCCAAAAGGCAAGTCAAGGGTATGTGGATACTTTTCCAAGCTCTTCTGTTCCACAGAACGCAACTACTCAATTGGGGATCGGAAGTTACTGGCCATCAAATTGGCTCTGGAGGAGTGGAGACATCTACTAGAGGGCGCAGCTCATCCGATCTTGATTTTTATGGACCAAAAGAATCTGACCTACCTCCAGACGGCCCAACGGCTGAACCTTCGTCAGGCCAGGTGGTCACTGTTCTTTGCAAATTTTCAGTTTGAGCTTCATTATCGCCCGGCCGACAAGAATGTGAGGGCCGATGCCTTGTCCAGGTCTTTCGAGACAGAAGACACCATTGAGAGTCCACAGAACATTATCGATCCATCTTGCATTGTCTCGGTTAATCCCCTGTAAATTAGGGACATTCCTCCAGGGAGGTCTTTTGTGCGCCTGGCTGATCATGGAAGAATCCTCTGCTGGGGACACTCCTCTAGACTGGCAGGTCACGTGGGGTTACGTAAGAACCGGGATTTGATTTTTTGTAATTTCTGGTGGCCCACTCTGCCCAAGGATATTGTGGACTTTGTTTCTTCCTGTGCTGTACGTGCAGCCAACAAGGCCACCCACTCCAGACCTGCTTGTCTGCTCCAGCCATTGCCTGTGCCCAATGCTCCCTGGCAGCATATAGCGATGGACTTTATCACGGACCTGCCTCTCTCTGCTGGATGCAGTGCTGTCTGGTGGTGGTGGACCGATTTTCGAAGATAGCCCACTTTGTTCCTCTGATCGGTCTTCCTTCTGCTCCTCAATTGGCCAAGTTATTTATCCAACACATCTTCCGCCTGCACGGCTTGCCGCGGCATATTGTGTCTGATCGGGGGGTTCAGTTTACTTCGAGGTTCTGGAGAGCCCTCTGGAGACTTCTTGGCGTGAAGTTGGACTTTTCTTCTGCCTACCATCCTCAGCCTAATGGTCAGGTCGAGAGGATCAACCAGATATTGGAGAACTACCTATGCCACTTCATCTCCAAGCAGAATGATGGCTGGGTGCAGCTGCTCCCATGGGCGGAGTTCTCCTACAATAATCACACCAGTGAGTCTACAAGAAATACACCGTTCTGCATTGTCTCCGGCCAGCACCAACGAATTCCTCTCCCGGTCCCTGATACTTCTGAGGTACCTGCAGCTGATTCCACGTTTAGAGACTTTTTGCAGATCTGGCAGCAGACTCGATCCTCCATCCTAATGGCAGTGGACCGCATGAAACGGAAGGCTGACATAAGGAGAAGAGAGCCTCCTCTGTTTCTTCCTGGCACGAAGGTCTGGCTGTCGTCCAGGAATATCCGACTGAGGGTGCCGTCATGTAAATTTGCCCCCAGGTTCCTCGGACCATTCGAGGTCCTGCAGCAGATCAACCCTGTCGCCTACAAGCTTCGGCTGCCTCCTACTCTCTGGATTCCCAACTCCTTCCATGTCTCCCTCCTGAAACCAGTGATCCTGAACCGCTATTCCAAGACTCCCAGCCCTGCGGTTGTTTCCAGCGGCCCCTCGGACATCTTTGGGGTCAAGGAGATCTTGGACACCAAGAGAGTGAGAGGAAAGACTTTTTATTTGGTGGATTGGAGGGGGTTTGGTCCTGAAGAGAGGTCCTGGGAGCCAGAGGAGAACCTCAATGCCCCTACTCTGTCCGTGGCTGCGGGCTGTCAGCTCCAACATCCCCCTGACAGCTGCAGCCACGATTCGGCAAGCGCTGGCCCCAGCCTCCTCCTCAGGAGTTGCCAGTGCTCGCGTCCACTCACCTCTTCCGGATCCCGTAGAGTGCGCGCGCACGCTCGTGCCCGCTCTTAAAGGGGCAGCGCGCGCACTGGACCTCATGGACGAACTTTGACCCGTGAGTACACTGGACTATAAGAGGGGTCCAGCCCCATAGTTCTATGCCTGAGCGTTGTTGTCTTCCCTATAGTTTGTCTATGTGATGGCCTCCTAGTGTGTTTTCTGTTCCAGTCCCTGTCCCTGTACCTATGCCTGTTTCCAGTTCCTGTTCCTAGCAATCCATACCTTCCTGGTCTAGCACCGAGCTGTGCCAAAGTCGTGCCGTGTTGCATCCACGTCTGACCTGCTTCACCTCGCCTGACGTCCGTCTGCTACCTAAAGTCCCAGCCGAGCCTGCCCTGCTGCTGACTAAGCTGCCACAGGTACCTATAGAACTATAGACAATCACCTGCTCCCTGTTGGCCAGCTGCCTTACCGCCAAGGCGGTACGGCCCAGTGGGTCCACAGACCCTTCGCGACACCCTTATACTTTATCACTATCCATCTATCCTCATACTTAATCACTATCCGTTTATCCTCATACTTTATCACTATCCATCTATCCTTATACTTTATCACTATTCATTGTGATGAATGGTCAAATTGCTTATATTCTCTGTATTAAATGACATTATGAATTATCAAGCAGGATGCCAAATTACGAAGATATGTATTCTCTGTTATTTTAATGACCTTTCCTCTACATAGTTCTGCTCAAGTATCAAAGAAATATGTTATCTCTATGTGTTTTTTGGCCTTCATGCATCCATAGCTAGTGGGTTGGCTGAACGCCCAGACATAAAGCTATCAGAATTGCAAGATTTTTCTCGTTAGCGCAACAAACTCCCTCATGGGAAAGAACAGTTAACTCCACTCTATTGTATGCTTGTTTCCAGGTGTTACCTGATATCAGCATTTTAATGAAGAATTATAATAATGCATTTGAAATATTCTCATTGTATGCTATTGGCTGAATAAGAGTTATTGTCACATTGCCTCTGATTGATTAACCTCAAGCCTACACCCCTTTTGAATGATATTATTGTAAATGAGTTTGGCAATAAACCCCAGAGGAGTATTTTGAGCATACCAGCAGCGTCTCTGTGTTATTTCTCCTCTCTCCATATATATTGGTATGAAATCTCCTGATTAGGATGCTGTATAAAGTTCCTGCCGTGAGTGTCTGTTGGAACACTTGTCTAAATTTCAGTCTAATATATTTTGAGCCATTGACTTCCACTACAGTAATGGTGCCGAAAAAACTCAGGAGATTGCTCATCTGATAGCTATCGCTGGGGAGGTCTGGCTTTACATCTGTGAATTTTTAAAAAAAACGTGGTAGGTAAGGAGCTTATTCTTACACCATTCACACATGTATTGGGTAAGCCTTGGAATGAAGCTGTCATGATGTCACATCTTCTGGACGGGGCACTTTATCCAGTAATGGTATGATAGGATGGATCCAAAAAGGTATGTTGAAACTTTTTGTGTGATGAAACACTGCAGATGCGTAGTGTGATCTTGAGTTGTTGTTGAAGATGTATAAATCTTGAGTTGTTGATATCAAAGACATGAGAGAATTTTTGCAGGCAATTACATTGTTATTCAGAAAAAGTTGTGAGAAGTGATGACTTCCCCCCTTTGTAATGCGGTGACGTAGCGCATGGTTGAGAGAAGTTGTGACTCACATGTGAAGTTTTTGAAATAAAGGATTGTAGTTTGGGCAGTGAGAAAAAACTTGTGCTGCTCGGTTGTAGTGTGTCATTTGTTATTTAGTTTAGTGTAAAATCATTAAGGATCAATAGTTATCCGGTTACCCGTTTGCTCTGAGATAATAACTGGGAGGTACTGACTGTGGGTGACAGAAAAGTTGGATATTTGTGAGTAATATCCTGTAGTAGCACAAGGGCTTCAATGGTTAAGTCATGATAATGGAGAATCCAGTGCAATAGGGAAAACTTTGAATGTTGTTTTGAATAATCATTGATACACTTTTAGCACACTGCCAGCTTGTAATACTGTGTGTAAGGGTCCTTAAAAACCACCAGTTGTATTCATTGTCAGACTGGCATAAGGTGGGAATCAGTACAGACTGATTTCTAGCACACATTTGAGAATCCGGCATATAAACTTTGATATAGTATAACATCCAAAGTAAGTCTGTAGGAATATAACATCAAACCGCCGGCTTGAATACCGTTGTAAAATAACATCCTGTATTCAATGAATGACTCTGACACATACCCCAATTGCCATCTGTGTCATAGTAATATAACTACCTACACAAATTATAGTGAAAGACATTGGTATTGGCTCACATCCAGGGCCCCTAAAGAAATCATCACCAAAATACATTACTGGCTGTATGAACCCCTGGCAGCGAGGGGTTTGTGGATGTTTAAAATGAATGTGACCAACTCCTGCTTGATTCAATGGAGGTTCACGAATATCGATTGTGTTGAAGAATTTGCTCTTGCAATTGTTGATTGGCAGCATTTTGTCTGTTATTGATGTTCAAAACAGTGAACACCCCTTTGAATTATATAATTGTAAGTGAGTTTGGCAATAAACCCCCAGAGGAGTATTTTGAGCATACCAGCAGCGTCTGTGTGTTATTTCTCCTCTCTCCATATATATCGGTATGAAATCTCCTGATTAGGATGCTGGATATAGTTCCTGGCATGAGTGTCTGTTGGAACACTGTACTAAATTTCAGTTTAATATACTTTGAGTCATTGACTTCCACGACACCATCTATCCTTATACTTTATCACTATCTATCTATCTATCTATCTATCTATCTATCTATCTATCTATCTATCTATCTATCTATCTATCTATCTATCTATCTATCTATCTATCTATCATCTGTCTGTCTGTCCATCTGTCCTTATACTTTATCACTATCCATCTATCCTCATACTTTATCACTATCCAGCTATCCTTATACTTTATCACTATTCATCTATCTTTATACTTTATCACTATCCATCTATCATTATACTTTATCATCATAGAGTGATACATCTATCACTATATAGATATCTGTTACAGCTGCGGCCGTGGTCTGCCGCCGCTCACCTACGTCGGAGTTCCGCGACCGCAGACTCCTGGCCACTTGCCAGCATCTCCCTCCTAAGAGACTTCAGGTCGTGCAGCCGACCAGCCCTGGACTGTCTGTTAGCATGTGCGCGAGCGCTCGTCCCCAGCCTTAAATGGCCAGCGTACGTGATTACTAAAGATTCTCTATCCAATCCCTAGATAACCCTGGACTATAAAAAGGGCTCCATACTTTCATTCCTTTCCTGAGGGTTGTTGTTGTGCAAACGGTTCCTTAGCTGTATCCTGCTCTCAGTGTTCCCGTGCCCTGCTACCTGTATCCCGTGCTGTTTATTCCTGTGCCTTATCGAGCGTTGTGCCATCTGCCACGACTGCTGTCATACACCACCTCTGGTGTCATCTGCCACGCCTGGTATCATCCGCCACGTCTGACACCACCTGCCACATCATGCTCCATCTGTGCCAAAGCCTCTGCTACTGTCTGGAATCTTACAGGTATCCTTCTGCTTAGACTTTGTATAGACTGTGGAGTCCCCGGGCAGAGCATCAGCTGATGCTCTGACTGGGGACTCCTGTACTGCTGCCGACATCACTGTCCGTATATTCTCTGCTCAGGGACTCCAGTACTGCTGCCGACGTCATTGTCCATATATGGACCGTGACATTGGCAGAAATGCTGTAGTCTCCAGGCAGAGCATCGCTTGATGCTCTGCTTGGGAACACCAGCGATTAGAAAACCCCTGAATTGACCAAATATGGTCGTCGGGAGCAGTGCTGGAGTCCCGAGCAAAGCGCTAGATGATTGTCTGCTTGGGACTCAAGCAATAGGCAATGTGACAGCCCCTTGCGGTCATGTTCAAGAACAGCACATGAAACAAGCCCTCAGTCACGTGGGGCCAAGTGGCAGCGTCATCATTATTAGAAAAGCTCCAGGACTTCTGGGAACAATTCACGAGGTTTGAACTGCACCATTTAGTACAGAATTTTTTATTAAACTATATTAGTAAGTTACTTCGTTTCACATAAATACATTATTGCAATGCAATTTTTGGTCCCCATATAACCCCTTTAATGTATATTTGCTTGGTGCCCCTTTGCTGGGATCCCCATCAATCATTAGAACGAGGATCCCGAGCCCCCTGTTCCTCCTCACTGCATGACTGCAGTGATAACTTTGAATGGAGCAGTGCTTGCGCATGTGTGATAACGTTGCATTTAAAGTCTATGCGGCCGACAGAGACAGCTGAGTACAGCGTTTGGCTGTATCCATCATTCCCATGTACTTTGGCAGCATACATGTGCGACCACCACTCCATTCAAAATCCTCTACACTGCAATTGTGCAGTGAGGAGGAATGGGGGTCGGACCCTTGTCCTAGAAGTTGGTGAGGATACCAGTGAAGGGGCCCTCGATGATCATACATTTATCACCTATCCTGTGAATAGATGATAAATGTAAATTGCGGGACAACCACTAAAAATGAAAATTATGAATCATGAGACCTGAATAAAATTTTAAATATTGTATTTATTGTACCTTATCCTAGAAGGGGATTCATTTTAGAAGTTCATGAAATCACATCACGACTGGAGTTGTCTTCAAATACGCACCGATAATTTCAACAACATCTAAATAAAGTTTTAGATGCACTTTACTTATTTTTTTGTAGATTTTCAGTGTGAAGTGTGAACCCAAAATACATAACTAATCCGACGCATTGTGAACATGTCTTTAACATTTATTTTCTTTACAGTGCATTGTACACAATTAACAAAAATTAAATACATTTGTTGTGAACACGATCTAACTAGGAAACATCCCTTGTCATGCTGCAACTACAGTGGCAATAATTTTTTTTTTGCAAATCAAAAAACGCCACCATGTTGACAAAACCCCCCCAAAAAACACTCTAAACAACTCTGTGTGAACATGATTGAAAAGTTCCAGTCAAGTGATAAATACAACAACAGTCCCTAATGTTCTTGGGCAACAGTCTGATCGGACAGTCCTTTTAGATAAAATGTCAGGTTTGGATATTTAGGCTTTTTAACCAATCAGGTTTTTGCCACTGCAAAAGGTGGGAACTGTTTGGTCGCTATGGGTAACTACTTCACTTTTCCTTTGCACTCGATTTTGCCTCAAAGCATGTACCCCTGGGGTACACACACGCCAATTTGGGAACCTTGGAGGTAGGTGGTAGGTATTGGCAGGCAGTACACAGGCCTTGTCTAGCTGTTCTAGGCAAAGATCCCCCCTTCACATACATACTAAGTGGCCATTAGTTATCTGTTCACACTGCTACCATATTGTGCACTGGACCTAGCCAGTCTTTTTCAGTGATATCTATGTACAGGGAAAACATACATTTACTTGGAATTATTTGATTTTACATGGATCTGCTATTTAATACTTATTACACCATAATCGACACATCTTGGCTACTAAAACTGATGCGGCTAAAACGACAACTCCCAGCTACCAGGGTATTGTAGTTCCAGAGCAGTTATAGCTTGACCAGTGATTTATAGAATGAGAGCGGCTACACTGCATATAGATGTTCATACATCTTTATTACTGATATATCTATCACTTCTATACAGTTATTGGACATTTTCATTGCAAACTTTTTTTTTCGATCGAAATCAAACGAATGCAACACCAACAACCAATCAGCTGCCTTCTTTTTCCCGCCTGGAACAATCGTCACGTGTTCTATTACGTGCCGGGGACCTCGTTTAGTTTTGTGGTTGAGCCGGACAGGAGCAGGTAACGTGATGGATTTCCCTAGCGGTGGTGTCAGGTTTATAATGAATGTTTGTGCCCACACTTTGACAACCTTACGGGCTTTGAAAGCTGTCATTTCTTTTGTTGCTATGGGCAACTGATAGCTTTTGTTTCTTGCTGATTTCAGTGGAGTCCCTCCACGATCTCATGTCTGTGGGGACCGGTTTGTTTATTTATTTTCTTGTCTGATCTTGTGTTTCCCTTGAGATAAGCAGCTGTCAGCCGTACATATTGCCTCTTATCTCCTCACTTATTAGTTGGCTGTCACTTGAACTGTCATTTTATGTCTCTGACCAGTTTTGAATCAGAATATTTATTTACTTGAAATCTGTTAGGATTTGGATTAAAGATTAATTTTTTACATGTCTGCTAAGCAGTGGCACAAAATAGGTTTGTTTTGATTGGCTGGCATGTTTTATAATCTGCACTGATTGGGGGAGATTTATCAAGACTTGTGCTAGTGGATCATTCGCCCATAGCAGCCAATCAAGCTGAAAAAATTAACTGGAAACTGATTGGTTGCTTTTGGCAACTGCTCCACTTTTCCCTTGCACCAGTAATTAAAGGAGTTATCCGGGAAGTGGATTTTTTTTCTTAGGGGCTGCAAATGCAATAAAACAAAAAGCAGTACTTACCTATACTTGCCCCCCAGCGATCCAGCTCTGTCGCTCCGGTGGCAGTCCCAGGTGGTAGTTTACATGAACGTAGTATGTGACCACTGCAGCCAATCATAGAGCTCAGCGGGGCTCATCAGCCATATGTTGTATTTCTGTCATTATTCTAGAAATACTATTTGTTGCCACTAAGTCCCGCTGAGCCCTCTGATTGGCTGCAGCAGTTACATGCTACGTGCATGTAGACATCCACCAGGAGTGCCGCTGGAGCGTCAGTGCTGGATCACCGGGGCAAAGAGAGGCAAATATTGCTTTTTTTGTTTATTTTATTTGCAGCCCCTAAGAAAACCTTTTCACTTTCCTGATAACACCTTTAACAAATCCCCTCCCTCTCTATTGTGCAAGTGATTCCGAGTGCTGGGGAATTGTATTGATGGCATTAGCACATCCAGTGTGGGTGGTGATGGCAAGAGGCTTTAGGCTTAGTTCACACAGTTTTTTGTTTTTTTTCACTGAGTTTGATGCAGAAACCCTAAATTTCCCCCCATTAATTTCAATGGGAGGCAGAAGTGTTTTTTTTTTCCCAGGCAGTTTTTGACCACTCGCAGAAAAAAAAGTGGCATGCCCTATCTTGGAGCGGATTCTGTGTCTAAACCTCCATTGAAATCAATTGTATTCAGAAAAAAAAAATGTGCCGCTTGTTTAAAGTGTTTTTGGCGTGTCAAAAAACGATGGCCTTTCAAAATCTGCATCAAAAATCCTGAAAGAATGTCAAGGCAGATTTTTTTCTGCCTGATACAAAAAAACTCAGTGTGAACGGACATGTCGTAACTTTTTTTCAGCGGACTCACGCTGAGTAAAAATCACGCACATGTCTGCACTGCCCCATAGACTAATATAGGTCCGTGTGACGCGCGTGAAAATCACGCGCGTTGCACGGACGTATTTCCCATTCGTCTGAATAAGGCCTAAGTCTCAGATAAGCAACTTGTGTTATTAAAGCGCCAACAACCATGGCACAGAAAAGGAGGGGTCAGCCAAGTGTTTTTAAGGTACGATTTAGGTACAATTTAGAGGCTACTGAATGCTTTCATGATGTATACCGAAACTTATTTATTTGTTTTAGACATTTGGTCGCTGTCTGTGGAACCCACCAATTTTAGAAGGAGCCGCTCACAATTTACTGGGTATAGGCACAACCTGACTGTCCTCTGATGTCTTCCTGGCAGATAAGTGGCATCAGAGATTGGATTTTCCATCTGTGTGTGGGCAGCTTTAGTGTCTATCAGCTATAGAAATTCCATTGTTTGGTGTGCTCAGAGCAGCCTTTGGTAAGACTCTTCCTTGGCTGTTTATACCACACCACAAATCAAACCACTGCTGCTACCACAGTGAGACCTGAAGATCGTGTCCTCCTTGGTATAGACTGCAGTACATGTTCTGCTTTGTTTTATATGTTTACATGCATCTTGTGTTCCAGTATTACAGGTCGTTCTCACTGGATTACGAATATAGTTCTTAAAAACCTTGAGGGAAATTTATCAGAACCAGTGAAAAGGGAAAAGTGGAGCAGTTGCTCTTAGCAGCCAATCAGATTCCAGCTCTCATTTCACAGCCCTAAATTAAGACACAACCTGATTTGCTGCTATGTGCAACTGCTCCAGTTTTGATAGATCTCCCTTATTGCGTCAGCTGTTGACTGGGTTTCTAAGGGGGATTGGAGGTACAGATCCCATTGGATGAAAACCTGTCCTTTCAGGTCTTAGATTAGCGCTGATACCTCAAAACCATACAGATTTATTAAGAGGCACAAGCCTCAAAATAAATATGTTGCATCTTCACGCTGGCCGTGACTGTATGCAGAATTGTGGCGCACTGACCATGGCCATGCTCCATCTATTCCCCACCCCACAATCGGACATAAAGTAAAACAATTATTCTCACTTCACTGCTCCTCTTTTCTTATTCGGGTCCACTCTGCATTCTGCGGCTCATTCAAGATCCTGACACCGAGCAGCTTCAGGGCCTTATAGGCGATGAAGCACTCAACGTCATCAGTGTTGCGCCACATTCAACGACCTGACGATGCCCAGCTCCAGTACGATGTATGAGCCACGTAATTTCTTAGGGGGACACGGAGCGGTGAGGTAAGCAGAAACGATTTACTTTGTAAATTTATTTAATTGTCCGGAGGGAGGGTTGTCCAATTATGGGGTCAAGGAACGACCCCCGGCATGGGCCTCTACCGTTCGAGTCCCCACAGTGTGAAATCTATGCCAGGAGCAGATTTCCACTATAATGTATGCCGTTTTCTAGGAGTAAATTTCCACTATAATGTGTATATATAAGGGTATGTTCACACGGCCTATTTACGGACGTAAATCGGGCGTTTTTGCCCCGAATTACGCCCGAAAATAGCGCCTCAATAGCGCTGACAAACATCTGCCCATTGAAAGCAATGGGCAGACGTTTGTCTGTTCACACGAGGCGTATATTTACGCGCCGCTGTCAAATGACGGCGCGTAAATAGACGCCCGCGTAGAAGAAGTGACCTGTCACTTCTTTGGCCGTAATTGGAGCCGCTATTCATTGACTCCAATGAATAGCAGCGCTAATTACGGCCGTAATTGACGCGGCATTCAAGCGCCTGCACATGCCGGTACGGCTGAAATTACGGGGATGTTTTCAGGCTGAAACATCCCCGTAATTTCAGCCGTTACGGACCCCCGCCGTGTGAACATACCCTAACTGGTAACACAAAGATACTAAAATATATTCAGTTCTTGTAGGTTGGGGAGCTGGTTCAGTACCTGCTGATCAGGGACCAGAGGAAGTTGCCTATTAGGGTATGTTCACACGGCCTATTTTCGGCCGTTTTTCGGTCCGTAAACGCCCGAAAAATTGGAAGCTGTTCTGACGGATCATTTTTCATGGCGTTGTTTTACGCATAAAAAAACAGCCGCGAAAAAGAGGTGCAGGACACTTCCTGGGAAGTTTTTGGAGCCATTTTCCATAGACTCTATTGAAAAAAGCTCCAAAAACGTCCGTAAAAAACGCAGCGAAAATCGCGAGTGGCACAAAAAAGTCTGAAAATCAGGAGCTGTTTTCTCTTGAAAACAGCTCGGTATTTTGAGACGTTTTTGACTCTGCGTGTGAACATACCCTTAAGCATTCAGGTATGTCTACCCCTCTTTCAGTTTGTACACTATGGGTTAAAAAAAAATTACTTGTGATATAATAAAAGTAATATTTTTTTATACGTAATAAAAATAATGGTAATGAAAATTTGAGAAATAAAATTTGGCATGTTCAAAAGATGGAGAATTTCATCAGCCAGTACTTGGTAATACCCCTTTTGGCAAAATCCCTCCAAACATTTCTTGTAGGCAAGTATGGGTTCACACGTATGAGTTCTTTTTTAAAAATCTATTTTCGCTGCATTTTTGAGCGGTGCTAATTCTGGGGAGTTGGGTGGGAAGTGTTTTTAATGTCTTGTGAAGAGTAAGGACAAACTCAGCGGACAAACACACAGCTGACGTTAGCTCCTGCGACGAAACGGTGCGTTTATTAAAATGATCATGTCTGCTTTTATTGAGGGTCAACAGCAGTTGAACCTGCAAAACACGCAGTGGACATTAAATTATTGTTAAACGCTGCACTATTTGCGGTAAGAATGCATGTCAGCTCAGGGTAAGGACATGCAATGTGACTGAACACAGTCAGTCAGTGGTGGTCAGACATCCAGCTGTGTATGGTCATCTACAAACAAACTCTTTCACCAGACAGATCTAGAAAATAGAGCATCATTGCATACCCTAATAACTATAAGCTTTGCTGTATTGCCTTCCTAACCCTGGTTAGAAATGTGCCGCGTATGGTCATTTAAATGGAAAGGTACTGGAGTATTGTGTGCACCTTGATTAATACTCGTTCATTCATGAAGCATAAATGAGTCTTGTACAAAATAAGTTATGCTGATTTCCATCTTTTTATATTCCTAGAATATAATAAAATCCCTCACACTGATCTTCCAAATTTTAATAGCAGCATATCATGTTGTCAAGCATATTTACAGCACTTGTATATGAGTTTTAAAAAGTTCCCCTGTGAGCTGCCATTCAAACCACCCCCAAGTGACTGTAGTTGGACCATATTGCGCAACATGGTGCAGTCTCCCTACACTGCATCGCAAGACTGCTGCCCTGCACTACTTTTAATCTTACCAGTATGCAAAGTGTTTTATTACTTAGGACATGTTTACAGCCCATGTTCAGGCTGAAAAAAGTATAAGGCGGATTACAAGAGCAAATAGCCTTGGAATCCAGGTGTTTTTGGAGTTAATTTTCTTTCATATATTTTTATTAGGTTTTTCTTTCTCCAATAACGTACACAATAAAGGTACAGTTCATTGTTAAGTTTTCAAAACAATTGCATATGTTAATAAACATATATTTACATTGGAATAAACATTGCAAACAGTTACAGCATAAACGTTCAGAAAAATATATCTAAACATCAAACCAGACGTCTAGTACATGTATACCTCTACGGAATTTAGGAATAGTTAAGTGACAAATCTGAAGGCAAAGATGAGTAAATGATGGGATGAACTCCCCTTTATGTACCACTAGGTGGCCTAAATGAAATTAAATATATGTTAACCTATATAATAAAATCAGACACTGTACTCAAGTTGTGTGTCAGTTATGCTCCTATGAAGCGGAGAGTCTACCATATTGTTGTGGATCTTGAAGAAACTAAAGTCAGGCAGACCAAATGCGTTTATATTTTCCCACATTCCTCTGAGCTACATGACATAACTCTTTCAGTCTAGAGATCTGGGCTATTTTTCCAACCAATGAGAGATTGGAGGTGTATCCTTCTTCCTCCAGTAAAGTGGAATCATGGCTTTAGCCATGGAGAGCATCTGTAACCACAACACTCTATTAAAGGAAGGCGGAAGAATCGGATGTACAGTAAATTCAAAATCACAAGTTTCGGAGACAGTGGAGGAGCTTGTGGACAAATAGATGACAATATGTCTTCGACTTTGGACCAGAAAGGTTTAATAAGGTAACAATCCCACCAAAGATTAGTGTAGGTACCTATGTGTTGCAAACACCTCCAGCTGGTCTGGGGGGTGTTGCTGTCATATTTGTGAAGAAGAACCTGGGTTTTATACCACCTACACACCAATTTGTAACTCGTCTCTTGTATAGCGATACACCTAGAGGGGCCAAAGCAATTCTTAAATATATGAGATATTTCTGTAGGGCTAAATGTAATGCCTAATTCCTTTTCCCAGGACTGAATATAAGACAATTGAGGAAGGACTGCCTTCAAAATAAGATTTTTATATATTTTGGAGGTAAGTTTAGGAATAGGTTGCATCACAGTCATCAATTGTTCAAACCAGGTGAGATCTCTCAGGAAAGAGCCTTGTTTCGAAAGATTCCTAAAATTTTATAACATCTGAGAATAATGTAAGTGATTAATAAAAGTTGTATAAAATGTGAGTTTCAGCTGTTCTAACGGGGGAAGTGTTCCCTCTTGTATTATGTCACCAATCACTGTCCCATTCAAAGAAGTTTGTAAGGAGAACCATAACTTCAGGGTAGGTTCTTCCAATCCTAGTAAGTCTCCTGCTTTCATCAACGGAGGTCTTAGGACTTAGGTTCATTGTGTCAGACATAATTTTCCATACACATATGGTTGCTTTTGTCAGTAAATTAACTCTGAGGAGATTGCCCCCTAAATAGTTAGAGCGAAGTAGTGCTTCCGATAAGGAAGATTCACACACTTCCTCCTCTACCGGTACATACATCTTAGGTGTAGAACAGTTATCCCATTCAATATCTCTGCCTTGTTGAATCGCTTGATAATAGACCTGTAAGTCAGTGAAATTCATCCCTCCCAGATGTCTCGGTCAAGGTATTCAAGGATAAGATATGACCCTTCCCATTCCATATATAATCCAGTAGCAGCCTATGGAGTTTGCGGAAAAAGCTCGGAGGTAAATGAATAGGCATAGTTTGCATTAAATATGTCAGTTTAGGTATAATGAGCATCTTGCCCCTTCCTATCCAAGAGACATACGGGAGATTCCACGATTTCATAATCATTGAGATCTGTCCCAATAGTGGGGTATAATTGAGTGCAAACCAGGAATCCTTGGATGCAGAGATCTGCAGGCCTAGATATTTTATATAAGTGGAAGACCAGGGAAATTGAGATACGGTCTGGGCTGCAAGTATCATCTGAGGAGGACATGTGATGCTAAGTGCATTAGATTTAACTGGATTAATCTTACAAGTTTGACAGGTCATGAAAATGATCAAATATTTTTGACAGTATAGGGAAAGATCTATCAGGATTTGATGTAATGATGAGATCATCAGCGAAGGCAGCTGTACAGTGAGTATGACCCCTTATCTGTAGGCCCTGTATAAGTGGGTTCTGCTAATATGTTGTATTATAGTCTCGATAGTGAGTACAAACAAGAGGGGGGACAAAGGGCACCCCTGCCTGGTTCCATTAGAAATAGTAAAATAGGGTGATAGAGTGCCAATAACCTGTATTTGTGCAGAAGGACAGGTGTATAAAGCCATAATTTGCGTGATGGCTATCATTGGTATCCCAAACTATTGTAGAGCCAATCTACTTGGTCAAATGCTTTTTCAGCATCTGTGGATAACAAGGCTATCGGTACATGTTTTGTTTTAGCATAGTGTATCAGATTAAGAATTCTCAGAGTATTATCCTTGCCTTCCCTACGGGATACAAATCCCACTTGTTCTGGGAGTAAGGGTCTAAGCCTATTAGCAAATAATTTTGCATAAAGTTTAATGTCGACATTTAATAAAGAAATCGATCTATAGCTACCACATTAAGCAGCATCTTTACCTTTTTTGGGTAGTATAGATATGTCAGCTTCTAGAGATTGCTTGGGGAACCCCTGGGGTGTAGAAGGGAATTAAAGGTATTTAGCATCTGAGGCAACAGAATATCTGGAAAGGATTTGTAATATACAGAAGGCAAGCTATCTGGCCTGGGACTTTTCCCTGGCAGAGTATCTTTCAGGGCTATTTCTAAGGCCTCTCACACACGAGCGTGTTTGGTACGTGATATACGGTCCATACGTCGGCCGCATTTCCCGGACAGAACACATTGCAGGGAGCCGGGCTCCTAGCATCATAGTTATCTATGACGCTAGGTGTCAATGCCTCGCTGCAGAACTACTGTCCCATACTGAAAACATTATTACAGTATGGGACAGTTGTCCCGCAGCGAGGCAGTGACACCTAGCGTCATAGATAACTATGATGCTAGGAGCCCGGCTCCCTGCAGTGTGTTCGCTCTGGGAAATGCAGCCGATGTACGTACCATATATCAAGGACCAAACACGCTTGTGTGTGACAGGCCTAATTATGGGAGAGTAAAGGGTTTAGAAAGGAGTTCTTGCTGGGTAGCAGTAATAGAAGGCAATTGTAGATCCTGTAAAAATGCATCAATTTGTAATTTCCTTTCAGTCAGTCCGTCGGGTTCTTTGTGCCTAAGGTTATAAAGTAGTTCATAATAACTCTGAAATTCTTTAGCAATGTCAGTTGTATCTGTAATTATATTACCTCCCCCAGTACGTATACCTTTAATGAAAGTTTGTTCTTGTCTCTTCTTAGCCATAGTAGCCATTAATTTTGACCCCCTGTTGCCGTGAACATACATTTTGTTGTGACTATATAAGTACGCTTTGGCTGCCTTGAGGTTCAACAATTGTCTCAAATGTTCTCTCTGTAAAGTAAGCTCTTGTTGAATCTCAGTCACCATTGACTTTTATGACGTCCCTCCATATTTAATATCTTGTTCATCACATCAATTTCTTTTTTGGAGTTAATTTTCAAAGTCTTTTTTTTTCCGTTTTTTAATCAGATTTTTCAGCACATTTTTGATATGTTAATAAGAAAAATCCGCTTGAAACACGCTTTAAGAACTGACATGTCACTTCTATTTTACAAAGCATATTTTTACAAGGGTGTTCTTTATTTCAGCAATGTAAAAATACACCTCATATGTACTACATAGGGTATTCCTCATTAAAATCAATAGGAAGTTGTTGAGTATGCCAGAAAATATGCTGGGTGAACATGGCTTTATAAAGCTCACAATAAATGCAGTATTATATCGGCTTCATGATGATAGGTATATATATATACATATCTATATCTATCATTATATATATATATATATACACACACACACACACACACACACACGCACACACACACACACACAGTTAGGTCCAAAATTATTTGGACAGTGACACAAGTTTTGGTATTTTAGCGGTTTGCCAAAGCATGTTGAATATACAGTTATATAATCAATATGGGCTTAAAGGGCAGACTACCAGCTTTAATTTGACTGCATTCACATCCTAATTTGAGGAACAATTTAGGAATTACAGCTCTGTAACATGTAGCTGCCTCTTTTTCAAGGGACCAAAAGGTAATTAGACAATTATCTCAAAACGTATTTAATGGGCTGCATGGGCTATTCTCTCGTTAATCCATCAATTAAGCAGGTAAAATGTCTGGAGTTGATTCCAGGTGTGGCATTTGCATTTGGAAACGGTTTGTGTGAACCCACAACATGGGGTCAAATAAACTCTCAATGCAAGTAAAACAGACCATCGTTAGGTTGAAAAAAAAAATTAAGAAATCTATCAGAGAGAGAGAGCAGAAAAGTTAGGAGTGGCCAAATCAACAGCTTGGCACATTCTTGAAAAAAAAGAGAGCGCACTGGTGATCTTGTGAACTCCAAAAGGCTTGGACGTCCACGGAAGACAACAGTGGTGGATGATCGCAGAATCCTTTCCATGGTGAAGAAAAACCCCTTCACAACATCTACCCAAGTGAAGAACACTCTCCTGGAAGTAGGTGTATCAGTATCTACGTCTACCATAAAGAGAAGACTTCATGAGAGCAAATACAGAGCCTCAAAAATAGAAAGGCCAAACTAGACTTTGCCAAACAACATCTAAACTAGCCAGCCCAGTTCTGCAACAGCATTCTTTGGACAAATGAAACGAAGATCAAGCATGGCTGCCAAAGGCACTGGGTCACTAGTGTTTATTGATTATGTGACTGAAGACAGAAGCAGCCGGATGAGTTCAGGGATATACTTTCTGCTTAGATACAACCACGCTGTGTGTCTGCAGTGAAAGAAGCTGGGTGGGAACTATGAGGTCACCCACAGGTCCTTCAACCTTGGCGTCGGAAGAGAGAAGACACATCAGCTCCAGGCGTCAGAGGGTATAGTTGAATCAGCTGCAGCATCTCCATGTGCAGGTAAGCATAGCAAACTCCCTAGAGACGAGCATATTAACCTTTTGGACGCCTGAAGCCGATGTATCTTCTTTGTCCGACGCCAAGGTTGAAGGACCTGTGGGTGACGTCACTCTGTGTGTCTGCAGTGAAAGAAGCTGGGTGGAACGATGAGTAGTGTATGATGCTGATTTGTCAGCGTCATACACTTCTATTCACAACGCCCAGTTGGTAAAAACACAATACACGCCCAGTTGGTAAAACGAGAAAACACATGTGGCAAGTCTGGGTAAAGCTCTTTTACTATATAAATAGCGCTTTGAGGGGTTGCCCCCTGGTATACATTTCTAATTGGATCCCGAATTTAGACTTTTCATTGTGGGTCTGATCAGGTATTATACATATTTTTGACCTACATAAACACTCCCAACTCTGTTCATTTTCTGAATTCCAATTTACCTATGTATTCCGAAAAAATCAGTTGTATGTCTTTTTACAAATCCGACACTTTCTACTAAAACAACAGACAATCCTTCACGTAAATAATATTCCCTCTTTATTCCAGGGATATGTAGATACTGAGAAGACTCTTTTGAAGGGTTTGCTTTCGACCTACCTCTCTTTTGCTAACCATGCACATTTTGTCGAGCTGAAATATATGTCTCAATAGGAGTCAGATGTGGGGCAGGCCTTTCCTGAACAGGAGTGGAGTAATGCTCTCTCTCATCCTTGTAGCCACTAGGTGTAATATTGCACAAAGGTAGAAAACAGCTGATGCTTTACAACTTTTAGTAGTACTTAATAGAGTTTTCCTACATTTTTAATATGAACTACATTTTGCTAATTCAAAAGGGTATAGAAAAAGATTGGGCCCCCTGGATGGACCTGCCTCGTGTCAGTTTGTTAGTATATGTATATTTGCGTATTGGATAGTCGGTTTTCTTATAATTTTGGTACCTCACCAACACCATCTTGTTTTGTCTTGATGTATGCACATCTGTTACATGGTTTCTATTATTACTATTGTTTACATACATGTGAATTCAGATGATCGCCCTTGAACATAAGGGGCGACCTTTTGAATTGGACATTATGTGTCTACTGATGTGTCACATATATTCTTCTGTGATATTCTGAACGGTTTTTCCTTTGCTCTTTCAAAATAAAAACGTTTGAAATTCAAAAGGAGATACGACAATTGGACATTCTAGTAAAATTGTGAAGATGCTTTAAACTGTCATAAATCTATTATGGTGCCTTTGGACCCATTGAAGTATTTAAATCTCCAACTGCAGTTTTAATTATTTGAATATCTGAAGATTTTCCATTAATTTATCATTTTAAATCCCTACATTGTATTATTTTTATTATAAATAATGATACAATAATAACAATTTAAAAATGTATTAATGAGATTTTGATTTCTTTATTTCTGTTCACATCTGCGTTGGAGGTGAAAGTCAATGGGTTCCATCGGCTCCGTTAATGTCTGTGATGTAATGACTGCAGCACTTCCATTTTTTTCATTCTTCTGCTCCTTTGACGAAACAGAAGAACGGAAAAATGTAGCGCAGATGTAAACAAATCCGAAGTCTAATTTGTATAGTAACAAAAAAGGTCAAGAAAAACACGTAAGAGGAATTAAAAATATTTTTTTATTAAGTTACTGCTTTTCTCCACAAATTACAGTTGTAGTGTTCAGCATGTAAAATATTCATCTGAAAAGAAGTGGGTACAGCTTCAAATGACAATATTCAGCTGTCCTTTTTTAGCCTTTTAGAGCCATAAGTCGAAATGTTACGGTGGCCAGTTTCTCGTACACAAGGAACATAAGTGCGGCGGTTAAGACAGTTTGAAGGAGCTTTGCTTCTAGACCTTTGTAAAGACCCAAAAATCCTAGACGCCTAGAATGACACAAGTATACGTGACAAAATACACAAGAATAACAAACAGAACTTACCATGACTGTAAACAAAATGAAAAAGCACCACAACATGAAGATTGTAGCTCAAAACCATATACATTTCTGTGCCATAGACACGTGTTTTTTTCAGTATGCTATTCAATGAGGAAGCAACTCCCTCTTTTCAGGAAACTTTAAAAAAGTATCTAGTGAGGTGCATACATCAAAATTACGACAAATTGCACCAAAATCTGGCGAATTTTGCAACACAATTTAGACCCATACAAAGTAGTAAATCAGCACCATACGGTTCTGACTGCCAAATCACTGCATACTGTGTTATTATTGAGTACAATGTTTAACAGTATGCTGTAAGCTCCTTCTGGTGGCGGTTACAGCTAGCCAGAAAATTATGTTTTAAATCTACTTCTATGCAGGGAATTAGGAGCTCTGTTTTAGAAAAAACAGAGCTCTAACCACTATCAAGATACATGAAGAATTGAATTAGCATAAAAGAATGTATTCATTAAAAAAAAAATGTTATTCAAGAGGGGACATTTACTTTTAAAAGGAAAATTCCACTGTAATATATAAAGATGCTGGTACACGTGTATTATAAAAACAGTTTCTTTATACTTTCATTAGCCACTCAAGGCTGGGACATACAGTTCGAATCAGCCTATAAAAAGCTGCTTGTTTTTTGTTCCGCTCTTTTCATGCCACACTTCCCTCCAATTCCTTGTATTGGAAATATCATTGACTAGTAGAGGGTGTGGGTGGAGTTTACTTGTTGACGATGTTATCCAAAGAAGCAGACACACAGTACAGAACCTGAATATACCCTAAAGATGCCCATACACATTAGATAGTTAGACAGTCCTGTTGAAATCTGTAGGTACAGCCAACTTTCATCTAATGTGTATGGGGGTGGCCTGGGAGAAGCATCGGGCATGTTGTAATTCAAAATGATGAGTTCTTTGTTCCTGCAGGAAATAACCCACTGCCAGAGAAGTTTGATATTGTTTTACTCCTTCCCCCATTAAAAATATATACATGCTTGACCAAGTTTGCAGGTTTATTTGGAAATTATGTGGAATAGCTGTCGGCCAAACAAGTATTCAGCCGACAACTATTGTAAGTGTATGGCCAACTTAAAGCTGGATTCACACATTGCGTACATAATGCGACGTTTCAGTTGTGGTATCCACAATAAATTACAGTACAATGCAAGTAAAAGAAACGAGGGAAGGGTAGATCCAGCGCTGATGAAAATGTAAAAGGAAACTTTTTCCAAGTTTTAATTCGGTCGATTAAAATAAGGATCCATAGAAAAAATATATAGAAGAAATAATGTCCTGTGTTACCAAGATGATAGGTAGAATAGATGGCCTACGCGTTTCAAAAGCTGCTTGCGTTCTTAATCATGAACTTAATCAAGCCATGATTAAGAACGCAAGCAGCGTTCGAAACGCGTAGGCCATGTGATTGTTTTCTCATCACAAATTGTACTTTACCTCAGGGGTAAAACTTGGTCGATAAATTCATTGCTTATTTGTGAAAAACACCAAAATTTAGAAAAATTAAAAAAATTAGCATTTTTCTAAATTTCAATGTATCTGCTTGCAAGACTCAGTTATACCACATAAAATAGTTGCTAGTTAACATTTTCCCTATGCCTACTTAATGTTGGCATAGTTTTTTGAACATGCTTTTATTTTTCTAGGACAGTGCAAGGCTTAGAACTTTAGCAGCAATTTCTCACATTTTCAAGAAAATTTCAAAAGCCTATTTTTATAGGGTCCAGTTCAGTTCTGAAGTAGCTGAGGGGTCTTTATTTTATAAAAACTTTTTAAAAACTGCACCCCTCAAAGTACTCAAAACAGCATTTAGAAAGTGTCTTAACCCTTTAGGCGTTTCACAGGAATTAAAGTAAAGTGGAGGTGAAATTTACAAAATTTCATTTTTGTTTTGCAGAAATAGAATTTGAATCCATTTTTTCTGTAACACAGAAGATGTTACAAGGGAAACGCAACTCAATATTTATTAGATTATATTTTAGGCATCATGTCAGGTTAGAAGAGGTCTTGTGGTGCCAAAACAAAGGAAACACCTAAAAAAGACCCCATTTTGGAAACTACACCCATTGAAGAAATCATCGAGGGGTGTAGTAAGCATTTTGACCCCACAGGTGTCTCATAGATTTTATTCGAAATGGGCAGTGAAAATGAAAAATTCATTTTTTTCCAATAATATTTAGTTAAAAATTTTTCATTTTCTCACCAAATAAAGGAGAAAAAGCACCCCAACATTTGTAAGGCAACTTCTCCAGAGTAGGGAAAACTCCCTAAAAGTGACTCCATTTGGCAAACTAAACCCGTTGAGGAATTCATCTAGGGCATCTCCCTGCCGAGAAACGCCGGCACTCACTTTCTGGTCCAGACACGGTCTCCCGCAGGGCCTGAAAGGGCCAGTACGCGCACAGTTGCAGAATACTGCAATTAGCCCAGAATGATTCGGGACTATAAAAGGGGCTCTGCCCTCTCGATCCTTGCCTGAGCGTTGTTGTGTTACCTAAAGTTTGTCATTGCAAATGGTCTCCTAGTGTTTTCCAGTTCCCAGTGTTACCTGTTCCTGCTGCCTGTACCCTGTATCCCGTGCTATCGTGCCTCTGTGCCATTAAGAGTTGGAGTCGTTTTGTGCCCTCCGCTGCATATATTCCGTCGCACCCCGCCGGGTGTCTGTCTACTGTCGGAGCCTCATCTTAGCCTGAATCTACCACTACTGTCTACATTGCCTCTAGTACCCTTTCTGAACTATAGACATTGCATTGTACCTGTTTGGCCAGCCGCTATCCCACTACGGCCCAGTGGGTCCACACCCCGCGCCGTGACAGTACGCTCAGGCCATGGACCCCGCTGGTCAATTCAAGGGCCTGTCACCCTCCCAAGCCATGCAGACGGACTTGCGAACACGACAGGATCAACTTCTTGTGGCAGTAAACTCCATGGCACTACAGCTAGGGGTGCTAGCTGCTTCATTCTCTGCTCCTTTTCCAGCTTCTCCGACTGATCCTCCTGCTACACCTCCTGGCATCGCCGGTTCTGATCCTCGGTTCTCGCTGCCACTATGACCTTGTTTCTTCGGAGACGCAATCGCGTGCAGGGGATATCTCAACCAGTGTCATATCCACTTCACCCTGCACGCCAGAGCATTTCCCTCAGATGGCGCCAGGATCTCCTTCATTATTTCTCTACTTGCCGGCAAGGCCCTGGCGTGGACGAACCCAATCTGGGAACGACAGGGACCCGATACTTCCAGGGGTTCGTGCGGTTATTCCGCACTGTGTTCGAGGGGCCTGGATGAGTCTCGCCGGAAGCTACTTCCATACTGAACCTTCGCCAGGAGGACACCTCCGTGGGCAAGTACACCATCCAGATCCGGACCCTGGCAGGAGAGCTGTCCTGGAACAATGAGGCATTAGTAGCTTCTTTCTGGTATGGTCTGTCATCCGAGATCAAAAGACGAACTAGCTGCTCGTGATCTACCACCTACTTTGGACGATCTAAATTTACTTGCCACCCGGGTGGACATGAGGCTCAGAGAGAGAGATCCCAAGAGGTTCGTCAAGAAAGAAGGCTTCCTAAGTTGGCTCCCAACTTCCAGCAACCCCTTTTGTCCTCATCTGCTGCTCCACCCGAGGTTCCAATGCAATTAGATCGGCTTAAACTATCTGTCCAGGAAAAACAGCACAGGCGCACTTCTGGACTCTGTCTATATTGCGGCCTCGCTGGCCATGTCGTGCGTCTGTGTCGCCAGAAACCAAAAAACTCCAACGCCTAGGATTGGTTGGAGAGACAACCCTGGGCGACACAGCATTTGACAAAGAATTCTCCTCCAAGCTGTTCATCCCTGTGACTATTGTCGCTGGCGAGGGGCCCCATCTGGTCTCTGCCTATCTGGACTCTGGCTCTGCAGCCAATTTTATACGCTAAGACCTTGTGGATCTTCTTCACTTGCCCACTACCCTTCTGGAGAAGCTGTTGACCGTTGCCTCAGTAGATGGACTGCCACTGCCTGACCTAATTTTGTCGGTGACCAAGCCGTTGAGGCTTCAAGTGGGAGCTCTTTACTCTGAGCTCATCTCCCTGTTTGTCCTGCCCAAGGCCGTCAAATCCATTCTGCTGTGTTTGCTTTGGCTCCGTCTACACGCCCCAATCCTGGATTGGAACTCTGGAGAGGTTCTCTAGTGGGGTCCCAAGTGCCTCAACCGCTGTCTCAGGCATATCCATCCGCTTCAGCCTCCTCCGCATCAGTCATTGGCAGGGTTCCCCTCTTGCTACTCTCAGTTCTCAGATGTCTTCGTCAAGAAGGAGGCAGAGACGTTGCCATCTCATCGAGCATATGATTGTCCTATTGACTCGGTTCCTGATTAGTCCCCTCCTCGCGGTAGAGTATACCCTCTCTCCTTACGCGAAACCCAGTCAATATCTGCCTATATTAAGGAGAATCTAGAGAGTGGCTTCATACGCAAATCCTCATCCCCAGACGGGGCCGGGTTTTTCTTTATCAAAAAGAAAGACGGATCCCTCCGACCCTGCATTGACTACCAGGGTCTCAACCAGATCACGGTAAAGAACAGATACCCATTGCCTTTAATCTCTGAACTGTTTGATGGCATACGGGGGGCAATTTTTTTTTTCCAAACTAGACCTGCTGGGGGCCTACAATCTAATCCGGATTCATCAGGGTGACGCGTGGAAGACGGCATTTAATAAACATGATGGGCACTTCGAATACCTGGTTATGCCCTTCGGCCTGTGTAACGCCCCCGCAGTTTTTCAAGAATTCGTCAATTACATTTTCCGTGATCTTCTCCAAGTCTGTGTTGTGCTGTATCTCCTTGACATTTTGATTTTTTTCCCCCCAAATCCAGTAACTTATCAGAGACATGTTCGCCACGTTTTGCTTCAATTAAGGGAGAATTACCCATATGCCAAGCTGGAGAAGTTCGTGTTCAAGAGAAAGTCCCTACCCTTCCTGGGCTATATCATCTCCGATCAAGGCCTCAAAATGGATCCTGAGAAGGTAAACGCTGTCTTGGAATAGCCAGGCCCTCAAGGCTTAGAGGCCATACAGCGCTTCCTGGGATTCGCCAACTTCTACCGGCTGTTCATTCCCAACTTCTCTTCATTGACTGCTCCCATCTCTACTCATAGAAAAAAGGGCATGAATGCCAAGGTGTGGACTCCGGAGGCAGAGGCCGCGTTCAAAACCTTAAAAAAGGCCTTCACGTCGGCCTCTATTCTTCATCATCCCGATGTATACCTACCGTTTTCGTTGGAGGTGGACGCCTCCTCTGTTGGTGCTGGCGCCCTCTTGTTCCAGAGAGGTTCGAAAGGCAAGACTGTGGTATGTGGCTACTACTCCAAGCTGTTTTCTCCTGCAGAGCGCAACAACTCAATTGGGGATCGGGAGTTACTGGCCATCAAGCTGGCCTGCAGGAGTGGAGACACCTACTAGAAGGCGCAGCGCATTCTATCTTGGCCTTCACGGACCGCAAGAACCTGACCTATCTTCTGACGGCCCAACGGCTGAATCCTCGTCAAGCCAGGTGGTCGCCGTTCTTTGCTCGGTTCCAGTTCGAGCTCCACTACCGACAAGAATGTGAGGGCCGATGCCTTGTCTAGGTCGTTTGAAACCGAGGACACCGTAGAGTCTCCACAGAATATTATCGACACTTCCTGCATCTATTCCGTTAGTCCTCTGCAAGTTAGTGACATTCCTCTGGGAAGGACTTTTCTACGTCTGGCAGACAGAACTATGACCCCAGCAAAGGATTCTTCCTCTAAGCTGGCAGGCCACGCGGGTGACCGTAAGACCCGAGACCTAATTGCCCATCAGGTCTGGTGGCCTACGCTGCCCAAAGACGTCACAAACTTTGTCTCCTTCTGCATATTGTCTCGGATCGAGGGGTCCAGTTCACCTTGAAGTTCCGGAGAGCACTCTGCGGCCTCCTCGGTGTAAAGTTGGACTTCTCCTCAGCTTATCATCCTCAGTCCAATGGACAAGTCGAAAGGGTTAACCAGATTATGGAGAACGAACTGAGGCACTTTGTCTCCAGACGGCATGATGACTGGGTGCAGCTGCTCCCGTTGGCTGAGTTCTCCTATTATAACTATACTAGTGAGTCCACCACCTCCAGTCCGTTCTTCATCGTTTACGGCCAACATCCTCGTATACCTCTTCCTGTCTCTTCTATGTCCCAGGTGCCTGCAGCTGACTCTGCCTTCAGGGACTTTCTGCAGATATTGCAACAGACACGGTCTTCTATTCTGCTGGCGGTGGACCACATGAAGACCTCCCCAGTTTCTTCCAGGTACGAAGGTATGGCGGTCTTCCAGTCATATCCGGCTGAGGGTGCTGTCTTGCAAGTTTGCTCCCAGGTTCCTCGGACCCTTTGAGATTCTGCTACAAATCAATCCTGTGTCTTACAAGCTTCGGCTGCCTCCTACCCTCAAGACCCCTAACTCCTTCCATGTCTCCTTGCTGAAGCCCCGTGGTCCTGAACCGCTACTCCAGGACTCCTAGTTCCGCAATGGCTCCTGGCGGCTCGTCAGGGAGATCCTGACCACCAAGAAAGTGGGAGGAAGGACATTTTATTTGGTGGATTGGAGGGGATTTGGTACAGAAGAGAGGTCTTGGGAGCCACAGGAGAACATCGATGCCCCTGTCCTCGTGAAGAGATTTCACTCGCACTCTGGCCCCAAGAAGAGGGGGCGTAAGAGGGGGGATACTGTAACGTCTATGGCCGCGGACCGTCGTTCAGACTTACCCTCTGACGGGCATGGCCATGGACGTTTGTGTTCTCGATGGCATCTCCCTCCAGGGAGACGCCGGCACTTACTTCCGGGTTTTGAGACTGTTTCCCGCAGGGCGCGCACCCGCATGGCCTTAAAGGGCCAGTACGCGTCCAGTTGTTAAGAATCAGGAATTAGCCCAGAATGCTGCTGGACTATAAAAAGGGCTCTGCCCACTTAATCTTTGCCTGAGCGGTGTTGTATACCTAAAGTTTGTCTTGCAAATGGTCTCCTAGTGTTTTCCAGTTCCCAGTGTTACCCGTTCCTGCTGCCTGTACCCTGTATCCCGTGCTACCGTGCCATCTACAGTGAAAGTCAAGTCGTGTCTTCCGCTGCATCTACTGTGCCATCTACAGTGAAAGTCAAGATGTGTCACCGCTACTGTCTACATTGCCTCAGGTACACTTTCTGAATTATAGACATTGTATTGTACCTAGTTGGACAGCTGCTATCCCGCTACGTGGTACAGCCCAGTGGGTCCATACCCCACGCCGTGACAGGAAGATTGTGGCAATGACAAAATAGCGGCTCTTAAATTGCAAACGATCCCTAGAGTGGTATTAATGCAATATTGGTTGTCTCCGCAAATCCCTCCCATTCTCTGTTGGACGAATCGGGTATCGGGCAATATAGGGTTTGAAAAAAATATTTATCAATTGAGGAACCAACTAGTTAAATTTCATCACATGTGGGACAAATGGATTTCCGCTCATCTATCTGATTAAGTGAAATAGGAGGTGGGTATGGGCACCTTATTGGTGATTAATAGAAGGTATAAACTGCCCAAGTTAAGCATATTGATTGATGTTTATTTTCCCTTTTTTTTTTCCCTCTCGCAGCCTACTGGTGGGTGGAAATTGGTTTGCTTATATTTTGTAGGAGTTGATAAAAGATGTATGTTATAATATTTAAAAAAAAATAAAAAAATACAATTCACTATAAAAAAAAAATGGTCATCTTAGCGCTAATAAAAATTTAATAAAAAGTGATCAAAAAGTTGTATGCATAAAAAACGGGTAACAATAAAAACTACAGCTCATCCTGCAAAAAAATAAGCCCTCACACTGCTCAATCAATGAAAAAACGAAAAAACTTTATGGCTTTCAGAATGTGGTGACACAATGCAATTTTTTTTAATAAATAGTTTTTTCTTTGTAAAAGTAGTAAAAGATAAAAAAATATATATATAAATTTGGTATCACCATAATTGTATCAACAAGCAGAATAAATTTAAGTGGACGTTTTTAGCATGTTTGGACACGCGATGTCTGGGGCTTTCCCAGAGAGGAGTCCCGAGCAGAGCGCTAGTACACGCTCTGCTCCGGGACTCTGTGGAATTCCCCAAAGCAGGATTCCCAGTGTTGTCAGGACCACAGCTGGAGTCCCAGGAAGAGCCTACTAGGCTCTGCCCGGGACTCCAGCTCTGGGGTTGCCCCTGACATCTCTGTCCATATATGGACAGTGATGTCAGGAGCAGAGCTGGAATCCCAGGCAGAGTGCTAGAAGCGGCTCTGCTCCGGGACTACAGCTTTGGGCAAGCCCCTGACATCACTGTGGCAGCATCTGCGGAGGGCACTGTGGCAGCATCTGCGGAGGGCACTGTGGCAGCTTCTGCGGAGGGCACTGTGGCAGCATCTGCGGAGGGCACTGTGGCAGCTTCTGCGGAGGGCACTGTGGCAGCATCTGCGGAGGGCACTGTGGCAGCATCTGCGGAGGGCACTGCGGCAGCATCTACAGAAGACTCTGCGGCAGCATCCACAGAGGGCACTGCGGCAGCATCCACAGAGGGAACTGCGGCAGCATCCACAGAGGGAACTGCGGCAGCATCCACGGAGGGAACTGCGGCAGCATCCACAGAGGGCACTGCGGCAGCATCCACAGAGGGCACTGCGGCAGCATCCACTGCGGCAACATCCACAGAGGGCACTGCGGCAGCATCCACAGAGGGCACTGCGGCAGCATCCACAGAGGGCAATGCGACAGCATCCACAGAGGGCACTGCGACAGCATCCACAGAGGGCACTGCGGCACTATCTAAAAAGGGGCTGCCCAATCTTGACATGTGTGTCTGCCAAACGCTGCCAACTGAGCCGCCGGACTGCATTTAGCGACACTTAAACTGGAAAACTGGATTGTTGAAATAAGCACGTGGAGAAATATCTCAAATTTTAAACCTAGCGCTATTATTATAGTAATGTAGTATTAATTTTATAGTAATGTAGTATTATTATTATTATAGTAATATAGTGTTATAGTAGTTCAAATAAGTAAGTTATTAACAATTATTTTGTATTGTATCAAATTTGAAAGTAATGCGGCCCGTCAACTTCCCATTTTTTCTATATGCGGCCCACTTACCCTGCCGAGTTTGAGACCCCTGGCCTAATAGATGCCTGTCTGTTTTACACGGACAGGCAGTAATACTCTGCAATACAGAAGTATTGCAGTGTATAATAA
The DNA here is from genome assembly GCF_050947455.1 of Rhinoderma darwinii. Taxonomy (NCBI): domain Eukaryota; kingdom Metazoa; phylum Chordata; class Amphibia; order Anura; family Rhinodermatidae; genus Rhinoderma; species Rhinoderma darwinii. The sequence goes on along the minus strand of NC_134693.1, from coordinate 69,441,616 downwards.
AAGCGATCAGATGATCACATGGTGAAGTCCCCTAGTGGGACTAAAAAGTTATCAAAAAGTTTATAATAAATAAAAATCCAAGTAAAAAAATTGTACACATATTTGGTATTGCCGCATCCGTAACGATCCCAACTATATGTGCTCCAAAACGGTACCAATAAAAACTACAAGTCGTCCCGCAAAAAAAAAAAAAAAAAAAAAAAAAGCCCTCATACAACTAAATCGCCAGAAAAATAAAAAAGTTATGGCTCTTCAAATATGGAGACAAAAACAAATAATAGTGCTTTTATACTGTGTAAAAGTAGTAAAACATAAGAAAACAATAAATTTAGTATCGTTGCAATTGTAACAAATAGCTGAATAAAGTTATTGTGTTATTTATACCACATGGTAAACTGCATAAATTTAGGACGCAAAAAAAGTGGCTCGGTCATTCCTGGCGCTTCTTCTATCAGCCGGTACCTTCGCTCCACTCAGGACGGAGCTTCTCCGCCGCGTTCCTCCATTCCTCCTCCAGGCCGCAGCCGGAACCCGCCACCACGTGGGCGCTCGCCGCCTTCCTGCCTCGCTGGGACGGTAAGTCCGCACAGCAGCTCCCGGGTCCCGGACTCGGTCAGCATGTCCTCGTAGGTAGCGCAGGGAGCAGTGGGCTTTCGGGGGTCGGTACCCCCAGATCCGGCAGAAGATTTTCCCCCTCTCCAGCACGTGACAGGACAGGGCGAGAACTGCATGGCCTTGCAGGGAAGCACAGCCCCGGCGCCATCTTGGCAGACCACCTCGCAGCAGCCTCCCACTCCGAACTTTCAGCAGTTTAGTCAGGGGACGCCTGCAATTTTGAGGGGTTCGCCCGCTCCGTCAGTAGGATTTGGGGACCATCAGAAGGCTCATTCCCCGCGGCCCCCGCTCTCCATGGAACGGACTCTTGCGGAATTATGGGAGATGGTGAGGGTGCTCCCCACCAAATCCGATCTGGACCTACGACTCTCGCGTCTGTAAGAGAAGCACAAGGCCATTGGCGCGGTCTCACAGGAGGTACGCTCCCTAGCCGCACGGGTAGAGACCTTAGACCGCCAAAATTCTGTTCACACTATGGACATCTCGGTACTTTCTCAGTCCATGGACACCCAGTCTACTCAAATGCGAGACTTCTCATTGCATCTTGACGATATAGAAAACAGGGGGAGACGAAACAACCTGAAATTAAGGGGCATCCCGGAATCTGTGCCCCCGGATGGCTTATATGGTGCGGTAACGCATATTTTTAACAAGCTCCTGGACAGGCCGCATGATATGGCCATTGAAATGGACAGAGTGCACAGATTGGCGGGCCCACGGGCTAGAGAGGGTAATCGCCCGCGGGGCATCATATGTAGAGTTCATTTCTACAAGCAGAAAGAAGATATCGCACAGAGAGCTTGGGAGAAGGGGACCGTTCCCTTTGAGGGTTCTGAGATCACCGTCCTGCCGGATGTTTCCAGGTTGACCCTCCACATGCGGAGGACTGTACGCCCTTTGTTGCAGGCCACTAAGGCGGCGGAAGCCACCTACCGATGGGGACACCCCTTTCATATCATTCTCTGCAGACAAGGGCATTTGTTTGCTATCCGGTCTCCGGGGGACCTAGAGGAGGCCTTTAGGTTTCTGGAGATTTCCCCGGTGCAGATACCGGATTGGACTGAACCCCCGTACAATAAGACACACAGACAACTTGAAAATAGGAAAAAATGACATATTTTACTACTTTTACAAAGCAAAAACTATTTGTTAAAAAAAATAATTTGCTCTGTTTCACCACATTCTGAGAGCCATTTTTTGGTACATACGATTGTGTTATCACTTTTTATTTCATTCCTTTTTTATTTTTTTTATTTTATTTCATTGTGCTTGGGGAAAAAAAATGGCAAAAGTGGTTTTTATTAACTTTTAATATTTTTTTACACTCCTGAAAATAGATTTTTTACACATTTTATTAGTTCCCCTAAGGGACTTGAACCAGTGATCATTAGATCGCTGGTACAATACACTGCAATACATGGATGAGTTACGGAAACAGTGTAACTCACTGAGCTACGCTGTTTCCGTAACTCCCATAGTAGTGAATTGCAGTTACAGAAGCAGCGTAGAATGCTACGCTGTTTCCGTAACTACTATTCAGTTCTTTGGGAGTTACGGAAACAGTGTAGCTCAGCGAGTTACGCTGTTTCTGTAACTCGACCATGTACAACGTTTTCGGAGCTACCGAAAGAGTTGGGACCCGCATCTATCTGACATTTATGGGAAGACCAATATAAATGCCGCGGTCGCTATTGACCGTGGCATTTAACTAGTTAATCAGCCAGGAACAGCGCCATCGCTGTAAAACACAGCTGACACCTGAAGTGTATGGAGCGGGTTCAGTGCGTGAGCCCGCTCCAGCACATCATGGGTCGGGAAGGGGTTAAGTAAGCAGTGGTCAGGGGGCCCGGAGCTGCCGGGTCCCTTGACTGCCGACTATAATACACTGGGACTTTTTAGCAAGATTTATGCTTGCTAAAAAGTGAGTCTTATAGACCGAAAAATACGGTAATTAAAATATTATTTTCTGTTATATTGTGCAACATATGAGCACATTTTACTAAACAATTCAGAGTGGTCTTTAATTATATTTTTATAGCTGAAGGGTGGGCCCTATGAAATTATTTCCTCTGTGGGGCCCAGTCTGACGTGGTTGTCTGCCCCCTTGTGTGTCCCCAAGCCCTCTTCTCCCCCCACACCAAAGAGCCACGAACTTGTGTCTCACCCCCAGCAAATAAAGGGCCCAGAAATTTTAGATTGCGGTCCTGACTGTAATCAATGCCGATTCTACAGAAGCACGGTGTCGAAGATTCCATGTTTGACATGCCAGAAGATAACTAGAGGTAGAACTCCCCTTTGAGGAGATAGAAAAAGTACAGAAAATCAATGCACATGGATATCAAATCTCGGGGTCAGCCTGACAAGTCTTCCTTCAACAGCTTGCAAAATTTTTACTGGAGCATTACACACATGGACAAAGCATACCTAATCCGTTGCTTGAGAAGATAAAGGACACTGAACAAACTTCCTAAAATCCGTTTCTCTGGATTAAGTCTCTCATGGCCAAACTACAAAACAGATTATAAATGTCAAAATACAAGCAAGTTAAAAATCTAAGCGCGCATTTAAAAACTAGCAAACTTGATGGAATAAAGAACACAAAATGTACTTAATAGACTGTTACAAAATGAATACCGTAATGGGTTTTATTATATTTTCAAACGTATGTGTGCATCAACCTACAAAATGATTTGGGATGCCTGTTAGCATACTAAGATTTCACACCAAAATAATAATAAATTATTTATTGAAAACTTCTAATCATACATGTCAATTTTTAAATTTAAAATATATATTGAAGCTGTAATACTCTTTTATTATGCAAAACCTAAGTTATATTATATTAAGAAAAACATATACAGATGTAGCCATCTTTACCTTGACTTTTAACGCATTAAATAAACAGTGGCTAGATCTCTTAGGGTATGTTCACACGGCCTATTTACGGACGTAATTCGGGCGTTTTTGCCCCGAATTACGTCTGAAAATAGCGCCTCAATAGCGCTGACAAACATCTGCCCATTGAAAGTAATGGGCAGACGTTTGTCTGTTCACACGAGGCGTATATTTACGCGCCGCTGTCAAATGACGGCGCGTAAATAGACGCCCGCGTAGAAGAAGTGACCTGTCACTTCTTTGGCCGTAATTGGAGCCGTTATTCATTGACTCCAATGAATAGCAGCGCTAATTACGGCCGTAATTGACGCGGCGTTCAAGCGCCTGCACATGCCGGTACGGCTGAAATTACGGGGATGTTTTCAGGCTGAAACATCCCCGTAATTTCAGCCGTTACGGACCCCCGCCGTGTGAACATACCCTTATCTTTACTTTTTCCAATGGCTTTTGTTGTGTGATATCACGCTGCAGCAAGTTATCAGAATCAAGTTATAGATGGCTACATCTGTAGCAGGTGTATGGACTGAACAAATTTACACACAGCATACATAACTGAGAGTATACCATTCTCATTCATATACGTTTGATCGATCACATGGTACTGGACATCCAATAACCTGCAGGCCCTATATGGCGGCACACAGTCTCTAATGCCAACTCTTAGGCACTCTGTGTGCAGTCACATGGTGCTTTTATAAGGAACTGTAATTCTCCCTAATGATTCTAGGAAAGAAAACCTGTGTAACACAGCATGTGTTACTAAATAAAAAAATTTCTCACGTATTCTTAAGGTGTGACTTTTAAAATCAGAGGCACACTGCAGGACAATATGGACCAATAGCAGGCTATGGGCCCTATGTTACGTATTCATACGACATGGATCCATAATATGGCAGTGTGCACGAGGACTTTCTACAATTCCTCTCAAATTAATATAACTTAGCGCATGGGAACTCTACTATACTTGAATGAAGGAGTAGTAAAAGGTTATTGGATAGCAGGTAAACAGGATAAAATATGTGAATGAGAATATATTGTAATTACTTAATTACACGGGTTTCGGACTACTTGAGTGCCATAGTAAACCTATTTTTTTTTCTTTATAATATAAAGGATGAGAAAATGTTTTGCAAACATTTCTTCTTGTTAATCGGTAATCATTTCATGGCATCTCAAATGGATTTATCCCAGTTGAAGTTATAGTGTAAGGCAGTTTGAACACATTAGACTTGCTCTATATGCACCTATCCTTTCCAAAAGTAAAGTTCTAGGTGTTTCATTGTACAAGATCACAAGTTTGTATGTTTATGCAGAAAATACAGCTGAAAATTCAGCAACATTATTTTTTCTGAAAAGTACTTACCCGCAGTACTGATTGCACAGTCTGTAAAGGATAGGTGACTGTTGTGGAAACAGCTTTGGCAATAGCTCCAATAACAAAGACTTGAAAAGAAGAAATCTGTCAAAAAGAGAAGGAGCCCAGTTATGATAATACATGCTAACAACACCATCAGCAATAGGCCAAATACTTTTGGGAATGAATATGGGCAACAACTGACAACTTTTTTATTAAAAGGATCTACGCATACAATTATTCTCCTTAACCTCTTCGGGACAATGCCACTTTTGAATTTTTCGTTTTTCACTCCCCGCATTCCAAGAGCCATAACTTTTTTATTTTCCTGCCAATAGAGTGGTGTGAAAGCTTATTTTTAGCGGGAGGGGTTGTAGTTTTTATTGGTACCATTTATAGTTCCATATAATGTACTGGGAAACTGAAAAAAAAAATTTGCGGGCTTAAGATGGAAAAAACTGCGATTCCTCAAAAGTTTTTAGGGTTTCGTTTTTACGGCTTTCACCATGCGGTAAAAACAACAACTTATTTATTATTTATTCTGTGGGTCAATACGATTATGGTGCTACCAAATTTATATATATTTTTTTATATTTTACTACTTTAATTGATAATAAATTTTTTGTTAAAAAAAAAAAAATGTTTTGTGTCATCACATTCTGAGAGCCATAACTTTTTATTTTTTCACCGATTGAGCGGTGTGAGGGCTTATTTTTTGCGGGGCGAGCTGTAGTTTTTATCAGTACCATTTTTTTGGAAGTAGAACTTTTTGATCACTTTTTACAAAACAATTTTTGAGAGCTAAGTTGATCAAAAAACAGCGATTTTGGAGTTTTACATTTTATTTTTTTTTACAGCGTTCACCATGCACATTAAATAAAGCTATATTGTAATAGTTTAGACTTTTACGGACGCAGCGATACCACTTTTGTTTACTTTTTACGTTACTTTAGGGGAAAAATGGGAAAAGGTTTTTTTTTAAACTTTTAATTTTGTATATTTCTTTCACTAACCGTCATAACCCCCCGATCTCACAGAGGGGACCACAGCATTTGAGGGGTTGAACAGCCAGGAATAGCGCGATCTCTGCTCCTGGCTGTCCGTTGTAAAATACAGCCGACACCCACAGCATATGGAGCGCACTTAGAACGTGAGCGCGCTCCAAACATCACCCCCCGCACCTGGACGTGATAGCACGTCTGGGTGCGCGACGGGGTTAAAGTGGTTCAATTCTATACATTATTTTTTTTTTTTACAGAAATAATAACATTACACAGAAAATTTGACAGGCACAAATTTATACCCATGGTGTCCTTCCGGTTTCTTATCCTGCAAATACGTATTTCGCTACAGAGTTCCAGGAGTAAGAAATACATTACATTACATCTCATAAGTTTTTTATACTCCTTGCACTATTTATCTATATATTTTATTATATACATACATACATAATACATACTAAACAGATTACATTTTATACATATTATGTATAGCTACAGATATAAAGCAGCCAAATATCTGGTATAGTGCATCTCAAAATAGCTGTATAATAATAATAAATCTTTATTTAGCCATTTACAATTCAGAGGGAACATGTACAGACAATATCAGACATTACATACTGACAGAACTAATTAACGATTCAAACAAGAGAAGTGAGGACCCTGCTCGCAAGAGCTTACAATCTATGAGGAAATAAGGGTGACACAAAATGTAAAAAGTGTGTGTTTAGTACAATGGTCCAGACATCTTTTATACATATGGGGTAATACACATGAAGCAGCATGAACTGGTCACCAGCCAGTATGTGTGTATGACAGATATAAAGTACATTACATTAGGATGCAAGAAGTGTGGGGGATACTGCTGAATGATGGGGTCAGGTTCTAATGTAATGACTAATGTAGATGACTAATGTAATTGGGGGCCAGGGAAAGGAGTCAGATTAGGGAATGTTATAGGCCTGTCTAAAAAGATGTGTTTTTAGGGCATTCTTAAAACTGTGAATGTTGGGAATTAATCTGATTGTTTGGGGTAGAGCTTTCCAGAGGACTGGTGCAGAACGAGAAAAATCTTGGGAGACGAAAGTGGGAGGTTCGGATTATGGGGGATGGAGAGCTTTGTGGGTAAGAATAATAGGTTTAAATTTTATTCTAAAGGGAATAGGTAACTTGTGCAGTGACTGGCACAAGGGAGAGGCATTGATGTAGCGGTTGGTCAGAAAGATGAGCTTGGCTGCTGCATTCAGGATAGATTAGAGAGAGGAGAGTTTAGTGAGAGGAAGACAGATTAGTAAGGAGTTACAGTAGTCAAGACTAAAGTGAATCAGAGCGACAATGGGAGTTTTGGCTGTTTCCACATTAAGAAAAGGGCAAACTCTGGAAATTTTTTATAAGGGGGAAGGTGACATAAGTGTGCAAGTGATTGAATATAAGGAGTAAAGGAAAGATCTGCGTAAAATGTAACCCTAAGACAGCGAGGGCGCTGCCTAGGAGTTATGGTAGTACCACACACTGAGAAGGAGTATAGTATTATCAACTAGAAAATTAAAGAGGATCTGTCAGAGTTCACAATATAAACTGCATACGTTTTTAAATAAAACTCTTAGACCTCATGAGGCTGGTAAACTTACTTTGAAAAGCCATGTCAGAATGGCTGTATAATACTTTTTGAAAGTTTTTCCGCCTAATATTTAAATGAGCTTTTTATGAGTTAGGCCTCATGCACACGACCGTATTTTTTCCCACCCGTAAATACTGGCGTAAATACGCGTCCGGTGTCACACGTATTCCACCCGTTTTGCACCAGTATTTACGAACCCGTGCCCGTAAATATGGGTCCGGTGTCACCCGTATTTACGGGCACGTTTTTGGCGGCAAAATAGCACTGCACTAATCGGCAGCCCCTTCTCTCTATCAGTGCAGGATAGAGAGAAGGGACAGCCTTTTCTGTAATAAAAGTTAAAGAAATTCATACTTACCCGGCCGTTGTCTTGGTGACGCGTCCCTCTCTTCACATCCAGCCCGACATCCCTGGATGACGCGGCAGTCCATGTGACCGCTGCAGCATATGATTAACCTGTGATTGGCTGCAGCGGTCACATGGCCTGAAACGTCATCCAGGACGTCGGGCCGGATGTCGAGAGGGACGCGTCACCAAGGCAACGGGCGGGAGACCGGACTGGAGGAAGCAGGAAGTTCTCGGTAAGTATGAACGTCTTTTATTTTTATTTTTTACAGGTTTATACTGATCGGTAGTCACTGTCCAGGGTGCTGAAAGAGTTACTGCCGATCAGTTAACTCTTTCAGCTCCCTGGACAGTGACTATTTACTGACGTCGCTTAGCAACGCTGCCGTAATGACGGGTGCACACATGTAGCCACCCGTCATTACGAGAGCTCCATAGACTTCTATGGACTGTCCGTGCCGTTATTACGGCCTGAAATAGGACATGTTCTATCTTTTTCAACGGCACGGGCACCTTCCCGTGAGAAAACGGGAAGGCACCCGTCGCCAATAGAAGTCTATGAGCCCGTTATTACGGGTCGTAATTACGACCCGTAATAACGGGAGTTTTTACGGTCGTGTGCATGAGGCCTTAGAGACTGAGCTAGTGATTAAAGAGAACCTTTCACCTCCCCATATATGTGCAGCATGTAATAGGCAGGGCTCCTCCATTATTTAGATATTGGTGCCGTTATATTTGGCGCCCGATATTTAAATAACCCCCTGAACTGTCAATGGGGTGTGTAATGGGGTTATTTAAATATTTAAAAAATGCAAAGTGCCCCAGGGTTTGTGCAGCCCTGCCCTATTACATGTTGCACTCAGCTGCACATGTATGGGCAAGTGAAAGGTTCTCTTTAAGGCCTGGTTTACACGAGCGTGTGCGTTTTGCGCACGCACAAACACGGCGTTTTGCGTGCGCAAAAGGCACTTAACAGCTCCGTGTGCCATCACTATATGATGCGCGGCTGCGTGATTTTCGCGCAGCCATCATTATGACACTCCGTTTGGATGTTTGTAAACAGAAAAGAACGTGCTGCTTTTCTGTTTTCATTCATCCTTTTCAGTGCTGTTGCGCGAATCACGCTTGTCCCACGGAACTGCTTCCGTATGACATGCGTGGTTTGCACGCACCCATTGACTTCAATGGGTGCGTGATGTGCGAACAACGCACAAATATAGGACATGTCGTGAGTTTTTCGCAGCGGACTCACGCTGTGCATAGCTCATGGACTGTCTACACTGCCCCATAGACTAACATAGGTCCGTACAACACGCGTGAAAATCACGCGCGTTGCATGGACATAATACACGTTCGTGTAAACAAGCCCTAAGAGTGCTCATGACCCCAAGTTTATTCATAAACTGAACTCAATCTTTGCCCACCTAGAGCTGACAACCGGTCAGTGTTCCTCCTCCCCCGCTGCTGAAATCTCACACATGGTACAAGTTAACTAAAGTTTATAGACGGCAACTTAAAAACATATTGCTAACCTCAGATAGTTCTGTCTTAGATTTTCAGCGAAAACGAAATGTTTTGTTTATAGATAATGACAATAACGAAGTAAAGGATTATACTTTATGGTACGCACACAAAGCGGTGTTGAGGGGGCACTGTGTCAAGCTCATGCACAAATGGAGTGATCAAATTAAAAGGTTGGATGCTATGAAGTCAAAACTTTTGTTTTTAGAAGAATACTAAGCTGTCTCGTGTTCTGCATGAGATTGATCTAGTGAGCTCTCAAATTAAATTAGTCCTTTTGGAAAACTATAGGGAAAGTCTGTGGAAAAAATTAGCTAGGTTTTACCAACAAGTGGACAAAATCGGCAGGATTTTAAGTGACAGAACTCATATTAAGAAAAAAATAGAATTTTTAAAAGACAGCAAAGGGTAAAAAAGATTTTCACCCAAGGCCATTGTCGATACCCTTGTGGATTATTATAAGTAGCTGTATAACTTAAATGGATCAGAGGGGATAAATAATTCAAACACCAGAGATACAAAACAATTCAAGACAAGGTTGCCTGTTGTCTCCCTTAATTTTTAATTTGGTGGTGGAACCCCTAGAGTACACCTTAAAAAAGGACCCAAATATTAGTGGCATAAAGATCGGCCAGACGCTCAACCTAGTCACCCTGTATGTAGACTATATCGTTATCTCCTTTACTGTTATTTACAACTCTTTTCAAAGTATTAAAACAGTTAATATCTATTCCCAGATGTTATGGTATAAATTAAATGAGGGAAAATGTCAAATTTTACCTTTTTAAAAATCTGAAAGAACATATTAAAAAAAAAATCGCATTTCATTGGGTAGATAATATGCGATAGCATTGGTTCAAAAATGTCAAATAGTATCGCTAAAACAAATGAGTTAAATTAAAAGATGCTTTTTAAAGTGGTTTGGGAAGATGTTGCGAAATTGGTTAAAATAAACTTGTCATGGATAGCAAGGATTAATGCCTTCAAAATGAATATTTTACCAAAAATCATCTTTATTTTCCATCATATTCCCCCATACCTGGATAACAAATTTGCAAGTTTACATTTCCTATTATATTTGGAAAGGGGAAAGAGGGAAAGTGAGGTTTTCATTGAAGATAGCATACTTAAAATTTAAAAATGGTAGTTTGGGGATACCAAACGTATTATCCTATTATAAAGCGGCTTATAGAGCCAATTAACTGTTGGTGGCAAGAAGACGAAACCATTGTTTGGGTTAAATTAGAAGCCGCATCTTTAATAGTCTAAATCTCCCCTATTCCTCACGATCTTCCTTATATGGTCTCCAACTCTCTTAGAATATGGAGCTTTACGCATAAAGAGCTAGAGGATCTATCTATTGATATAAAAAGAACAGATTTCAAAATACATTATTTTCGTCACTTAATAAATAATTAGGATAGCACTTGGTGAGAATCAAAAGGCATTTTATATTTAGATTATCTCAATAATACCGATCAATTCAGTTCACCAGAATGGTTATCACTGCATTATGGTATAGGTGACAAAGACTTCCTGAAACTTCACCAAATCAAAAGGATCATTAATAGATATAAAATTGTTGAATATATTAAACTACATAGAGGGATACAAAGGGATCTATACGGGACATTGAGTCTATAGCACTCTCGAATTATTTATCCCTGATTTACAATAAATTAATATCTAGAAATATTAATGGCAAATTTAAGTACATGCTACCTTGGGAAAAAGACTTACAAAAAGAGTTTCCGTTGGATGAATGGCTGACTGCTATAAAATATACCTGTCAAAATACTAAATTTACTGTATAAATCTTGTAACGGTTAAAAAAAATTCACTAATGTATATATTTACATCAGAAGAAATTGGTCCATTTCAACTCAAATGACATGTTGGAGAGACTGTGGAATAACGGGTGATTTGTTACATATTTGGTGGGGGTGTGGAAAATTGAAGACCTTTTGGTCCGAACTTTCTGCTCTAATTAATCAAATTATTGGAGTAAAGAAATTCTTACGAAAGAATTAGTTTTATTAAAATATGAGACTGAACCTAATCGTCAAAGAAAACAGATGGGTCTGTTGCAAAATTTTAGATGCAGCACGAAATAGAATTACATTCAACTGAAAAACAAATACAATTCCTTGTATTACTGAAGTAATAAATACATATATTGTCGGTTTAAAGTCCTAGGATTAGATTGGGAGGTGGGAAAGTATTTATTCCAGGAAAGATGGATGCCCTGGATAAGAAATCAACACTTTTCAAACCTATAGGTTGTTATTCTATTAAGTGGCTAGTGCTTTAGCTTTTCTGTTTTTTAACTTTCTTTCTTCTTTTTAACTTTTTTTTCCCGTTTTTTATTGCTTTATGGATGTAAAAAGCTTTTTTTATTATTATGAATTGTATATCTATAACTTTATTAATAAATAATATATATTAAAATATTCACAATTATAAAACCACCCCTACTACCACCACTAAACACAATGTAATCCCAAATACACAATATAATTAAATTATCATTTTACTTCAGCCTTCTGAGTTAGGAGCTGCCGCTTTAATCCTTCATAGAACATGAACTGGATGGCTGGGTTCAAAACCAAAAGTAGAGAAGGCAATGTACCCTTCCAAAGTGCCAGCACTCCCTCCTGTTGCAGTATCTTTTGAAACGCATCTAAAGTAAAAATAAAATGCCCATTAAGAAAAAAATCAATAATAATAACATATCGACAGCAAAAAAAAAAAAAAAATTATCAAAAAATTCTTCAGGCAGCTATCAGCTATAGATGTGTATTACAACATATAGTGCAGCCACAAGCGTTGAGTAATTTTTTCCTCTCTGCAGAGACGCTGAAAAACACAAACACTGCGCTATTGATTCCGTCATTAAAACGGAAACCTGCCGAACGAAAACCATTAGCAATGTTTCCGTCACCATTGATATCAATGGTGACGGAAACGGAAGCTGTGGTTTCAGTTTGACTTTCCGTTGCGGGGTTCACCCGACGGAAACCTCCGACGGAAGCCCGGAACGGAAAGCCATGGCTGATGTGAACAGGCCCTTACATGCATCAGAGTGCGTTTAATTCGTGTCTAGGTCTTTTGCTACCAATATCTGTTTGCAGGCACGGGAGCGTGTATGATGTACCAACAGGGATCCCACCTTTTTTTCCCATCAATAAAATGTATTTTGCATAGTCTTCACTTGCTAGATGGCATGTCCTTGGAGAAAGGTGTTTAATAGGTCTTGTGCTTTCAAAAAAACTCTTTTTTTGGAGTCTAATGTTGGGACTTGAGCATGAGCAGATTGCATTCTGAGTAAGTTAGCTTGCAATTCAAAGAATTGGGCTTTCGTCTATTTGCGTTTTAAATTGACATAGCTAATTATATGCCCTCTCATCTCTGTCTTGGAGGTAAGACATATCATCTGATTCACATAAATAGGACGTAAACCGCCAAATTTTTGTTAAAGTCCCCCCAAGGTCAGTGATACCAAGGCATGGTCTTGTGATAGAAATTAACTAATTCCACCATTTTATCTGATTGCTCTACCTTGTTTTTTAACTTCAATATAAAAACGATGCTTATAGAGACGTGTTTTTGCTGTGTGTAAGAGAATCTCTGCTGGATAACGAAAAAGTTGACTCAACAAGACTTTTATTCTGGCTAAGTAGAAAGCAGAGGACTCAAGACCACTCCCTCCACAGCCTATTGTTATAGAAGATGATAAGGAGAGATGACTACGTAAAATAAAATTAATCTCAGATAATCAATTTATCGATTATATTGCAATGCCAAGAAAATATTCTGAATGTAAGATTGTTTGCAAACTCAAGAGAAAATGTTTTATCTGATATGTAAATGTCCAGTCTGAAAATACTATATAAACTCCCTCATTGTATGGAAAGGAGAATTGTCCATTTTACTTACATACAAAATAACAAGCATGTCATTTTATTGTAAAACTTCTTGCTTAAGCAAATAAATACGGTATACGTGAATCTGGAGCAACCGTTTGACGTTAAATTTATCCACAATAAGTATAGTGCCAAAACCCGGGAACCGAAAGCATCTGGAACGGAACCAGGCTGGGAACCAAGGATCAGATTGGCGCCATCAAACAGATGAGAAACCTTTTTCTCATTCGCTCTCCCTTCTTTTGTTAGTGCATGACACATCAGAGTGAAAGAGGCCTTTACGGCGGCGTGATTGAAACTGCCTCAAGACGCACATCTACGGAGAAAGCACGGTGGGGGCAGTGAAGTGATAAGTCCTCAGACACAAGTGCTTTTCTATTTTACTGTGTTGGTCAAGTAAATTGTTATTAACCACTGCCTGAGCAGCGGAAGGACAAAAGTAAAATTGAAAGTTAAGTGTGTTTGGGCATAGTTTCCGTACTACTGGTCTACCTTGGTTCGTCAGTATAGGTCCTTAGGGTCCCCCTGCACTCGGCCTTTGGACATCGTTAATTAAATTCAGCTTCAGTCCACTATTGCTATTGAGTGTAGGGCTATTCCCAGGGAATGAGAGCGAACTGATCTCTGATCACATCTCAGTCTATTGCTTGACAGCCTTGTGTCACAGCAGTGTTGGTTCTGCATCTAGGTACATTCAAGGTTGTGTCCTGAAGCTGCACCTGTCTTGCTTCCCTCATGAAAAATCATATCGCTAGCTCAGAAAATATCTTTCTTAGATTGTTTAACATAGATGATATAGAGGGAAGATCCTTTGTGGAATTATTGTTTAGTTGTTTGTCATTTGGCTCTGTTGAAAGACTTGTTTAGTGCATACGGATACGTGGGGGATACGCAGAGTGGGACTTTCCCTAACAGACAATAGCCATAGAATATTGCCAGTGAAAATAAAAACTGAGAGAAAAGGGTATCATAGCAGGGCTATGGGCCACAGTCACGGCAAACGAAGATCCGGCCAATCACCAGATCAGAGTAGAGGGCGTCCGAGGGCTCCTGTATCCCCACAGGAGGAGATGAATATGAGGTATGGCACATGGGTTAGCAAGCACCTGTTAAAATGTTGTAAGCTTACTAGGGGATTGGGTATTCCAAAGAAAAGTGTAAATCGGGAATGAGAGCTATATAAAAAAGCAGCTTGAAGTAGATGGATTGTAGAGTCTTTTAGAAAGCAACAAAAAGCACAAAGTATCTTTATAGTAGGGATCAGAACATAATATATACTTTAATAATCCAAGTTATTTTGTATATTCATTATCTTCATTGAACTGTTTAGCTAGTGACAAATGTATGTAGCCCTAATACACTGAAGTTAAATGCCGGAGGTAGTCAGAGGAAAGTGATACTTTAAAAAATAAAGTTTAAAGCAAATTAAGTTTTGGAAGTAAGTAGTAGATTTACAGTTACAAATGACCTTATAATAAGTTCCCATATCGTATAATTTAGAAGCTGTTAGGGTATGTGCACACGATAACGTCAATTACGGCTGAAATTACGGAGCTGTTTTCAGGAGAAAACAGCTCCTGCATTTCAGATGTAATTGCTCGTACTCGCGTTTTGCGGGGCGTCTTTTACGGACGTAATTTGGAGCTGTTCTTCATTGAAGTCAATGAAAAACGGCTCAAATTACGTCCCAAGAAGTGTCCTGCACCTCTTTAACGAGGCTGTCATTTTACTCGCCGTCTTTTGACAGCGACACGTAAAATTACAGGTCGTCGGCACAGTACATCGGCAAACTCATTGAAATGAATGGGCAGATGTTTCCCGACGTATTGGAGCCTTGTTATCAGGCGTAATTCGAGGCGTAAAACGCCTAGTTTACGCCTGAAAATAGGTCGTGTGAAGCCAGCCTTAGTGTGATAGGAGATGGGGGAGGTGGAGAACAGCTTCTAATGTGATAAGAAATGTGATGTTCTTGAAATGAATGGACACAAAAAGATAAAATGCTCATATAGCTATTTTGTTTAACAATGTAGAACGGCTTTGTTTCATTTGTAGATTGAATCAGGAAAAGTGATAAATGTAATAACGTATAAGCAGTCCTTCACGGCCTAACCACCAGACACCTTTGTTTTGTACTCTGAAATCCTTGATCCTGGTTTACATTCTGCCCAGAGTGCAGAGTTGCTTGCCCTGATCAAGGCATGTAAGAGAAAAAATAAATAAACATATATATACACGCACGCACGCGCTATATACTTACGAAGTTGTGCATGATTTTGGTTTTCTGTGGGAGCAGAGGTTCCTTAAAGGAAAGGTGTCACTTTTTAAAAAAAAAAAATGTATGTGTTTTTATTTAATAAAATGTTATATTTAGTTTTTTGTGTTTTGTCCAAAATGTTTTTTTTTATTTAAACTTTTTTACTTAACTGAGGGCTGCCATTTTTATTCCATCTATGTATGTGTCTGTTCACGACACACACACAGATGGAATATAGCAGCTACAGGACATATGAACGACTCCCGTTCGTATGTCCTCTGCATCTGCCGTCTAGCTCTGTACTGCACATATGCAGTTCAGAGCGCCCAGTATAGAAGCTGGTTTATAGGGGGAAAGCCGGCGCCATTTTGGACACTGTTCGCACTTCAGTTAAGTGTGTGTGTCCTTTGCATGTTTGGGGCGGGGGTACGCGGGAGGGGGTGGTGCTGCGCCCCCACTCGTCGTGGCCCCCCCTCCTCGCTGTCCTGCTGTAACTTCTCCCTCTCCTGGCAGGCTGTCAGGTGAGGGAGAATATTAATAATAAAACACTTATTTTTTTCAAATATCTATCGATCTCATATCAGATATCTATTTCATATCCATCTATCTGTCTTGATATATAGTATAGTTCTAGGCTGGGGTGGTACGTTTGTGTGTGGGACGGTGTGTTGGCAGGTGGTGTGTTTTTTTGTTTTTTTTTAAGCGGCTGCATGTGTGGGGGAGCTCCATGATGCGCCAGAATTATTAATAACTTAATATTTCTGCTGCATCTCTAGTTTCTGTCCCAGTACATTGACCTTTAATTTCTTTTGCGGCATTGGGGGGGGGGGGGGGGGGAATGGAGACCGAAGACTGCTGCTGGATAGTATGAGTATTTATAAATTTCATATTACTAACTTTTAATTTTTTCAACGATCGCAGCATCTAAAACGCTAGATTATATTTTATATATATATATATATATATATATATATATATATATATATATATATATATACGGGGGGGCTTCGCAATAACTTTTAACCTCAGAGTTTTTCACTGACTCAGATACAGACGCCACTTACCTGTGTCACCCGGCGTTCTGCAGACGCCGTAGGAGACACAAAGATAGATAGATTATACTATATACTGATTGCATCTGACTGATGCAAAATCTATTTCTGTCAGTGAACTCTGGCTAAATTTTAAATTTGATTCTTCTTTTTTGTCCAAACTATATTTAACCCTAACTAATAAAAGTTATGTTTTAAGATATACATATTACTATAGCCTGGCTGGAAATAAAGTCACTTTTCTCCTCTTTGATTAACCACAAATTTGTATTTTCTCTTGATATATATATATATATATATATACACACGTACATATATATACAAAGAGCAAAATAGGAGCAGCACTTGTGTAAAAAAATAAATAAACGGTCAGTGCTAAGCTTCAGATGGTAGGAGTGACTTCTCCCCATATAATGTATAGCAAGAAATGAGAGCACGGAAGCAGCACTCAAAGAAAAAAAGTTAAATTTATTCATCCAACAGATGTAACGAAAATGCTTCCAGTGAGGAAGTGAAACGTTGCATCTGTTGGGTGAATAAATGTCACTTTTTTTCTTTGAGTGCTGGTTCCGTGCTCTCATTTCTTGCTATATATATATATATATATATATATATATATATATATACACAAGGAACATCGCAACGGCACCCTGGCGCAGATGTGAACGAAGCCTAAATGGCAAAAAATATTTAGAACAAGCAGCTGACCGAGTGTGGGAGCTTGAGAGTGTGTATTGGTATCAAGTGTGCAGTGTCTTAGGCCTCACGCACACAAACTTATTTTTCCCTCCCGTAAATACTGGTGTAAATATGGGTCCTTGGTCACACGTATTCGACCCATATTGCACCAGTATTTACGGACCCGTGCCCGTAAATACGGGTCCGGTGTCACCAGTATTCCACCCGTATTTATGGGCACGTTTTCGCTGCAAAATTGCACTGCACTAATCGGCAGCCCCTTCTCTCTATCAGTGCAGGATAGAGAGAAGGGGCAGCCCTTTCCGAGGTAAAAGTAAAAGAAATTCATACTTACCCGGCCGTTGCCTTGGTGACGCGTCCCTCTCTTGACATCCAGCCCGACCTCCCTGGATGACACGGCAGTCCATGTGACCGCTGCAGCCTGTGATTGGCTGCAGCGGTTATCCTGGGAGGCCGGACAGGAGGAAGAAGCAGGGAGTTCTGGGTAAGTATGAACTATTTTTTTTTACACGTTGCTTTATATTGTGATCGGAAGTCACTGTCCAGGGTGCTGAAAAAGTTACTGCTGATCAGTTTACTCTTTCAGCACCCTGGACAGTGACTATCCACTGACGTCGCCTAGCAACGCTCCCGTAATTACGGGTGCACACACGTAGTCACCCGTAATTACGGGAGCCCCATAGACTTCTATGGGCCTGCCCGTGCCGTAATTACGGCCTAAAATAGGACATGTTCTATATTTTTCAATGGCCCGGGCACCTTCGCGTAAGCATACGGGGAGGTACCCGTGGCCAATAGAAGTCTATGGGCCCGTACTTACGGGCCGTGATTACGGGCGTTTTTACGCTCGTGTGCATGGGGACTTGAGTGTGACTTAAGATTCAGTGACTTTAGTGTCTGCTCTCCTTTAACAACCGTTTGGGGGACCATAGTACTGTGCAGGGTGTGTGAGAATTTTCCATTTGGAAGCACAGATTTTGGATCTAAATGAGCAACTTTTAACACTGCGGGCAATTAAAAAAACAAGAAGACGTGTTTGCTGCTCAGTGAGCCAGCCCGCACCACGGCAGGGGCGGAGGAGGACGGTAGCATGGAGGTTCAGGCTGTTGAGGCAGCTAGTTGGCTGACAGTTAGAAGGCGAATAGAGGAAAGATTGTCAGGGAGACTACTCCCGATCTGGAACACCCCAATAAGTGTACCAACTTTGCGAATGAGTGGGAAGTCAGTTCAGCGGTAGCTTTGCTGCAGCAAGACACCTATGAGGGAAATGATCATGTGGAATTCATATGGGTGGAAATAAGGGGAGGGAGAAAGATTAATAAAATAGTGGGTGGTTATTAATGGTACACCCTCAGAGTGGGTCGCAGTTACCAGTGGGGTTCCACAGGGGTCAGTATTGGGCCTTCTTTTTAATATGCTTCCCGACCAGCCCACATAGATTATCGGGCTGCAGCGCTGGTCCCTGCAGCCCGTTAATCTACGTGTGCCCCTAATGGAGCGCACAGGCATTCCCCGCAGCCCGGCATCTCTTAGTACTAGCTGCTACTAGCAGCCTTAGTACTGAGGAAAGACAACGGGCGGGATCACAGCCGTTATCCCCGATGATTAACCCCTTAAATACGACGGACAATAGCGACCACTGCATTTAAGGAGTTACAACAACATCGGCACACCGCAACGCAATTGCGGGGTGCCGATGGTTGCTATGTCAACCGGAGAACTAAAAAGGGCCTTCGGGACCGCCATCTACGGAAGGCGATTGGGTCCTGCCAGAGGCAGGACCCATTACGCTGCCTGTCAGTGTGAAACAAGTATTATAACAAGATCTAACAGTTGGACCTTCAAGTCCCTAGTGGGACTAAAAAAAAAGTAAAAGTTCCAGGTAATAAAATTAAAAATCGCCCTTTTTTTCTTACAAAGTCCTTTATTATTAGAAAAAAAAAACGATGCATAATTGGTATCGCCGCATCCGTAACTGCCTGATCTCTAAAAATAGAATGTTATTTATCCCGCACAATGAACGCGGTAAAAAAAATAATAAAGAAGCAAAATACCAGAATCGCTATTTTAGTCACTTCAGATCCGGAAAAAAAATATAAATAGGGATCACAAAGTCACATATAGCTTTCATGATGGAAAAATACAAAAGTTAAATGTCTTAGTATATGGCGACACAAAAAAGAAATTATTTAAATTATGGTATCGTCGTAATCGCATCGACCAGCAGAATAAATTAAAATATGTTATTTATAGTGAACAGTGAACGCCATAAAAAACAAAATAAGTTTTCACGGCCTAATTCCACTAAGTTCATAAAAAAATCTGTGGGATCAAAATGCTCACTATACCCCTAGATAAATTCTTATAGGACTGTAGTTTCCCAAATGGGGTCACTTGGAGTGTTTCCACTGTTTTGGTCCCTCAGGGGCTTTGCAAATGCGACATGGCACCCAAAAACCAATACAGCAAACTTGAGCTCCAAAAGCCAAATGGCGCTCCTTCCATTCTGAGCCCTGCCTTGGGTCCAAACAGTAGTTTATTACCACATATGGGGTATTGCTGTAATCAGGAGAAATTGCTTTTCAAATGTTGGGATGCTTTTTCTTCTTTATGAATTGTAAAAATTTAGAATTTCTAAGTTTTATTGGAAAAAATTTAGATTTTAATTTTTATTGTCTAATTCCACTAAGTTTAGAAAAAACCTGTGGGGTCAAAAGGCTCACTATACCCCTCTATAAATTCCTTGAGGGTTGTAGTTTGCAAAATGGTGTATTTTTGGGGGTGTTTCCACTATTTTGGCCCCACAAGACCTCTTCAAACATGACATGGTGCCTAAAATATATTCTAATATAAAGGAGGCCCCAAAATCCACTAGTTGCTCCTTTGCTTCTAAGGCCTGTGTTTTAGTCCATTGCCCCATGTGGGAAATGTCAAAAAAACGGCAGAATTTAGGCAATAAATATGGAGTTGCGTTTCTCTGGTAAAACCTTCAGAGTTACAGAAAAAAATTGATTATAATGGATTTTCTAAAAAAAAAAAAAAATGACATTTAGAAATTTCATCTCCACTTTGCTTTCATTCCTGTGAAACACCTAAATGCTGCTTTTAAAACTTTGAGTAGTGCATTTTTTAAAATTAGGTGACGTAGGGGCGTGCCCGGATGTCGATGGAGTAGGACGCACGATCCGGAGCTCCTCTACTAACCACCCTTTTAGCAGCGGTTCATTTCGGATTTAGCCTCCCGATAAGCCCGCAAGATGGTGAAACGCGGTCCTAAGAAACCGGAGAATAAGCTGGCACCCTCCGGAGCGCCAACTCCCGGAACCCTGGAGGCATTCCTCCGTGCGGACGCGCAGACAGAGCAGGCGCCATTACTGGCACCCTTCTCGGACACAGCATCGCAGGCTTCATGGTGCCCGTCGGAAGCCCTGGAGGGAGACCCGCATACAGACCCGCTCACAGAGCAAGTACAGACCCAGATACCGGAGCTGTCTAGCTTGACAATTGCCGACCAGAGATATTACCAGGGGAAGGAGGGCAGCCACGTGGAGGTCAGTCCGCCATCTTTGGATGCTTTGGATGCCTCAGTGCAACATGCAGAGACTCTGCCTATTTTCTCGAAGGGAGTCTTCCCAAAACACAAAAACCTGCAGGTTAGTGACTTACCTCTTACCTTGGAAGATTTCCCACTTTTGCCCAGGGCTCCGAGACCTCCGAGGGATGAGACCCCCTCCCCCTCCTCCTCCTCCTCGAAACGCCTTAGGGACAGGGGAAGGGAGATATGTGATACGGAGCGAGAAGCTTCCTCCATCTTAGTGCGTCCATCCTCATGTGACCGAACCCTAGATCTTCAGGCGGATCTCTCATCCTCAGATTCTGAGTACCCTGCACCTAAAAGGGCAGACTGGCATGCCATCCTAAGTCAGCTTCCTACCAGAGAGGATTTTAAAGAGGCTCTGTCACCAGATTTTGCAACCCCTATCTGCTATTGCAGCAGATAGGCGCTGCAATGTAGATTACAGTAACGTTTTTATTTTTTAAAAACGAGCATTTTTGGCCAAGTTATGACCATTTTTGTAGTTATGCAAATGAGGCTTGCAAAAGTCCAAGTGGGTGTGTTTAAAAGTACAAGTCCAAGTGGGTGTGTATTATGTGCGTACATCGGGGCGTTTTTAATACTTTCACTAGCTGGGCGCTCTGATGAGAAGTAACATCCTCTTCTCTTCAGAACGCCCAGCTTGTGACAGTGCAGATCTGTGACGTCACTCACAGGTCCTGCATCGTGACGGCCACATCGGCACCAGAGGCTACAGTTGATTCTGCAGCAGCATCAGCGTTTGCAGGTAAGTCGATGTAGCTACTTACCTGCAAACGCTGATGCTGCTGCAGAATCAACTGTAGCCTCTGGTGCCGATGTGGCCGTCACGATGCAGGACCTGTGAGTGACGTCACAGATCTGCACTGTCACAAGCTGGGCGTTCTGAAGAGAAGAGGATGTTACTTCTCATCAGAGCGCCCAGCTAGTGAAAGTATTAAAAACGCCCCGATGTACGCACATAATACACACCCACTTGGACTTGTACTTTTAAACACACCCACTTGGACTTTTGCAAGCCTCATTTGCATAATTACAAAAATGGTCATAACTTGGCCAAAAATGCTCGTTTTTTAAAAATAAAAACGTTACTGTAATCTACATTGCAGCGCCTATCTGCTGCAATAGCAGATAGGGGTTGCAAAATCTGGTGACAGAGCCTCTTTAAAGTGCTTATAGCGGAGGTAAAAGATACCTGTAACGCCGCCATTGCAGCTGTAAGACAAGACATAAGATATGTAGCAAATAGAGTGGAAACGCTGGAAGATGACCACGACTCCACCCGCCAATATATTTCCCAGCTACAATCCACGGTAGTGGCCCAAAATACGGCTCTCAGTGATTACCATAACCACCTGGAAGACCTAGATAATCGGGGTAGACGCCACAACATTAGAGTAAGGGGTGTGCCTGAACCGAAACAAGACGAAAATGTGAAGCAGATCCTGACAACCATTTTTAACAAAGTCATAGGTGCAGCCGCGGACCAACCTATTAAACTAGACAGAGCTCACAGAGCCTTACGACCTAAAGGAGCCAGCACCCTGCCACGAGATATCATTTGCTGTGTCACGGACTTTGAGTTGAAGGAAACCATAATGGCCAAGGCTAGAACCCAGCGAACCATTGAATATGGAAATGCTACAATCCAATTTTTGCCGGATCTCTCTTGGATAACCCTACATAAGCGGCGCCAACTGCGCCCGCTGCTCTCCATCCTGAAAGATGCTAATATCCTGTATCGATGGGGCTTCCCCTTCAGTCTTACAGCTAGAAAAGATGGACGCTCTGCAGTTTTACGGTCGCCTATAGATGTTCAGGACTTCTGCGCCACATTGGATATCTCTACACCGAAGTTGCCCAGTTGGGATCTAGTCTTACCCCCTCCACCTCCTCCACCCATCTGGCATAAAGTCCTACAAAAGAAGAAACCTGCTACACGGGGGGACCCTAGTGTTGACAGAGGTCGCAGATCTCCAATCCGGAGATAAAGGAAACTGTTGCGGGAGGCTATTACTCGAATATGCACTTCCTAGTGCACAAGCCGCATTGAATGTTTTCTTGATGCAATTGTTATGTGTTAATTCTCTATCTTTTTTCTTTCTGTTCAAAAATTGTATTATACTTGAATGGGTGGGGGTGGAGGACTCTCAGGCCAAGTCACCAGATTTGGCTGACCTTCGAGGAAAAGATGCTAGGACGGGTCCTGGCTGTATCGACTTCTGGGGAAATGTATCCCCTAGGGAGACGAGTCACTTTCCTAGGGCATTATATGCACCTAGTGTTTTCATTGATTTTTATGCATAATACTCGGTTGAATTATTATGTCTCCATATGGAAAGCATTTTCCATTCACAGTCAATTGTATGACTTGATAACGTACTGGGGCTGTATATGTTTATGGCTAATATTTTATGTGTTTTTATGTCTATGTCTCCCCTATCCACCCCCTTCTTTCTCTGGTAGTGAAACACATATTAGGAGTTATCCTCGAGAACATGGCTCAAAAGAAAAAAGGAGGAACTGCGGTCTCTTGCCACCATACCATGGATACAGGTTGGGCCCCTTACAGGGGTTAATATTTATGTTTGATCAACAGACATTGGATCTGTCTTGGCGCGTATAGTTTCATTAAATGTTAAAGGCCTAAACTCTAATGTGAAACGTAGATTAGCGCTCAAAGAATTAAAGGATTTGAAAGCGGAGATTGCTTTTCTCCAGGAAACGCACCATGACAGATCGGGCTCCTTTAAATTTGCACAGTCCCACTTTCCTATGGTATACACGGCGACACAAAATAAGAAAAAAGCGAGAGTCGCGATTCTGGTATCTAGAGATTGCCCCCTGCAAGTTAGTAAGTCCATTATGGACCCAATCGGGCGATATGTTATCCTGGTAGGGACAATGAGAGGAGTCCCACTCACGTTATGTAATATTTATGCACCAAATACCCTGCAGGTCCCTTTCCTAGAGAAAGTGTTTGCCAAACTCGCACGTCTTCCGCCTAACACTCTTATCATAGGGGGAGACTTTAACCTTCCGGTATCGGACATAAGGGATAGACAGTCCCTCACTGTGCCCACACCACCAGCAAATTTATGCAGACATACCCTAGCCTTTCGTCGACTGATCCGTAAACATAATCTCTATGACCTGTGGAGGGTAACTAATCCTTCGGCTAAACAATACACTTTTTACTCCCACCCACACAACACTCATACAAGGATAGACCTCTTTTTGGGTAATGTACCGGGCTTACGCTCTACGTCCTCGACAGATATTGGCCCTATCACATGGTCGGACCACGCACCGATCATACTTGACCTCAGTTCAGACTTGCGGACTACAAGACAATGCCACTGGAGACTAAACGAAAGGCTGATTAAAAATCTGATACACCGAGAGGCTCTTAAGAATCACATTGACACATATTTTATCCTTAACAAAAACTCAGTCCCTACGCTATCTACAATATGGGAAGCTCATAAAGCAGTTCTTCGGGGGCACTGTATCTCTATTTCTTCACGTTTTAAGCGAGACACAAAACAACAGCAGAAAGATCTGACAGTGACACTTGCTTCCCTGGAGCGTAAAATGGCTATATCGCCCTCTACAGTTACTCTCCGTCGCATTATTGAGACGCGAGGAAAATTGAAAGATCTCTCCATAGCTAAGGTGGAACGGTTATTATTATATACTAAGCAGAAGTATTACGAACGGGGAAACAAGGCACACACACTATTAGCAACAGTTACTCTTTGACCCTAAACAACAGGCTGACCTATTCCACCAATATTATACAAAGCTATATTCACTACCGTCCCAACTCCCTACGTATCTCACAACCCGAACCCAATGTCTCTTGGAATATTTAAAACCCTGCTCTCTACCTACTCTCACAACATCGGACATTAACATGCTTAATGCACACATTTCGTTAGAAGAAATACAAGACACGATCAAGGAGCTCCCTAGCGGCAAATCACCAGGGCCTGATGGTTTCTCTTATCTTTATTACAAAAATTTTCAGGACTCACTAACTCCACACATGATAGATCTCTTTAATTCTTTCCTGATGGGGGAACAGATACCTCCCTCAATGCTCCACTCTTTTATTACGGTTATTCCCAAACCAGAAAAGGATCATACTGATTGCTCTAACTATAGACCGATATCACTGCTGAACGCGGATTTAAAAATATTTACTAAGATTTTAGCCAATAGACTGAGTTCCCTTCTACCCGAGCTGGTCCACAAAGACCAGGTGGGATTTGTCATGCATAGACAGGCAGGGGATAATACTAGAAGAACTATAGACCTGATAGATGTGGTTAATCAAACAGAAACATCGGGCTTACTCCTGAGCTTAGATGCTGAGAAAGCTTTTGACCGATTAGATTGGTCCTTCCTCTTCGCCACCCTAGAGACAATAGGCATTTCTGGCCCTTTCCTCCAAGCGATACGAGCACTATACTCTTCTCCAAACGCGGCGGTAAAATTGCCACATGCTACATCCCAAACCTTTTCCATCTTCAATGGTACCCGCCAGGGCTGCCCGCTCTCTCCCCTCCTTTTTGTACTTTGCATAGAGCCACTGGCTTCATATATCAGAAAAAAATACAGACATACAGGGTATCATGGTAAGAGACAGGGAATTTAAGATATCCCTCTTCGCGGATGATGTTCTCCTGACTCTACGCAATCCGCAAATATCCCTGCCTAATCTGCACTTGGTTCTGAAGGAATATAGTCGGTACTCAGGTTATAAAATTAACAACTCTAAAACAGAAGCCTTGCCGATCAATCTAGCCCCAGCGCTCATAACAACCCTGCAGTCTTCCTTTAAATATACTTGGAAGACAGATACAATAAAATACTTGGGCACTCAGATCTCTAGCTCATATACCTCCCTGTACAAACATAATTATGTCCCCTTCTTTCAGGACATAAGCAAACTCATAGCTAGATGGTCTGTCCTACCCCTGTCGTTTTTTGGCAGGATATCGGCGGTTAAAATGAATATCCTACCAAAATACTTATACCTTCTGGAAACCCTCCCGGTCCCTATACCACGAAAAGACATCTGCAGATTTCAAATAACACTATTGAAATACATTTGGGCGGGTAAAAGACATAGAATCCCAGTATCAGTCATGCTTACATCGGTGGTGGGAGGTGGATTGGCGGTCCCAGACGTTTACCGGTACTATTTAGCGGTACATTTGAGAAGGATACCATGTTGGACCTCTCTAAGGGCATATAATAAATGGACTGAGATTGAGAAACTGTGGATAGCACCTGCACACCCAAATGCATTATTATGGTCGGGGACGACGGACACTTTAGCGACCCCCCTCCTACACACAATGACATTCACTAGGAATATCTGGAGGTTATCGAAGGCGAAATATGCATTATCTTCCTTAAAGTCTCTAATGACACCTTTCCTATATAATCCCTCCTTACCAGAGAACCTCACTACAAAGATGTCACAGCCATGGTCGAGAGCAGGATTATTTTACTTTGCTGATATAGTAGACCCTTGTCAACGCACAATTCTACAGTTTTCAACGTTGCAAACTAAATACAACTTGCCCAACAACTCATACTACAGTTACATTCAAATCACACACTTTGCTAGCTCTATACGAACAGAACAGGGTTTCTCTAAGCCCACAGCCTTTGAAAGGCTCTGCAAAACAACTGTTTCAACTAGAGGGTTAATATCGGAGATGTATGCTATTCTGGCAGACTCCCCCCTTCAAGAGGCAACCAGACATAGATATATGGCCAGGTGGGAGGCATATTTGGGTAGGGAGATACCCAGGTCGCTGTGGCAAATCATCTGGTCCCAGGCAGCGAAGTCATCTTTATGTGCGGCTTATAAGGAGAACCAGTATAAAATTCTAATGCATTGGTATCACACACCGGAATTCCTCCATCGCATTTTCCCGTTGGTATCGGATAGGTGCTGGAGATGCCACAGCGACGTGGGGACACTTCCTCATATTTTTTGGGACTGCAAACTAGTGCGACCCTTTTGGGGGGGAAGTAGAAAATCTCATTCAAGAGGTTTTTGGGAATAGACCTGCGAAGCAAGCATTGACTTATCTTTTAAATGTGCCACCGAAGGGTTGGGGGAAAGTTCAGTCCCGGTTACTTCTACATATACTGACAGCAGTGAAATGTCTTATTGCGGCCAATTGGAAACGTAAAACGCCTCCTACGCTAGATGCCCTTTACAACAGAATAAAGGAGGTCAAGAGATTGGAATCATTGACGGCCTCACTGAATAATTGCGTAGACCGCTTTACAAGTGTGTGGAGGCTTTGGGACATGTACGACTCCTCTAGACCTCCATGAGAGAGAGAGACCATTGTTCTTAAAGTACATACAGGTTTAATATAGAGATTAAGATATCTCCTAAAGCTACAATTCTTACCTTATCCCTTCCCTACCCTAGTGTGTCTGTCGATTGTCGTGTTAGTATTGTTGGAATTAATCTTTATTTTGTGTAGGCGAGAGATACAGTTGTGAATTGAGGAACGAGTTAAACTTCATATCCTTTATTGCATACTCAGAACAGACAATAACCTCTTTAATGTTTCTCGGATATATAAACAGATAGAGGGCAATCCGCATATGGAATCCATATGCTACACTGGGGTAATAAGATGTTGACGTCTGTAAAAATGACCAATATACTATGCAAAATGTTGTCGCCTTTATTCGAATAAGATGTATCTACTTGTCTGAATTTACCACGGTTTTGTATATTTATGTTATGATAAATGAAAAAAACAAAACATACAATTAAAAAAAAAATAATTAGGTGACGTATCGGGGGTTCTAATATAGAAGGCCCTTAAAGTCACTTCAGAAATGAACTGCTCCACAAAAAAAAAAAAGGTTCTTGAAAATGTGAGAAATTGCTGCTTAAGTTCTAAGCCTTGTAACGTCCTGGAAAAATAAAAGGATGTTGAAAAAACGATGACAACATAAAGTAGACATGTGGGAAATGTTAATTATTACTTATTTTGTGTGGTATTACTATCTGTTTTACAAGCAGATACATTTAAATTTAGAAAAATGCAAATTTTTGCACATTTTCTCTATATTTTGGTAATTTTCACATATAGAGAATTTTGGGGTGGACGTTCGCTGTGTTACTTCTCCTGCATCCATGATGGGTATGGTATATCCCTTTGATATGCATACGCAGTTTTTTGTGTAATTGTCCTCCTCCATGTCTATATTAACCTGCTATAGGTTTTACTATTATATATTTTACGTGCTTATATAGCACCTTTTTGCATTTATACATGGTCACTATATTTTGGTCTATATAGCTCTTTTTGGAGGGCGTTTCATTAGCACACTTTGTACATTCTGTCTATCTTTGGAGATGCACAGCGCATTGTCCTTTTTATCTGTTGGTCTATGGATTTTTAATTTTATCTACTGTGCTTTTACTATGTAATTCAATAAAGATTTTTCTATTTTTTCATATACTTTCTTTCTTCATGGCATCTGTTTCTTGTAGGTTTATATATATTTTGTGATGTTTTTGGGATCACATCCTAGGATTAGAACGTAAATATCACATATATTGATTATTTTATTACATAATGGTGCTATTTGAGCCATGCTGAGTTTTCTGTTCGGTAAATACGGTATTTATTGACCAACTTTTTCCCACTAACAAAGTACAATATGTCACTGTAAAACAATCTCAGAATGGCTTGGATAGGTAAAAGCATTCCCAAGTTATTACCACATAAAGTAACATGTCAGATTTTAAAAAAAAAATCGGCTGCATCCACAAGGCCAAATCAGGCTGCGTCCTGAAGAGGTTAATGACCTTGTAGAGGTATTTGCAGATGAGCCCTAATCTCTGTAAAGTAATCAAGACAGAGCCGGATAATGTAATACTACAGAGGGACTTGGGGAAGCTGGGGGTTTGGGCAGAGAAATGGCAAATTAAGTTTAATATGGATAAATGTAAGGTTATGCACTTGGGCAGAGGAAACAATTTTTACAATTAGGCATTAGATAGTAAAACACTGGGTAAAACTACTACTGAAAAAGATTTGGGGATATTGGTGGACAGTACATTTACCTTTAGCAACTAGTGCCAGACAGCTGCTGCCAAAGAAAATAAAATCATGGGATGCATGAAAAGAGGCATAGATGATCACGACAAGAACAAAGTTTTGCCTCTATACAAATCACTAGTCAGACCACATATGAATATTGTGTACAATTTTGGGCACCTTTGTATAAGAAGGATATGGCTGAACTAGAACGGGTGCAAACAATGGAGACCAAGGAAATTAAGGGAATGGGTGGATTGCAGTACCAAGAAAGGTTATCAAACCTGGAGCTATTCAGTTTAGAAAAAAAGACGGCTTAGGTGCGATCTAATTACAATGTACAAATATATAACTGGACAGTAGATCTTTCTAATGATCTTTTTATACCTAGGCCTCTAACAAGGATAAGGGGGCATCCTGTACATCTAGAGGAGAAAAGGTTTCACCACCATCACAGACAGGGATTCCTTGCTGTGAGAGCAGTGAGACTATGGAACTCTCTGCCACAGGATGTTGTGATGGTTGATTCTTTGAACAAGTTCAAGAAGGACCTTGATGCCTTTCTTAAAAAATATAATATTACAAGTTATGAGTACTAGATTCTGAAGATGGGACGTTGATCGAGGGATTTATTCTGATTGCCATATTTGGAGTCAGGGAGGAGTTTTTCCCCTAATGAGGCAATTGGCATCAACCGCATGGGAATTTTGCCTCCCTCTGTATCAACATGGTAGGATTATAGGTTGGACTTTTTCAACCTTATCAACTATGTAACTATGTTATTCCACTTTTTTAGGAGCTGCTGACTAAGGCTGGATTCACACTCTGCGTTTTTGCAGCATTTTTAACATGCGTTTTTTGTTTTTGATTGATGAACTCCCATTGAAAGACATGGGAGTTTATCTAAAAATAAAATGAAAAATAAATACATGTCAAAAATGTGTGAACCCAGCCTAACTGTCTTTTAAATAGTTCAATATACAAAACCCTTAGTGGGGAGTAGAAGTCTTCAAACTTTGCATCGGTTTCATCTTCCTATGGAAGTTTAGAAAAACTAGTTGAATTGCTGTAACCCTTGTCTTTTTTTCAAAATCTGTGGCCTGTGCATTAAACCAAAAATTTTAAAAATACATGTGCTGCTTTTATGTCTTTGAAATTACAGAAACTCACCTGAAATGCCAGTATACGTTGTGGGTTTTATATCATCATTCCTGAACTTGGCACCTTGAAGTTTCAGTCTTGTATTAACCACCCACAGAGGTGTTGTCAGCAGGACATTTACTATTCCTAATAAAAGCAAAATTTCACATTAACAATTTACACCATTATCCACAAAAGTTCAAATGTTTTTCTAAATACGGTTTGAAAATCTTATATGAACATGACCACAGTTACGTTGGAAAAGTTATATATGGTCAAGACCAACATTTTCAGCAGGGGTGTAACTAGGAAAGACTGGGCCCCATAGCAAACTTTTGACTGGGGTCCCCCTCTGCTGGGTATCACACAACCCCCCCATTGTAGATAGTGCCTCCCTATAGATTCCACCACACTGTGCCCCCTATAGATAGCACCATACACAGCCCCCTGTAGAGAACGCCTTACAGCACCCCTGTAGATAACATCTTACAGCCCCAAATCCTCCCTGTAGATAACGCCATACAGCTCCGCTGTAGATAACGCCATAGAGTCCCCCTGTAGATAACGCCATACAGCCCCTTGTAGATAACGCCATACAGCCCCCTGTAGATAACGCCATACAGCCCCCCTGTAGATAACGCCATACAGACCCCCTGTAAATAACGCCATACAGACACCCCCTGTAGATAACGCCATACAGCTCCGCTGTAGATAACGCCATAGAGACCCCCTGTAGATAACGCCATACAGCCCCTTGTAGATAACGCCATACAGCCCCCTGTAGATAACGCCATACACACCCCCCTGTAGATAACACCATACAGACCCCCCTGTAGATAACGCCATACAGACCCCTCTGTAGATAACGCCATACAGACCCCCCTGTAGATAACGCCATATAGCGCCCCCCCCCAAAAAAAAACGGCCTATAGTTTGTCCTACAAAAGAGATGTATCCCCTATCCACAGGATAGGGGATACATGTGTGATCGCTGGCAGCGATGAGGAGAACGGGGGACCGAAAGTCCCCCGAAGTTCTCCATGACAAACCTCGGACTTCCGGCGTCTGCGCAGTTCAATAAAAATGAAAGGAGTGCTGGTCTCGCATGCGCACAAGTGCGGTGCGCAAGTCATTTCTATGGAGCTGCAGACAGACCCCGGAAGTCCGAGGTTTGTCATGGAGAACTTCGGGGGACTTTCCGTCCCCTGTTCTCCTTATCGCTGGGCGTCCCAGCGATCACACATGTATCCCTTATCCTGGGGATGCATGTCTTTTGTAGGAACAACCCCTTCAGTGACGTCGCGCTGTAGCAGCCATAGCAGCTGCTAGCTGAGCCTCCGGCCGTGCTGCGGGCCCCGTAGGAGCCGTTACGGCTGATATAGCGGTAGTTACGCCACTGATTTTCAGTAAACTTACAGGCAGTTGTACTATATGGAGAAGTTGTCGGCAGAGCAATCTGGGAACACCACAAAATTTTCTCAGGATCTGGAAGTCATGGTTGACATTTGGAGACTCTGCTGAATTTCATACCCTACTCTAATGACTCAATTGAGTCCCCCCCCCCCCCCCACCAGCTGCAGTTCTATATTCTGACATGGCTATTCTAGAGTAGGATTGCCACATTCTCCCTCTGACCATCCCCTCCCGCCCACACATTTTTTTTTCTCCTCTTCTCTCCTTCCCCTGTTTCTCTTTTTTTCTCCCTTCTTTCTCTTTGAATATTCTTATATTATGTTCATTGTTTAAAGCGGCTCTGTCACCAGATTATAAATGCCCTATCTCCTACATAATCTGAACGGCGCTGTAATGTAGATCACAACAGTGGTTTTTATTTTGAAAAACAATTTTTGACCAAGTTATGCAGGATTTTAGATTTATGCTAATTCGTTTCTTAATAGACAACTGGGCGTGTTTTTCTTTTTTACCAACTGGGCGTTGTAAAGAGAAGAGTATGACGCTGACCAATCAGCTTCATACACTTCTCATTGTTCCAGCCCATTGTTACAGCGTGATTGTGCAGTGAAAGAAGCTGGGATGGAACAATGATGGAACAATCAGTGTATGACACTGATTGGTCTGATTGGTCCCATAAAAATGTTCAAACATAAAAGTCTATACACATTTGGTTTCAGGTAAATGTAATGACTCGTACAATAAAAGTAAAATATTATTCATAACACACGGTAAATGTGTTTATATTTTTGTATTTTATATGTTTTTTTAAGTCCCTCCAAATTAGATTTTTTTTTTCATATATATGTACACCAAAATGGTGATATTAAATAAAATAATACAACTTATCCCACAAAAAAAAAACAACAAGATTTCATACGGCTACCTCAATGAAAAAATAAAAAAGTTATTGCTGTCAGAATGCAGTGTAGCCACTATTCAGTGTGAGACGGCATGCACCTGAAGACACCAGACGGGTGGGTGCTACATTTCCCCTGCGCGTCTCACCAGGTGGCCCCCCCCTTACCTCTCCTGCAAGGATAAATCCCCCTTGTTTTTTGGCACCCACGGGCCGCACTTTTACGGTCGTGCCTGGGGTGCACTGTTCGCGGCAGGCTTCATAAATTTAGATCCCGACTTCGGCCGGGCCGAGACTGCCTTTAGCAATGCCCCCTTTTCTTCAGTTTCCGGCTTCCTTGGCTTCTCATTGGTCACAGGACAGTCTCTAGTCACATGGTCTAGTCACCTTGCAAAGTGGGCTCGGTTTCCTGTGGGAGGAGTTTTTACCTCCTTCTTCCTGTTCCTCCAGTATCTCTCAGCATTAGCAGTGATTTTTTTCCAGCAAGGCATCCTGGGAGCCTACTCAAGCAGCAACAGCGGCATCTCCTCTGCACCGTTGGCTTGTCGATGGGACACACCCAGGCAGTAGAGTAACCCTGACCGACCTCTCAAAGGGAATGGTGGAAGCCTTAAACCAGCTGCCTGAGCAGATGCTTTCCAGTTAGCCAGGCCCTCCTCCCATGAGCGCTCCCGCTCTAGCTTTGTAGGCATGCCCCGCAAAGGGGCCAGGAAGTCTCATAGGAGATACTCCTCTTCCTCAAATTTCTCAATGGATAGGGTCACCGCAGGTGGATCTGCTTCTACCCCTGCTCGTGATAAGGCAGAGACTGCCTCTACTAGGGACTCCTCTGACTCCAACTCGGTCTGAGCAAGGCACTTCTACATCTCCCGTCACACAGGCTTATCTGGGCGGTCAGAGATATCCTACAAATCCCTGAGATCACTCTTGGCCCATCTCAAGAGGAAATCCCATTTCAGCGACAGAGGCTTGCCCCTCTAGCTTTTCCTGACCATAAGCGATTTGGCATGGAAACACCCGGACCGGCGTTTGCCCACAACTAAAAGGATGGTTGACAACTGTTTGAGGCAAGTACTCTGCCCAATAGCGGGTGTTGATTCTCCTAAAGATTACCTCGATAAGAAAGTGGATAAGAAGATGGATTCCATGGCCAAGGCCACATTCTCAGCCGCTTGCGCTGCCTTTCTGCCCAAGTTTACAGCTTCTTGGGTTAGCAAAGCCTGCATAGTCATGGCAAAGCAGCTCAATAGCTCTCTCGCCTCGGGGGAGCCACATCAGGGGGATTCTTTTCTTGTTTCCCAGATGATCCAGTCATCTAAGAATGCTCGTAATGTTTCCATTGCAATGGTCGTCATGGCAGCCCCACCACTGCCCGAGCTTCTCCTCAGCCTGAAGGTCTTCCCTCACCAGAGTTACTTCCTCGGGTGGGGGGGGGGTGGCTGCTCTCCTTCAAGGAGACATGACTAACAGGCATAGAAGATGACTGGGTCCGAGAGGTCGTGTCCACGGGATACAATAAATATTTTTCCTACCTTTCTTAATGTCGGTACTTCCTGTCGACTCCTCCTCGGTGCCCTGCCCGGGAGCTCACCTTTACCTGGGCCACCCACGCTCTCCTCCAGAAAGGTGTCATTGTCCCTGCCTCAGAGCGGATCCAGGACATCTATTCTAACCTTTTCACCATTCCAAAAAAATAATACTTCCCTTTGTCCTATCCCAGATCTCAAGCGCCTCAAATCGGCATTTCAAGGTCTGCAAGTTTTGTATGGAATCTCTGCGCTCAGTCGTGGCATCCTTGGAAACGCATGAGTTCCGGTCTTCAGCTGACATCCGAGATGCTTACCTTTACATGCCCATTGCTCGGCCTCACCATCGTTTTCTTCGCTTCGTGGTAGGTTCTGATCATTTCCAGTTCATGGCACTTCCCTTCAGCTTGGCCACTGCAACGGCTCACCAAAGGCTTGGCGTTCTTATGGCCCTTCTTCGATCCAGGGGGTTCGCGGTAATCCAGTACTTGGATGACCTCTTGGTGAAGGCCCCCTCCAAACAGGACAATTTGGCCAGTTTTCAGATCACTCTGGACTTATTTTGCAGTTTTGGGTGGATAGTCAATGAGGGCAAGTCTTCCCTCATCCCCTCTCAAAGGATGGAGTTCCTGGGCACGATCCAGTCTCAGGACTCCTTGCACCTTCTAAACCAGCTTCCCTCGCTCGTTCGTCGATAAGCGTTATGGTGGCTGTCCTCCCTGTGCATATCCCTGGGGAAGCCTTTTGCCATCCTACATTGGAAGGTGATCACGACGGATGCCAGACTGCCGGGTTAGGAGGAGGTCTTGCAGGGGTGGGGGGGTGCTTGTGGGGATGGTGGGGGTGCTTGTGGCGTGGTGTGTGTGGGGGGTGCTATATTGCTAACTTAATTTTTTTTTATTTTGCATGATCCGCTGGACCTATTGGACTACGTCGTAGATTCGGTGGACTACTGCGATAATCTACGTTTTTGTTTTATTTAAATTGTTAACGAGGGTCTTGTGGGGGGAGTTTTTTTTTTAATAAAAATATTTTCTTATGTGTCTGTGATTTTTAATACTTTATTAGCATCTTGTTAATGGCAGTGGTCTGTTTGACAGCCAAAATGGACCTGGATACTGCTTAGCAATTTGCAGACACCTCTTACTGGCTTGTAGTCAAAAATAGGGAGGGTGGTGAGTCTCCCTCCCACATTTACAGCAGCTGTGAGTCAGGTTGCTTTGCCGAATTCACCTTGCTGTAATTCTGGGAAGTGCTCCCTCTGGTGGCCAACACAGGAAAACATGTCAAATTATTATTTAATTTTTAATATTTCCCACCTTGTGAAAGAGCAAAAAAATACACCAAAAAAACCAAAAAATATAATAAATATAAGTTTCCCTTTAAGTAAACATCTAAAAGCTAAAAACAGCTTTGGCCCTGTTCACATCACGTTTTGCCTCTACGTTTAGCGTGCACATTGGGAATGCTGCCTATGTATACGGTAAACGTGTCCATAGGACTACATTAGCCTGACGGAGTCCAAAAGTGTCGTTTTGGCCTCCGTCAGGCTGGTATATTTCTCACTTGAGAAAGGCTCCTGCGTTGAGCTGAAACGTCGTGTGTATATGGACCAATAAAGCACCTTTTTCTACCTTGCTTATACTTTGGAGTGCTGCCTGATTTTTGGATTCTACTACAGCAGGTCTGTTAGCCCTGACCTGGGCAGGTCGGCACCCACCTACGATTTACAAGGCTGTGCGGCTGACACATTGTATTTAGACTTTTATATATATATATATATATATATATATATACAGCAAACATAGAATGGTGACAGCACCCTGCGACACTAATGCCACCTAAACCACTAAATATAAATAAATATGCACTAAAGCTAAATCTACTTACAAATAGGGAGGTTCTTAGTGCACATTTTGATCAAAAAGTGTTAGCCCACCTGCCACGACAAGGCGACCTCTGTAAGGTGGGAACCTACGCTGCACATACACCCAGAACTGGGACTAAGCCTACATATATACCTGGGGATGGTAGGATCCAGCATTGAACTGATTAAAATCACCCAGGGCAGAATGGGAGGAGTGCAAGAACAACAAGTGGAGGCAGTCACTAACCCCACATATATGGATCACATAAACACAACAAAAAGTTGAACAGCACATTCCAACTAAATGATACAAAATGTATGCAGGTGCAAGAACACCCATGACTGCAGATATACAGCAAACATAGAATGGTGACAGCACCCTGCGACACTAATGCCACCTAAACCACTAAATATAAATAAATATGCACTAAAGCTAAATCTACTTACAAATAGGGAGGTTCTTAGTGCACATTTTGATCAAAAAGTGTTAGCCCACCTGCCACGACAAGGCGACCTCTGTAAGGTGGGAACCTACGCTGCACATACACCCAGAACTGGGACTAAGCCTACATATATACCTGGGGATGGTAGGATCCAGCATTGAACTGATTAAAATCACCCAGGGCAGAATGGGAGGAGTGCAAGAACAACAAGTGGAGGCAGTCACTAACCCCACATATATGGATCACATAAACACAACAAAAAGTTGAACAGCACATTCCAACTAAATGATACAAAATGTATGCAGGTGCAAGAACACCCATGACTGCAGATATACAGCAAACATAGAATGGTGACAGCACCCTGCGACACTAATGCCACCTAAACCACTAAATATAAATAAATATGCACTAAAGCTAAATCTACTTACAAATAGGGAGGTTCTTAGTGCACATTTTGATCAAAAAGTGTTAGCCCACCTGCCACGACAAGGCGACCTCTGTAAGGTGGGAACCTACGCTGCACATACACCCAGAACTGGGACTAAGCCTACATATATACCTGGGGATGGTAGGATCCAGCATTGAACTGATTAAAATCACCCAGGGCAGAATGGGAGGAGTGCAAGAACAACAAGTGGAGGCAGTCACTAACCCCACATATATGGATCACATAAACACAACAAAAAGTTGAACAGCACATTCCAACTAAATGATACAAAATGTATGCAGGTGCAAGAACACCCATGACTGCAGATATACAGCAAACATAGAATGGTGACAGCACCCTGCGACACTAATGCCACCTAAACCACTAAATATAAATAAATATGCACTAAAGCTAAATCTACTTACAAATAGGGAGGTTCTTAGTGCACATTTTGATCAAAAAGTGTTAGCCCACCTGCCACGACAAGGCGACCTCTGTAAGGTGGGAACCTACGCTGCACATACACCCAGAACTGGGACTAAGCCTACATATATACCTGGGGATGGTAGGATCCAGCATTGAACTGATTAAAATCACCCAGGGCAGAATGGGAGGAGTGCAAGAACAACAAGTGGAGGCAGTCACTAACCCCACATATATGGATCACATAAACACAACAAAAAGTTGAACAGCACATTCCAACTAAATGATACAAAATGTATGCAGGTGCAAGAACACCTTGTCGTGGCAGGTGGGCTAACACTTTTTGATCAAAATGTGCACTAAGAACCTCCCTATTTGTAAGTAGATTTAGCTTTAGTGCATATTTATTTATATTTAGTGGTTTAGGTGGCATTAGTGTCGCAGGGTGCTGTCACCATTCTATGTTTGCTGTATATCTGCAGTCATGGGTGTTCTTGCACCTGCATACATTTTGTATCATTTAGTTGGAATGTGCTGTTCAACTTTTTGTTGTGTTTATGTGATCCATATATGTGGGGTTAGTGACTGCCTCCACTTGTTGTTCTTGCACTCCTCCCATTCTGCCCTGGGTGATTTTAATCAGTTCAATGCTGGATCCTACCATCCCCAGGTATATATGTAGGCTTAGTCCCAGTTCTGGGTGTATGTGCAGCGTAGGTTCCCACCTTACAGAGGTCGCCTTGTCGTGGCAGGTGGGCTAACACTTTTTGATCAAAATGTGCACTAAGAACCTCCCTATTTGTAAGTAGATTTAGCTTTAGTGCATATTTATTTATATTTAGTGGTTTAGGTGGCATTAGTGTCGCAGGGTGCTGTCACCATTCTATGTTTGCTGTATATCTGCAGTCATGGGTGTTCTTGCACCTGCATACATTTTGTATCATTTAGTTGGAATGTGCTGTTCAACTTTTTGTTGTGTTTATGTGATCCATATATGTGGGGTTAGTGACTGCCTCCACTTGTTGTTCTTGCACTCCTCCCATTCTGCCCTGGGTGATTTTAATCAGTTCAATGCTGGATCCTACCATCCCCAGGTATATATGTAGGCTTAGTCCCAGTTCTGGGTGTATGTGCAGCGTAGGTTCCCACCTTACAGAGGTCGCCTTGTCGTGGCAGGTGGGCTAACACTTTTTGATCAAAATGTGCACTAAGAACCTCCCTATTTGTAAGTAGATTTAGCTTTAGTGCATATTTATTTATATTTAGTGGTTTAGGTGGCATTAGTGTCGCAGGGTGCTGTCACCATTCTATGTTTGCTGTATATCTGCAGTCATGGGTGTTCTTGCACCTGCATACATTTTGTATCATTTAGTTGGAATGTGCTGTTCAACTTTTTGTTGTGTTTATGTGATCCATATATGTGGGGTTAGTGACTGCCTCCACTTGTTGTTCTTGCACTCCTCCCATTCTGCCCTGGGTGATTTTAATCAGTTCAATGCTGGATCCTACCATCCCCAGGTATATATGTAGGCTTAGTCCCAGTTCTGGGTGTATGTGCAGCGTAGGTTCCCACCTTACAGAGGTCGCCTTGTCGTGGCAGGTGGGCTAACACTTTTTGATCAAAATGTGCACTAAGAACCTCCCTATTTGTAAGTAGATTTAGCTTTAGTGCATATTTATTTATATTTAGTGGTTTAGGTGGCATTAGTGTCGCAGGGTGCTGTCACCATTCTATGTTTGCTGTATATCTGCAGTCATGGGTGTTCTTGCACCTGCATACATTTTGTATCATTTAGTTGGAATGTGCTGTTCAACTTTTTGTTGTGTTTATGTGATCTATATATATATATATATATATATATATATATATATATATATATAAATTTCGGATGATTGTATACTACGCTATTCAATCCTGAGGGATCCCGCAAAAAAAATAATCTTTTTTTTTTTTTACATGGGAGCCTATGTGTGATGATGCCACTGTATGGCATCCACTGAAAAGAGAAGCAAGGAAGCACATTCAAACAAGTGGGAGCTTTAGTCACCCAATACAACGTTTCAGTCCAACAGGACCTTTCTCAAGCATGTCAAAAAAGATCCTGTTGGACTGAAAGGTCGCATTGGGTGAATACTGCTCCCACTTGTTTGGATGTGCTGCCTTGCTTCTTCTCTTCTTGTTTACACCAAAGGACTTTGGACCAAGTCCTATTGAGGCGTACACTGAATTTTTCATTTATCCAGTGCTGTGATATTTTTGTCTTTTGTACAATGTATGGCATCCGTCACAGATATACATTAAATGTATACTTTGGGGAGTTTTCCCAGGGCCGGAGTCCCTGGGAGAGCATCAGGTAGCGCTTGGCTCGGGAATGCCGGCCCTAGGGAAACAGGGAGACAGTGACGCTCTGGCTGGACTTTCCAGCATTTCAAAGCCCTTGACATACATTGACAGTGACGTCAAGGGCTTTCCCAAGACATGAGTCCCCGGCCAGAGCGTTTGCTCTGGTTGGGGACTCCCTAGTTGAAAGCCCATGACATCGGTGTCCATATATAGACAGTGACGTTAGGGGCTTCCCCAGGCTCAGCAGTCAAAGTTACGCTGTGCCCAGTGATTTCGGGCAACGTATCAAACTGTATGCCTATACAGTGGGATATGTCAGTGCCTTGCATCAGAGGTATACGTCGGTACTCCTCCCGACGTATAACTTAGACGGAAGTGCAAAACATAATGTGAATAGGCCCTTTCAGTGGACTTTCCAGTGAAGACAGATATCCCTATTATATACATCATTATTACTAATATTATTAACTTACAATTATGCTACAAATATGTTGCAAATATATATTTATCTCCTGTAAAACATTTATTTCTTCTCAAGTCCTAGATTATTTTGGAACCATAAACAAAGGATTATTGCCATTAGAATACTACTGTATGGTATATATTACAGTATTTACATTTAATTATGTAATTACCAGCGATGAAGCCAATAGCCAAATCCTTGCTCGTGCTTGAAGCAGTCCCTTTTACCCATAAGGACTTGAGACTGTTAAAAGTGTAGAAATAGACAAAGTTGGAGCAGCAGAGACTGGCGATGACAGGAAACCAACCGCGATACGGAGCCAGACTGTGAAAGAAAAAAAAAAGAAAAAAATAAAACTTACACACAAAAACTACAAGACAAAAAACATTCAGTTGAAACTAATCATAATTACCTGTATTTCTTTTTTTCTATTGGGTTAGGAACAGACTTTCCTTTTTGACATCTAGATCTCTACAGTTTGTTATGAAGTTTGTCCTAAAGGGGCACTCTGATTATTGAATGTTATGGCATTTTACTAGGATATGACATAACATTTGGATTATAAGTCCAACTTTTGGGAGCCCCACCAACCCCAAAAATGAAGGAGCCACAGCACGGGTTTCTCTTGAATGAAGCTGTGCTGAAGTTGTCTGTAGAGTTGGTGGCCGGGAGTGCCGCTGCGCAGTGAAAAAACTGAAGGGGCTACTGCTGCCTTTTCATTCTTATAATCGTTCAGGGTCCTGGCACTTGAACCCCCACAGATAAGAAAGTGATGGCATATGCTAGCAAAGGCCATTACTTTCTATAATGGAATTATCCTTTAACCCCTTAACACAGAATGATGTGCAGGTAAATAGTTTGTTGGCGAATAATGCCATACATGGATGTCATTCAGGCCACGCCAGCACAGAAACTGTGCCTGCAGATGGGTTTCCATGGCCGTCGGGGGCCTAACATGACTGTATCCTATTAGGCCATGCCGGAGACATGGCCTAATAGGTTGCCTGTCAGTTTTATACTGACAGGCAATAATAATTTGGTACACTAAGTTTACCGACGCATTAACCCCTTAACGACATCCAACGTACATGTTTCTATCTCTGGCGGGCACTGCATAAATATTGCCACATACCCTGTAAACCACAGTATGCAACACGAAACACAAATGGGTATGTATACAAGGCAAAAAAATACAATGGAATCACTATGTATACCACAAAAATATATTTTTTATTCAAAGTAAATGCACCTCATGAATGATTAAAAACACTTAAAAAAGCATAAACATGCTCTACAAAATCATTGGGGGGAGGGGGAGCCAACAAACAAGACCCCACACTCCCACCAATACCCCTAAACATGCGTTTCTAATATTCAAGCATGAATCCAGAGAAAATATTGCATCAAATCATCTGCTGAAAACAGCATA
Source organism: Rhinoderma darwinii (assembly GCF_050947455.1). Classification (NCBI taxonomy): domain Eukaryota; kingdom Metazoa; phylum Chordata; class Amphibia; order Anura; family Rhinodermatidae; genus Rhinoderma; species Rhinoderma darwinii. The sequence continues at coordinate 69,400,275 of NC_134693.1, read as the reverse complement.
ATTACGTGATAGCCAGAGAGGGGAAGAGGAGACTAAATGCCCCACGCGTATTGCAACAAATGTGGCTTCCTCGGGGAAGCCACATTTGTACATCCAACGTACAGTTACGTCGCCGCAGGCAATCATTTCGCGCAACTCAATGTAACTGAGCCTGCGCAATCATCAGCCGGTGTCCACTGTATATTACAGCTGGCATCCTGATGCAAGGACTGTACTGGAGCCAGCCTCTGATCCGGCAAATTAAAAAGTGAGCGCTGCATCTATGGGGTTACTAGCCGATCGGCACACCCGCGACGCGATCATGGGGGTACCGATTGCTGCTTTGGCAACCGGAGATCTAACTATTGCCTCCTGTCTGCCAAGTACGGAAGCCAGTTAGGCCCTACCCGGAGCCAGGGCCTAAAAGGCTTCCAGTCGCAAAAAGAAAACGGCACGGGCTCAGAAGCAGAACATGCGCCATCAGCCACGGGTGTCAGCTGTATGTTACAGCTGACACCCTGTTATAACGGCTCCGATCCATGCCATTAACCCCTTAGATGCCACGATCAAAAGCGATCCTGGCATCTTAATGGCTTGTAGACAATTGGCATCCCCACGACACGATCGCGGGGTGATGATAGTTGCTATGGCAACCGGAGGCCTGACAATGGCTTCTAGTCTGCCATGTACGGAAGCCCATTAGGCCCAGCCCGGAGGCAGAGCCTAATAGGCTTGCTGTCAGTGTATAACTCTTATTTTTATACAATTTTTTTTTGTCCCACTACGGGACTTGAAGGCCTGCACCTCTGATATTTATTCTATTAAATTGCATTACCCACGTAGTGCATTGCATTACCCATGTAGTGCACTGCATTAGAATAGGGATCAGAGGTGAAGGCCTTCAAGTAGGACAAAAAAAAAGTTACATTTTTTTTATAAAAGTAAAAGAAAATAATACACATATTTGGTATCACTGCATTCGTAATGACTCAAACTATAAAACTGTGTTATTTTTCCAGAATTGCTATTTTTTGGTCACCACTCCTCCCAAACCATAGAATAAAAAGTGATCAAAAAAGTCATATGTAACCCAAAATAGTACCAATAACAACTATAACCTGTCATGCACAAAACAAACTCTTACACAGCTTTTTTAACTAAATAATAAAAAAGTTATGGCTCTCAGACTATGGTGACAAAAAAACAATTATTTTAAAAAAAAGTGATTTTATTGTGCAAACTCGGCGAAACATAATTTTTTTTTATTACATATGGTATCGCCATAATCGCATCGACCCATAGAATAAAAGTATCATTTATAGCCCAAGGTGAACACTGTAAAAAAAAAAAAAACAACAACAAACATTGTCAGAATTTCTGGTTTTTGGTCACCTTGCTTGCCAATAAATTGAACAAAAACGGATAATAAAATAAAATAAAAATCGCATGTACCCCAAAATGGTACCAATGAAAATTACGGATTGTCTGGCAACAAATAAGCCCCAATACGGCTCAGTTGGAGAAATTTTTTAAAAAAAGTTATCGCTCTCAAAATTTGGCGACGCAAAATATGCAGAGTGTGTACCAAAAGCGGGTAAGATTGGGCATCATTTATCAGCGCAACACTGGACACATATCTGTGGATTATTATTTATTTACCTTATTATTATACCACCTTATTATGCACAGATGTACTCTGCCCAGCTTACATATGCCCCCACATTATAAGCGGAAATACCAGCAAAAACCCACGAACAGGACTACCAAGCAAAATCTGCGCTCCAAAAGCCAAATGGAGCTCCCTCCCTTCTGAACCCTACAGTATGTCCAAACTGCAGTTTGCGTCTACATATACAGCGCCATACACGGGAGAACCTGCTGAACAGTTTATAAGATATTTGTCTTCAGTGGCACAAACTGGGCACAACATATTGTGCCCAGTTTGCAATTTTCACTTTGCATCATCCGCTGCGCATTACTTTCTAATGGGGTCAAAATGCCTTAAAGGGGTTTTACTATCAGGGACATTTATGACATATCCACAGGATATGTCATAAATGTCAGATAGATGCGGGTCCCACACCTATCTCTAGAACGGGGTCCCCTACATCTTGTTCCACCGCTCTGTGTTTCAGCTGACCCGTGTGCTTCCCGACCTTGAAGAAGAAAACAGAGTAGCTCGCTGGGGTTACTTTTGGGGGGTTTCCACTGTTTTGGTCCCTCAGGGGCTTTGCAAATGCGACATGGGGCCGCAAACTATTCCAGCAAAACTGGAGCTCCAAAAGTCAAATAGCACTCCTTCCCATCTGAACCCAGCCACATGTCCAAACTGCAGTTTATTGCCACATATGGGGTATTGCCGTAATCGGAAATTGCTTTACAAATGTTGGGTTTTCTCCTTTATGCTTTGTAAAAATGTAAAAGGCCTACGTTTTATTGGGAAAAAATTTAGATTTTCATTCCCACGGCCCAATTTTAATAAAATTATCAAAAAACATGTAGAGTCAAAATGCTCACTATACCCCTTGATAGATTTCTTGAGGGGTGTAGTTTGGCAAATGGTGTCTTTTTGGGGGTGTTGCCACAGTTTTGGCACCACAAGACCTCTTCAAACCTGACATGGTGCCTAAAATATATTCTAATAAAATCGACGCCCAAAAATCCACTAGGTGCTCCTTTGCTCCTGAGGCCGGTGCTTCAGTCCATTACCACACTAGGGCCACATGTGGGATATTTCTAAAAACTCCAGAATCTGGGAAATAAATATTGAGTTGCGTTTTCCAGGTAAAACCTTCTGCGTTACAGATTTTTTTTTTATTAAAATTGATTTTCTACAAAAGAAATTACATTTTTACATTTCACCTCCCCTTTGCTCTAATTCCTGTGAAACGCCTAAAGAATTAAGTAACTTTCAAAATGCTGTTTTGAATACTTTGTGGGGTGCAGTTTTTAAAATGGGATTATTTATAGGGGGTTTCTAATATATAGGGCCCTCAAAGCCACTTCAGAACTGAACTCGTCCCTGAAAAAATAGCCTTTTGTTATTTTCTTGAAAATTTAAGAAATTGCTGCTGAAGTTCTAAGCCTTGTAACGTACTATAAAAATAAAAGGATGTTCAGAAAGCAATGCCAACATAAAGTAGACATATGGGATATGTGAAATATTAACTATTTTGTGAGGTATTACTCTCTGTTTTACAAGCAGATACATTTAAATTTATAAAAATGCTAATTTTTGAAAATTTTCTCTAAATAAATAAACCCTGAATGTATCAACTAAATTTTAGCACTAACTTAAATTACAGTGTGTCACGAGAAAATCTTAGAATCGCTTGGAAAAAAAAGCATTCCAAAGTTATTATCACTTAAAGTGACATGTCAGATTTGAAAAAAAATGTCCTGGTCCATAAGGCCAAAACAGACATTAAGGAAGAGGTTAAAGATGTAAATGGATCGTTTGGGAAGTCACCTGTTGAGACTAAAAAAAATGTACCAATTGAAGTAAAACTTTATTTTAAAAAAAATGGTTTCCATAAAAGTTTTATTTTGTGAAGGTGTAAAAAAAACAAAACACACAACAAAAAGCGAATATATATGGTATCGCTGCTATTGTAACGACCCAAATAATAAAGTTGACACAAAAAACTGTTTTTATTCCGTCCCCATTAAAATAAAATAAGATATTTAAGTTAATCAATAAGTTCAATGTGCCCCAAAATGGTAGTAAAAAAAAGACACATGATCCCTTTAAAAAACAAGGCCGCGTACGAAACATAAAAAAATGATGGGCTCCAAAAAGAAATATCTTTTAAAAGTGTTTATTTGTGAAAAAGTAGCAAAACCTAAGCTAACCCCTATACATATTTGGTTTCGCCGTAATTGTACTGACCCATAGAATAATGTTAGATCATTATTTATGCCGCACGGTGAACAGCTGTAACGCTAAAATATTGTCGGAATTGCTGGTTTTTTTCTATTCCCCACCCCAAAAAATGTAATACAAGTTATTAATCAAAAAATTATATTTACACCAAAATGGTGCCATTGAAAAATACAACTCATCCTTCAAAAATAAATTTTCCCATTTCGATGAAAAAATAAGAATGTTATGGCTCATGGAATGCGCCGATAAAAAAATGAAAAGGAAAGCTTGGTCCTTAAAGAGGCTCTGTCACCACATTATAAGTGCCCTATCTCCTACATAATCTGATCGGCACTGTAATGTAGAGAACAGTGGTTTTTATTTTGAAAAACGATTATTTTTTAGCAAGTTATGAGCAATTTTAGATTTATGCTAATTAGTTTCTTAATAGACAACTGGGCGTGTTTTTACTTTTTACCAACTGGGCGTTGAACAGAGGAGTGTATGGCGCTGACCAATCAGTGACCATTCAGCGTCATGCACTCCTCATTGTTCCAGCCCATTGTTAGTGTGGTTGTGCAGTGAAAGAAGCTGGGCTGGAACAATGAGGAGTGTATGACGCTGAGTGGTCACTGATTGGTCAGCGTCATACACTTCTCTGTACAACGCCCAGTTGGTAAAAAGTAAAAACACGCCCAGTTGTCTATTAAGAAACTATTTAGCATAAATCTAAAATTGCTCATAACTTGCTCAAAAATGATAGTTTTTCAAAATAAAAACCACTGCTGTTATCTACAAGTAAAAAAAATAAATTGTAATAAAAGTCAATTTAACTCCTTAACGACCGCCCACCGTCTTTTGAGGGCAGGTGGTGCAGGTCCTCATTTTACAGCGATTCAATTTTGGCGTCGCTGTAGAAAAGGCATATGAGCGCTCCTGGGATCACTCATTCTCAAAGCAGAAGCCATTGCTAACAGCTCCTGTACTTATGAGTACACATGGGATCGGAAAGAATTCCGACCCTAGCTGTTTAACCCTTTAATTGCCACGGTCCGTGACGTGGAAACCGATGACGTGAACGAAGACTGAGGGAACCATCAGCAGACAGTCCTGGGCTCCTAAAAAGAACTCCAGCGCTGTCTGCTTAGTATGCCTACTGTAAGGGCATACTATGTGCTTCCCTAACAACAGCCTGTGTCATAGTGACACAGTGTAATGCATTCGCATACAGAATTATGTTTATACATTATAAGCAAAAAATAAAGTTTTAACTAAAGTTATCCGTTTATGGGATTAAAAACGAACTATAAGGCATTATTTTGGCGATCCATTACATAAATACAAAAAGTCTGCACATATTAGGTATCTACACGACCGTAATAACCTGAAGAATGAACCCCTTAGTAAACACAAATACGCCTTTCCACGGCGTTCACTTAGGGGCCTAATGCTAGGTGGTTGCCTTTTCACGGCAGCCCAGTCTAAGGCCTCATGCACACAACAGTATTTCCATCTATCCCAAAATACTGTCCGTAAATACGGATCTGTAGGCATCCTTATTTTATCCGTATCTACAGAAGGGTGTCCGTAAATACGCTCCGTATTGCACCCATATTCCATCCGTATACACGTATCCGTCCAAAAAGAGGGAGGTTGCAAATAATGTCATCAACATGTTGCCTAAAAAAAAATTCTTTTTTGCATCCTAAATTGACGCGGTTTACCGCGTGGTATAAATAACATTACTTTATACAGCGGGTCGTTACAATTGCGACGATACCAAATTTATATAGTTTTCTTGTGTTTTACTACTTTTACCCAGAGCCAAAACGTTTTTATTTTCTGCCGATGCAGCTGTATGAGGGCTTTTTTTGCAGGACAACTTGAAGTTTTTATTGGTACCATTTTGGAGTAAATGCGACTTATTGATCACTTTATGTAAAAAAAATTTGAAGGCAATATGAACAGAAAACAGCAATTCTGGCATTGTATTTTATTTTCTATGGTGTTCGCCGTGCGGGTTAAATAACGTGTTCGCCGTGCGGGTTAAATAACGTAATAGCTTAACTAGCGGCGACACTAAGTATTTGTAATTTTTTACTTTTTCTTTGTTTTTTTTATTATAAAAGCATTTTTCAAGGGGAAAAAGTGTGTTTTTCTTTTTCTTTTTAGCCACACTTGGGGACATTACTATGCGATAATTTGATCGCTTTTATAATACACTGCAATACTTCTGTATTGCAGTGTATTATGCCTGTCAGTGTAAAACCGGCAGGCATCTGTTAGGTCATGCCTCTGGCATGACCTAACAAGAATTAACTAGAGACAGACCTGGGGGTTGTTAGGCTCCCTGCTGCCATAGATCGCATCGCGGGTGTGCCGGTGGAGTGAGAGATGGAAGTTCAATCCCTCTAAATCCACTCTACTGCATCCGAATAAAGCTCAGTAGTGAACGCCGTAAAAACACCTATGGGCGGTCACGAACGGGTTAAGGCCAAAATGGGCCTGGTCGTTAAGCGGCTATGTTTCAAAAATGGAGGAGCTGCCCATCGTATCAACCAAACAATTACCTTCCTTCATACTCTATCTGTGCTATAAATTAGACAGCTGGAATCTTATTGGATGCTATATTATACCAGTTTTTATAGGTGCAACTTAATTTATTTTACAAAGCAGTTACAAAATATTTTTACAGTACTTTTTCTGTCAGGATACATGGAGTAGGAAAGAGAAAAAAAGATAGTCCTATTGCTGACTGGGAAAATAAGATTGAGTGATGCAAAAGGGCATATACAAACAGAAAAATGGTTTATTCAATGTACAGCCCAAACAGTTAATTGTTCAAAGTTAAAAGTTTTTGTTTGTCAAAAATACGGGATCTATGACAGACCCAATACAAATTCTCCAGTGTCCGTTTGAAAACAGATCTGACATAGATGCCATGGCTCCTTTCTAAACAGACGACATGACGCTAGTGTAAACATAGCCTAAAATGTATAGTGTACTCACAGTCCCTCTTCTTTAATAATTTCCATTAACACAGCTGGAGTACTACGAGACTTCCTCTTTTCATCCACTAAGATAAAAAATATATAAATAAGTGAATTAGAAGATGACAAATTGTATGAAGCAATAAAATGTTACTTTGTTTCTACCATTATCCTTACATCTTGTGAATTTGTAATAAAATATTAAATTACATTCAATTGAATGGCATAACTTATTTTCTGTCCTGTTCTGCCAATGTTCAAGATATTTTAATAAGGATTGAATGAGTCTACAGGCTGCAGTTAGCATAGTTCAATTTGGGCTTTGACCATTCACTCATGCTCTGCATTGTACGTGAAGCCAAATAATAGGCCACTCAGCATGTAGGTTTTGGGCCTGCTGCCATGGTTTTAATTTGCGTACGGTTTTACCGTATAGCACACTATGGCAGTATGACCGCTGCATGTACGGGCACCCATATACCTAGGGCTGGGCAATTATGACCTAAATAAAAATCACGCTTAATTGAACATGTAACCTCGTTTACGATTATTTAGACCACACCCCTTTTTACATGTCACACCCCCTATTTGCATGCTATGCCATTGAATATTTATTCTGAGTCTGTTGTATACTACTGTATATAATATAGCCCCTGACACTGCTCTCACACAGTTTAATTCCCCATAGCTGCATCAAAATATTATAATGCCCCTATAACTGCCTCCACACAGTACAATGCCCTTATAGTTGCCCTCCACACAGTATAATACCCCATAGCTGCCCCACAGTATAATATGCCCCCATAGCTGCCACTACAGTATAGCTGCCTTTATAGTATAATGCCCCTATAGCTTCCCTCACACAGTATAAAGACCCCATAGCTGCCCCCACGCAGTATAATGCAACCACAGCTGACCCCACGCTGTATAATGCAACCACAGCTGCCCCCAATAGCGCCTGATAAAAATAGTAATAAACGTACTCGCCTAACCAAGGTCCCCTGCTCTACCATTGAATTCAATTGTATCTGCGTCCTGAAGATGCAGACACAGTTTAAACCGGGAGAAAATAATTGATAAAACCGAAATTCGCAAGAAAAATCATTTTTGTGTCGCCACATTCCAAATAGTCTTTTGTACATCTTGCTTTTTTGTGGGATGAGGTTTAATTTTTATTGGTACCATTTGAAGCTGGGATTGTTCGCTTGCATACATAATGCTTTGGAATACTTATTATTTCAAAGCATTATTGCCTGTCAGTATTAGGGCCTGTTCACATCAACATTGGCTTTCCGTCCCAGGGTTCCGTCTGAGGTTTCCGTCGGGTGAACCCCGCAACGGAAAGTCAAACTGAAACCACAGCTTCCGTTTCCGTCACCATTAATATCAATGGTGACGGAAACATTGCTAATGGTTTCCGTTTGTCACGATTCCGTCAGGTTTCCGTTTTAATGACGGAACCAATAGTGCAGTCGACTGCGCGGGTCCTTTGCTCGTTATGTTAACTAAAGCGGAGCAAGAGGGGGAGCTCTCTACACCTTTAAACGTTAAGGCTCTATTATTCTCCAATATGGCATTACTGAAGGCAGCTAGTACGGCTGTATTGTTAAAAGATCAGACCTTCAATCACATCTCTAATGTGAGTAGAGCCAAATGGCTGACCTCTGCGAAAATGGCGGAACTCTCGCCTAAATCTCATGAATTTCCTAACCAAGGAAACTGTAATTTTTTTGATCCTGAATCTATGGATGAGGTGAAGGCCAGATACAGGGCACGCAAATTATTTGCTTAACTGAAGAGACCCATACTCACTAAAAAGCCTTTTAGTTCAGAGGGCCGTTCATTCAAGTCCCAAGGACAGGCCCGTGGTAATCCAGAACAGCCCAAGAGGTCCTTCACCGGACTATTAAACCAAGCCAAAGCAAATCCTTCCAGACCTAGATCCTCCAAGAAATCCCAATAAGGCAGGAACACAAACAATCTCTCATACCTCCGTTTGTACCAAAATATGGGAAAAATTCTCCATGGACCAATGGATAACAAACATAACAAAACATGACTACCTTGATGTTATCCCTTCCAAATGCCCACCCCAAAATTCACCACCAAGAATTCCTTGGATATGGTGCTGGAATTATCCCAATCTCTGGAAAAGAGATCTCTGGCCGAACCAGCTGAAAAGGGCTGGATAAGCCATATCTTCCCTGTCCTAAAATCAGACGGGTCCATAAGATCAGTCTTAAATGTGAAACCCATAACCCCTTAATGACACAGCTTAGTTTGAGCCTTAAGACACCCATTTTTCAAATCTGATATGTGTCATTAACTCTTCACGCACTGCGCCGCAACTGTACGTCCTGCAGAGGGCTTGCTTCCCGCATCAGGACGTACAGTTGCGGAGTAGTTCCCGGCGCACACTGTCTTAACGGACAGTGTCCGGGAACCTGGCAGGTCAGCTGTCCCCGACAGCTGACACTCCAGTCTTGCCGGTCAGTGGACCATCGCTGCTGATTTCGGCAATTAACCCCATAAATGCGGCGATAGATTGCGTTCGCCGCATTTAAGTGGTGTGAAGAACATCGGCAGCCCCCACGAAGTGATTGTGGGGCTGCCGATGCTTGTTGTGCCAATCGGAGGCCAGACAATGACCTCCGGGTTGCCATGTATGGGAGCCTCGGAGAAGAAGCCTCCGGCCGGTCCTCCGAGGCTTCCTGTCAGTGTGACTGTCACGTCACAATGACAGTTAGAATACATTACACTAACTAGGTACACATATTTGGTAGCGCCGCGTTCGTAACGACCCAAACTATAAAACTATAATATTATTTTTCCCGCCCCCCAAAAAAATCAATAACAAACTACACCAGGGGGCGTGGCTTAGGCATGGCGGTGTGAGGACGCGTGCGACCGCAGCTCCGGACTCACCCCGCCGAATATCGCCCGATAGGGCTTACTCACCAGCCGCCTGAACCAGCATTACAAGGGGGAAACACCGTCGGCACTTCACGGACACATCGAGCACTCCGACCATCGGCCGGTTCCTCCGGTCCGCGCAAGAAGGCACCCCACAGCAGTCCTCCTCGTCCCCTCCAGTAGGCCGCAGCCAGCCTTCCCCGTCGCCGCGGGGACACACCCCGCCTTCCTCCCCCTCCGGCCAGCAACAGCACGACGCCTGCACTAGAGGCCCTGGAGGAGAGATGCAGCCGGCAGACAGAGGTCAGTGTGGGGCAGGAAGCACAGGGCCACCTCCACCGGCCCAGACAGAGGCAATCCCCCTTCTTCATGTTCCTCACCAGCATGTTACCGAACACGGTGCCCCCAACACGGCACCGACAGGCAGGATACTCGAGGCGCCACTACCACCACCGGCCCAGAGGCCGTCAACCGTGCCAGACAGCCAGCAGAGCCAGGGGCTGCCGGTCATTTTCCGGGAGACCCCCTCCCCCACCCCGCCAGTGCACACAGGGGATTCACCACGCAGGCCTGTCCTCGGGCCCCCCGCTCTCCATGGAACGGACCCTGGCAGAACTTTGGGAGATGGTCAAGGTATTGCCCACTAAAACTGACTTGAACCTCCGCCTCGCACGACTAGAGGAGAAACACGACAGGGCCATCGGTGAGGTCACACAAGAGGTACGTGCCCTGGCTGTGAGAGTAGACACTTTAGAGCGCCAGCACTCCGTCGACTCCCTGGACATATCGGTCCTTTCCCAGTCCTTGGCTACCCAACTCCGAGACCTCTCCCTACACTTGGATGATGTCGAGAACAGGGGGCGGCGTAACAACTTGAAACTGAGGGGCTTGTCCGAGTCTGTACCCCCCGATGGACTTTACGATGCTGTGACCCACATTTTCAACAAGCTCCTGGAGCGTCCACGGGATATGCCCATAGAGATGGACAGAGTTCACAGACTGGCAGGTCCCAGGAATGGAGACGGCAACCGACCCAGAGATGTTATATGTAGAGTGCATTTCTACAAGCAGAAAGAGGAGATTGCCCGAAGAGCCTGGGAAAAGGGGGCTGTCCCTTACAATGGTACCGACATCACCGTCCTGCCAGATGTATCCAGATTGACACTTTCCATGCGCAGAATTGTCCGCCCATTACTGGAGGCAACAAAGGCAGCAGGCGCAACATACAGGTGTGGACACCCTTTCCACATCATCCTCCGCAAGCAGGGAATGTCATTTGCAGTCCGCTCCCCTGACGATTTGGAGGAAGCATTCCGGTTCTTGGAGACCTCACCAGTGCGGTTACCAGACTGGACCGAACCGCCGACACCATTCGCTCCCAGAGGAGGCCCGTATCCGGATTATGGGTCCCGTCAGCCGATCCGACCTGGAGCAGAGCCACCCGACCTCCGAATCTTGGAACGTCGACCTCCACGAAGAGACCGAGGGTCAGGGCCCGTTGACCTCCACCCTCCTGGACGACGCTCGCCGCGGAGGGATTGAATGTTCACTGACGCCGTTTATGTGGACATTTTCCGGTGCTGCTCTTCGCCTTTTCCTTCTCTCTTTTTCCCATAGGGTTCCTGAAGGATTGTCAGGAACGCATTGCTGGAACTGCCATATAGCAAGTTGAGCTGCTGTGGGTCCGGGGGGTGGGCAGGTCTACACCTGTTGGGGGATGTTTTAAATAGTTCAATTGCACCAATTGTCTCACCTGCCTAATCTGTGTCATTACGTAGGGGAAGGTGGATACTGGGAATGTTAACTGTTAATAGGGTGAGTCCGGTGCTTCAAAGCACTTTAGTTAATTGAATTTTCTAGTTGACACTTTAATTGTTGACACGCTGTTACCACACTCCGGTCTTTCCTCGTTCCCTTTTAGGGTTCTGTGTAGCTGTGTCGTGTTTCAAGGCTTTCTGCGGGCAACACAGCTCGCGTTGAGTAGTGGAGAGGTATTGTACTCCGACTTTAGAGAGCTTGCTCTGAATACATTCGTTCTTTTTCTTCTTTCTCTTTTTCGTCTTCTCTTTCCCCTCCCCTTCCCCTCTGTCCTTCCCTGACAACTCCGTTACCATGTCTGACATTACCGTTGTCTCCCTAAATGCACAGGGTTTGAATGTTCCAGAAAAGAGGTCCTCCATTCTCCGTCTCCTGTGGAAAAGAAAAGCGCATGTGGCCTTTCTGCAGGAAACTCACTTCCGGGCAGACGGCATTCCGAAGCTTACAGACGCCAACTACCCCGATGGGTATCATAGTGCGTCCCCTGACTCCAAGACCAAGTGAGTCTCCATCCTGGTTTCCCGTTCCCTTCACTGGGAACACGTGGCTACCTGCGCAGATGAAGCGGGACGGTACCTTTTCGTAAAGGGTAAGTTGGATAATGCACTGTACACACTGGCCTCATATTTTCCCCCTAACTCCGGGCAGGTGGCCTACCTGGACAGAGTTTTGAGGGCTCTGGATGGCTTTCTGGAAGGTACCTTAGTCATGGGGGGGGGATTTAAATGTCACCCTAGACCCCGTCTTAGACACATCACGAGGGCACTCCTCCCTACCTAGGGCAGCGCATCGTCGTATACGTCGATTGCTGCATGAACATCAACTTGTTGACGCGTGGCGGGTTATGCATCCTTCAGTCAAGGACTACACGTACTACTCGGCACCACACAATTCCTACTCCAGGTTGGATTACTTTTTCCTGCGTCATGCACATCTCCCCAGCCTCACATCATCCTCAATAGCTGACATAACGATATCCGACCATGCCCTTATTACCCTCACATTAGCTCATCCAATGGCCCATCCTCACTCCTGGCAGTGGCGACTGAACGAGTCGCTCCTGCAGGATGCGACAGTGGTCTCTGATGTACGCGGAGACCTGGTGGAATACTTTGATAAAAACACCACACCGGGGATGGACCCGTTCTGTATATGGGAGGCGCATATATGTGTGGTGCGCGGTTCCCTTATACGAATGGGAGCCAAACTCAAGAAGGAGCGGACAGCCCATCTCAGAGACCTACTGTCACGCATACATAGAATGGAACAGTCCCATAAGGTATCACAGGACCGGTTATTAGGGGGAGAATTGGGGAAATTGAGGGAGCAGGTGCGGTCACTCTGTCTTGCCAAGGCGAAGGCTACCCTAGTTAAATGTAGAAGACATTTTTATGAATTCAGTAATAAACCCAGTAGGACCTTGGCCCGGGCCCTCCGGAAAACCCGCTCGTGTACATACGTTCCGCACATCCTAGACACACATAATAAACGTCTGCAACTCCCACATGACATTTCAGAGACCTTCCGTGCCTATTACCACTCACTTTATAACCTCCCAAAGGCACCCTCCTCACAGGACGGCGGTAGCCAGCTGGAGAGGATCGAGGAGTATCTTCGATCCTCTGGGATGAAATCCATCCCACTGGACGATCTTGTGGCCTTAGAGGCCCCCATCTCTCCAGAGGAGTTGTCGTGGGCACTGAAAGACTCGCCCACGGGGAAGGCCCCGGATGGCCTGTCTCTGCCGTACTATAAGACTTATTCAGATGTGCTCACACCTCATTTTATCCGGGCCTTTAATTCGCTCACCGAGGGGGGCTCCATTCCCGGGAATACGCTGAGGGCACACATCACGGTTATACCCAAGGAAGGGAAGGACCCATCCCTATGCCAGAGTTATCGTCCTATTTCTCTATTGGCTGTAGATCTGAAACTTTTTGCAAAGATTCTGGCATATCCAGTGATACATACTGACCAAGTGGGTTTTATGCCCATACGGGAAGCGAGGGATAACACCACACGGGCAATTAATTTAATGTACCAGGCGGCAGTCTCGTCACTCCCCACTTGTTTTTTGTCAACGGACGCGGAAAAGGCTTTCGACAGGGTCAGTTGGGACTTTATGTTGGCTACTTTACGACATATAGGAATAGGGACTCATATGATGTCCTGGATCTCTGGTCTCTACTCCTCCCCGTCAGCTCAGGTCAAGGTCAATGGGCACCTCTCATCCTCCTTTAAAATTACCAACGGTACACGACAAGGCTGCCCCCTATCCCCACTGATATTTATTCTATGCCTGGAGCCCTTGTTGTGTCAAATCCGCTCCAACCCAGACATTACAGGCTTGGACCTGGGAGGCAGATCCCATAAGGTTGCCGCCTACGCGGATGATCTGCTGTTCTTCCTCACAGCCCCTAGAATTTCCTTGCCCAACCTGATGGCGGAGCGGAGTAGATACTCGAGATTATCCAACTTCAAAATAAACTACCAGAAGTCAGAGGCTCTTAACATCTCGCTACCACAGACTCTGGTCACTGACTTGTCGGAGTCCTTTCCCTTCAAGTGGGCAAGGGACTCACTTAAGTACCTGGGAGTCCGACTTCCCGGTGATCTATCTCACCCTTATGCGGTGAACTTTCCCTTGCTTCTTCAACGTATAAAGGCGGACCTGGACTCTTGGACGTCGGGCACCTTCACCTGGTTTGGTAGGTGTGCGATTTTTAAAATGAACATTTTACCACGGATTCTGTATCGCCTACAGGCCCTACCAAACCACATACCACACCCGTTCTTTCAATCCCTGCTGTCCCTGCTGCACAAATTCATATGGGCAGGGAAACCAGCACGTATCGCCCGATCTTTGCTTTTTCGTGTAAAGGGGGAGGGGGGCATTGGTCTACCGGACTTTGTCTCCTATCATCACGCCTCTCACTTGACTCGAATCTTAGACTGGTTCCGGCACGGCGGGATGAAAGAATGGGTATCTATGGAACAGGCCTTTATGTCAATCCCCTTGCAGGCACTGCCGTGGTTGGGCAGACATGTTCCTCGGGTCGCGCGGTCACACCCGACAATAGGCCCCACCCTTGCAGTCGCAGCACGAGTTTTCGCCGTCCCCCTCCCCGCTATTTCTGATCTTAGGCAAGCCCGCCTTTCCACCGGGACTAGACAGTGGCACGTTTCAAGTATGGTTGCGGGCAGGTAAGGGACAGGCTATACAATTTCAGCAGGAGGGGAGGTGGATGACAAGCGATCAAATACTATCTCTGTCGGATCCGGTCCCTTTCTCGACATGGCAGGTTACCCAGTTGCGACATTTCCTGGCGTCACTAGACCATGCTGGAGCGCAACTACGAGACTGCTCCTCGTTTGAACTCATATGTACAGGGACGGGCACGATCCGACATGCATTGTCCAGAATTTATGCACTCTTGATCTCACCCTCCAATTTATCGCCACCTCCGTACCTGCTTAGCTGGGAGAGGGACTTGGGCGAAACATTTAACCCTGAACAACAAGAACGCCTGTTCACCATGACGCATAAGTCCTCCATGGTCAGTAGATTTCAGGAGGCAGGGTTCAAGATCTTGTCCCGTTGGTACAGGGTGCCTTCCAGATTGCATGCAATGATCCCGGCGGCCTCGCCATTATGCTGGAGATGTGGGGACCATGTGGGTACAATCATGCATATTTTCTGGGACCGCCCACTCCTGACTAAGTTCTGGTCCGAGGTGTGGCGCATTTCCTCAAAATTTACGGATTTTCCCCTCCCGCGATCTCCAGGCCTCTTCCTGCTTCATTTGTGTGAGGTCCCCCTGTCCTCGCATGTGGTTCGGCAAGATCCAGGAGATGATGAGAATGGAGGACCTCACGGCATCAATGAAGGGGGTCCATGCCTCCTTCCTAAAAACATGGCGTGAATGGATTAGTTTCCAAACAACCGAGGAATATAAGACCATCATGGCCTCGTGAATTCCCACCTAAATGCGGTATGTCAGGTCAGCTCCCCTCCCCTCTTCCCCCCCCCCCATTTTTTCTTTTCTTTCTTCACTATTTTTCCTCTGCTTCTTACTGTCTATGCTTCTCTCCCCTCTTTTTAATGCTCTCATGCTCGCTTATGGAATAACATGCACGGCTGCGGGTTCAGGGTGCATATCGGGGATTCCCTAAACAATTGTTATCAGCGACATGGTACTCTCAGGTGACCCTATGTACTTATGTGAGGCCGATAACGGACCTGTGATCCGTTGAATGTTTTGCACTGCCATTTTCGCATTATGTTGTGTATACTTTGAACGTTTGTGATATAAAATAACAAAATTAAAATAAAAGAATTTATAAAAAAAAGAAACTACACCAGATCGCTATTTTTTGGTCACCACCCCTCCCAAAATAGGAGAATAAAAAGTGATCAAAAAGTCGCATGTACCCGAAAATAGTACCGATAAAAACTACAACCCGTCCCGCAAAAAAAAGCCAGTACACAGCTTTTTTTACTAAAAAATAAAAAAGTTACGGCTCTCAGAATATGGTGACACAGAAAATAAATTATTTTATAAAAAAGTGATTTTATGTACCAATAAAAACTACAGCTCGTCCCGCAAAAAATAAGACCTCCCACCGTTCAATCAACTGAAAAATAAAAAAGTTACGGCTCTCAGAATGTGATGAAGCAAAACCATTTTTATTTTAACAATTAGATTTTTCTTTGTAAAAGTAGTATAATATAAAAGAAAATATATATAAATTTGGAATCACCGTAATTGTATTGAGCCGCAGAATAAAGTAAAGTTTTCGTTTTTACCGCAAGGCAAAAGCTGTAAAAACTGGAATCAGATTTTTTTCCTATATCAGCCCGCAAATAATTTTTTTTCAGTTTCCCAGTACATTTTATGCCACTTTAAATGATGTCAATAGAAACTACAGATCCTCCCGCAAGAAATAAGCCCTCACACTGCTCTACTTACGGAAAAAGAAAAAAGTTATGGCTCTAAGAACGTGAGTAGTGAAAAACGAAAATAAGAAAGCAAAAAATGGATCAGTCCTGAAAGGGTTAATTCATTTCTAATGAAAAAAAAATATTATGACCCAATGTGGGGTATTTCCGTACTCGGGAGAAATTGCTTTACAAAAATTGGTTGTTTTTCTTCTCCTTTATCCCTTGTGAAAATGAGAAAATGTAACATTTTGGTGATTGTGATATTCATTTTCGCGGCCTAATTCTAATAAATTCTGCAAAAGACCCGTGGGGTCTAAATGCTCACTATACCGCTAGAAAAATTCCTTGAAGGGCGTTTCCAAAATGGGGTCACTTTTGAGGGGTTTCCCCTGTTTTGGTCCCTCCAGGGCATTGCAAATGCGACATGGTACCGAAAACCAATCCAGCAAAATCCGTGCTCCAAAATCCAAATGGTGCTCCTTTCTTTCTGAGCCCTGCTGTGGGTCCAATCAGCAGTTTATTACCATATATGGGGTATTGCCGTAAGCGGGAGACATTGCTTTACAAATGTTGGGGTGCATTTTCTTCGTTATTCTTTGTAAATATAAAAAATTTATATGTTTTTTCAGAAAAACAGTAGATATTCATTTTTACAGACTAATTCCAATATATTTAGCGAAAAACCTGTGTGGTCAAAATGTTAACTATTTCCCTAGATAAATTCCTTGAGAAGTGTAGTTTCCAAAATGGGGTGACTTTTGGGGTGTTTCCACTGTTTTGGCACCACAAGACCTCTTCAAACCTGACAAGGCGCCTAAAATATATTCTAAAAAAAGGAGGCACTACGGCCACATGTGGGATATTTCTAAAGACTGCAGAATCTGCACAATAAAATATGGAGTTGCATTTCTTGGGTAAAACCTTCTGTGTTACAAAAAAAAAAACGTATTAGAATTAGAAAAAAAAAAATGTGTAAATTTCACCTCTACTTTGCTTTAATTCCTGTGAAACGCCTAAAGGGTTAAAACACGTTGTGAATGCTGATTAGAATACCTTGAGGGGTGCAGTTTTAAAAATGGGGTGACTTCTTCGGATTTTCGAATATATAAGGCCCTCAAAGCCACTTCTGAGCTGAACTGGTCCCTGAAAAAATGGCCTTTTGAAATTTTCTTTAAAATATGAGAAATTGCTGCTAAAAGTTCTAAGCCTTGTAACGTCCTAGAAAAATAAAAGAACGTTAAAAAAATGATGCAAACAAAGTAGACATATGGGAAATGTTAACAAGTAACTATTTTGCGTGGTATTACTATCTATTTTACAAGCAGATACGTTTAAATTTAGAAAAATGCAAATTTCTGCTAAATTTTGGTGTTTTTCATAAATAAATACTGAAATTATCGACCAAATTTTTACACAAACATAAAGTACAACATGTCACGAGAAAACAATCTCAGAATCGCTTGGATAGGTAAAAGTATTCCGATGATATTACCACATAAAGTAACACGTCCGATTTGAAAAAAGATGGCTGTTTCCTGAAGGCCAAAACAGGCTGGGTCCTGAAGGGGTTAACTTTGGCATGCTTTTATTTATCCAAGCGATTCTGAGAGTGTTTTATTGTGACACAATGTACATTTTGTTAGTGGTAAAATTTGGTCGATACATTCAGTGTTTGTTTGTGAAAAACACCAAAATTTAGAGAAAATGTACTAATTAGCATTTATATAAATTTAAATGTATCTGTTTTTAAGACATAGTAGTACCACACAAAATAGTTACTTGTTCACATTTCCCATATGCCTACTTTATGTAGGCATCATTTATTGAACGTCCTTTTATTTTTCTAAAACAATACAAGACTTAGAAGTTTAGCAGAAATTTCTCAATAAAAGTTCTAAAATCTATTTTTACAGACCAGTTCAGTTCCAAAGTGGCTTATGAGGGGCCAATATATTATAAACCCCCATAAATCACCTCATTATTAAAACCAAGTATTTAAAATAGCATTGAGAAAGTTTATTAATCCTTTAAGTATTTTATAGGTATCAAACTAAGTAACATTTTCAAATTTAGGCATCATGTCAGGTTTGAAGAGGTCTTGTGGTACCAAAACAGTGGAAACACACCCAAAAAGACACCATTTTAGAAACTACACTCCCTAAGGAATTAATCTAAGGGTATATTGAGCATTTTAACCCCACAGGTTTTTTGCTGATTAGGCCGTGAAAATCAAAAATCGACATTTTTTCACACAAAGTAGTTTTCGCTCAGAATTTTTATTTTCGCAAGGATTAAATGAGAAAAAGCATCCCAACATTTGTAAAGCAATTTCTTCCGAGTACGGCAATACCCCATATGTGGTCATAAACAGATGTTTGCACACACCGCAGGGCGCAGAATTGAAGGCGCACCATTTGACTTTTGGAGTTCAAATTTTGCTAGAATGGATTTTGGTTGCCATGTCACATTTGCAAAGTCCATGAGAACCAAAACAGTGAAGACCGCCAAAAAAGACACCAACAGGGAAACTACACCCCTTAAGGAATCTAACTAGGAGTATAGTAGACATTTAGACCCCACAAGTTTTTTGAAGAATGTATTGGAATTAGGCCGTGAAAATCGACATTTTTTCCCAATAAATTGTAGATTTTTTTTTATATTCACAAGAAAAAAGAGAAAGAGCACCCTAACATTTGTAAAGCAATTTCTCCGGAGTATGACAATACCCATATGTGGTCATAAACTGCTGTTTAGACACACGGAATGACTCAGAATGCAGAAACACTATTTGGCGTGCAGATTTTGCTGGATTGGCTGTTGGGTGCCATGTTGCATTTGCAGAGCCCCTGAGATACCAGTAGAGTTGAAAGCCCTGAGAAGTGACTCCATTTTGGAAACTACACCCATAAGGGAATTTATCTAGGGGTGTACTGAGCATTTGGACCCCACAGGTGTTTTATAAATCTTATTAGAATTAGGCAGTGAAAATAAAAAAAAAAATTTTTTCTAAAAATATGTAGTTTTGGCTCCCAATTTCTCAATTTTTACAAGGAGTAATAGGAGAAAAAAAACACACAATTTGTTACTTAATTTCTCCTACGTATGGCAATACCCCATATGTGTCCCTAAACTGCTGTTTGAGCACACGGCAGGGCTCAAAAAGGGAAGGAGCGCCAGGCACCATGTTGAAAAGCCCCTGAGATACCAAAGTACAGTGGGTCCCCGAGAAGTGACCTTTTTGGAAACTGCTCCGCTTAAAGCATTTATCATTTGCCTGGACATATGGCAGGAATCAGGAGTGAAAGAGCACCATGCGCATTTCTGGTCTATTTTGGTGATTTTTCACAGCATTGGCCCACAACTGCAAGGATCTGAGGTCAAATAGTAAAACAAACCCCCAAGAAGTGACCCCATTAGGGAAACTATACCACTCAATGCATTTTTAAAGGGGTGCAGTGAGTATTTTGACCCAAAATGTGTCTTTTACTAAAAATTAATGTGAAGTGGATTTTCTACTGATATGCCATTTTAGTCCACAATATGTTGTACGCAACTTTACTGCTGTTTGGGCATACTGTAGGGCTCAGAAGGAAGGGAGCACCATTTTTCTTTTGGAGCACAGATTTTGTTTGGTAGTAGTTCTGTTTAGGGTTTTACTAGTATTTCAGTTTAGAATGTGGGGGCATAGGTAAGCTGCGCAGAGTACATTAGGGCATAATAAGGTGGTATAATAATGCGGTAAATAAATAATAATCTATAGATGTGTGGCCAGTGATAAATGGTGCCAGATCTTATCCCCCCTTTTGGAACACATTCTGCACCTTTTGTGTCGCCATATTTGGAGAGCCAGAACATTTTAAATTTATTTTTTTCTACTGAGTTGTTTGAAGGCTAATTTTTGGGGAACAATCTGTAGTTTACATTGGTACCATTTTGGGCATCTTTTTGATCAGTTTTTATTCTATTTTTTGAGTAGCATGGTGACCAAAAAACAGCAATTCTGATATAGTTCTTTATTATTTTTACGGTGTTCACTGGGCGCTATAAAATGACATTAACTTTATTCTGTGGGTCGATACGATTACAGCGATAACAATTGTATTTAGTTTTTTATGTTATACGGTGTTTGCACAATAAAATCACTTTTTTTTTTAAAATCATTTATTTTATGTTGCCTTAGAGCCATAACCTATTTTTATTTTTCCTTTACAAAAGCTGTGTGAGGGCGTATTTTTTGCTGAACAAACTGTAGTTTTTATTGGTACCACTTTGCGACTTTTTGATCCCATTTATTCAATTTTTTGGAGGTGAAGCGACCAAAATAATAGCGGACGCGGCGATACCAATTATATATAGGGGGTTTTTTTCTAATAAAGTAAATGCGAAGAGAAAAAGGGCGGTTTTTCATTTTATTACTTTCTTTTTTCTTTTGTAAATTTTATTTTTAGTCCCACTTGGGGACTTGAAGATACAGCTGTCTGATCCCTGGTATAATACACTGCAATACTTATGTATTGCAGTGTATCATACCTGTCAGTTTCACACTGACAGGCAGCCTATTCGATACTACATTTGGCAGGGCCGAATAGTCTTCCCTAGATGGCAGAGCCGGAGGCCATTGTTAGGGCTCCGGTTGCCATAGTAACAATCAGCACCCCGTAATCACGTCACGTTCTAACCCTTTAGATGCTGCGATCGGTCCCTGGGAATTGAGCTGTGGGTAACTGCTGTCCGGCAGTTATCACAGCTTTTACAGGTGTCAGGAAGGGACAATAGCACAGTAAAAACTCTGGCATACTATTACTGAGCGCGAACGATACACTCAGTCCGACGTAATAGTACAGCACAGAGCGTTGAGGGGTTAAATAGGTTCCTAAATTCCAAAAGATTCCGCATGGAGAGCATGTCAGAACTGAGGTACCTACCTGAAAAAGGACATGTATCTAGTAAAACTAGGGATGCGTTCGATTAAATTTTTATAGCTCCAAAACACAGACGCTTTCTACACTTCCATTAGCGAGGACAAATTTACCATTGGAATGTGATGGTGTTTAGCCTCTCCAATGCCCATTACACATTCACAAGGGTCATGAAAGTGCTAGTTTCACACCTAAGGTCATCAGCCATAACACGCATAATATACCTATACAACCTTCTCCTCTTCCATCCTAATATGGACACACTTCTCTCTCAGAGAAATACCACAATAGTACTACTAAGGGAAGCAAGATTTTCCATCAATACAGGAAAATCGATTCTACTAACCATACAAAGTCTCACGTTTCTGGGCTTTCAGTTAAACACGACCTCTTTTACAATAGAAGTTCCAGAAGAAAAATGGTCAAAGGTGGTAGCCCATTTTTCAGAGACATTGTCCAAGGGAGAGGTGACAGTAAGAGTCCATACCAGTCTCATAGGGAAACTAGTGGCGACAAAACCATTATTCCACACTGTTCCAACGATATGTCGTCAGATGCAGTTTTGTTTGATCTCCCTACAGAGACCGGGCACAAAATGGATCTTGATCGTCCATCTCACTCCAGAGGTCAGGCTAGAGATACAAAAGTATTGAAGTTAGCTCTCCCTCAAACTTGTCCTATCAGACACAGAGCAGAGGACTTAACAGGAATGTCCGATGCTTTCCTAGGGTGCCGTCTTTCATAAGGCAGCAGTTCGAGGGAGTTCAAACTACACATCAACCTTCTGAAACCCAGAGCTGCAAAGTCAGGTCTCTAGAGGTTATATACTTCATCACCAACCTGTCACATAGTACTGATCCAAATGGACAGCAGAACTGCAGTAGCATATGTGAACGAGATAGGGGGCAAGAGATCTAGGACCTTGTACTCAGAGGCTCTAGAGTTGTGGAGCTGGACACTATACAGGGGTCTAGTCCTCAGAGCCCAGTATGTTCAGGGTCAATCCAACAAAGTTGCAGATTTGTTGTCACAACAAAAGATAATATTGTCTTCCGTGACTCTGAAATAAGAGATCTTCCAGAAAATAGAGCAGACATTAGGTGTCAGGGGAATAGATCTTTTTGTCTCAGCTACCTCAGCTCAGAGCAAATAGTTTGAATCCAGAACTTGGTCTCAAGGGACATGGAGAGTGGACGCCTTGTCCTTTTCATGGACCCACCTGAAGAACTTTCATGCTTTCCCACCTCCAACACTACTGTCACAAGTGTTGCCAGTAGTGCCCCATGTGTTGCCAGTAGAGAAGCTGGGCACAGGTGGACAGCAGTTAACTGTATACAGGCTGGTAGCTGATTACCCGATGCAGGCTGGTAGCTGATTACCCGATGCAGGCTGGTAGCTGATTACCCGATGCAGGCTGGTAGCTGATTACCCGATGCAGGCTGGTAGCTGATTACCCGATGCAGGCTGGTAGCTGATTACCCGATGCAGGCTGGTAGCGGATTACCCGATGCAGGCTGGTAGCGGATTACCCGATGCAGGCTGGTAGCGGATTACCCGATGCAGGCTGGTAGCGGATTACCCGATGCAGGCTGGTAGCGGATTACCCGAAGCAGGCTGGTAGCGGATTACCCGAAGCAGGCTGGTAGCGATTACCCGATGCAGGCTGGTAGCGGATTACCCGAAGCAGGCTGGTAGCGGATTACCCGAAGCAGGCTGGTAGCGGATTACCCGAAGCAGGCTGGTAGCGGATTACCCAAAGCAGGCTGGTAGCGGATTACCCGAAGCAGGCTGGTAGCGGATTACCCGATGCAGGTTGGTAGCGGATTACTCGATGCAGGTTGGTAGCGGATTACTCGATGCAGGCTGGTAGTGGATTACTCGATGCAGGCTGGCAGCGAATTACTCGATGCAGGCTGGTAGCGGATAACAATAGCAGACAGAATACAAGCTGCTAACGGACCACAGGATACAGGCTTGTAAGGGACAACTGGATATAGGCTGATAACTGGTAGCAATAGCAGACAGGATACAGGCTGGTAACGGACAACTGGATACAGGCTTATAACTTATTGCAATAGCAGATGCGTAGGTGTTCGGATTGCACAAGAATAGGATAAGTGCACGAATAGGGTCCCAACCCGATCACAA
This sequence comes from Rhinoderma darwinii, assembly GCF_050947455.1. Taxonomy (NCBI): domain Eukaryota; kingdom Metazoa; phylum Chordata; class Amphibia; order Anura; family Rhinodermatidae; genus Rhinoderma; species Rhinoderma darwinii. The sequence goes on along the minus strand of NC_134693.1, from coordinate 69,376,704 downwards.
ATGAAAAGAAGTATTCGGCACAAAGTTAAAGCTGAAGAAATTTTATTGTATATTTATTTTATACTGACGCCAATAGCTTAGTGCGACGTTTCGGTCACAATCGACCTTCATCAGGCACTATATATTTGCGTTACAGGAATCAGTCAGAGCCTTTACAATACTTATACGTTATGCCTACTACACACTTCTATGTTGGTACACTTGAGTCAGCAAGAGTCTAGACTGCATACCATGTTTTTAATGTTTGGTTCTGAGATGCTCTTGCAAGACCCAATATATTTGAATTGCTTTACCTATGTGATCTATATACCGACTACCGTCTATTTCCTTGACTTATATACCATATGGATTGATTACAGGATAATTTTCTGGTCCCTCCTGTTAACTTCATATGCCATTCCCAGCCAGATGATTACCGCCTGTTGCACTCTAAAGTTTTCTGTTTATTCTGTTACTTAACCACTTCCTGACCAGAGGCTTTACCCCCCTTCCTGACCAGGCCCATTTTCAGGTTTTAGCCATGTGCCAATTTAAGAGTGAATTGTTCTTCTATTACTCTTCCAACCTACATGTATTTGGTCTTGTTTTTTTCAGAACATGCTGGGCTTCCATATTTTATTAAAAAAAAATAGATATATTTAACTTTTTAAAAAATGTAAAAGGAAAAGCGTGAAATACATTTTAAAAAAATGTGGATATGTGAATTAAGATAATGTCTTTTTACATCTGGTGCATGCCACTGGGTAAACACACCTGAATACATATTTGGCAACTTCTGCCAACTTCAGCGATACTAAATGTGTGCGCATTTCTTACACGTTAGGCGCAAGGCGGAGCTTACAATGAATGGTGCACAAACTGGCTTTTGGAGAGCAAATTTTCCAAAGCTGGTTTGCTACGACCATTACAGATGTTGTGAAGTGCCAAAACACTGCTAACACCCCCAAAATGACTATTTTAGGAAATTACACCCCAAGCTATTCGATTAGTGACATATAAAAGATTTTTTCCCTCTAATTCATTGACTTTGATGGAAAAAATTAAAACTGGCATTTTTTTTTCCAAATATGTGAATTCAGGTGACCTTTTCTGACATCTGGTGCATGTCACTGGGTAAACACACATGAATACATACTTGTCAACTTCTGCCGACTCCAACGATACCAAATATGTGTGCATTTCATACACGCTGCGCACAAGGCAGTGCTTAAAATGAATGGTGCGTAAACTGGCTTTTGGAGAGCAAATTTTCCAAAGATGGTTCCAAAGCGATCTTTGTGTATGCGATCAGTGTCACGGCCAAAGTCACCGTGTAACCCCAGCCTAAGGCCCCCTGCACACAGCCGCGCCCGTAATTACGGCCGGTAATTACAGGAACGGCCGGCCGCGGACACATACTCGAATCTGCGGACTGTAAAATCAGGAGCATGACCTATAAAATAAAAAAATAGGACGTCCTTTCTTTTGCAGGTCATTACTACAGCCTGGACACCTTGCCGTAAATATACAGGAAGGCATCCGTGGGCAATAAAAATGAATGTGTCCGTACATCCGCAATTACGTTCTGTAATTGCGAATCAAAGTTACGGGCGTGTTCATGGTGCCTAAAACTGTACATCTATATATGACGTACATATATATATATATATATATATATATGAAAGATATAAAGAGATAGGATTTTTTTTTTTTATACAATATTATTTCTATCTATCTATCTATCTATCTATCATCTCTCTCCTGCCTATTGTCGCAAAGGGTTCGTGGACCCACTGGGCCGTACCGTCTTGGCGGTATGGCAGCTGGCCAACAGGACGCAGGTCAAAGTCAAAGTTCGTATAGGGTACCTGTGGCAGCTCGGACAGTAGCGAGGCAGGCTAGGCAGGAACTTGGCAGCAGGTGGACGTCAGGTGTGGAGAGGCAGGTCAGGCGTGGAATATAGCACAGCACGGCTACAGAAAGCACGACACTAGATTCAGGATACAGGAACAGGAAACAGGAACCCACTGGGAGCAGGAAACACTAGGGGGCCATTTGCAAGACAGACTAGGGATACAACAACAAAGCTCAGGCATAGAACTAGGGGGCTGGATCCCTCTTATAGTCCAAAGTACTCACAGGTCAATGGTCAGGAACGAGGTCCGGTGCGTGCGCTGCCCCTTTAAGAGCGGGCACGAGCATGCGCGCGCACACTACGGGATCCGGCATTAGTGAGTAGACGCGAGCGCTGGCTTCTCCTGAGGAGGAGGCTGGGGCCAGCACTTGCCGACTCGTGGCTGCGGCTGTCAGGGGAGGAACAGAGCTGACAGCCCGCAGCCACGGACATGACATCTATCTATCTCGTATCTATCGATCTATCTATCTCGTATCTATCTATCAAGTATCTATCTATCTATCCATCTCCTATTTATCTATCTATCTATCTCTCATATCTATCTATCTATTATCTGTCTGTCCATCTCATATATATTGATATATAGTATAGTTCTAAGCTGGGGCTACACGACGACTTTGGCCACCACATAGGTCCCATGGCCAAAAATCACTTTGTCCGGTAAAATCACTGCAACCACATTCACTTTCATTACTTGCCATGTACGCTACGGAAGAAATAGTGATCTTTGGATGCGCGACTGTGTCGTGTCCAAAGTCGCCGTGTAGCCCCAGCCTAAAACTATACTATATATCAATATATATAAGATACACAGATCGATAGATACACAGATGATAGATAGATAGTGTAAAGGGAAGTGTCCATATATATGTATATGTGTATATATATGTGTATATATATATATATATATATATATATATATGTATATATATATATATAGTATGTATGTATACAGTGTGTGTGTATATATATATATACACACATATATATAATATATATGTGTATGTATAGTACATATAATGTATCATGAGCCAGGGCTGTAACTACAACAGCCCTGGTCATGAATACGGTTGGAAGCAAAGCAGGACAAATTAGCATGTCCCTGCTTTGTTAGGAAACCATGGAGACAAGGGATAGTTATCCCGTCTCCATTTCAAGTCTCCCGCGCGCACGGACTGTCTCGTGCGGGCTCTCACGAGTCGGCTGGTGATAAATTATCACCATGCCGACCCATGCTAGCCTGGGGAAAGCGCCACACTCCCCGCTGCGAGCGTACCGACAGGGTTAAATAGCCCTGCTTCGGTACACTCAGAAGCCGAGCTCAGGAGCCGAAGCTGAAGAAGATCAGCTGTGAGCTGCCTTCACAAACCACCGACGGCTCACCTCTCTCTCTCTCCTCCAAAGACCTGGGTTCCTGCTGTTGCCTCTGCTGCTCCACAAAGTCACGCTAAGTATCAAGTGTAGCAGCAGCTACACTTAACCCTGTCTCTCCCTGTCTCCTCCTGCTGTAACCCTTGCTTCCCTGAGTTAACCCCTTGATCTCCCTGAAGTCTGTCCCAGAGTCCCTGAGTTAACCCTTGCTGTCCCAGAGTCCCTGAGTTAACCCTTGCTGTCCCAGAGTCCCTGAGTTAACCCTTGCTGTCCCTGAGTTAACCCTTGCTGTCCCAGAGTTAACCCTTGCTGTCCCAGAGTCCCTGAGTTAACCCTTGCTGTCCCAGAGTCCCTGAGTTAACCCTTGCTGTCCCAGAGTCCCTGAGTTAACCCTTGCTGTCCCAGAGTCCCTGAGTTAACCCTTGCTGTCTGTTTTACACAGTAACCCATTCCCCTTGTTCCTCCTTATCCCGTATTAACCCTTAGTGTATAGGGAAAGTTATATTAGGAGGGAGTGGGATAGAGATAGAGAGCGTGTGAGAATCACAAGTAACTTATGTGTATTGTGTTGTAACGTAACTGTATTCTGTGTATGTTTAGGTAAGTGGGTGGCGGTATAATATTATGATACCGTGTTTATACTGTACTGTGATTAGTTACTGTATTATACATATGAGTGTGATTACTGTATGTTAATAAATATTACCTTTATTTACTATATGGTCTTATTCCCTTGAGTAGCCGCTAAAGCAATTAAATCGACGTTCGTATAAGGAAAAGGTAGGGGAACTAGGCATAACCCTAGTGACCATGATTATAAAGGCGGTAGTAATAGTGGGTGCCACTAACCAGTGAATCCCGCTATTACCCCACTCCCTTTAATAGATAGATAGATAAGATAGATAAGATAGATAAGATAGATAAGATAGATTAGATAGATTAGATAGATAGGAGATCCAGGAACCGTACAGTGTGTACCAAAGGTAACCTGGCTGTTGTGCTTGCTGAAAGCGGTAGCCAATGAGCGCCGGCATTACACAGAACATGGTACCCAGTGGTCCACAAACTAATCCAAGGGATCAAGGTTCCCCTCGTCTGGACAACAGACTGTTTTCAGGGATCGGAAGATCTCCTGGTCCAACTTCCACCATTAGTGTGGATAATGGCTCTGATAGGCACTTCTCCTTCCCGAACTTACCATACAACGTTAACAAACTAATGAAGCACTCTATGAACCATAAAACTGGAATAGATACAAACTTATTATTGCTGAATTTCCGACCTGGTACTCTAATATTATATCTAATCCTCTCTCCCAGCTCGATATGGCCCTTGAGTTCCTAACACAGATATTCCTGACGGGTTTGGCTTGCAACACCATTAAGTCCATGGGTTCTGCGTTAAATTTGTTATCACCAAATCTTACAGAGGTTAAGCTATACCTTAGGTTAATTAAGGGCACTTCTGCTGTAAGGTCAATTGTTCCTAAATACTCATACACCTGGGAAATGTAACCCCTATTACATTTTCTTAGCACCATGACAGAAGTGGACTGTCATCTTAGGAACAAAGACATAAAGCTAACATGCCTTCTTACTCTAGCCACTGCAACATGTACAGTAAAACTTACTCTTTTCCATATTAGGGAATCTTGGCGATCTGTCACACCAGAAGGTTTCCATATAGTAATTAAAGGGAGAACAAAAACTTCTCATTTGGACGGGACGCCCGTAGAACTAGACCTAGTCAGGGATCTAGAGGCACCTTCCGTTTGCTTAGTTAATATCCCTAAGCAGTATCTTACCATTTCTGCTCCTTACAGAGCTCCGATTACAAAGCTCTTCATCACTTAAAGACCTCCATTCCAAAAAGCATCTGCAAATACAATTGGAGGCTGGATTTTATTTACGATGAAAAGCGCAGATAAATACTAATTTATTCAAAGCCTACTCTATCAGTCCACTAGTGCTTATTACATGCAGCCCAGCCACTTCCATCAGTAACTGTATGCTATCCAATTAGAATTGCTGATATGTGATAGGGCAGCACATGGCACAGTGCTGATGCTGCACTATTTACAGCTAGTCCACGAACACTTTGCTTCGGTCAGCCGTCGCATGCTTTTTGCTTTGTTCCATTAGCTCCCTATCTGCTGCCATCCCCGCTCACCCCCCCCCCCTCCCGGACGGTCCCCATGCTTTCCACTTTGTTTCCAAAGCAAAGCAGAAAGCATGGGGACAGTAGGGAGGCTGACATTGCGCACGGAGCACGGCCTGACTACATCTGGTGACAGCAGTATGTGAAACAGGCCTGTGATTCCTCTCTTATAATTTGCTACTCTTCAATGTTTGTATACTTTTCTTGATGCTGAAAAGAAGCTGGTTAGAAGAAGAAGAACACACTAGTCTAGAAGAACCTGACTTTGAGATGCGTCAGCCAAGTGTTAGTGGAATGGCATACTACTGTATATAATATATACCCCCTGAGCCTGCCTGCTGTATACTAATATATATGCTCCATGTATACCCCCAGAGGCTGTCATCTGCGGCCCACAGGGCACTGTAGCTCCCTCGGGAGAGGAGAGAGCAGGCCGAAGGAGGAGTGCACCGGTGAATGACGAAGCCCCTGACGTCACAGTCCATATTTGGACAGTGATGTCAGGGACTTCCCCCGAGCCCCAGAGCATAGCTTATACTAGCGCTCTGCTCCGGGACCCCAGCTATGACGAAGCCCCTGACATCACTGTCCATATATGGACAGTGATGCCAGGAGCAGAGCTGGAGTCCCAGGACTCAGGCTCTGGGGTTGCCCCTGACATCACTGTCCATATATGAACAGTGATGTCAGGGGCTTCCACAGAGTTCCGGAGGAGAGCCTATCATAGTTCTCTGCTCTGCTCTGGGACTCCGGCTCTGGGGTTGCCCCTGACATCACGTTTCAGTCCAGGAGGATCCCCTGACGTTACTGTCAGGGGCTCCTCCAGCAGGCCTGAGCGTCAGCAACGCTCTGGCTGGGGATTCCACTCCTAGAGGGAGCACCATTGGAGCTATCTACAGGGGGGTGTGTGTGTGTGTGTGAGCATGTGTGGCACTAGCTACAGGGGGCACTGCGGCACTAGCTACAGGGGGCACCGCGGCACTAGCTACAGAGGGCACCGCGGCATTAGCTACAGAGGGCACCGCGGCATTAGCTACAGAGGGCACCGCGGCATTAGCTACAGAGGGCACCGCGGCATTAGCTACAGAGGGCACCGCGGCATTAGCTACAGAGGGCTGCGCGGCATTAGCTACAGAGGGCAGCGCGGCATTAGCTACAGAGGGCAGCGCGGCATTAGCTACAGAGGGCAGCACGGCATTAGCTACAGAGGGCAGCGTGGCATTAGCTACAGAGGGCACCGTGGCATTAGCTACAGAGGGCACTGTGGCATTAGCTACAGAGGGCACTGTGGCATTAGCTACAGAGGGCACTGTGGCATTAGCTACAGAGGGCACTGTGGCACTATCTAAAAAAGGACTGCCCAATCTTCATATTCTTGTGTCTGCCAAACGCTGTCAACTGAGCAGCCACACTGCATTTAGCGACACAAACTGGAAAACTGGATTGTTAAAAGCAGAATGTGGAGTAAACTCGCAAATTTCTGTTAAGTTTAGACCTAGCGCTATTATTATAATAATGTAGTATTATTATAGTAATGTAGTATTTACAAAGGAGGTAAAGAACTGGATCCAGCGCTAGAATTTGGTGCATCTGTTAAAAACGGGAAGCTTCTTCCAAGTTTTATTTTCATAAGGTTTAAAGGCAGTGAAATGTAGTAAGAACGGGTTTAATCCAGAGTTCAAAGGATGATTGTCAAAATAGGCAGTAGCCTACGCGTTTCAGACGCTTTCTGCGTCCTTAGTCATGGCTTGTAGTCTACAACTTCACATTTTTTCTATGTGCGGCCCATTTACCCGGCCGATTTTGAGATCACTGCTCTAAACCTTCTGTATAGTAGTAGTATACAGCAGGCTCAGGGGTATATTATATACAGTTATATACAGTAGGCTCAGTGGATAAATATTAATTCAATGGCATAGCATGTAAATGGCGGGCGTGACATGCAAAGAGAGGTGTGGTCTAAATAATTGTTCAATAATCGTAATCGATATTACATGTTCAATTAATCGTGATTTTGATTTAGGTCATAATTGCCCAGCCCTACCCTTTAAATGCTTTAATCATCATTCACGCAGGGGGTAATAATGTAGGGAAAGTTAAAACAATAGAATTGATAGCAGAGATAAAGCAGATGTTGCTTTTATCTCTGTGTGATCGGTAAAGGCACGTTTACATCGGCCGATAAGCGGCCGATCACCGATTAACGAGACATCATTGATCGGCACTAGTTTGCTCCTGTCACACGGAGCTATGGATGGGAACGAGCAGTCGTTACTCCGATCGCTCGTCCCCATCCATTATCATCATGTTTCTACAGGGAGATGTGCTGCCGACAACAATCGTTCGTCTGCTGATCGTTTACACAGGGCAATTATCGGCAACGAGCGTTATATGAATGCTCGTCTGCACGATAATCTGCCAGTGTAAAACCCCCTTAACTGCTCGATCCTGCGTGTCAGAGACATGCAGGACCCGCTGTCACTGAACCCGTCAGTCCCGCTGACCTGACTCATTCAGGTTTCAGTGCTAGATACATCTGCTTTGTATACAGGATACAAAGCAGCTGTATCTGAAAAAGTTAAAATAATTTTTAATAAAAAGAAATTAGGAAGTTGTACCCATAAGGCCTCATTCACACGACAGGTTTTCCCGGCCGGGTGCCGGCCGTTCATAAATCGGCCGGCACCCGGCTGCATTAGGAATAATAGACCCCTAATGGGGCTATTCACACGACCGTCAAAAAATAGGACATGCTCTATTTTCGGCCGGGGACCCGGCCCCCATAGAAGTCTATGGGGCCGGGTAATACCCGGCCATCACCGGAATGTGTCCCGAGTGATGGCCGGGTTTTCCGTCGCTTGCGCTCTATCTCCTCCTCCTCACAGCGCAGAGTGCATGTGAGGAGGAGTTGATGCCATTCGGACGAATGGCTACGCTGTACACTGTGTGGCAGGGCCGGGGTGTACAGCAGGTGGAAGGGAGCGCTGCGCTGGCTCCCTTCCCCTGCTTGTTTTAAAAGCGCCCTGGCTCGGCGACACCTTCGATGGCGCCGCTAGCAGCTGCTGCGGCTGCTACTACTGTAGCGACGCCACTATAGCAGAGCGGGGAGGTATCTCCCCGCTCTGCTATGTGCTAGCCCCACTTTAGCTCATTGAAGGAGCGGAATCCCTGTGTTTTTGGGGATTCCGCTCCTGGACAGAGCGCTTGATGTCTCTGTCCATATCTGGGCAGTGACATCAGGGGAAACTCCTGAAGCGGAATCCCTGAACACATGGGGATTCCCCTTCAGGAGTTGCCGCTGATGTCACTGTCCAGATCTGCCCGGCCCGGATGCAAAACTTTATGCAAACCGGCCGGCACTCGGTCGTGTGAATCCCGCCTAACACTGATACAGTGTTTTATAACAAAAACAACTGTTTTTAAAGGTGTATATAGTCTTTAAATCAATTCAAGTTGTAACGGTACAAGCTTTGGGCTTTATGAAGTATTTATTGAATTATTTTTGTGGGTTTTTTTTATTACTAAATAATACACTTATAATAAACAAACAATTTGTAACCCATAAAGCACCGTAGACATGTTATCCACAAATATTGTGAGGTCTTTTTATTTGTAAGGTTCATGCATGATGCCAGTTTCATAGTTGTGATACTATAGAAGACCTTCCTGAGCGCCTAATTAATTGTCTACATGGTATCACAGCATCATTAAGGATTCAGGGGTTACATAAGATTTATGTGCAAGCTTTGTGATAATACTTTTCCTTCCTCCCCTTTTTCTTTTTTAAGTATGGTGGTTTGTCCCAACTTGAGTTAAAGGGGGTTGTCCAGCCACTAAAATTAGCTGAGGATAGGCCTTAAATTTTTAGTGGCTGGAAAACCCCTTTAACTCAAGTTGAGACAAACCACCATACTTAACACTTTTCCTTCCTCCAATTTTTCTTTTTTATCACAAAGCTTGCACATAAATCTTAAATAACCCCTAAATCCTTAACGATACTGTGATACCATGTGTGAAGGATCACCACTATGTATATTTGTGTGCTTGCAAAAATCATTATTATCCTTACATAAAGCTTCTCAGTATATCATATTCTGATATAATGCTATGTAGTATGATAAGATGGCACAAGATGGCGCCGGAGCATGAGACAACGCCCTGGAATGTGAAAAAAGCAACATGACGTTTTAACCCACAAACTTCTATAAACTTACTGAACAAATAAGAAAAGGGCATGTTTGAACAAGAACCAATTAGCACCTTGGAGGTGTCACAAGATCATATACTGATAATTGACGCCATTTTTGCTATATAAGTTTTGCATTGTTTTAAATAAAGTTGTTGTGCTCCTATCTCATCGAGAGAGGATATTCTACCTGAGCTCTGCTTCTGGTGTAATTCTTCCCGCGCTACTCGGTGAAAACCAGGCTGACTAACTGGGAACGAGGATCTAAAACTTCACACATGTAGCCAATTAATTATCCTGTGGATAGGCCATCAATTTTTAGTGGCTGGAAAACCCCTTTAAATTAGAATTAAGTGGTGGTTATACATGCGTGGGTTTGGAAATATGTAGAGTCTGCTCATGCGGGGTTATTATTCCGCTGATTGGCGCTTTAAAAAACTGTGGTGGGAAAATCATTTATACATTGTCTCATGATAAATCAATTGAAGTTGTAACGGTATAAGCTTGGGTTTTATGAATTGTTAATTTGGTGTAACTCAGCATATTTGCTCATTCCTACGTGACAAAATAACTTACATGTACATCAATAATTTGTGTCAACAAACGGTGCATATCTTTGATAATTTTGGTACATTTTAGGACTCCTCTTAATCATGCCCCATTTTTCTAGACCGTTTTTAAAACTTGAGGTAGGATTAAAGAGACTCTGTCACCACATTATAAGTGCCCTATCTCCTACATAAGGAGATGGGCGATATAATGTAGGTGACAGCAGTGCTTTTTATTTAGAAAAACAATCTATTTTTACCACTTTATGAGCGATTTTTTTGCTTTATGCTAATTTGTTTCTTAACCCCTTCCCGCCGGATCACGTATATATACGTCATTAAAATCGGTGGCTTACCGCCTTTTCACGTAAATATACGTCATGGAGATGAAGCTGGCTCAGGAGCTGAGCCAGCGACATCACCACCGGGTGACAGCTGTATGTTACAGCTGGCACCCTAAGGTATCGGCCAGGACCGGAGCTAGCCTCCGATCCGACCGATTAACCCCTCACATGCTGCGTTCAATAGAAATCGCAGCATGTGAGGAGTTTATAGCCACCGGCACCCCAGCAACGTGATCGCTGGGTTGCCGGTGGCTGCAAAGGCGATCGGAGGGCTAATGCTTACCTCCCGATCAGCCTGTAACGGAATCCTCCTATGCCCCGTCGTCGGCGGGGCCCAGGAGGCTTCCGGTAACATCGGCAAGATGGCGCCGGCTCAGCTTCCGGCTCAGAAGCTGAGCCGGCGTCATCAGCAGTGGGTGTCCGCTGTATGTTACAGCGGACACCCCGATCTATCGCCAGGAACCGGAGCTAGCTCCGATTCCTGGCATTAACCCCTTCGATGCAGCGATCCATTGTGATCGCTGCATCCTAGAGGTTTGTAGAAAATCGGCAGCCTTGCCATGCGATGGCAAGGCTGGCGACTGCTACCATGGCAACAGGAGCCCTAACAATGGACTCCTGTCTGCCATTACGTAAGCTGATTAGGCCCCGCCCAGAGGCGGAGCCTAATCGGCTTGCTGTCAGTGAACAACTGACAGTTCCAATACATTGCACTACATAGGTAGTGCAATGTATTAGAACATCAAACAAATAGTTGGACATTCAAGTCCCCTAGTGGGACTAAAGAAAAGTGTAAAAAAAAGTGTAAAAAAAGTAAAAATAAAAGTTGGAAAACATACAATAAAAGTTTCAAATAATAACACAAAACACAATCGCCCTTTTTCCCTTATAAGTCATTTATTATTGAAAAAAATAATAAAGCCATACATATTTGGTATCGCAGCGACCGTAACGACCTGAACTATAAAAATATTATGTTATTTATTCCGCACAGTGAACGCCGTAAAAAAAAAACTCAAAAACACTGCCATAATTACTGTTTTTTTGGTCACTGTCTTCCAAAAATTGAAATAAAAAGTGATCAAAAAGTCGCATGTATCCAAAAATGGTACCGATAAAATCTATACCTCGTCTCGCAAAAAAAAAAAAGCCCTCACACAGCTCCATCGACGAAAAAATGTAAAAGTTATGGCTCTCACAACTTGGCGACAGAAAAAATACATTCTCTTTCCAAAAGTAATTTTATTGTGCAAAAAGTTATAAAAAAGTTCTATAAATTTGGTATCGCCGGAATCGTACTGACCCGCAGAATAAAGGTAACATGTAGTTTATAACGTACGGTGAACGGTGTATATAAAAAAAAAAGTGGCACAAGCTGGGCATGACATTTGACACTGAATTGGCATATCTAGGGAAACTATTTAATTTGTACCCTCCGCAGCGCAATCATTTATGGAAAAGACACGTGGGGTGAAAATGCTCACTACACCTCTTAATAAATGCCTTGAGGGGTGCAGTTTCCAAAATGGGGTCACTTCTCAGGGGTTTCTTTTATTATTTCACATCAAAGCCTCTGCAATTGTGAACCAATACTTTATAAGTCGCCAAATTAGGCCTCAATTTTACATGGTACTCTTTCACTCCTGAGCCCTGTCGAATGTCCAGGCAAAAGATTAGGGCCACATGTAGGGTGCTTCTAAAACAGGGAAACACCGCATAATAATTGAGAGCTGTCTTGTTATGGTGGCACAAGCCGGGCACCACATATTGGCGTATCTAAGGAAAAATTCCCATTTTCATTCTCCCACATCGTGTGCACACGAATTTCTGCAAAACACCTGTGGGGTTAACATGCTCACTACACCCCTAGGTGAATACCTTGAGGGTGTTGTTTCCAAAATGGCGTCACTTCTGGGGGGGATCCACTGTTTTGGTCCCACATGGACTTTGCAAATGCAACATAGCGCCCAGAAACCAAATGCAGCAAAATCTGTACACCAAAAGCAAATGGCGCTCCTTCCCTTCTGAGCCCTGCCGTGTGCCCAAACAGCATTTTACGACCACGTGTGGGGTATTGCCGTACTCCAGAGAAGTTGCTTTACAAGCGTTGGGGTTCTTTTTTTCCTTTATTTGTTGAGAAAATTAAAAATTTGGAGCTAAAGCTACGTCTTATTGAAGAAAAAGGATTTTTTTTATTTTCACTGCCCAATTCTAATAAAATCTATGAAACACCTGTGGGGGCAAAATGCTCACTACACCCCTAGATGGATTCCTCAAGGGGTGTAGTTTTCTCAATGGAGTCACTTTTTTGGCGTTTTCACTGTTTTGGTACCTCAGGGGCTTTGCAAATGCGACATGGCCTCCACAAACCATTCCTGCTAAATTTGAGCTCCAAAAGCCAAATGGCGCTCTTTCCCTTCTAAGCTCCGCCGTGTGTCCAAACATCCGTTTATAACCACATGTGGGGTATTGTTTTACTCGGGAGAAATTGCTTTACAAATGTTGTGGTGCTTTTTCTCCTTTAGTCCTCGTGGAAATTAGAAAAAATTAGCTAAACCTACATAATCTTTGAAAGAATGACGATTTTTATTTTCACGGCCTACTTCCAATAATTTCTGCAAAAAACCTGCGGGGTCAAAATGCTCACTATACCCCTAGATAATTTCCTCAAGGGGTGTAGTTTCCAAAATGGGGTCACTTTTGGTGGATTTCCACTGTTTTGGCACCGAAAGAGCCCTTGAAACCTGACATGGAGCCTAAAATATTTTCTAATAAAAAGGAGGCCCAAAATCCACTGGGTGCTCCTTTGCTTCTGAGGCCGGTGCTTCAGTCCATTACCACACTAGGGCCACATGTGGGATATTTCTAAAAACTGCAGAATCTGGGCAATAAATATTGAGTTGCATTTCTCTGGTAAAAACTTCTGTGTTACAAAAAAATAGAATAAAAATGAATTTCTGCAAAAAAAAAATGAAATTTGAAAATTTCACCTCTACGTTGCTTTAATTCCTGTGAAACGTTTAAAGGGTTAAGAAACTTTCTAAATGCTGTTTTGAATACTTTGAGGGGTGAAGATTTTAAAATGGGGTGACTTTTTGGCGGTTTCTAATATATAAGGCCCTAAAAGCCGCTTCACAACTGAACTGGCCCCTGTAAAAATAGCCTTTTGAAATTTTCTTGAAAATGTGAGAAATTGCTGCTAAAGTTCTAAGCCTTGTAACGTCCTAGAAAAATAAAAGGATGTTCAAAAAACGATGCCAATCTAAAGTAGACATATGGGGGATGTTAATTAGCAACAATTTTGTGTGGTATAACTGCCTGTCTTACAAGCAGATACATTTACATTTAGAAAAATGCTAATTTTTGCAATTTTTCACCAAATTTTGGTGTTTTTCACTGGTAAATATTGAATTTATCGACCACATTTTTCCACTATCATAAAGTCCAATGTGTCACGAGAAAACAATCTCAGAATCACTTTGATAGGTAAAAGCGTTCCGGAGTTATTACCACATAAAGTGAAATATGTCAGATTTGAAAAAATGGGTCTGGTCCTGAAGGCCAAAATGAGCTTGGTCCTGAAGGGGTTAATGTCCAAGTGAGCATTGTGGAGAGAAGTGTATGACGCTGACCAATCAGCGTCATACATTTCTCTCCATTCATTTACATTGCACTAGCGATATAGCTATATCATTATGTGCAGCTACATACACACACTATAACATTACTGCAGTGTCCCGACAATGAATATACATTACCTCCAGCCAGGACGTGATGTGTATTAAGAATCCTGACACGTCTGAATCTTTTCTGCGTAATTTCAAGGAAGGCAAACGTAATCTCTTTTTAAATGACAGTTTACATCATAATCTCGCAAGATTATGTTTGCCTTGCTGGAAATCTCACAGAAAAGATTCAGACGTGTCAGGATTCTAAATACACATCACGTCCTGGCTGGAGGTAATGTATATTCATTGTCGGGACACTGCAGTAATGTTATAGTGTGTGTATGTAGCTGCACATAGCGATATCGCTAGTGCAGTGTAAATGAATAGAGAGAAGTGTATGATGCTGATTGGTCACTGATTGGTCAGCGTCATACACTCCTCTGTACAACGCCCACTTGGTCTAAAGTAAAAACACGCCCACTTGGGCTTTAAGAAACTAATTAGCATAAAGCTAAAAATCGCTCATAAAGTGGTAAAAATAGATCGTTTTTCTAAATAAAAAGCACTGCTGTCACCTACATTATAGTGCCCATCTCCTTATGTAGGGGATTAGGGCACTTATAATGTGGTGACATAGCCTCTTTAAGTGTGTCCAAAACACAATATATTTGGCACACAAAACGTACTTCACATTTTTGGTGCCATGTGTGCAGGGGCGTAGCTAAAGGCTCATGGGCCCCGATGCAAAAATTCTTATTGGGCCCCCCCCCCCCGCAAACTTCTCATGGCCGACAGTCCGCAGCTTTCAGCTGCATCGCTGGGTCTCCTAAGTGACCCAACAATGCAGCACTAGCAGCCGGGGCGTCACTAAGGCTGGGTTCACACACCCTATTTACGGACATAATTCGGGCATTTTAGCATTGAATTACGTCCGAAAATGCGGCTCAAAAGCGTTGGCAAACATCTGCCCATTCATTTGAATGGGTCTTACGATGTTCTGTGCCGACGGTCAAAGAAGTGCCTGTCACTTCTTCAGACGTAAATGGAGCCGTTTTCCATGGACTCCATGGAAAAACAGCTCCAATTACGTCCGTAATGGACGCAGCGAAAGACGCCTGCACGTGCCATTACGGCTGAAATTACGGAGCTGTTTTCTCCTGAAAACAGCACCGTAATTTCAGCCGTAACGGAGGCTGCCATGTGAACATACCCTCAGGGCTTAAAATGTCAGGGGAAATAGCCCCAATACATATGTGTCCACCCAAAAAAAAATGTGTGTATAGGAGACAGCATAGCATATCTATAGCACTGCGACCCTATAAACTATGGATAGGATTAGATACATTGGCTCAGCAGACAGTATCACACATGATAGGATTAGATACAGTGGCTGAGCAGACAGTATCACACATGATCGGATTACATACAGTGGCTCGCAAGGCAGTATCACACGATAGGATTAGATACAGCGGCTCAGCAGACAGTATCACACGATTGGATTAGATGCAGGGCTCAGCTCGCTGACATTGCGGCTCCAGCGCTTGACCCAAGAAAGGTAAGAATAATTTTGCTTCTTTATGTGTTACTGATTATTTTTGTGTGTCTGTGTTTTTTTTACAGGTTTGGTTGTTGGACTTCGGATTCGAGGACTTCAATGACGGCGTTTTTTTTATTCTCAATAAAATGGTTAATGGGGGTTGTGTTTTTTTTTTCAATAAAATATTTTTTCTATGTGCTTGTATATTTTTAAACTTTATTATCACCGCCTTAGTAATGGCCGCTGGCTGATTGACAACCACCATTACTAAGGCGGAACTTAATGTTAGCCGGTGCAAAGGCCAACACTAACCCCCATTATTACCCCGGTACCCACCGCCACCAGGGGTACTGGGAAGAGCCGGGTACGAACCAGTACCTGACCATCTGTAGTGACGGGCAGGCACTGGGGTGGCCGCAGGCTGGTAGTATTAGGCTGGGGAAGGCCAAAAACAGTGGCCCTTCCCACTCTGGTAATGCTGCCTGCTGCTGCTGTGTTGTATCTGGCTGGTTATGAAAATTGGGGGGGACCCGACATTGTTCTTTCCAATTTTTTATTTTTTTATTTTTTTTTAAATGACGTGGGGTCCCCCCCATTTTTCATAACCAGCCAGATACAATAAAGCAGCAGCAGCAGCAGCAGCCTAGCATCACCAGGGTGGGAAGGGCCACTGTATCTGGCCTTTCCCCTCCTAACACCAGCCTGCGGCCACCCCAGTGGCCGACCATCACTACAGATGGTCAGGTACTGGATCGTACCCGGCTCTTCCCAGCACCCCTGGTGGAGGTGGGTACCGGGGTAATAAAGTGGGTTAGTGTTAGCCTCTGCACCGGCTAACACTAAGCCCCGCCTTAGCAATGGATGCTGTCAATCAGCCGGCGGCCATTACTAAGGCGGTAGTAATATAGTTTAAAAAAAAAACACAAAGACATAGAAAAAATATTTTATTGAAATAAAAAAAACCACACACAACCCTCATTAACCATTTTATTGATAATTTTAAAAAAAATGTCATCGAAGTAGTCCTGGAATCTGCCGAAGTCCAACGACCGAACCTGTAAGAAAACACACAAGAAAAACGATTAGTAACACGTGTTAGGCTTAGATACAGGGCCCATGTGTGATACTGTCTGTGGGACCCTGTATCTAAGCCTACCACAACGTAGGCTTAGATACAGGATCCAGCAGACAGTAATCTTATACAGTATAAGATTACTGTGTGCTGGGGCCCTGTATCTAAACCTACAGTGTGGTAGGCTTATATACAGGGCCCATCAGACAGGATCACACATGGGCCATGTATCTAAGCCTACCATGTGATTGGCTTATATACAGGGCCCAGCAGACAGGATCACACATGGGCCATGTATCTAAGCCTACCATGTGATTGGCTTATATACAGGGCCCAGCAGACAGGATCACGCATGGGCCATGTATCTAAGCCTACCATGCGATTGGCTTAGATACAGGGCCCAGCAGACAGGATCACACAATCTGTGATCCTGTCTCATGGGCCCCCTAAGCCTGCTACATCGTAGGCTTAGGGGTTGTGCAGTCCCTAAACATTGATGGCCTATCTACAGGATAGGCCATCAATAGCTGATGTGTCTCCCGGGACCCGCAAATCAGCTGTTTTGAAGGGGCCGCAGCACTCGTACGAGATCTGCTTCCCCTTCATTTCACTACTCGCTCACACTGTGAATCGCCGACACCGATTCACAGTGTGACCGGAATGAAGTGACCGGAATGAAGGGGAGCAGCTCTCGTACGAGTGCTGCGGCCCCTTCAAAACAGCCGATTGGCGGGTCCCGGGAGTCGGACGCCGCCAGTCAGGGCTAACCTTACCTTTTTATTCAGCCGCGGCGGTAGTTCTGTCGTCTCGATGCTGTGCGCGGCGCATAGCGCTGTGACGTCATGCGCTGCGCACAGCGCTTGACGTCAGGACCTCCGCTGCGATCCGGAACCAGGAAGGTAAGTACAGTCTGTTACTATAGTAACAGGGGCCCGCGGCCCGAGTTACTATAGTAACTTTTTGTTGATGTGGTGCGGGGGGCTGTGGGCCCCCCTGGCTTCGGGGCCCGGTCGCAATTGCGACCGCTGCGACCCCTATAGCTACGCCAGTGCATGTGTGTCAGAATTCTGGGCGATTTTTATTAGTAAATTTTCCCCCATGTCCTTTCCAATGACAAGTCCCAAAAAGCAAATGTCATTAATTTTTAAGATGAGCAGGTCTTTGCATTTTTATTTTTTTAAGGAAATTTTATTTAGTAGTAAAGGAGCCTTCATTCACAATTTTTTTTGTCAGCATTTTTGAAAATCATGTTTTTTTTATGCCATTTTTAGTGTCATTTTTCATTTAGTGTCATTTTGAACATTTTTTTAAGTTCTTTGAAAAAGCCTATGGGGAAAAATTGCAAAAACAGAAGAAGTCACTTCCAGAGCATGCTGCGTTTGGGAAAAACCGCCAGTGACCACAAAAATGCAACAAAAAGCCACAAGCAAATTCACAGCTTTTGTATTGTTTCTTAACCCCTTCAGGACTGAGCCTGTTTTGGCTTTGTGGACACAGATAATTATTTCAAATCTGATGTGTCACTTTATGTGGTAATAACTTTGGAATGCTTCTACCTATCCGAACGATTCTGAGATTGTTTTCTTGTGACATATTGTACTTCACGGAAGTGGGAATATTTGGTCAATAAATTCAGTATTTGTGAAAAACAAAATGTATAGAAAATTTGCAAATATTAGCATTTTTCTAAATTTCAACGTATCTGTTTGTAAGACAGATAGTAATATCACACAAAATAGTTACTAGTTAACATTTCCCATATGTCTACGTTATGTTTGCATTGTTTTTTGAACACTACTTTATTTTTCCAGGACGTTACAAGGTTTAGAACTTTAGCAGCAATTTCTCACATTTCCAGTTCAGTTCTGAAGTGGCTTCAAGGGCCTTATATATTAGAAACCCCCCATAAGTCACCCAATTTTAAAAAGTACACCCCTCAAAGTAATAGAACGCTTCTTAACCCTTTGGGCCAGTTCACACAGAGTTTTTTTATGCGGAAACCGCGTCGGAAAACGAGCCAAAAAACGTCCGAAAATGCCTCCCATTGATTTCAATGGGAGACGGAGGCGTTTTTTACCCGCGAGCGGAAAAAACGTCTCGTAGAAAAAAGAAGGGACATGCCCTATCTTCGGGCGTTTATGCCTCTGACCTCCCATTGACATCAATGGGAAGCAGAGAAAGAGTATTTCGCTGCGTTTTATGCCCGCGGCGCTCAATGGTCGCAGGAGAAAAACGCTGCGAAAATCAGCGTGCAGGCAGAGCAAAATCTGCCTCAAAATTCCAAACGGAATTTTGAGGCAGATTTTCCTCCTGCAAAAAACTCCATGTGAACCCAGCCTTTACGTGTTTCACGGGAATTAAAGCAAAGCGGAGGTGAAATTTATCACACACGTTGCCCTAGTGTAGTAATGGACTGAAACATCAGCCTCAGAAGCAAAGGAGCACTTACTGGATTTTGGGGCCTTCTTTTTATTAGAATATTTTAGGCACCGTGTCAGATTTGAAGAGGTCTTGTGGTGCCAAAACAGTGTAAATACCCCCAAAAAGACACTATTTAGAAAACTACACCCCTAAAGGAATTTATAGAGAGGTATAGTTAGCATTTTGACCCCACAGGTTTTTTGCTAAATTTAGTGGAATTAGACAGTGAAATTGAAAGTCTACATGTTTTCCAATAAAACGTAGAAATTTTACAATTTTACAATGCATAAAGTAGAAAAAGCATCCCGAGATATGAAAAGCAATTTCTCCTGATTACGGCAATGCCATATGTGGTAATAAACTGCTGTTTCGACACACGGCAGGGCTTAGAAGGGAAGGAACGCTATTTGGCTTTTGGAGTTCAAATTAAGCTGGATTGGTTTTTGGGTGTCAAGTCACATTTGCAAAGCCCCTAAGTGACCAAAACAGTGGAAACAGCCCAAAAGTGACCCCATTTGGGAAACAACACCCCTTAAGGAATCTCTCTAGGGCTATAGTGAGCATTTTGACCTCACAGGTCTTTTGCAGAATTTATTAGAATTAGGCCAGGAAAACGAAATTAACTTTTTTTTCCACTAAAATGTTGCATTTTTTTATTTTCACAAGGTAAAAAGGAGAAAACGCACACCCCAACATTTGAAAAGCAATTTCCCCCGAGTACGACAATATCCCAAATGTGGTCATAAACGGCTGTTCAGACACACGGCAGGACTTAGAAAGGCAGGAGCGCTATTTGGCATGCATACCCTGAGATACCAGAGTACAGTGAAAGCCCACATGAAGCGACCCCATTTTGGAAACTACACCCCTCAAGGCATTTATAATTTGCCTGGACATAGGACAGGGCTCAGAAGTGAAGAGAAACATGCGCATTTGAGGTCTATTTTAGTGATTTTCACAGCATTGGCCCACAATTGCAGGGCTCTGAGGTCAAATAGTAAAAAAAAATCTATACCCCTATTTTGGAAACTACACACCTTAAGGCATTTTAAGGGGTGTAGTGAGCATTTTTACCCCACAGGTGTTTTTTCATTAGAAATTAATTAATACTTTCATGACTGAGATATTTTTTGTGTTTTCATTTTCGTGATCACTCCCCGTCTTGCAAGAGCCATAACTTTTTTATTTTTCCTTCAATAGAGTGGTGTGAGGGCTTCTTTTTGCAGGAGTTGAAGTTTCTATTGGAACTATTTAAAGTACTATGTAAAGTAAACTGTAAAAAAAAAATCTTTGCAGTCTGAAATTGCAAAAAACTGGGCTTCCTCCATTGTTTTTTTGGGTTTAGTTTTTACGGCTTTCACCGTGCAGAAAAACCATCAACTTAACTTTATTTTGCGGCTTAATACGATTACGGTAATCACAAATTGATATGTTTTTTTGTAATATTTTACTACTTTTACAAAGAAAAAACTATTTGTTAAAGAAAAAATTGTTTTGTTTCACCACATTCCGAGAAGCATAATTAGGGCTTATTTTTTTGCGGGACGAGCTGTAGTTTTTATTGGTGCCATTTTTTGGTACATAGAACTTTTTGATCACTTTTTATAAAAAAATCTTTTAGAGCTAAAAGGTGACCAAAAAAAAAACTGCGATTTTTTTTTGCCGTTTAAATGTTATATTTTTTACGACATTCACCGAGCTAGTTAAATAATGGTATATTGTAATAGTTCAGACATTTACGGACGCAGCAATACCAATTTTGTTTTTTTATTTTACTTTAGAGGAAAATTGGGAAAATTGTGTTTTTTTAACTTTTTTATATTTTTTTTTTTCACTACTACTAACTTTATTTTAACACATTTTATTAGTCCCCCTAGGGGACTTGAACCAGTGATCGTTAGATCGCTGGTACAATACACTGCAAAATATTGCAGAATATTGTCATTTTTACAAGCTTTTGTAACAGCGCAATCGCTGTCCCTGTCCGTAAGTCCCAGGTGTTAGCTGTAATAACACAGCTGACACCCACAACGTATGGAGCGGGCTCAGCTCGTAAGCACGCTCCATACGTCACCACCCGCACCACAACGTTCTATTACGTCATGGTGCGCGAAGGGGTTAATGCGCAGCGGATGGTGCAAAGTGAAAATTTCAATTTTCCACTTATATGCCATTTTAGTGCCCAGTTTGTGCTACTAAAGAGAAATACCTCAAACTGTTAAGCGGGTTTTCCCGGGTATTCCGATGCCATATACGTGGACGTTAACTGCTGTTTGGGCACGCTGTAGGGTTTAGAAGTGAGGGAGCTGCATTTGGCTTTTGGAGCGCAGATTTTGCTTGGTAGTTGTTCTGTTTGGAGTATTACTGGTATTTCAGTTTATAATGTGGGTGCATATGTAAGCTGGGCAAAGCACATCAGGGCATAATAAGAGGGTATAATAATGCGGTAAATAAATAATAATCCGTAGATGTGTGGCCGGTGTCGCACTGATAAATGGCGCCCGATCTTATTCGCTTTCGTGGCACATTTTGTGTCGCCATATTCTGAGAGCCGTAACTTTTTTATTTTTTCACCACCGGAGCAGTGAGGGCTTATTTGTTACGGGACAATATGTAGTTTTAATTGGTACAATTTTGGGGTACATGCGATTTTTTTATCACTTTTTATTCAGTTTTTTGCCAAGCAAGGTGATCAAAAAGCAAGCAATTCTGACAACGTTTTTCATTGTTTAATTTTTTTACAGTGTTCACCGTGGGTTATAAATGCCAATTTTACTTTTTTCTGCAGGTCGATGCGATAACACATGTATAGTTTTTTTATGTTTTGCAGCGTTGGCACAATAGTATCACTTTTTAACTTTTTCACCACCGGAGCTGTGTGAGGGCTTATTTGTTACGGGACAATCTGTAGTTTTCATTGGTACTATTTTGGGGTACATGCAACCTTTTAATCACTTTTTATTCTATATTATGGTTGGGGGTGGTGACCAAAGAATAGCGATTCTGGCATTGTTTTTTTTTTGTGATGTTCACCGTGTGGGAATATAACATAATAGTTTTGGTCGTTACGAACGCGGTGATACCAAATATGTGTATTATTTTTTATATTTTAATTTTTTTCCTATAATAAAAGACTTCTAGGAAAAAAGGCATTTTTTGTTTTTTTAACTTATAACTTTTATTTTTATTTGTATGCACTCCACCAAAAAACACACTTCTGTATGTAATAGGAAGGTACAGTTGGGTGCCATGTACTTCTATTAGAAGTAAAACACAGATTTGTAATATGGCCCTGTCCTGAGGCTTTAACCCCTTCCCTCTTTGGCCACTTTTGACCTTCCTGACAGAGCCTCATTTTTCAAATCTGACATGTTTCACTTTATGTGGTAATAACTTCGGAATGCTTTCACCTATCCAAGCGATTCTGAGATTGTTTTCTCATGACACATTGGATTTTAAGTTACTGGCAAAATTTGCTCGATATGTTCAGTATTTAATTGTGAAAAACACCAACATTTTGCGAAAAATTGCAAAAATTAGCATTTTTCTCAATTTATCTGCTTGTAAGACAGGCAGTTAACACACAAAATTGTTCCTAATTAACATCCCCATATGTCTACTTTAGATTGGCATCGTTTTTTGAACATCCTTTTATTTTTCTAGGATGTTACAAGGCTTTGAACTTTAGCAGCAATTTCTCACATTTTCAAGAAAATTTCAAAAGGCTATTTTTACAGGGGCCAGTTCAGTTGTGAAGTGGCTTTGAGGGCCTTATATATTAGAAACCCCAAAAAAGTCACCCCATTTTAAAAACTTCACCCCTCAAAGTATTCAAAACAGCATTTAGAAAATGTCTTAACCCTTTAGACATTTCACAGGAATTAAAGCAAAGTAGAGGTGAAATTTACAAATTTCATATTTTTTTGCAGAAATAAATTTTTAATAGAATTTTTTTTATAACACAGAAGGTTTTACCAGAGAAATGCAACTCAATATTTATTGCCCAGGTTCTGCAGTTTTTGGAAATATCCCACATGTGGCCGTAGCGTGCTACTAGAATGAAGCACCGGCCTCAGAAGCAAAGGAGCAACTAGAGGATTTTGGGTCCTTCTTTTTATTAGAATATATTTTAGGCACCATGTCAGGTTTGAAGGGCTCTTGCGGTGCCAAAACAGTGAATATCCCCCAAAAGTGACCCCATTTGGGAAACTACACACCTCAAGGAAATTATCTAGGGGTATAGTGAGCATTTTGACCGCACAGGTTTTTTACAGAAATTATTGGAAGTAGGCTGTGAAAATTAAAATCTACATTTTTTCAAAGAAAAAGCACCGTAAAATTTGCAAAGCAATTTCTCCCGAGTAAAACAATACCCCACATGTGGCAATAAACGGATGTTTGGACACACGGCTGGGCTTAGAAGGGATGGAGCGCCATTTGGCTTTTGGAGTTCGCATTTAGCAAGAATGGTTTGCGGAGGCTATGTCGCATTTACAAAGCTCCTGAGGGGACAAAACAGTGGAAACCCCCCACAAGTGATCCCATTTTGGAGACTACACCCATTGAGGAAATTATCTAGGGGTATAATGAGCGTTTTGACCCCACAGTTTTTTTTGCAGAAATTATTGGAAGTAGGCCCTGAAAAAAAACAAAACGATATTTTTTCAAAGAAAATGTAGGTTTAGCTACATTTTCCTTCTAAGCTACAGGGCTTAGAAGGGAAAGGGCACTCTTTGGCTTTTGGAGATCACATTTAGCAGGAATGGTTTGCAGAGGCCATGTCACATTTGCAAAGCCCCTGAGGTTACAAGACAATGAAAACGCCCAAAAAGTGACTCCATTTAGGAAACTACACCTCTTGAGGAATTCATCTAGGGGTGTAGTAAGCACTTTGACCCCACAGATGTTTCATAGAATTTATTAGAATTGGGAAGTGAAAACAAAAACAATCCTTTTTCTTCAATAAGACGTAGCTTTAGCGCAAAATTTTTCATTTTCTCAACAAATAAAGGAAAAAAAGAACCCAACATTTGTAAAGCAATTTCTCCCGAGTACGGCAATATTCCATATGTGGTCATAAACTGCTGTTTGGGCACACGGCAGGGCTCAGAAGCGAAGGAGCGCCATTTGGAGTGCTGATGTTGCTGGATTGGTTTCTGGGCGCCTGTGGGCCCAAAACAGTGGAAGCCCCCAAGAAGTCACCCAATTTTGGAAACTACACCCCTCAATGCATTTACCTAGGGGTGTAGTAACCTTTATTTCACCCTGCAGGTGTTTTGTAGAAATTAGTGTGCACTCGATGTTGCAGAGTGAAAATGGGATTTTTTCCATAGATATGCCAATATGTGGTGCCCAGCTTGTGCCACCATAACAAGACAGCTCTCTAATTATTATGCGGTGTTTCCCGGTTTTAGAAACACCCTACATGGGGCACTAATCTTTTGCCTGGACATTCGACCAGGCTCAGGAGTGAAAGCGTACCATGTAAAATTGAGGCCTAATTTGGCAATTTACAAAGTATTGGTTCACAACTGCAGAGGCTCAGATGTGAAATAATAAAAAGAAACCCCTGAGAAGTGACCCCATTTGGAAACTACACCCCATCAAGGCATTTATTAAGGGGTGTAGTGAGCATTTTCACCCCACATGTCTTTTCCATAAATGATTGCACTGCGGATGGTGCAAATTAAAAATGTATATTTTTCCCTAGATATGTCATTTCAGGTGACAAATATGTCATGCCCAGCTTATGCCACTGGAGACACACACCCCAAAAATTGTTAAAAGGGTTCTCCCGGGTATGAAGATGCCATATATGTGGAAGGAAACTGCTGTTTGGGCACATTGTAGGGTTCAGAGCGGAGGGAGCGCCATTTGGCTTTTGGAGAGCGGATTTTGCTTGGTAGTAGACTTGTTTGATTATTGCTGGTGTTTCCATTTATAATGTGGGGGTACATGTAAGCTGGGCAGAGTACATCAGGGGCATAGTCAGGTGGCATAATAATGGGGTAAAAAACCAATAAAATGATCCATAGATGTGTGTTACGCTGTGAAGCAATCCTTTCTGCACAGGCCGGTGTCGCACTGATATATGGCGTCCTTTCTTATCCCCCATTTGGTCCACACTCCGCACCTTTGCAGTTTGGGGAATTTTGCTGGGAAAGTGTTGTCCTGGTATAATACGGGCACCGTCGCTTCCAGCAGATATTTTTGGGCTTTCCCCTTCCTGGTTCCCTAATTTTAGGTCCTTGATAAATCGTCTCTTGAAACAGAAGAAATGTTGCCCTCGGGCCGGCACAACTGCATATTTTTTATTTCCTGACTTATTGGAGCCTTAACTCATTTTATTTTTTCATAGACGTAGTGGTATGAGGCCTTTTTTTTGCGGGACGAGCTGTAGTTATTATTGGTACCATTTTGGGGTACATGCGACTTTTTGATCACCTTTTATCCTTTTTTTTGGGCGGCCAGGTAAACAAAAAAACGGAATTCTGGCATCGTTATTTTCGGGTTTTTTATACAGCGTTCACAAAGCGTTATAAAATTACATGTAAACTTTATTCTGCGGGTCCGTACAATTCCGGCGATATCTAATTTATAGCACTTTTTTATGTTTTACAACTTTTTTGACAATAAAATTACTTTTGTAAAAAGAATGTATTTTTTCTGTCGCCATGTTGTGAGAACCATAACTTTTTAACTTTTTTGTCGACGGAGCTGTATGAGGGCCTGTTTTTTTCAACTGTCAGATTAATTTTTTTCTAATACATTGCACTACCTACGTAGTGCAATGTATTAGATCTGTCAGTTATTCACTGACAGCAAGTCGATTAGGCTTTGCCTCCCGGCAGGGCCTAATCGGCTTCCGTAATGGCAGAGCAGGAGGCCATTGTGTCTCCTGTTGACATAGCAGCAGTCGTCAGTCCTGATTGCCTGTCAGGGCTGGCGATCTGCTAGCAACCGCTAAGATGCAGCAATTGCTTTCGATTGCTGCATCGAAGGGGTTAATGGCAGGGATCAGAGCTAGCTCCGGTTCCTGCCATTACAGGTGGATGTCAGCTGTAACATACAGCTGACTTCCATCGCTGATGACGCTGGATCAGCTCCTGAGCTGGCGCTATCTTGCCGGCGGCTACGGAAGCCGATCAGGCTCCGCCGCCGGGCGGATCTTGACCGGATTCCGTGCTAGGCAGACCGGGAGGCCAGTATTAGGCCTCCGGTTGCCATTGCAGCCACCGGAACCCCGGCAATTTCATTGCTGGGGTTCCGATGAGCTGCAAACAGCTTAAATGTAGCGATCAAGTTTGAACGCTGCATTGAAGGGGTTAATGGCGTGATCAAAGCTAATTTCAGTCCTCGCCATTATAGCCGGATGTCAGCTGTCAGATACAGCTGACATCCGGGGATGATGGCACCGACTCAGCTTCTAAGCCGGTGCCAAACATTTGGCGTAAGTATACGACATTTTGTGGGAAGAACTAGCTTTCCATTTCGTATAGTTACGACAAATGTCGGGAAGGGGTTAAAGGCTCACCACAGACCTCGGTGGCATATTGCTAGGATGTGACACCAATGTCCAATCAGCAGGGGTCCAACCACTGTGACCCGTCGATCGCTAGAACAATATGGTAGTGGCGCTAGGAAAGAGACATACCATTTAATCTACTGACGGCTGTCCTAGGATTTTTTTTCTTGCAGGCACATAGACAGCAATTAAAGCAATATGCCACCAATGTCTAGAGTGCACCAACACCTTTCAGGCTGGAGTTGTAGGCTCAGTTCATGCGTCACGGATTTAACGCAGACCACGCTCTTTTGAATTGCAAAGAATAAAATCTGTGATTAAAATCTATGACAAATTCCGTGACATGTGAACTTAGCCTTAGTGTGAGCTTTGACCAATCATATTCACTGTTGCTCTGCAGGCCAGATGATGGGCCAATCAGCTGTCAGCAATAAGGGATGAAATATTGAACGGCATGGTAGGAACGCTGTCTAGCTGCTGCTCATAACTAACTCTTCAGTAGGACACAGAGCATCCTGCTCGTCTCCATGGCTCCCGTATCCAGAACGCCCGCAGTGCCTATAGCGCTAACAGCCGTTCTGGATACGCGGGCCATGGAAACGGGCAGGACGCTCTGTCTGTAACTGCAGAATTATGAGCAGCCGGCAGCACGGACTATACACAGTCTGTGCTGCTGCTAAAAGCCAAATCATTAACATAAGTAACTTAGAAAAACGATTATAGTGCACACTCTTGCACAATAATCGTTTTTCACTTAAAATGGAGGTACACTTTAAACTGATCTCAGTAAAAAAAAATATTTTGGTATAAAACAGTTATTTTTATTAATTCTAGGACAGATGCAAATATTCATATTTTTACCTTGCAATCTGAGACGAGCAGTGTCTAATGGATAGAAGAGAGACATAGCAGTCACGCTTCCCTATGGAAGAAAAATTACAGAAATTAAAAAGGTATGCAAGTTACTTTTACAATAATAAGTCAACTATTTAAAGGGTAATTCCAGTTTTTTACTAAAAAAATTTAATGAAGGGACTAGCCCATAATTGATTCTTACTGATTACTTATTTCCTCAAGGTCAATCAGTGTGTTTTGTGCAACTTTATGGTTAGTTTCTATTAAAAATTACTTTTACTTTTTGAGATACAGCTGCTTAGTATCCTGTATACAAAGCAGCTGTATCTAGCGCTGAATCCTGTACCCGCCAGGTTCATAACTTAGATCTGATCAATTACAGGTGGATCCTGCGTGTCAGGATCTTAGTAGGAGCCTGTAAAGATCACAATATACTGAAATACATAAGTATTGCAGTATAATGTGCAAGCGATCCAACGATCACTGGTTCAAATCGCCTAGGGGAAATAATAAAAAAAGCTAAATACAATTTTAAAAAAAAGTTTTAATATATAAAAAACTCCCCTTTTTCCATTTTACCCCAAAAGTAATGTATAAAATAAATTAACATAATGAATATTGCCACGTCCGTAAAAATCTGAACTGTTACAATCTAACATTATTTAGCCCACACAGTTAAAGCGGTAAAAACAAAAATAAAAAGTAATCAAAATGTCTCATGTACCCAAAAATGGTACCAACAAAAACTACAGCTCGCTTTGCAAAAAATAAGCTCACACGTCGTTCAATCACCAGAAAAATAAAAAGTTATGGCTCTCAGAATATGGCAAAACAAAACAAACTTTCCTTGTAAAAGTACTAAAACATAAAAAAAACGATATAAATTTAGTATCGCTATAACCACATTGACCCGCAGAATAAAGCGAACATGTCATTTTTACCACACGGTTAAAGTCCTAAAAATGAAACCCAAAAAACAATGGAGGAATCACTGTTTTTTTCCCTATTCCACCCCACAAAGAAGTTTTTCCCAGTGGAAAAAAATGGTAAAATAGTGCAGTGAAAAATTACAACTCGTCCCACAAAAAACCAAGCTCTTATACGGCTATATAGGCAGAAAAATAAAAAAAGTTATGGCTTTTGGAATGTGTGGGAGGAAAAAGTAAAATGAAAATCCAAAAAATGGCTGTGGAGGGAACGGGTTGGGGGCCAGTCACATATGTCCGTGGTGCCTTTCAGTTTCCCCAGGCGTGTTGCAGAAAAGCCGGGGGGAAACTGATGCTAGAACGGATCACATAGCTTTCTATGGGATCTGTTCTGGCACAGGGGACATACGTTGTGCCGCCGTACAGCGCCGACCCTGTTCAGAATCCGGATCAAAATTTTACCTGCGTTTTTGTGTCCAGCTCTCTGGGAGGTCCAGCGCCGTATCCTATTTAATCTATTGTTCCCAAGTTCAGCACCAGGTGCTGCCGCATCCACTTCCTAGCAGCACCCGGCTGGGGAATCCCCGGCTAGAGCATTGCCGACGTACTGGCCGGGGAGCAGGAGCGGAATATAGTGCCATAAATGTAGATGGCTCCACCCACGCCCCACATGTAGATAGCGCTGCCACCCCCCGTTTATAGCACTACCCCCTCTGTAGATAGTGCCACTGTAGCTCTCTCTTGGAGCGGCATCCCTGGCCACAGCGTTGCTGATGCTGTGGCTTCCGCTCCAGGACAAACCCCTCACGACACCGCGAGGATTTCGTTCCGGAATCCCCGGTCAAAGCGCCGGCAGCGCTGCCGACGCTCTGGTCGGAGATTCTGCTTCTAATTGGGATCCCTAACGTCACTGTCCATGTATAGACAGGGACGTCAGGGACTATTCCTGCAGTGGAATCCCCTGCCACAGCGTTGGCAACACTATGGCCGGGGATTCTGCTACTAGAGGGAGCCCCTGATGTCCCTGTCCATATCTGGACTGTGACATCAGGGGCTCCTCCTCGAGGGAATCCCCGGCCAGAGCGTTGCCGACGCTCTGGCCGGGGACTCCGCTCACTGTCCATATAGGGGGGGGGGGGCGGTGAGTGGCACTATCTACAGGGGGCAGTGAGTGGCTCTATCTACAGGAAGGGGCATGAGTGGCGCTATCTACAGGAAGGGGCATGTGTGGCGCTATCTACAGGAAGGGGCATGTGTGGCGCTATCTACAGGGGGCATGTGTGGCGCTATATTCAGGAGGCATGTGTGGAGCTATCTATAGGGGGCTGTGTGGCGCTATCTACAGGGGGCTGTGGGCGCTATCTGTAGAGGGAACTGTGGCACTATCTACAGGGGTGTGGGTGGCATTATCTACAGAGGGCCCTGTGGCATTATCTACAGAGGGCCCTGTGGCATTATCTACAGAGGGCCCTGTGGCATTATCTACAGAGGGTCCTGTGGCATTATCTACAGAGGGCCCTGTGGCATTATCTACAGAGGGCCCTGTGGCATTATCTAGAGGGCCCTGTGGCATTATCTAGAGGGCCCTGTGGCATTATCTAGAGGGCCCTGTGGCATTATCTACAGAGGGCGCTGAGACATTATCTGCAGAGGGCACTGCGGCATTATCTGCAGAGGGCACTGCGGCATTATCTGCAGAGGGCACTGCGGCATTATCTGCAGAGTGCACTGCGGCATTATCTACAGAGGGCACTGCGGCATTATCTACAGAGGGCACTGCGGCATTATCTACAGAGGGCACTGCGGCATTATCTACAGAGGGCACTGCGGCATTATCTACAGAGGGCACTGCGGCATTATCTACAGAGGGCACTGCGGCATTATCTACAGAGGGCACTGCGGCATTATCTACAGAGGGCACTGCGGCATTATCTACAGAGGGCACTGCGGCATTATCTAAGGAGGGCACTGCGGCATTATCTACAGAGGGCACTGCGGCATTATCTACAGAGGGCACTGCGGCATTATCTACAGAGGGCACTGCGGCATTATCTACAGAGGGCACTGCGGCATTATCTACAGAGGGCACTGCGGCATTATCTACAGAGGGCACTGCGGCATTATCTACAGAGGGCACTGCGGCATTATCTACAGAGGGCACTGCGGCATTATCTACAGAGGGCACTGCGGCATTATCTAAGGAGGGCACTGCGGCATTATCTACAGAGGGCACTGCGGCATTATCTACAGAGGGCACTGCGGCATTATCTACAGAGGGCACTGCGGCATTATCTACAGAGGGCACTGCGGCATTATCTACAGAGGGCACTGCGGCATTATCTACAGAGGGCACTGCGGCATTATCTACAGAGGGCACTGCGGCATTATCTACAGAGGGCACTGCGGCATTATCTACAGAGGGCACTGCGGCATTATCTACAGAGGGCACTGCGGCATTATCTACAGAGGGCACTGCGGCATTATCTACAGAGGGCACTGCAGCATTATCTACAGAGGGCACTGCGGCATTATCTACAGAGGGCACTGCGGCATTATCTACAGAGGGCACTGCGGCATTATCTACAGAGGGCACTGCGGCATTATCTACAGAGGGCACTGCGGCATTATCTACAGAGGGCACTGCGGCATTATCTACAGAGGGCACTGCGGCATTATCTACAGAGGGCACTGCGGCATTATCTACAGAGGGCACTGCGGCATTATCTACAGAGGGCACTGCGGCATTATCTACAGAGGGCACTGCGGCATTATCTACAGAGGGCACTGCGGCATTATCTACAGAGGGAACTGTGACATTATCTACAAATAAAATTCATCCGTTTTGAAAACGGATAGTAAAAATCAGATGCAAAACGGGTCACAATCGGCCATCAAAAATGGAATGGATACAAAAAAAGATGCAAAACGGACGTCAACCGGACCTTGTCGTGTGAATAGAAAAAACAGCAATCCTAGCGTGGTGCGCGGTGGGGTAGGCTTGTCTCTATACTAAAATTTGTCTCCGATACTAACATTTTGTGTAGTATTGCGATTCTCTATACCAAAACGATACTTTGCCAACATTAAAAAAAAAAAAGTTCTTCCATTTTCTAATGTGAGGCATGTGGTGTAATGAATTTTGAACCTCCATGTGCCTTACATTAATAGTAATTTACTGCATCATGTTTCTCACAGTTAATGAACAACATTGGGTTATGTGTGAGGTACATGATGGGGTTAATTACTATTAATGTGAGGCACATGGAGGTACTAAATTCATAGCACCTCGTGCTCACAATAAGAAGTGAAAGAAAGCAGTTTTTAATTTTTTCATTTATTTCTTTACAGCGCACACATCATAAATTAGGGATGCACGATGCACCGAAACTTCGATACTGTTTCGATACCGTGCACCCTCAAACAGTTCGATACCGTTATTTTATGTATTTCTATACTAAACTGTGCGGCCGCACAGCTCAGTATAGTAACAAATGAATGTATGAGAGCGGGGCTGCGGCTGTGTAATACTGCCGTTATACCGCTCCTGAGTCCTGACAAGTGCGCGAGGTCAGCATGAGGTGATGCGACCAGCACTGCACTAATGATTGCCGGCACTGAAGACAGAACATGGCTGGCACACTGCAAAACACCCCCATGTTCTGTCTTCAGTGCCTGCGCCGCCGCTCATTAGTGCAGCGCCGGCCACATCACCTCATGCTGACCGCGCGCGCACTTGTTGTCAGGAGCGGGGCAGTGGCTGTATTACACAGCCGCAGCCCCGCTCTATAACAGCGGAGATCAGAGAAACCTCTCATCTCCGCCGCTATTCCCCTGAATGTTGCGATCAAAGCTGACCGCAGCATTCAGTGGTAAATTCGAAGGGGGGATATCCCTTTGGATCGCGTCACAGGGAGTTCCTGTTACGCGATCGAGGGCTATACCATATATGGGCAGACAGCCCAGGGTCCATTGAAGGACCCCAGGGCTGTTTGACAATATTTCCTGTTAGGGCATACTGAGGTATGTCCTAACAACTACCTGTGTACTATCAGTACACAGGATAATGTACTGGCATATAGATATATGGCAGTACATTAAAGTTTAAAAATAAAAAGTAAAAAAATAAAATAAAGTAATGTTAAATAAATAAATAAAACACACACACACACACACACACACACACACACACACACACACACACACACACTACAATAAAAATAAGTCTCGATACATAAAATATACACATTCGGTATCGCCGCAACCGTAATAACACATTTATAGCGTCATTCATGTTTACGCTGTTATAAAATACAAAACTGCTTTCTTTCACTTATTAATGTAAGGCACGAGGTATTATGAATTTTGAACCTCCATGTACCTCACATTAATAGTAATTAACCCCATCATGTACCTCACACATTAACCCAATGTTGTCCATTATGTGAAGCACGTGGAGGTTCAAAATTCATCACATCACGCGCCTCACATCATGAAACGGAAGAATTTTTAAAATTTATTATTATTGGCAAAAGTATCGTTTTGGTATCGAGTATCACAATTACTACATGAAGTATCGGTATCGAAGTCCAAATTCTGGTATCGTGACATCCCGATCATAAATGATGCTATAAATTTATTGCGCAGGTTAGTACGGTCGCGACACTATCGAATATATGTGTATATTTTATGTATGGAGACTTTTATTTTAATATTATTTTTTTTACTTTTTTATTTTTAGACTTTAATGTACTGGCATATATCTATATTCCAGTACATTAGCCTATGTACTGATAGTACACAGTCAGTTATTAGGACATATTTAAGTATGCCCTAACAACAGGAAATATGGTCAGACAGCCCTGGAGTCCTTCAAAGGACCCTGGGCTGTCTGCCCATATATGGTGTGTCCCTCAATCGCGTCACAGGGATTACCTGTGATGCGATCCAAGGGGCATCCCCCTTCTCATTTTTCCCTTGAATACGGCGGAGATCAGCGGTTTCTCTGATCTCCGCCGTTAGAGCGAGGCTGCGGCTGTGTTATACAGCCATTGGCCCGCTCCTGACAACAAGCGTGAACACGCGTTCAGCATGAGGTGATGCGACCAGCACTGCACTAATGAGCGACGTTGTCGGCAGTGAAAACAGAGATGATGGGGTGTTTTGCAGCGTGCCCGCCATGTTCTCGGTCTTCAGTGCAGGCGCACATTAGTGCGGAGCTGGCCACATCACCTCATGTTGACCGCGCGAGGACACATGTCGTCAGGAGCGGGCCAATGGCTGTATAACACAGCCGCAGCCCAGTTCTTAAAACAACATGTTAAACTTTATTAGGTGGGTCAATAAGATTACGGCAATACCAAATATAAATAGTTTTTTTCTATATTTTACTCTTTTACAAGTAAAAACCTAAGTGTAAAAAAGAAAATGTATTTTGTCGCCAAATTCCGAGAGCCATAACTTTTTCCGTTGATTAAGTGGTATGAGGGCTTATTTTTCCCACATAGACGGTGCACGCAACTGCAAATGGAACGACTCCCGTTGGCATTCTCTATGGGGTTGTATGTGCGTATCGTGCATGCGCACTCTCATCTCTTCAGCTCTCGTGAGAGATCAGTCTTGTACTTTGTCTGCCGAACTGGCAAGGGGGCGTGTCACTGCTACGGACACTGTAAGAGCTGGGGAGCGCTTGCACTGTCCGTAGCAAAGACACGCCCCCTTGCCAGTTCGGCAGACAAAGTACAAGACTGATCTCTTGCAAGAGCTGAGAGCGCGCATGAGCGCTCTCCTCTCCACAGCTCTTACACTGTCCGTAGAAGTGACAAGCCCCCTTGCCAGTTCGGCAGAAGACTGATCTTGAAAGCTGAAGAGTGAGAGCGCACACTCCCTCCTCTTATCCTCGCTCTTGCTGTAACACTGTCCATATCTGTTTGGACATTGTCACAGCCATAGTAACACGCCCTCTTGCCAGTACACGCCCCGTTGACAGTTCAGGGGGTTATTTAAATATCGGGCACCAAATATAACAGCACCGATATCTAGATAACAGAGGGAGGTAGAAAAAAAATGGAAAGTGCCCCAGGGTTTGTGCAGCCCTCCCCCATTACATGCTGCACATGTATGGGGAGGTGAAAGGTTCTCTTTAAAGAGGCTCTGTCACCACATTATAAGTGCCCTATCTCCTATATAAGGAGATCGGCGCTATAATGTAGGTGACAGTAATGCTTTTTATTTAGAAAAACAATCTATTTTTACCACTTTATGAGCGATTTTTATCTTTATGCTAATGAGTTTCCTAATGCCCAACTGGGCGTGTTTTACTGTAGACCAAGTGGGCGTTGTACAGAGGAGAGTATGACGCTGACCAATCAGCCTCATGCACTCCTCTCCATTCATTTATACTGCACTTGCGATATAGTTATATCACTATGTGCAGCCACATACACAAACACTAACATTACTGCAGTGTCCTGATAATGAATATACATCACTACCAGCCTGGACGGGATGTCTATTCACAATCCTGACACGTCTGTAGCGTCTCTGTGAGATTTACAGCAAGGCAAACGTAATCTCGCGAGATTACGATGTAACCTGTCATTTCAAACGAGATTACGTTTGCCTTGCTGGAATCTCACAGAAAAGATTCAAAAGTGTCAGGATTCTCAATAAACATCACGTCCAGGCTGGTAGTGATGTATATTCATTATCAAGACACTACAGTAATGTTATAGTGTGTGTATGTGGCTGCACATAACGATATAACTATATCGCTATCTGCAGTGTAAATGAATGGAGAGGAGTGCATGATGCTGATTGGTCAGCGTCATACACTTCTCTGTACAACGCCCACTTGGTCGAAAGTAAAAACACGGCCACTTGGTCATTAAGAAACTCATTAGCATAAAGCTAAAAATCGCTCAAAGTGGTAATAATAGATCATTTTTCTAAATAAAAAGCACGGCTGTCACCTACATTATAGCGCCAATCTCCTTATGTATGAGATAGGGCACTTATAATGTGGTGACAGAGCCCCTTTAAAGAGGCTCTGTCACCAGATTCTCAAATCCCTATCTCCTATTGCATGTGATCGGCGCTGCAATGTAGATAACAGTAACGTTTTTGTTTGTTTTTTAAACGTTCATTTTTGGCCAAGTTATGAGCTATTTTATATATATATGCAAATGAGCTTTGAAATGGACAACTGGGCGTGTTTTTTTTCGTATGTCCAACTGGGCGTGTATTGTGTTTTTAACTGGGCGTTGTGAATAGAAGTGTATGATGCTGACGAATCAGTGACCAATCAGCATCATGCACTCCTCTCCATTCATTTACACAGCAGCATCACGTTCTTACTAGAACGATGTGCAGCCACATACACAGACATTAACGTTAATCAAGTGTCCTGATAATGAATAGACATGATCATCCAGCTTGGACGTCATGTGTATTCAGAATCCTGACACTTCTGAATCTTTTCTGTGAGATTTCCAGCACGGGAAACGAAATCTCGTTTATCTCCGTAACCTCGCGAGATTTCGTTTCCATTGCTGGAATCTCACAGAAAAGATTCAGAAGTGTCAGGATTCTGATTACACATGACGTCCAGGCTGGATGATCATGTGTATTCAGTATCAGGACACTTGTGTATGTGGCTGCACATCGTTCTAGTAAGAACACTATGTGCTGTGTAAATGAATGGAGAGGAGTGCATGATGCTGATTGGTCACTGATTCGTCAGCATCATACACTTCTATTTACAACGCCCAGTTAGTCAAATAAGTAAACACGCCCAGTTAAAAACACAATACACGCCCAGTTGGACATACGAAAAAAAACATGCCCAGTTGTCCATTTCAAAGCTCATTTGCATATATATAAAATAGCTTATAACTTGGCCAAAAATTAACGTTTAAAAAAAAACACAAACGTTACTGTTCTCTACATTGCAGCGCCGATCACATGCAATAGGAGATAGGGATTTGAGAATCTGGTGACAGAGCCTCTTGTTTTTTTCAGTATCCAATCCGGTTTTGTAGTTCACATACTGAACTACTTATGTCTTTGGGGCCAGGCACACATCGTTTTTTGTGGATACGTGTGGCCATTCCACAAAATTACATAACATGTTCTACTCCTGTCCGTATTTGCGGTCCATCTCACCCATTCTAGTGTATGTGTCCGCAA
The DNA here is from genome assembly GCF_050947455.1 of Rhinoderma darwinii. Classification (NCBI taxonomy): domain Eukaryota; kingdom Metazoa; phylum Chordata; class Amphibia; order Anura; family Rhinodermatidae; genus Rhinoderma; species Rhinoderma darwinii. The sequence goes on along the minus strand of NC_134693.1, from coordinate 69,340,016 downwards.
TAAAACGGATCGCACGCGGAAGCCACAATCTGTGTTTTGAAGTAACCAAAATGGAAATTGATGCCATGGACGTCCACAACTTCTCTGGCCACAGAGAGCTCGGTGATTAGGAACCAAATTTCAGGCAGGCAAGTGTCAGTTTGTTCCACAGATGCCGTTTAATCAAGTACTTATATAGATATTCTCACTTCTGGGGCCATCTTGCTTTTCATACTGGTAGTCAGTATGAAAACTGGATGAAGCCCGGGATGTGTAATTCATGACCGTATTCTGCTGCTGAAGTGCCAACTAATGATTGATTGGTCTGCACTGTTTAACGAAACCCCTGCCACAACACCGAAAACTAGTTGATGGACTTACTACCGCTCCAGACACAGCATGAACTAAGTTCTCGTACGACAGAATGGAACTTATGGCAGACTTTATATCGGCCATCGTCAGGATAAAGTTCCCTTGCACTCCCTCCAGTGCCATAACCGCATCTGCTTCACAAATCACCTCATGACTTCCGGGCTCTAGGGGATGCGTTCCAAGCCTCTTTGCTCAGGCGCCGTGTGATCACTTCCTGCAGCCGCGGGATCTTCAGAGAACGAGTCGGTGAGCTCTGTGGTTTATTTTATCATTCTGTTCTGTTGAGATATATATATATATATATATATATATATAATTACACACGCACACACACGACTGTTATTCCATCCTGTAGCATCTGCAAAAAAATATGTGATTGTGCAGCATTTTAACAGTGAGGCCTATACGTATGTCACACGTTAAACGGATACCATATTCGTTTATGGGTGACTAATTCCTAAGGCTCTGTTCACATCTGCGTTGGGGTCCTGTTCTGACGTTTCGTCAGGTTTCTGTCAGAACAGGACCCTGCGCAGACACAAACTGACACCGACGGAATACAGAGGTTTCCGTTACCATTGATTTCAAAGGTGACGGAGCCGGTGTCTAGTTATGTCTAGTTTTGGCGGAAGCAATAGCGTAGTCGACTACGCTATTGCTTCCGGCAAAACGACGGATTCGGTGCACAGAATAGACAAACGGAACCCACAGGCACCGGCTTCCGTCACCGTTGAAATCAATGGGGATGGAAACGGAAACCTCTGTATTTCGTCGGTGTCAGTTTCTGTCTGCGCAGGGTCCTGTTCACGTATACGTCATGGGGTATACATTGAACGTATAAAATTATAGTCTATGGTGATGGATATCACTGTTAGGCCGGATTCACACGAGCGTGTGCATTTTGCGCACGCAAAAAAACGCGGCGTTTTGCGCACGAAAAGGTACTTAACAGCTCCGTATGTCAGCCGCGTATGATGCGTGGCTGTGTGATTTTCGCGCAGCCGCCATCATTATGACACGGTTTGTATGTTTGTAAACAGAAAAGCATGTGGTGCGTTTCTGTTTTCATTCATAGTTTTTACTGCTGTTGCGCGAATCACGCGTGTCACACGGAAGTGCTTCCGTGTGCTGCGCGTGATTTTCACACACCCATTGACTTCAATGGGTGCGTGATGCGCGAAAAACACACAAATATAGGACATGTCGTGAGTTTTACGCAGTGGACACACGCTGCGTGAAACTCACGGACAGTCTGCAAGGCCCCATAGACTAACATAGGTCCGTGCAAGGCGCGTGAAAATCACGCGCCTTGCACGGACGTATTACACGTTCCTCTGAATAAGCCCTAAGGCATCCGTCACAGCCCATGTTTAACGTATACGTTGGGAGCTTTTCCCTATATGTAGGCCCTTTAACGTGGTGTGAATTAGAATTTAGGTGACTCTAATATGAGCTCCCTGCAGCCAATCATAGCTCCTGCTTTATAAAGCGACCAATGATCTTTTCCGGCATTCAAACTAAACGTAAACAAAGAACGTGATGTGAACTGGGCCTAAGATCTGTGCTCGCAAACACCGTGTTAAGGGGTGCATAGAGCTGTGTGTCACTGGCATCTAGAGCAACGAGCAAGACCAGCCAAGGGCTGAGAGAGGCTGGCACAAAGGGGAGGGGGGCATTACATGTTACTGATGTCTAGTCTATAGAACACGTCAGACAGCTTTTTATTTAAAGACAGGACCTGCAGAAATGCAACTATGGCAACCGACGGCCCGCTGCTTTGTTAGCCGCAGACTGGTTCGATAGTAGCCGCAGGGACACTGAGTTCACACAATGGACACTCGCTGCGTGAAAACTCACGCATGTGTGAATATCCCCATTGAAATCAATGGGTCAGTGTGCTGTGTGTTTCAATGCACGGCACACGGACGAGATTCACGCTCGTCTGAATGAGCCCTTAGAGGTGATCTGCATACAGAAGAATGCTGGGAGGACACAGATAATGTCCTCCCAGCGTGCTCCTCTCCCCTATCAGACTGTTGGAAGCACGTGACGTTATTGAGCGGTTATGAGTTTCCTTGGCAACGGCCCGAATACAGAAAGGAAGCTTCCAGCGTTCGGGTCCCATGTCAAAACACAGCGCTCTCTGTGAACTGTGCTTAGTGTATTTTGTGACAGGGAGCGGATCATTTCAGCTACCTGTTAAAGAGGCTCTGTCACCACATTATAAGTGGCCTATCTTGTACATAATGTGATCGGCGCTGTAATGTAGATCACAGCAGTGTTTTTTATTTGCAAAAACGATCATTTTTATGACCTATTTTAGCTTTATGCTAATGAGTTTCTTAATGCCCAACTGGGCGTGTTTTACTTTTTGACCAAGTGGGCGTTGTGGAGAGAAGTGTATGACGCTGACCAATCAGCGTCCTACACTTCTCCCCATTCATTTACACAGCACATAGTGATCTTACTAGATCACTATGTGCAGCCACACACACACACACACACACACACACACACACACACACACACACACACGCGCTAACGTTACTCAAGTGTCCTGACAATGAATAGACATTACCTCCAGCCGGGACGGGATGTGTATTCAGAATCCTGACACTTTGCTAACGTTTGTGTGAGATTTACAGCACAGCAGGCATAGTCTCGCGAGATTACGCTGTAAACTGTCATTTACAGCGAGACGACGCCTGCTGTGCTGCAAATCAACCACAAACATTAGCGAAGTGTCAGGATTCTGAATACACATCCCGTCCTGGCTGGAGGTAAAGTATATTCATTGTCAGGACATTTGAGTAATGTTAGTGTGTGTGTATGTGCCTGCACATAGTGTTCTAGCTAGAACACTATGTACAGTGTAAATGAATGGAGAGAAGTGTATGACGCTGATTGGTCAGCGTCATACACTTCTCCACAACGCCCACTTGGTCAAAAAGTCAAAACACGCCCAGTTGGGCATTAAGAAACTCATTAGCATAAAGCTAAAATATTCCCTAGCTCCGTCAAAAATTATCGTTTTTGTAAATAAAAAACACTGCTGTAATCTACATTACAGCTCCGATCATATTATGTACAAGATAGGGCACTTATAATGTGACAGAGCCTCTTTAAGGAGGATTGGGCTTACAGCGTCATCCCGACCTCTTTAATGGCAGAGCGTTTTACAGGGCGATGTACCGTTAAATAAGATTACGTCAATTTATGTTGATGCAGCATGAGGTATATTCTGCATCGACGTAAATAACCAGATTGGTGACGTGACAGGGACTGATAAGTATCTATACATGGGCACTCCTAGCTGCATCACTCACCACCTCAAGGACTCTCCTCCCTGGTGCTTTGTGATGGGGATGATACGGCAGTGCACTGAGCAGCGCTGCCTTCAGACCCTTCCCCTATAATGTTACTGCGCACCACCCCCAGTCCCTTGCGTGTGTGCACAGCTACACTGTCCTTATTCATAGAAAGTGGGAAAAGTGTGCAGGATATGTGACAGTAGAACATGCCGCAGGTTGTAGATGGGTATATACACTCAACATTGAAATTGCAACACCATGAAGGGCAAGCCGTAAGGTTATGCAAATCGAGGAAGTGGCAGGTGTTGGTAAGATCTGCAAATTATCACATTTTCAAGCATATAGCTTCAATCTGTGGCATGTTGGAGGGTCACAAAAGACGGATTGAAACCAGTTTTTTACCAATATGAAATCTCAAAAAATCGGATCACGTGGTGTGGGATGATTGTGCGATGCCTCCTGTTCATTGATGTGCCTGTTATCACCACTTGTCGCAAACTGAGGGGGACAGAATGCTTGAACTGAGAAACCTTGGTTTATCACTTCGTTAGATCGCTACGCTTGGGAGAACAGACACAAACCATGAGAAGGCATTTGCACGACATTGGGCTTCGAGCATCTGGCATCCATCTACAGGTGTTCTACATCTAAAGGTTGTCATGGTGCACAGCAAGACCGCAATGGAGACCGGAATGATGGTCTATCCTCTTCAGCGTTGAGTCCCGCTTTTGTTTCGGATGCAATGATGTCTGGAGACCATGTGGACAACGCTATGAAGAGGTCCTCACAAGGGAACGTCACACCGGTTCTACTCCCGGGTTTATGGTGTGAGATGGCATAATATACGGTAGCCGGACCCCTTTAGTCAGGTATACTAACAGCTCGGCGTTATGGTATGTTCACATGCTTAACAAAAAAAGGCCATAAAATACTGAGCTGTTTTCAGGAGAAAACAGCTCCTGAATTTCAGACTTTTTTACAAGTGCACGCGTTTTTCGCGGCGTCTTTTTCGGACGTAATTAGAGCTGGTTTTCATTGGAGTCAATGAAAAACGGCTCCAATTACGTCCCAAGAAGTGCCCTGCACTTCTTTGACGCGGCCGTAATTTTACGCGCCGTCTTTTTACAGCGACGCGTAAAATGACAGCTCGTCTGCACAGAACATCGTAAGACCCATTGCAAGCAATGGGCAGATGTTTGCCGACGTATTGGAGCTGTCTTTTCAGGTGTAATTCGAGGCGTAAAACGCCTCCATTACGCCTGAAAATTGGTCGTGTGCACATACCCTTACATTGATTTGGTCGTGGAACCAGTGGTACGGACGTTTCTCTAAAGTGTCCCAGAAGCTGTTTTTCAACAGGACAATGTCAGGCCACATGTTGCTTGAGCTACTGTGAGCAGCCTGCATGTACTAAACCTGCTATCATGGCCTGCAGCGTCTCCCGACTTGTCTCCCATCGAGAACATCTGGGACATCATTGGTTGACTATTGCAAAGGGAGCTGCCAGCAGCGAATCTTAATGATTTGCGTGCCCAAGTGCATTCAGCGTGGCATAACATTCCTCGATCATTAATAACCTCATTGATAGCATGCCAAGGCGTGTAATTGTGTGCATTTCTGCACATGGCGCTCATACTCGATGCTGAAGATGTTTGGAATATATTGTTTCCATTTATTATTATTTTTTTTTTATCATTTTCATATCCTTAATATGTCTATTGATCCTGTGAATTCCACAATTCCAAAACTTTTCCTTCTTGGTGTTGCAATTTCAATGTTGTGAAGTATATGTAACATTTTGGGCTACATACAACTTGTAAACATTGGGGGTACAATTTGGAAGGATGCAGTTTCATCTGTCGCCCATGGACTGCCATGTTTAAAAAAAATAATAATAATAATTATATTGCGTGATATACCTTTTTGCTGTATGGCAAAAGGTATACCACCCCAACAGAGGTCAAAAGGACACTCTCTATTTGCCTCCATCGGGTGAATGAGGGCCTATGGATACGTTTAACGTTGGTACATACCCAATTGGTCGGACCACTGCTAGCTTTTGTCTTGGGTGCATGAAATTTAGTCTTATTTTAAAAAAAACGATCTATTTTTACCACTTTATTAGCGATTTTTAGATTTATGCTAATGAGTTGCTTAATGCCCAAGTGGGCGTATTTTTACTTTAGACCAAGTGGGCGTTGTACAGAGGAGTGTATGATGCTGACCAAACAGCCTCATGCACTCCTCTCCATTCATTTACACAGCGCATAGGGATCCTGCTAGATCCTTGTGTGCTGTCTTATACTAACACATTAACAATACTGAAGTGTTTAGACAGTGAATAGACATTCCACGGGATGTCTTTTCACAATCTGTGCACTTCGTTACTGTTTCTATGGTAGTTACAACAGAGGAAGTGTGATCTCGCTGTAACCTGTCATTTACAGCGAGATCACGCTTCCTCTGCTGTAACTACCATAGAAACAGTAACGAAGTGCAGAGATTGTGAATAGACATCCCGTGGAATGTCTATTCACTGTCTAAACACTTCAGTATTGTTAATGTGTTAGTATAAGACAGCACATAAGGATCTAGCAGGATCCCTAAGCGCTGAGTAAATGAATGGAGAGGAGTGCATGAGGCTGATTGGTCAGCGTCATACACTCCTCTGTACAACGCCCACTTGGTCTAAAGTAAAAATACGCCCACTTGGGCATTAAGCACCTCATTAGCATAAATCTAAAATCGCTAATAAAGTGGTAAAAATAGATTGTTTTTTTTAAATAAAAAGCACTGCTGTCACCTACATTATAGCGCCGATCTCCTTATGTAGGAGATAGGGCACTTATAATATGGTGACAGAGCCTCTTTAAAGAGGCTCTGTCACCAGATTTTGCAACCCCTATCTGCTATTGCAGCAGATCGGCGCTGCAATGTAGATTACAGTAACGTTTTTATTTTTTAAAAACGAGCATTTTTGGCCAAGTTATGACCATTTTTTATTTATGCAAATGAGGCTTGCAAAAGTACAACTGGGCGTGTTTACAGTAAAAGTACAACTGGGCGTGTATTATGTGTGTTACATCTGGGCATGTTTACTTCTTTTACTAGCTGGGAGTTCTGACGAGAAGTATCATCCACTTCTCTTCAGAACGCCCAGCTTCTGGCAGTGCAGACACACAGCGTGTTCTCGAGAGATCACGCTGTGTCGTCACTTCCTGCCCCAGGTCCTGCATCGTGTCGGACGAGCGAGGACACATCGGCACCAGAGGCTACAGTTGATTCTGCAGCAGCATCGGCGTTTGCAGGTAAGTCGATGTAGCTACTTACCTGCAAACGCTGATGCTGCTGCAAAATCAACTGTAGCCTCTGGTGCCGATGTGGCCGACACGATGCAGGACCTGGGGCAGGAAGTGAGTGACGTCACAGCGTGATCTCTCGAGAACACGCTGTGTGTCTGCACTGCCAGAAGCTGGGTGTTAACGAACAGAAGTGGATGATACTGATTCGTCAGCATCATACACTCCCATTCCGAACGCCCAGCTAGTAAAAGAAGTAAAAACGCCCCGATGTACGCACATAATTCACGCCCAGTTGTACTTTTACTGTAAACACGCCCAGTTGTACTTTTGCAAGCCTCATTTGCATAAATACAAAAATGGTCATAACTTGGCCAAAAATGCTCGTTTTTTAAAAATAAAAACGTTACTGTAATCTACATTGCAGCGCCTATCTGCTGCAATAGCAGATAGGGGTTGCAAAATCTGGTGACAGAGCCTCTTTAATCTCTTTTGAGCTGAGATTGATAATGCAAACATTCTAATAATGCACTACGCCTACAAATAGTCAACCAGAGATTGTAACCATATATCTGCAGTCACCTTCGTTCATAAATAAATCAGCGTGAGTGACTAGAATGTGTCGCTAGAATTTATTTTATTTTTTTTTCGTTAAACTGTTAGCATATAAATGATTACACATTGTTCTCATTTTTTTAATTTTTTCACAAGTCAGGAAATATTATAAATTAGATTCTAATTTATAACATTTCCATGTGCTGGTCACTAGAGGGAGCAATTCCCAAAATTGCAGCATTGGCATGTGGTAAAGCAACCTCATTGCTTTATGCTGCAAAATTGGAGAAGACACACTCGCTCTAGTGTCCTCAAACAATCCCCCCTCCTTTATCCTGGCTAGTGCCAGGAGAAAGGAGGGGGTTGAATGTTCAAACCTCCTACACTGTGTGCCGTCATTTTTTGAGCGAATGCACAGTGTAGGAGGATTAGATACAGTGGTAATCACACAGTATAACACGAACATACACACACATCACATACAAAAACATAACTTACCTGCTCCTGCTGCCGCCGCTGTGGCTGCCTCCGCTCCTAATCCTTGCTTCTGAACATATGGACGGAAGCCGCAACCGGAAGTAGTCATCTTACTGTCCGGCCACGGCTTCCGGTCCACATGAAAATGGCGCCAGATGTCGCTCTGCCGAAGACCTTCCTTTTGGACTGTGGGAGCGGCGCATGCGCCGTTCCCACACAGACGGCGTACGCTATAGTGAATGGAACGGCTCCCGTTCGCATTCTCTATGGGGATGTATGTGCCGTATTCCATCTCTGTATGTGTCGTTAATTGACACATACAGAGATGAAAAGAAAAAATGGCAGCCCCCATAGAGAAGTAAAAGAAAGAAAAAAGTACAACACAAATAAATAAAATTTATTTATTAATGACATACTAAAAGCAAAAACATACTTCCGGTTCCGGCGCTGGCGATGCAGGACACGAGTGACTGAGCTCCCGCTCCCGTCCAGCCTGCTTGCTCGCAATAGTCGCTCCGGCGACGACTATCAGCTGTGAAGCCACCAGCCCTGCACGCAGAAACATACCCGGTGGTGCCTGTATGGACAGGTACCTCCTCAGAAGTGCGCATAAGCCAGCCATGGAAGATTCAGCCGCGGCCATGGAAAAGGGAGGTAAGATGGCGGCGCTTCCCGCCACTGCGCCCCTGCTATACACACAGGAAGATGAGCTGCAGCACCCTCAGTCCCAGCTTTCAAGTCCTGCAAGGCACATAGTCTCTTCTCATCCTGCACCCATTGATTATATAGCCCTGGCCCGTGAAGTGGCCAAGCAGATAGCGCCAGACCTGCAAAAGGCACTGGAAAAAACTGTGCAAGATTCCCTGAACCGCGTGCATGCGGAGCTGGCACAAGTCACTTCCAGGACTGATGAATTAGAACAGCGTATGACGTTGCTGGAGGATGAAAATGAGCGCCTGCAATCCAAACTTAAAGTGGTGCTGTCTGCTGCTACGCAGTTGGGGGACAAGGTGGAGGATCTGGAAAACCGCTCCAGGAGGAGCAACCTGCGACTGGTGGGGCTGAAAGAAGCGGTGATCTCTTCTGATTTACAGCGATTATGTGAGAGGACATTGCCAGCAGCGTTAGGTCTTCCACGTCCCTGCCGGGTGGAAAGGGCACACAGGGTGGGGCCGGACCCCAGACATCTCCCAGCAGCAGATGACCACAGTTTGCTTCGTCCCAGACAAGTAATCTTTAAGCTGTTGGATTACAATGATAAGGTGGCACTTATGAAGGCATTCCGCAGCAGATCGCGTCCTTTGGAAATAAAGGGGAATGAAAGTGCTACTTTTCGAGGACTATTCTACGGAGGTCGCAAAACGAAGGTGTTCTTTCAGCAAGATCTGTACCGCGCTGTTCCAAGCGAAAATACGTTTTAACCTGCAGTACCCAGCCATCTTACGGGTGTTTCAAGAAAACGGGCGGACCAAGATTTTCACCACACCGAAGGAAGCGGAGGAGCTTTGCAGACACAGACCCTAGCACGAGGAGCGTCGCAGTCCAACACATAGTCCAAATCGCAAGTCCAGAGAAGCCAAACGGAATCGACTAGATATGGAGCGAACCTGGGCAGAAGCTTTAATGCCCACACCAGGAAGATCCCGGGGGGGTCGATCCGGAAATGGAGGGGACTCTCCGAAGCCGCAGAGGCGAACGCGGGACCGCACCCGATCTACGTCTCCTGATTATCGGGCGAAGTTCTTCTCAGCACCATTTTATCTGATGTGATGATGATCTTGTGGACGCTGTAGACCAATCGCAGGTTCCAATCGGCTGCAGATAAGTTTGCAGATAATTTTAAAGTTCTGAGGGCGGCATTTGGCGGTCTTATACGACACCTTGTACTGGTCAGCAGCTGACCTAATGTTATAATGTTAAAATGTATGCATTTTGGTATTTTCCCGCATTTTCATTACAGGGGATTAGAGAGTGAGTTAGGGCAGGCTCTGAGATCTCTCCTTGTGGGCGTGCTCGACCGGGAATGATACAATGCCTCCCCTACGCAAGGGATTAGTTATATCTGCCACAGATCGCATACTTGGGGAAGGTTAGGTAGGAGATCTGGGAGAAGGAGGCAGGGAAGCCTAGAGGTGAAACAGGATTCATTTTGATATGTGATGATATAATCCAAACGGACTCTAGGATGTTAAACCGATGGTATAAGAATGTATAAATTTGTGCACAGGCGACAAAGGGTTAATGAGGTGGCAAAGGCAGGTGCAGCTTACTCATTGAAGGGGGTATATATGCAGGTCTGGGGGGAGGGGGAGGGAGGGATGTGTTTTGGCACAACAGAAAAAAGTGAAGTCTCTTACGCCAATGGGTATTAAGGGGCTGATAACCCTTGCCGCAGGTGATTTTTCGTTTTTTTTAGGTATATTGGCCTGATGGCCTTGATATGGAGTTTAGTTTTGGTTTATAAGCCGGGTTTTGGCTATGTTCTTAATGTTTACGCATGGCTCTTGGAAAAAGATGGATCTGACTCCCCGAACCTATCACGACTTTTAGACATTTTAGCTCATCTTATGCACTGCCCAATAACATGAAAATAATCTCATGGAACGTTAAAGGGTTGAGGTCCCCACAGAAACGGACCAAACTTTTGCGACACATGAAACTATTACGCCCAGATGTAGCCCTATTACAGGAAACTCACCTTACCGAGCCAGAATTTAAATACTTGCAAAAATTCTGGGTGGGCCAGGTTTTTGGCTCGCCGGCAAGGGAGGGTAAGGCGGGAGTTATAATTTTGGTACATAAAAATTTTGCGTTTACGCTGGTGTCCCAGGAGCGTGATGATGAGGGCCATTGGCTCCATCTAGTGATGGAACATGCAGGGGAAACTATCAGTATTCATAATGTGTATGGCCCAAATACGGTTAGCACAGGTTTTTTTGGTCATTTGGAAACCCAACTCCAGCAGGATCGCACTAGGCTTTTAATTCTAGGGGGAGACCTTAACACTGTAAGGTCCTCCAGGGAAGATAGGAGCGCAGGGACTAGTTCGCAGAGAAATAGGGATAAGATCTTGCCAGACTTTTTAAGACACACTGCCCTAACAGATGCTTGGAGGAGTCTACACCCTGATGCGCGGGAATACACACATTTTTCTCATGTCCATCAGTCATGGTCGCGTATTGATTACTTGCTAGTTAATGACGCATTATCTCGACGATTACGTGAAGCGGCGATTGAGGATCTAGTTATTTCGGACCATGCCCCGGTTACCATTACCTTGGCCGACACAGTAGCTAGAGGAACGGATTTTATTTGGAGGTTCCCCGCCTTTCTGACAAAGGATGAGGGCTTTATACAGAAGCTTAAGGGGTGGTGGATGGAATTTGATGGGGATAATGTATCACATCGTTCGGACCCGTCATTGTATTGGCGTACAGCCAAAGTGGTAATACGAGGGAAAATTATGCAATTTATGTCTAATCTTAAACGCAAGACTACCGAAGGGTACAAGGCAGCGAGCGACCGATTACGGTGTGCATACACAGCATTTCTACACTCTCCATCAGCGCCTATGGGGGAGAAATGGAGGGAAGCTAAGCGGCAATTTGATCAGTGGTTAGACAAAAGAGAAAGTATTTATCGGTCCCAATTTGATGCCGATCTAATGCGTTTCGGCAATAAAGCGGGCAAATTATTAACGCGACTAGCGAAGGGGAGGTTTGCACCGTCACACATTTCAACACTTAACGACCCCAATGGAAATCCTACATCAGACCCAAAAAAAATTAACACTATATTAAGTAAATACTATCAAGCCCTTTACTCAGACACGCCCATAGACCCCCAAAAAGGTAGGGAATTTTTGGAGAAGGTAAAGCTACCAGGGATCACTCAGGAGCAGAACGACCACTTGAGCGCAGAGATTACCTTAGAGGAAATCCAGAGCACCATTAAGACCTTATCCAACGGAAAGGCCCCGGGTCCAGATGGATTTACAGGAGAGTTTTTTAAATCTACGAGAGAAGAAATTAGCCCTACCTTGGTGGCGAACTATAATATTTTACTAAGGACCGGTGCTCTCCCAGGAGAGGCCAAAATAGCGCATATAAAGGTATTACCCAAGAAGGGGAAGAATCCTCTTGACCTGGGGTCGTACCGTCCTATATCACTGATAGACCAAGACCAGAAATTACTCACAAAAGTTTTGGCCAATCGTCTGGCTACGTATCTACCCACATTGGTGGGAAAATCCCAAGTAGGATTTGTAAAGGGCAGGGCAGCAGTGACTAATTTACGCAAAGTGTTGACGGTGCTAGAAACAGTCAGGCACGATCCCCAGCCAGGTACCCGGCCGGCACTTTTAGCGCTAGACGCAGAGAAAGCCTTTGATAACATACAATGGGAATGGCTGGGGATGGTGCTGGACAAAATGAACGTCCAGGGAGCCTTCCGGGTCTTCTTGAAGGGTGTCTACAATAATCCACAGGCACGCGTTCACTCCTCAGGATTCCTGTCGGATCCCTTTCAATTACATAAAGGAACCCGGCAGGGATGCCCCCTGTCACCCCTGTTATTCAATCTAGCATTGGAACCTATGGCTAGATTCCTGGAGGAATCTGATATGTTCAGAGGTATTCAGGTAGGGTCTCTGGCGGTTAAGTTAGCCCTGTTTGCTGATGACTTTATACTTTTTATGTCAAATCCTCAAGAGCATTTAATGTCGGTTTTTCACTTTTTACAGGAATTTGGGCAATGCTCGGGATATAAAGTCAACCTAGCTAAAAGCAAACTGCTGGAGTTGGGCAAACCATTGTCTAAGACCTTTTGGCAATCCTTGGGGTGTGGGATATCCCCGGTTGAACATTGCATTACTTATCTGGGCATCAAGATAGGGAAGGTGCCAGACACCCTGTATGGCCTAAATTATCCCCCGTTATTTAAAAAAATACAAGCGGAACTCACCCGATGGGGCCAATTGCCGTTATCCCTCCTGGGGAGGTGCCACCTGATTAAGATGGTTAGTTTCCCCAGATTGCTATACCCCTTTCAAACACTCCCTCTCCTATTGAAACATGTGGATGTCTCTAAACTGACTTCCTCATTCACAAAATTTATATGGGCAGGAAAAAGGCCTCGCATTGCACTTACCAAGCTCATGATGGGCAAACAAGAAGGGGGTGTGAACTTCCTGAATATCAGGGGTTATAACGTGGCATGTCTTTTTCGTCATGTAGTAGATTGGCTTCACGAAACGAGCCATTATTCCAACATAGATGTGGAGGGGGAGTATGCCTCACCCTGGAACCTGAAGGCTTTGCTACATTGTAGAGTTGCTTCTCTTCCGTGCCGTCTCAAAACCTCCATTGTATTGAGAGATACAGTCCTAGCTTGGAAAGCGGTACGTAAGCATTTTGATCTACCCCACCTGGTATCGAAACATATGCCGTTCAGCGGACACCCGGAGTTTTTGCCGGGAGTAGGCAAGGGAGACGGATTTGCCTCTTGGGGGACGATAGGCATTAATAACGCAGGGCATCTTATGCATATAGAGGAAAGGAGGTGGTTAACCGGGGCGGAAATCACCACTAAACTCAGACCCCTAGAAGGTAGGGTTAATTTCTTACAAATTCTTCAGGTACGAGCATTTTGCACCTCTAGGCTCAGGGATTTGAATAAGGAAGCCACCTCGCACACTCTAGATGAGGTCATAGGTCCAACAACTGGGCGTGCGACTATTTCAGGGTTGTATAGAGCACTGGGAGATGGTTTTGTTCGTCCACAATCAAGGGTTAATTTCAAAGTCTGGGAACGGTGGACCCAAGATCCAGGTATAGGTGAGATCATATTGGGGGGTTTGGGAGATGGTACGGAAGAGTGTTATAAACGAGAGCTGGAGGGAAACCTATTTTAAATTGATGCATTCAGCTATATATGGCTTTAATATTTTGCCTTCACAATCTTCCCCGACTGCATTACGTGTTGTCCCAAATGCAACACACCCCTGACGAATTTATGGCATGGAGTATGGGGGTGTGTACATACGAAGCAATTTTGGGGGATGGTACACAAATATATTGCGGATCATTGGAAAACGAACCTCCCAATGACTCCTCAAGCGCTATTGTTCCATCAGGCGCGGCCATCGGAGGAAGAGTGTGCTCGAGGGGTGAGATCACCTCCCCTGCTGGTGCACACGATTTTACTGGTGGCCTTGAGATGCCTCCTGAGTAAATGGCTGGAAACAGACACGCCGGGGTTAGAACTGATTGTGTCTCGTCTGAAACAGTTATTAGTTCTTGAGAGGGTGGAGGTGGAAAGACGGAAGGAAACGGGAACAAAGAAGCTGTTCGATAAATGGCAAATATTCATAGAATCGCAGTGCACAGCAGCCGAAGTAGTGGAAATTGTTACGCCTTTCAGGCACACAAAGTGGTACTATACGCAGCTCTTGGCAGGCACTCTAGGGGGTTTGCAACTTTGATCTAGTCGGGGGATAAATGATAAGTAGATACTCATTGATGACCTAAGTCGTGTCGGGGATGGGGGAAGTCATGTTTTCGGTCTATATGAAGATCGACACTTATGCCATGTTTGTATGTTATGTTATGTTATGTTGAATTTAATTCAAGGTTAATTCAATGACAGTTGAGTGCTGCGCACTCATGATGCAACCTTTGCGTGAAATGTTTGTAAGAAAATGTGAAAACTGTTAATAAAAATGATGTTTTAAAAAAAAAAAAGCAAAAACATATAAAAAAAAATTCTTCCCTTTTAAAATAGTCGGGCACACATGACAGACATCATACACGTAACTGTCATACTCAGACGACATATACATAAGAAAGGAGAAAAATGTTAGAACTTATCCCATACAATATGAATAAAACCATATCATATATTCATATCTATTTCGACTCTTATGAACATGGTATGGGATAGGATCTACTATTTTTTTCCAAGCTTAGTTATGTCGTCTGAGGACTACGCCTAGTTATGTGTTGTCTGAAATGTGTGCACGACTATTTTAATCAATTTCACAAAAGTTAAATTTTATTTGGTCACTCACGCTGATTTGTCTGAGATTGATGGCTTACCATATGTCTACTTTATGTTTGCATCAGGGTTTTTTTTACGTCTTTTTATTTTTCTAGGACGTTACAAGGCTATAACTTTAGCAGCATTTACTAATTACTGATCGGCAGTAACTCTTTCAGCACCCTGGACAGTGAATTCCGATCACAATATAGAGCAACCTGTAAAAAAAAAAATACTTACCGAGAACTTCCTGCTTCTTCCTCCAGTCCGGCCTCCCGGCTGTTGCCTTGGTGACGCGCCCCTCTCGACATCCGGCCCGACATCCCTGGATGACGTTTCAGCCAATGTGACCGCTGCAGCCAATCACAGGCCAATCACATGCTGCAGCGGTCACATGGACTGTCGCGTCATCCAGGGATGTCGGGCTGGATGTCAAGAGAGGGACGCGTCACCGTTGCCTTGGTGACGCGTCCCTCTCTTTACATCCGCCCGACCTCCCTGGATGACGCGGCAGTCCATGTGACCGCTGCAGCCTGGGGTTGGCCTGTGATTGGCTGCAGCGGTCACATTGGCTGAAACGTCATCCAGGGATGTCGGGCCGGATGTCGAGAGGGGCGCGTCACCAAGGCAACAGCCGGGAGGCCGGACTGGAGGAAGAAGCAGGAAGTTCTCGGTAAGTATTTTTTTTTTTACAGGTTGCTCTATATTGTGATCGGAATTCACTGTCCAGGGTGCTGAAAGAGTTACTGCCGATCAGTAATTAGTAAATGCTGCTAAAGTTATAGCCTTGTAACGTCCTAGAAAAATAAAAAGACGTAAGAAAAACCCTGATGCAAACATAAAGTAGACATATGGTAAGCCATCAATCTCAGACAAATCAGCGTGAGTGACCAAATAAAATTTAACTTTTGTGAAATTGATTAAAATAGTCGTGCACACATTTCAGACTGAATCGTCATCCCGGGAGGTCGGACTGGAGGAAGAAGCAGGGAGTTATCGGTAAGTAGGAACTTCTATTTTTTTACACGTTGATGTATATTGTGATCGTAAGTCACTGTCCAGGGTGCTGAAACAGTTACTGCCGATCGCTTAACTCTTTCAGCACCCTGGACAGTGACTATCTCCTGACGTCGCGTACCGGAAAATCAGTGACTCATAAGCCGGGTTCGGTCAAAACGTGTTCGGATTCGCTGCGAACCGAACTTTTTACGATGTTCGGAACGAAACCGGGTTCGGTTGTCCCGGTTCGCTCATCTCTAGTTTTGAGTCATAACTTTTTTTTTGTAGATTTTTGTCCGTTGTGAGGGCTTATTTTTGGCAGGACAAGCTGTAGTTTTTATTTATACCACTTTTTGGTACTTACAAAGTTTTGATCACTTTTTTTTATTAAATTTTTTTTTGAGAGCTAAAGTGGTCAAAAAATATATATATTATTTGTTTTGGTTACTATATTCTGAAAGCCATAAGTTTTATGTTTGTTTTTTTGTGTGTTAGGGCTTGTTTTTTGCAGGACGGGTTGTAGTTTTTATTGGTGCTATTTTAATCATGTTTTGATCACTTTTTATTCTATATTTTGGGAGGGGTGGTGACCAAAAATAATGATTCTGGCATTGTTTTTTATTTTTTTGTGGTGTTCACTTTGCAGGAAAAATAACATTATATTTTGGGTCGTTGCGAACGCCGTGATACCAAATATGTGTGTTTTGAATTTTTTCCTATTTTTCCTATAATAAGACTAATAAGAAAATACAGTTTTTGTTTTTTTAATTTAGAGACTCTGTCACCACAATATAAGTGCCCTATATCCTACATAAGGAGATGGGCGCTATAATGTAGGTGACAGCAGTGCTTTTTATTTTTAAAAAACAATCTATTTTTACCAGGTTAGGAGCGATTTTAGCTTTATGCTAATTAGTAGTTTCTTAATGCCCAAGTGGGCGTGTTTTTACTTTAGACCATGTGGGCATTTTACAGAGGAGTGTATGACGCTGACCAATCAGCGTCATACACTTCTCTCCATTCATTTAGTCAGCGCATAGTGACACTGCGTTGTTCACTATGTGCTGTCTTATACTGACATATTTACGTCACTGAAGTGTTTAGACAGTGAGTAGACATTCCTTCCAGCCAGGACGGGATGTATTCACAATCCCTGCACTTCGGTAACGTTACTGTGGTACTCGCTGTAAATGACAGGTTACAACGAGATCTCGCTGTAAATGACAGGTTACAACGAGATTACGCTTTGCTCTGCTGTAAGTACCAAACAAACGTTAACGAAGTGCAGAGATTGTGAATAGACATCCCGTCCTGGCTGGAAGGAATGTCTACTCACTGTCTAAACACTTCAGTGACGTAAATATGTCAGTATAAGACAGCACATAGTGAATAACGCAGTGTCACTATGCGCTGAGGAAATTAATGGAGAGGAGTGCATGATGCTGATTGGTCAGCGTCATACACTCCTCTGTAAAACGCCCACATGGTCTAAAGTAAAAACACGCCCACTTGGGCATTAAGAAACTAATTCTAATAAAGCTAAAATCGCTCCTAATGTGGTAAAAATAGATTGTTTTTCTAAATAAAAAGCACTGCTGTCAGGTGCATGCAATGTAGGTACATTATAGCGCCGATTTCCTTATGTAGGAGATAGGGCACTTATAATGTGGTGACAGTCTCTTTAACTTTTATTTTTACACTTTTTTCTTAAAGCATTTTTATTAACTATTTTTTTTTTTTTGTCCCACTAGGGAACTTTAAGATCTGCAGCACTGATCGCTGTTATAATACCTTACACGACCTAGTGTAGTGTATTATAACTGTCAGTGTGACGCTGCCAGGAAGCCTATCAGGACCAGCTGGATTCTGGTCCTCACAGGCTTCCGTACATGGCAGACCTGGAGGCCATTGTCTGTCTTCCGATTGCCATGCCAACCATCGACACCCCCCCCCCTGAAATAACATAGTGAGGGGCGCTGATGTGTTACAAAACCCTTAAAGGGAATGTGTTGCCAGAAAAACATGTTGTTTTTTTTTTAATTAAACATTTAGTGTGTGGGTGATTAAACATTGTTCAAATTTTTTTTATTTTTTTCACGAGTCAGGAAATATTATAAATTAATTCTAATTTATAATATTTCCCATTGCTGGTCACTAGATGGAGCTATTCCCAAAATTGCAGCATTGCAAAATTGGGTAAAAAGCCCTCGCTCTAGTGAGCTCTCAGCATCCCCCCCTCCTTTATCCTGGCTAGTGCCGGGATAAACGAGGGGTTTGAACGGTCTAACCTCCTACACTGTGTGTCGCCATTTTTTGAGCTAACACACAGTGTAGTAGGTTTACATACAGTAGTAAACACACACAAACACGAACATACATTGAAATCTCTTACCTGCTCCTGCCGCCGCGGCTCCCTCCGGCCAGTCCGCTCCGTCTGCTGCCGCTGGTCCAAGTGCACAAGTCCGGAAGCCGCGACCGGAAGTAGTAATATTACTGTCCGGCCGCGACTTCCGGTCCACAGGAAAATGGCGCCGGACGGCGCCAATTTCAAGTTGGACTGTGTGGGAGCGGCGCATGCGCAGTTCCCACACAGACGGCGTACGCAGAAGTGGATGGGACGGGACCCGTTCGCAGTCCCTATGAGACTGTGGCTGCCGTATTCCATGTCTGTATGTGTCGTTAATCGACACATACAGAAATGGAACAAAAAATGGCAGCCCCCATAGGGAATAAAAAGTGTAAAAATAAGAAAAAGTAAAACACAAACACACAAATAAATATAAACGTTTTTAATAAAGCACTAACATCTTTAACATATTAAAAAAAAAATTGTGATGACACTGTTCCTTTAATTGGTGCGATCGCAATCGTTCACTGTGTTTAAGGGAATAATGCCCAAAATCAGCAGCGATGGACCGCTGGCCGACGACAGTGGAGTGTCACTATTGACTACGGCATCTGAGGGGTCAAACAACCAGGATCTGAATTATTTTGGATCCTGGCCATTGCAAGCGGATGTCAACTTTACAGCCGGTATAAAACAGCAGTTTTTCACTGTGTATGGTTCTGGCTCCGCTCCTGAGCCCACGCCATATTGTGACAGCACACATCCGCCGTACATTTAAGGCGGTTGTCGCTATAGGGTTAAAGTCATGATTTATTACATAAGTCCTTGGCAGTGAAAAAGTTAAAGGGGTTATCCCGCCTCAGCAAATAATGGCATATTGTTAGGATATATCCTCACCTATAGATAATGGAAGTCTGACTGCTGGGACCCTACACAATCACTAGATTAAAGGGACCGCTGCACTGAAGCCCTGCAGCACCATTGGATTTTTACAATCCTGCTATTGCAGCACTTAAAGAGGCTCTGTCACCAGATTATAAGTGCCCTATCTCCTACATAATGTGATCGGTGCTGTAATGTAGATAACAGTGTTTTTTATTTTGCAAAACGATCAATTTTGAGCAAGTTATGAGCAATTTTAGAAATATGCTAATTCGTTTCTTAATAGACAACTGGGCGTGTTTTTACTTTTTTTTTTACCAACTGGGCGTTGTAAAGAGAAGTGTATGGCGCTGACCAATCATCGTCTTACGCTTCTCTCCATTCAGTTTTAGCAGTACTCGCAACACAGTGTGATCACACTGTGCAGTCACATACTCCCACATTAACTTTACTGAAGTGTCTAGGGAGTGAATAGACACTTCGGTAAAGTTTCTGTGAATGACAGCACAGCGTGATCTCGCGAGATCATGCTGTGCTGTGTGAGTAAGTACCCAAGAAACTTTACCGAAGTGTCGTGAGTGTGAATAGACATCGCGTCCTGGCTGAAAGCAATGTCTATTTGCTCTCAAGACACTTCGGTAAAGTTAATGTTGGGAGTATGTGACTGCACAGCGTGATCTCGCGAGATCACGATGTGTTGCGAGTACTGCTAAAAATGAATGGAGAGAAGTGTATGACGCTGATTGGTCAGTGTCATACACTTCTCTTTACAACGCCCAGTTGGTAAAAAAGTAAAAACACACCCAGTTGTCTATTAAGAAACTAATTAGCATAAATCTAAAATTGTGCATAACTTGCTCAAAATTGATCGTTTTTCAAAATAAAAACCACTGCTGTTATCTACATTACAGCACCGATCAGATTATGTAGGAGACAGGGCACTTATAATCTGGTGACAGAGCCTCTTTAAATTGGGCTTTGATGCAGTTCTCTGCACAGTCCCTGGTCTGTAGCGTGCTGTGCATACAAAGTGCTGAAGGGGCCTTGAATGGAATATGCTATTACTTACTGAGGTAGGGAAACTTCTTTGAAAATTTACTGTAGAGCTTATTTTTGTTAAAAATCTCCATGATCCCTGTTTTGTGTGTAGAAATCTTTTTGTGTGAAGACTATGAAGATAAAAGTTGACTGGATTACTATGGGTCAATTACATAGGCCAGCTATTATCGAATTCTAATAATGTACTTACGAGCACAAAGTGTGTGTGTGTGGTTTTGAAATCTAAAAAAAAGTTTTAACTGTTTCATTTTTATTTTTTTTTCAGCTTAAAGCTGCCGGTATAAATTCTGGTGGTGGATCAGGTTATAGTTACATAGTAGATAATAGCATTGCTCATGGTTTTTCCTGCCATGTCTTTGTGGTTTGGTAAACATCTCATTAAGCCAACAGTTACCTTCTTAAGGACGGAGTTGTCGTTTGCCCTTGTTAATAGGAAGCCAGTGGTACCAGGGCATGTGCTAGTTTGTCCACTAAGGCCTGTAAAACGTTTTAAAGACCTGATGCCTGAAGAAATAAGTGACCTGTTCATCACAGTACAGAGAGTTTCTAGTGTGGTGGAGAAGCACTTCGGTGGCACTTCTCTAACCATATCAATTCAGGATGGTCCAGAGGCAGGACAGACTGTTCCTCATGTTCATGTACATGTTTTGCCAAGAAGAAAAGGGGATTTTGAAAAGAATGACGCAGTGTATGAAGTTTTGCATGACCATGACAGAGAAGAGCTGTCCACTTCAGAGAAGTGGAGATCTGAGGAACAGATGGAAGCAGAGGCTGAGGAACTCAGGAAGTACTTCTAAACCACAAATTTCTGCTGCTTTAAATTTTACATTTTATCTTCTAGCTATACATAGAAATAAAGTTATTAAGCTGATGTATGATTAGCAACCACATGTGACTGTATATAATTGCTATTTAGATTTCTTAGCCTAATCGAGTGGGATTTCATTAAATGGGTTGTTCTGACTTAGTAAATAAAACTAAATTATTGCATAATTCGATATCATTTGTATTATGCATTGATTCAATTTGTCAGCATTTTGAGATCTCTGCTTTCTGTTAGTGAATGGAAACCATCTTGATTACATTAGAAGTCTGAAAACTTGTACATACCTAATCCTACTTTCACACAGCTGCAGGCTGTTACAATGTACCATTCTTGGTATTTCTCTTGCCAGCTAAAAAACTGCAGCAGCACAAATCACTTCTGTCCTTACTTCAGATTGATAGCTAGATTGTACAAGAAGATATCTTGGAAATAGTGAGAAACTGAAACCCAAATAATAAAAAGTAACGTCAACAGATGGGCGGCGAGCCCACTAGGTTACTAAGGCCTCATTCACACGAGCGTATCAGATTCACGCGCCTGAAAAACGCACGTGAATCTGGTCCGTGTGTGTTGCGTTATGCATCAGTGTGCTTTGCGAGGGGCGTGTGTTATTCACGCACTCGCAAAGCACATATTGAATTGATGGGCAAATCACGCACCCATTGACTTCAATGGGTGCGTAGGTGTGTGTGATAATGCCCCAATATAGGACATGCAGTGAGTTTCACGGATGTGTGAATGGCCCTATTGAAATCAACGGGTCCGTGTAATGTGCGTTGTTTCAACGCACAGCACACAGACGTGATTCACGCTTGTGTGAATGGGGCCTAAGGGGTTTGGTGTAGGCTAGACCAGGCAGGTGAGTCTCAGGGATCATCCGTTCAACATAAAAACACACAGAAAAGCAGTATCCGAATTATCTATTGACGCTGTACTGTGAATACGGCTGCACCCTTCATAAGATTAAACAAGGAAAAAAATTAGGGTACGAAGGGAAAAGAAAATACAGGGAACTCGGTCAGAGATATAATAATAAAAAACATTTATATTTTATTTCATCCAAATGGAAAAACTTCTGGTTATCTTGCACATAAATAAAATAAATCATAAGCCCATATAATTCATAATGATTTGGCCAAATACAGAGCAATTTATGAATAAATACAATAAATTATTTCACGGTACAGTTCATAAATGGTCACAATTATAATAGAGGTCACGGATCATAGGGCTGCTAGTGAGTTTTGTTGGCAGATGTTGGGTAGAGGCGCGGATGAGGTACACATGACATGGCCACACACTATGGAGAGGAGAACAAAGAAGTAGGTCTTGTAAGGACCGGAGATTAGGTCAGAGATGTATGGAGGGGGACAGGTGGTGGACACGCTTGCACGTCATTGTTAACATTTTGAACAGAATTCAGTTATAAGGTGTGATTTGTAGATTAGGGTTCAAAGCTTTTCATCAGTATTGGTAGAGAAGCAGGTTTTGGGGAAAGAGCACTGAGCAGTTGTAGAGAGGGTTTGTGGGGGACTGTAGGTTAAAGTTTCTCTAATGTTGTTGATTTTATGTTTTAAATATGTGCCAAAAACTTCAGCTGAGATGAGACGCGTTGGAAGGGGCATCGGGGATGGAGTAGGGAGTTAAAAGTGTTTGTTTGGGGTTGTAGGGTAGAGATATGACCGTAGTGAAGAAGTCCTGTTTAGCAGAAGTTAGTGCAGGTTTGATATTAAGAACTTCTTGTTTGTATTTTTAAAAGTCTTCCTTGAAATAGATTTTCTTCCAATGTTGCTCTGCAGCCCTGGAAGCTGGTCTCAGATTTTCATCTAATTGGTGTTCCAGGGCTGCTTATCAATTTACTATTGAATTCTGTTGTTTGTGAGAGAGATGGCTGAGTTGAGAGTTGAAGTAATTGTGGTGTTCTAGATAACAGTGGCTGTTTTTATTGTAGTTGAGGAACGATATGGTTGAGAGGGGTGGAAGAGAGTCAGTGTTCGTAATTATCAAGACATTTAGGGTATGTTCACACGTAGTCAACAAAAACGTCTGAAAATCTAGAGCTGTTTTCAAGGGAAAACAGACCCTGCTTTTCAGACGTTTTTATTACCAACTCGCATTTTTCGCGGCGTTTTTTACGTCCGTTTTTGGAGCTGTTTTCATTGGAGTCTATGAGAAAACAGCTCCAAAAACGTCCAAAGAAGTGTCCTGCACTTCTTTTGACGAGGCTGTATTTTTACGCGTCGTCGTTTGACAGCTGTCAAACGACGACGCGTAAATAACAGGTCGTCTGCACAGTACGTCGGCAAACCCATTCAAATGAATGGGCAGATGTTTGCCGACGTATTTGAGACGTATTTCCAGACGTAAAACGAGGCAAAATACGCCTCGTATACGTCTGAAATTTGGCCGTGTGAACATACCCTTAAGGTTCCTACGAAGGTTTGCTCGTTTCTTTGGGAGGGGGCAGTTGAAGAGAAAAGGGCAGATAATGTAAGTGGATGGTGGTCAGAGGTGGAGTGGCAAGTTTGAGAGGATAGTTCGGAAACAGGCGGGTAAAAATCAGGTCTAGCGTGTCTCGATTTGTGGGTACACAGCAGGAAAAAAATTAGTCCAGTAGGCGATGGGTAGAACTAAAAGTATACCAACAAATTGCCAAAGGCAAGGAAAATAACTTATTTCCACTCTACTAATCAATAGACCCTGCGTAGATGTATTGAATGATTTTAAAACGTAACCGTTATTAATGTCCTCTATAACCTAATAAATGTTAATCTATAAGGGTTCTATGATAGTATTGTTTTAAACTGCCCTGCAATCATAATAATTCTACAATGGCAATGTATCTTGCTGTATATTGTTGAACTACGTTTCAGTCATAGGGGTGCAGAGTGTTTTCCCATGTAGCAGTACACAGAACCTTTTACTTACAATTTTTAAAACCACAAGAGCAGTGCCCGCCTCCCCGATATGGGGCAATATCTTGTCATCATTTTCTAGATGCCACCGGTGGACCACATAGATGCAGAGGAGATGACAAAGTTCGGGGGGGCCTTGTTCTGCATATGGGGCATGTGAAGAAGCCAAATATTTTGTGCAATGCCCAAATTTAACGCATGGCCATGTCCCATTGTACAAAAAGCTGGCAGTGCAATTCTAATTGGAATTTTTTATTTTAAAATATACATACCGTATAGGTATTGCTGCATTCGTAAGGACCGAGACTGTAAAAATATGTTGTTTTTCCTGCATGCTTAACGCAGTAAAAATAAATAAAGAAAAACGATGTCCGAATTGCTTATTTGTGGTCACTTCACTTTTTATTCCATTTTTAATTCGTTTTTTAGGGATCAACAAGTCGCATGTACCCCAATAAAATATACAGCTTGGACTGCAAAAAATATGGCGGCACAAAAACAAGTTTTATTGTGTAAAAGACATCTAGAAATGTAAACCTATAAATTTGGTATTGCCATAATCGTACTGGACTGCAGATTAAAATGTCATCTATACAGCACGGTGAATGAAACGTTAAAAAAAAAACTATCCAGGAATTTGTTTTATGATCGCCATGCCTCCCAAAAAAATTGAATAAAAAGTGATCAAATTTTGAATGTACTCCAATTGTACCAATAATAACTACGGATTTTTATGACAAAAAAACAGCTCTCATACCACTACGTCTTTGAAAAATGAATGAAAAGGTATGGCTTCTGTAAATCGGGATGCAGCACAGAGGGGAATAATTTTTCAGGAAGTATCAGGGCCCTAATACTTGCAAACCAGGAAGGGGAGGGCCCAAGCACATCTGCTAGAAGTGAGGGTTTCCCTATTATACCAGGACAATATTTTTCCAGAAAAATTCCCTAAACGGCAAAGGTGTGCCAAAAGGGGGATCAGAAAGGACATAATTTATTATTAAAACACTGGCCTGTGCATAAAGTATTGCTTTAAAGTGTACAGCTATGGCTAATTGTATTATTTATTGACCCTATTATTATACCACTTTTATTATGCCCTAATATACTTCACCCAGCTTACATATGCCTTCACACTATAATCTGAAATACCAGTAAAACTCCAAACAAGAATACCACCAAGCAAAAGCTGTTCTCTGAAAGCCAGATAATGCTGCTTGCAATGTGCCCAAACAGCAGTTTAGATATAGGTCATTGCCATATCCAGGAAAAACTTTGTATCAATTTATGGTGTGGTTGTCTCCAATGTAGCCAGCTGGGCACAACATGTTGGGCACTGAAATGGCATAGCTGTGGAAAAATTGCACTTTTCACTGTGCACCATCCACAGCTCATTCATTTCTGAAAAACCTGTGAGGTCAAAAGGCTCAATACACCCCTTGATAACTGCCTTGAGGGGTGTATTTCCCAAAATGGAGTCACTTCTTGGAGTTTCTTTTACTTTTTTTTTATTTTATTTTTTTTATCTCAGAGCCTTTGCAATTGTGGGTAATGCTGTGTAAAGCACGAAATTAGATGGTGCATGGTACTCTTTCACTCCTGAGCGCTGTTGTATGTCCAGGCAAAAGATTAGGGCCACATGTAGGGTGTTTATAAAACCAGGAAACACAGCATAATAATTAGAGTGCTGTATTTTCATGGTGGCACAAGCTTGGCACAACATATTGGACACTGAAATGATAGATCTATTGAAAAATTTCCATTTTCACTCTGCATCATCCACTGCACCCTAATTTCTGGAAAACATCTGTGGAGTTAACATGCTCACTACGCCCCTAGGTGAATGCCTTGAGGGGTTTAGTTTCCAAAATGAAGTTACTTCTGGGGGTTTACAGTGCATTGGTCCCACAGGGCCTTTGCAGATGTGACATGGCGCTCAGTAACCAATCCAGCAATATCTGTACTTCAAAGCCCAAAGAGCGCAACATATCATCTGAGCTCTACTGTCTGCCCAAACAGCAGGGTATGACCACATATGGTGTATTGCCATAATTGGAAAAAATTGCTTTACAAATGTTGGGGTGCTTTTTCTTCTATATTTCTTATGAAAATGAAAAATTGTTAGCTGAAACTGCATCTTTGTGGAAAAAATGTAATTACTAATAAATTCTGCAAAAAACTTGTGGGGTTAATATGCTCATTGTATCCCTGGATGAATTCCTCAAGGGGTGTATTTTCCCGAATGGAGTCACTTCTCAGGGGTTTTCACTGTGCTGGTACCTCAGGGCCTCTGCAAGTGCGACATGGTGCCCAGAAACCAATCCAGCAAAATATGCACTACAAAAGGCGCTTCTTCCTTTCTGAACCCTGTCGTGTGCCCAAACATCAGTTTACGACCACATATGTGGTAATGCCATACTCTGGAGAAATTGCGTTTCTGCAATTTCTCCCGAGTATGACATTACCCCATATGTGGTCGTAAACTGATGTTTGGGCACACGGCAGGGCTCAGAAGGGATGAAGCGCCATTTGTATGTAGTATAGGTCCCCTGGACCTACCCTTCAGTAGAATGTACTTTGGGGCTCTTTGGCTTATTTCGCCTGCGGCACCATTTATTTCAACATGGCAAGGGCCATTATGCCAGCTGGACCATTTTCAAATCCATAGTAGAGGCTATCTCCTAATGGGGACTCTGCCTTCTCCTCTGATTTAACCTAAAGGAGAAAAATTATGCAGCATCTAATTGTGCAGGTCCCCTATTTACAGAGTAGTAAAAAAAAAAAAATGCTCACCTGAGTGGGTTGTGCAAAATGCAGGCACAACCCTGGTGTGTGTATGAAAAATAGTACGTCAGCTGCACTCTGACCAGTGGGCACAGCATGCCACCGCTGATAGACAAGATAACGCAAAGGAGAAACAACAGGAACCCCTCTGAAATGGCTGCTAAGAAACAAGCAATATAGTATAGCTAGATTACTTTATTTGTGGCTGCATGTTTCGATGCTGGACTAGCATCTTCCTCAGGCCTGTAATAGAGTACATCGTTCTAAAGTAACACTTAGGCCTTATTCACACGAACGTGTTATACGTCCGTGCTACGAGCGTGATTTTCACGCGCGTCGCACGGACTTATGTTAATGAATGGGGCCGTTCAGACTGTCAGTGAATTTCACGCAGCGTATGTGCGCAGCGTGAAACTCATGGCTATATTTGGCCGTATTTCACGCAGCACGCACCCATTGAAGTCAATGGGTGCGTGCAAATCGCGCTTGGCACACGGAAGCACTTCCGGGTGCCGCGTGTGATGCGCGCTCCAGTAGTAAAAGAAATTAATGAAAACAGAAAAGCACCACGTGCTTTTCTGTTTGTAAAGATAAAACCAGTGTCCTCATGATGCCGGCTGCACGAAAATCATGCAGCCACGCACCATATGCTGATGACACATGGACCTTTTGCGTGCGAAAACGTCCGTGTGGATAAGGCCTTAACTACAAAACGAAAAAAAAACAAACAAACACATCCACATAAGATCAAATGGAGGAGGATGACGGACAGGGTTAAAAACAAATGTGAACAGAGGACACTCTTTAGACGCACTCTCTGTATCATGGTCTGCATGGGCATGGCCTTCTCCGCTGCAGGTACTGTTGTGAACTGGCGATATACTGCACACGGGCGGATTCAGGATTGAAATCTAGGGTAGGGGTGTAAAAATCACAAACATTGAACAGACCGCAAATTAATAAAATTTTAGCCTGGTGGGCAAGCACACAGCTCTGGCTCAAGAGTAGCGGCCCATTCTGGGGGCACTGGGCAATTGCCGAGTTTGCCCCCCTAACACTACCACTATAAAACTCTGCTGTCTGTCAACGGAAAAACCCTCCACCGGAAGGACAAATGTTTCCCAATGGTAGAGTACATGTAAGCCTCACCTGGGAATTCAACTTTTTTTTTGCACTCCATCTTGGGGAAACCTATTTCTCTATGGCGGATGATATTTCAGTTGACAGGTAGAAGAGTTACATGAAGGGAAATAATTTTTCCTTGGCCTCTAGTTTCTATTGGGGTGCAGGGGAGAAAAAATAAAGACAGAAGACTGTTGCAGGTGAGTGTGGATATGTTCACACGTAGCAAATACTGTGGATTTTCCGCAACAGATTTTGTTGCGGAAAGTCCGTAGCATAATACAGTAGCAGCAGAGTGGATGACGTTTGAACAAATATCCACACGCTGCATAAATTGTTTTTTTTATCCACAGCATGTCAACTGTATTTGCGTAGTTGCTACTTTTGTGTTGCAGGTTTTCCCCACTGAATTCAATGGGAGGTAAAACCTGCAACAAATAGCAGATGTTGTGTTTTATTGTGGCAAAAAAACTGTGATTCCGCCGCAAAAATAGCGCAACTCAGAAAACAAAAAAATCTTCTACTTACCCAGAATTCTGTGCTTATTCGTCCAGGCTGACCTCCTGGCATGACATTTCATCCCATGTGACCAATGTAGCCAATCACAGCCTGCAGCTGTCGCATGGGATAAAACATCATCCTAGGAGTTCGGTCTGCAGGACGTCAGAGGGTAAGTATGTGTTCTTTTAGGCTGGGTTCACACGACCTATTTTCAGGCATAAACGAGGCGTATTACGCCTGGATTTCCACCTCAAAATACGGCTCCAATACGTCGGCAAACATCTGCCCATTCATTTGAATGGGTTTACCGACGTACTGTTCCGACTTTACGCGTCGTCGTTTGACAGCTGTCAATGACAACGCGTAAAATGACTGCCTCGTCAAAGAAGTGCAGGACACTTCTATGGACGTTTTTGGAGCCGGTTTCTCATAGACTCCAATGAAAACAGCTCCAAAAACGGACATAAAAAACGCAGCGAAAAACGCGAGTTGCTCAAAAAAAGTCTGAAAATCAAGGGCTGTTTTCCCTTAGGCTGGGTTCACACGACCATGTTACGTCCGTAATGTACGGAACGTATTTCGGCCGGAAGACCCGGACCGAACACACTGCAGGGGGCCGGGCTCCTAGCATCATAGTTATGTACGACGCTAGGAGTCCCTGCCTCTGCGTGGAACTACTGTCCCATACTGTAATCATGATTACAGTACGGTACAGTTGTCCTGCAGCGAGGCAGGGACTCCTAGCATCGTACATCACTATGATGCTAGGAGCCCGGCTCCCTGCACTGTGTTCGGTCCGGGTCTTCCGGCCGAAATACGTTCCGTACTTTACGGACGTAACATGGTCGTGTGAACCCAGCTTTAAAAACAGCTCCGTATTTTCAGACGTTCTTGGTCACTACGTGTGCACATACCCTTACTTTTTGAGGTGCAGTTTTCTGCAGCGGACATTCTGGCCGAAACACTGCGCCACAAATTTCGGCCGGAATTCCCTGCGGCGACCAGGGTGGATAGGCTGTGTGCTTTTACACAGCGTATATGCCCTGTGTGAACATAGCCTATAAGTTTTTTCATTTTTTTTATACTACTGGCTTTACTTTTTTTGGTAGGTTCCACTGAACTAAGTCGTAGATTCATTAGACTACTTCGATGATCTACATTGTTTTAAAGTAAAATGGTGTAAGAGTGTTTGGGGGGGGGGGAGTTCTATTTCAATAAAAAAAATAAGATCTTATGTCTTTTTTTTAATACTTTGTTACTGCCTCAGTAATGGCAGTTTATTGCTGCCTTATTAATGGCAGTTGTGTGATTGACTGGGGCGGCCGTAAGTTAGTATTATTAGGGCTGGGAAGTGACACAACCATGGCCCTTCCCATCCTGGTAATGCTAGGCTGATGCTGCTATATTGTATCTGGCTGGTTATTAAAAATAGGGTGGCCCACGTAATTATTATTTTTTTTAAATTACAAGGGGGCCAGGGTGGGAAGGGTCATGGTTTTTGTCCCTTCCCAGCCCGATAATACCAGCCTTGTGGATGCCACAGTGCCCAACCATCACTTCAAATGGTTGGGTAAAAGGATCGTACCCGGCTCTTCCCGATACCCCTGGTGGTGGTGGGTATCGTGGTAATAATGAGGGGTTAGTGCTTTGCTTTTTACTGGCTACCGCTAAGCCCTGCCTTAGTAATGGACACAGTCAATCAGACAACTGCCATTACTAAGGCAGTAATAAAGTATTAAAAACAACAGAGACAAAATATTTTTTTTTTTATTTAAAGAGGCTATGTCACCAGATTATAAATGTCCTATCTCCTACATAATCTGATCGGCGCTGTAATGTAGATAACAGCAGTGGTTTTTAGAAAAACGATCATTTTTGACAAAGTTATGAACAATTTTAGATTTATGCTAATTAGTTTCTTAATAGACAACTGGGCGTGTTTTTTTACTTTTTCCCAAATGGGCGTTGTGAAGAGAAGTGTATGACGCTGACCAATCAGCGTCATACACTTCTCATTGTTCCAGCCCAGCTTCTTTCACTGCACAATCACGCTGGGCTGGAACAATGAGAAGTGTATGACGCGGATTGGCTTGAGAAAGACCCTCCACTTGTGACGGGTCGAAACTTTGCCATTTTTTACTGGATGTTTGACCAATAAAAGAACATATTGATTGAAATTTGGGAGACGTGTGCTGCTGTTCAACCATGCTTTTTCTGCTGATTTTCAAAATAAAAACCACTGCTGTTATCTACATTACAGCGCCGATCAGATTATGTAGGAGATAGGGCATTTATAATCTGGTGACGGAGCCTCTTTAAATAAAACTCCTGCACACAACCCTCATTGACTATTTTTATTTATTTTTTCTTTAAATTGTAAAACATCAAAGAAGTCCAACAAATCTTGGATGTAGTCCGAACGGTCAAGCGGTACCTGCAAAACAAAGAACAAATATTAGCTATATGAAAAATAAAAAAACTTATACTCACCTACAGTGGTCTTCTTTCTTCTCCCCTGCGCTGCAATAGAAACTAAGGGTCAATTAACTCTAATTTCTTATGTGTCGCACAGGACCTAGAGATGTGGCAGAAGTATTAATAGATATTAATAATTCTGGCGCATCTAGGAGGTCCTGATAAAAATTATAACCCCTTTCCTTTAAAGTGTAACTAAACTTTTAAAAAACTTTTGAAATGTCACACTGACATGTCAGAAGTTTTGGTCGGTGGTCACTGCTCACTAAAACTAAGCGGCAGAAGTGCTCGGGTGAACGCTGGTCCGCTTAATTTCTGATCGGCTTTCCTCTGGTGTGCGAGCACAATAGAAAATATGAGTCTGTACACCGCTCGCTCGGCTTTCCGAGGAAAGCCGATCAAAAACGAAGCGGCACAGCGCTCACTCGAGCACTTCGTTTTAGAAATCAGTGGTGGTCTCAGGTCTTAGACCCCCACCCATCAAAACTACTGATATATCACTATGATATTTTAAAAGTTTAGTTACAGTTGAAGCCGGCAGCTTACATTTGAGGCAGCAGGAGGGTCCCTTGCAGTATAATAACTACTGAGGGCGCTATGGGGGAAATTCTACTGTAAGGAGGATCTAAGCGTCTGACTATGACTGCTCTGTGGGGGGGGAGTTATCACCCTGTTAGAGCTCTCAGCAGTCAATCAGATGCTCTGACCCCCTCCCTTGCAGTATAACAACTACTGAGGGCTCTATGCTGGGTATTATACAGCAGGGGGGGCCTCAGCATCTAACTGACTGCTAAGGGCTCTATGGGGAAGGAGTAGACTGCGCTCAGCCTCCTGTCACCTCTAATTTTAAAGTGATCGGCCAACGCTTAGGGGGGGGGGTTATGCTGCCTGGTGGGGGGTATAACCCCTCCCATAGAGCCCTCAGTAGTTGCTATAGTGCAATGGGGGTTGTCTGAGCATCTAACTGAGGCTGAGGGCTCTATAGGGGGGATTATATCCCGCCAATATAGCCCATGTAGTGGGCTTGGATACATGGTCCAGCAAGCATGATAAGACATGGGCGATGTATCTAAGCTTACCATGTAGTAGGCTTAGATACAGGGCCCAGCAGACAAGATCACACATGATGTGATCCTGTCTGCTGGGCCCTGTATCTAAAACTATTACTTGATAGGATCACACATGGGCCATGTATCTAAGCCTGTCTGATGGGCCCCGTATCCAAGCCTACCGCATAGTAGACTTTGATACAGGGCCCCTGCAGACAGTAATCTTATACTGTCTGTTGGGACCCTGTATCTAAGCCTAACATGTGGTAGGCTTAGATACAGGGTCCATCAGACAGGATCACACATGGTAGGCTTAGATACATGGTCCATGTGTGACCCTGCCTGATGGACCCTGTATCTAAGTGTACCATATGCTAGGCTTAAATACAAAGCCCAAGCAGTCAATCTTATAATGTAAAATATTACTGTATGCTGGGGCCCTGTATCTAAGTCTACCATGTGGTAGGCTTCGATACAAGGCCCATCAGATAGGATCACACATGGTAGGCTTAGATACATGGCCCATGTGTGATCCTGTCTGATGGGCCCTGTATCTAAAATAATTTGGTATCGCTGCGTCCGTAAAAGTCCCATCTATTATGATATACAATTATTTAACTCACACGGTGAGTTTAAAAATTGAAAACATCAAAATAGTTTTTTTGTCACCTTAGCGCTTAAATTTAAAAAAAAAGTGATCAAAAAAATTGTATGTGCCAAAAAATTGTGCCAATTAAACTACCAGCTTGTCCTGCAAAAAGTAAGCCCTCACACCGCTCAATCGATGAAAAAAATATAAAAAGAGTTTTGGCTCTCAGAATGTGGTGAAACAGAATAAATTATTTTTGCCCTATTTTCTGTTGTCTAAAACCTGTGTGCGTCTTATGGTCAGGTGCGTCTTATAGACCTAAAAATACGGTATATAGATTCATTACACGCAGTGACCTATTTCCAGCATTTTTTTCTTTTAATGTTGATGATTATGGCAAACTGTTAATGACAAACAAATTTCATTTCTCAGAAAATTAAATTATTATATAAGCCCAGTTTCAAAAATGCTTTTTAATACCGAAATATAGGCCTTCTGAAAAGTATGTACAGTATATGCACTCAATGCTTGGTCGGGGCTCCTTTTGCATACATTACTGCATCAATGCAGCATGGCATGGAGGTGGTCAGCCTGTGGCACTGCTATGGTGTTATGGAAGCCCAGGTTGCTTTCATAGCGGCCTTCAGCTCGTCTGCATTGTTGGGTCTGGTATCTCACATCTTCCTCTTGACAATACCCCATAGATTCTCTATGGGGTTTAGGTCAGGCGAGTGTACTGGCCAATCAAGCACAGTGATACTGTGGTTAGTGAACCAGGTATTGGTACTTTTGGCAGTGTGGGTAGGTGCCAAGTCCTGCTGGAAAATGAAATCAGCATCTCTATAAAACTTGTCAGCAGAGGGAAGCATGAAGTGCTCTAAAATTTCCTGGTAGACGGCTGCGTTAACTCTGGACTTGATATAACACAGTGGACCAACACCAGCAGATGACATGGCTCCCCAAACCATCACTGACTGTGGAAACTTCACACTGGACCGCAAGCAACTTGGATTGAGGGCTTCTCCACTCTTCCTCCAGACTCTGAGACATTAATTTCCAAATGAAATGCAAAATTTACTTTCATTTGAAAACAGGACATTGGACCACCGAGCAATACACCAGTCCTTTTTCTCCTTAGCCCAGGTAAGACGCTTCTGACATCTCTGGGTCATGAGGGGCTTGACCCAAGGAATGCGACAGTTGTGGACCATACCATGTCCTGGATATGTCTGTGTGTGGTGGCTCTTGAAGCACTGACTCCAGCCGCAGTCCACTCCTTGTGAATTTCCCCCAGATTCTTGAATTGCCTTTTCTTGACAATCATTTCAAGGCTGTGGTTATCCCTGTTGCTTGTGCACCTTTTTCTACCACACTTTTTCTTTTCTCTCAACTTAACATTAATATGCTTGTATATAGCACTCTGTGAACAGCCAGCTTCTTTAGCAATGTCCTTTTTGTGGCTTACCCTCCTTGTGGAGTGTGTCAATGGCTGTACTCTGGAAAACTGTCAAGTCAGCAGTATTCCCCATGATTGTGTAGCATACTGAACCAGACTGTTGGACCATTTAAAGACTTAGGAAACCTTTGCCGGTGTTTTGTGTTGATTAGCTGATTTGAGTGTGACACCATGAGTCTACAGTCTTGAACTTTTACCCAATATTCTACTTTTCTGAGAGACTAAATTTTGGGTTTTCATTAACTGTTAGTCATAATCATCATTAAAAGAAAAAAAAAAAATGCTGGAAATGTATACATGTGCCTGTGTGTCTATATATGTGCCTTTATGTATTTGTATATTTTCCAGTATGTGCATGTATATGTGTGCGTGCGTGTACATATATATATATATATATATATATATATATATATATATATATATATACTTGCCTGTATGTCTAAATATGTGCTTTTATGTATGTACATGTGGTTAATTTTTGGTTTGTGGAGGGCAGCAATAGAGAATCCCACACAGGGTCATCATCGCGCCATCTGGCATTGTTCCACTGGAGCATTCCCGTTCAGAAAGGCAAATGTAAATGGTGATACAGGACCGAAGGTAACTCGTAGAGCGGGGATTCCTTTGTATCTAAAGGAGTCCAGCACTAGATTTATAGTGGTACACGCACCTAAGATTACATAGTTACATAGGTTGAAAAAAGACATATAGGTCCATGCACAGACACATATAAAACGGCATGTATACAGTCCAGATAATGTAGTAGACTTTACCTGCAGTCCTATGTTACACCATAGATAACACAGTGATAACTCCCTAAATACAGATCATGGAGTAGTGTTATCTGCAGTCCTTTGTAACACCACAAATAACAGTGATAACTCTGAATACAGATAATTTAGTAGATGCACACCCACTTACTGACACACATGTAGGCACACAAATAAACGCAGAGACACACATAGGAACACACACACACACACACACACACACACACACACACACACACACACACCGAAACAGCAGACCGATTCTCCTTTAGGCACTCACCATCACCCTTCCTCACAGGCTTCTTGCAGGGGCGGGCTGTGGGCGGAGCGTCCTCCTCCGTGCAGGCCAAGTCTGAGACACTCCAACTGTTCTTGGATTGGCTACAGCAGTTCTGTCCAATCCATAAACAGAGGGCCTGTCTTACTAGCGCTGGTGTAGCCACCCCCCCCCCCCCCTGTGAGTGACCTGACCACTAGTCGGTCAGGTCAAAGTGACATTTTTTTTCGAAAAAAGTAAAAGATCCTGCAGCTGCTCCCCCTGCTGGACACCATAGGCATTGTACCTGCAGCGCCTAGTGGCGAATGTGGGCCTGGATGTCTGTCACTATATATATATATATATATATATATAAATGCTATATTCCGACTTCTACCATACTGTAGATAATGCTAGTAAACACTGTTGCTTTGCAGCACTGGGATCTTGAATTAAAATCGACCAGGAGAGCATCTACTATAAGAACAGGGATTAATGTGGGTGATTATAATCTGTGTACAATGCTGCAGAATATGTACTCTCCTGTTATATTCACAGCATGTCTAGCGAATATACTAAACATAATAACAGACTTTAACATGATTTATTTTTAAGTTAACATATATTCAGCATTTAAAATCCTAAAACATAGTTTATAGTCTGGATTTTTAAAAAACAGCATACCTAGAATACATTGTAGATTTTTATTTTTTTTGTTAAAAACATATTTCATTGTAATGTATTGTACTTTATTATGGAATTATGTGCAAATTCTGCAACCAATGTGCCGTGTGTGATGTCCAGATGGTCACAAGGTATTCACTTTGAGGGAGAGAAAATACCTGATATATCTGGTATTAATGTTAAATAAAGTCAGCCCAAAAGACTCTACATAGCATCACATTCATGAAAAAATTACATTGCTTAAATAGTTTAGTGAAGACCCTAAACAAAAGCAATTTTTATATTAGAACACAATCATTTTCATTTTCTTTAGCTAAATATTGATTTATTTTAATGATTGTTGTAATTCTCCACATTTGATAGCTTATTCACATCCCTCAGGTGGTCTCACTGTGATCTAAATTGTTCAGTTAATTGAATTCCCAGTCATTTATAACTAGCCATAGTACTTGTTCAGGACTTAAGTCCCATTTTATCCATCATTTGTTCATAAACTGTCCATGCCATTGCTGCCATTAGAGTTCTGCGTAAGGCTCGAAGTATGCCTCCACGGAAAAATCCAAACAATCCATGATTCTAGAAAAGAAAATTAAAAAAATAAATATTGTTATACATTTATACATTCTCTATCCAACCAAAGTTTATTTTTAGAGGCCTTTGAGGGGTGTGACCACATGCTGAAGGGGGCACCACAGAAGGCCTGGCACACGAGGCTTGTAACCACCAAGATTCCGAATCTAAAAATTGTATGGCAGTTTTATTTAGACATTGTATATCACTTATGTAATACTTTTATGTATGGAGCAGTTATTTAGTCACTGAATGTTGGTAATATTTGAACACTGTATGGCACTGTACAGTACATAATTTTTGCACTGTATGGTGGTGCCAGCACTGTACAGCACTGTTATTTAGGTAACTGTATGTTATTTGACCAACGTCCATTGTAACTTAGGCACAAAACTGTCAAATTATAAGCACCACGCTGTATGGTATGCGACCCTATCATACAGGGTGTAAACAATCAAACAGGTGGTACAGCACAGAGAATTATTCAACGTTCAGGTCTGCCAGGCAAGGGCATTGCTAGGGTCCTAAAAGATCAGGAGCACAAGCCCCGAGACATATATTAACTCCCCCCTCCCCCGCGAAAAATAAATAAATTTTTACATACATATCAGAGATAGCATATCTATAAGACTAAGGCTCCTATAGCTACACCGATGGATAGAATTGGATGCATTGTCTTAGCAGACTGTATCCTACATGATAGTCTTAGATATGTATCCCCAGCAGATAGTATCACAGATGATAGACTTAGGGCTCATTCAGACGAGCGTAATTCTCGTCCGTGTGCTGTGCGTTGAAACAACGCACAGCACACGGGCCCATTAATTTCAATGGGGCCATTCACACATGCGTGAGTTTTCACACAGCGAGTGTCCGTTGCGTGAAACTCACTGCATGTCCTATATTGGTGTATTTCACGCACCTAGCCGCCCATTGAAGGCAATGGGTGCGTGAAAACCACGGACAGCACACGAACGACATCAGTGTGCTGTCCGTGTTTCACGTATCAATTACATCGGAAAAAATAAAAGTGCTTGTGAGTGCGTGAAAAATACATGCCACACGCAAAGAACACTTATGCAAAACGCCACACACTACCAGATTTAAGTGCGTTTTTTACGCACATAAATCTGTCACGCTCGAGTAATCGTAGCCTTAGATACAGGGCCCTAGGAGTAAATATCCTTGTACTAAACCTCAGATGCAAATTTGGCATTTCTGGGGCCCCAAGCAAAGTTATATCTCAGGGCTCTAATCAAAGACACCTGTAGAGAGTGCTGCACACAATGCCCCCTGTATTTAGTGTTACAACCTCCCTGTATGGTTCCACACACAGTCCCCCTGCCATACACCCCCCCTCGTAGACAGTGCCATGCAGTCTCCTGTAGGTAGTCCCACATACCAACCTTGTCTCCGCAAACAGTATCACACATGATAGGCTTAGATACATGGCCCCCATCAGCCGGTATCAAACATGATACTTAGTACAAGGATGCTTACTTCTGGGGCCCTGTATCTAACATATGTTCACCCCCCAAAAAATAAATAAATGTGTCCGCGTTTATGTATAGGTGCGTGTATAAAGGAGACCCCATATCTATAACACTACGACCCTATAGCTATGGATAGGATTAGATACAGTGGCTCAGCAGACAGTATCACACGATAGGATTAGATATAGGGCCCAGCTCGCTGAAATTGCGGCTCCAGCGCTGGAACCAGGAAAGGTAAGAATAATAATTGTTTTGCTTTTTTATGTGTTACTAATTTTTTTGGTGTATTTGTATATTTTTTTTACAGGTTCGGTTGTTGTACTACTTTGAGAATTACTTCAATTACGGTTTCTTTTATTTTCAATAAAATGGTTAATGAGGGTAGTGTGGGTTTTTAGTTTCAATAAAAAAAAATTCCAATGTTCTTGTATTTTTTTAAACTTTATATCTACCACCTTAGTAATGGCCGTTAGCTGATTGCCAGCGTCCGTTATTAAGACGAGGTTTGGTGTTAGCCGGTGCAGAGGCTAACACTAACCCCCATTATTACTCTGGTAGCCACTGCAACCAGGGGTACCGGGAAGAGCTGGGTGCGTGGGTACGATCCAGTACCAGACCATCTGTAGTGCAGGCCGGGTACTGGGGCAGCCACAGGCTGGTATTATTAGGCTGGGAAAGGCCAAAAACTGGACTTTCCCACCCTGGTAATGCTAGCCTGTTGCTATGTTGTATCAGGCTAGTTATGAAAAACGGCGGGGGGGCGACGACGACGACGACGCACGCACAACGTTTATTCCATTTAAAAGAAAAATTACAAATGACTTGAGGTCCCCCCTATTTTTCGTAACCAGTCAGACACAACATAGCAGCAGCAAGCTAGCATTACCAGGGTGGAGAGGGCCACTGTTTTTGCGCCATATATTCTACTTCAATGATGGCTTTTTTTATTTTCAATAAAATGGTTAATTGGGGTTGTGTGAGGTGGGTTTTATTTCAATAAAATATATTTTTTCTATGTCTTTATATTTTCTTTTAAACGTCATTACTACCACCATAGTAATTGGGGCTTAGTGATCCAGTGACGTCATCACGCCAGCCTGCGCAGGGATCCCTGCGCCTGATTGGCTGCAGGCCGAACGTGACCTGTAGCCTATGGCAAAGCAGGGCGCTGCCTTCCTGCTCTGCAATAGTGTTCAACTGTATCTGCGTTTTAAGGACGCAGATACTATTGAATGTGGCGTCGCTGCCGCTGCAGCAGCCATAGCGGCAGCATCGGAGCCAGCAGCATGGACTATGGCTGCTACAGCAGTAGTTACGC
Source organism: Rhinoderma darwinii (assembly GCF_050947455.1). NCBI lineage: Eukaryota > Metazoa > Chordata > Amphibia > Anura > Rhinodermatidae > Rhinoderma > Rhinoderma darwinii. Next base: position 69,300,893 of record NC_134693.1, on the reverse strand, counting down.
CATTGCCTCCATGATATTGCAAAATTTGATATGAATATCCACGCCTAACATTTGGGAAAGAATGTCAGTCAGTCAATAGCTCAAATTGAAATGAATAGCCATATATCTAGGGCCTTCAATACACAACCGTGCCCCCTGTCACCACTATTTTTGGAAACCCTTGCCTTTGCAATAAGACAGGATAATAATGTTGTATGATTTGAGTTTGGTGGAGTCACATGAGAAAATATCCTTGTATGTAGATGAGTTGATGTTATTTCTAGTATCTCATAACTCAATAAAACATGTTTTCTAAGAGTTCAGGGTATAAAGGTCTTGTTCAGGACTCAAACTGAAATAAGTCTGCCTGTATTACCATTGATAAACTTGGTCATTTTATTTTGGGAAAGCTGCAAGTGATAACATCACGTCAATACATATCTAGGTATGACGTATTATTACGTCACAGAAGTTATTACGTCTCAAGTCGCAAAAAGAAGATAGCACGGGCTCAGAAGCGGAGCCTGCGCCATCAGCCACGTTACACCCTGCTGTAACGGCAGGGAACGGAGCTAGCACCGATAGCACCCCTTAGATTTCGCGTTCAAAAGCGATTGCGGCACCTTAGTGGTTTTTAAACAATCGCGGGTGTGCCGATGGTTGCTATGGCAACCGGATGCCTAACAATGGCCCCTTGATCTGCCAGGTACGAAAGCCCATTAGGCCCCGCCCAGAGGCGGAGCCTAATAGGCTTGCTGTCAGTGAATGACTTTCAGCTCTAATGCATTATACTACGTGGGTAGTGCAATGTATTAGAATACAGATCAGAGATAAGGGCCTTCAAGTCCCCTAGAGGGACAAAACACAAAACTTTTTTTAAAAAAATAATTATTTAAAAAAAGTTGTACAAAAAGTATAAAAAATTAAAGTTATAAGTTGAAAAAAAAAAGTTGCCTTTTTTCCTAGAAGTCTTTTATTATAGGAAAAAATGAAACCATTACAAAAAAGTAGTACACATATTTGGTATCACTGCCTCTATAACAACCCAAAATATAAAACCATAATGTTATTTTTCCCGTATGATGAACACCGCAAAAAAAACAAAAAAAAAAACAATACCAGATTTACTCTTTTTTGGTCACCACCCCTCTCAAAACATAGAAAAAAAAGTGATCAAAAAGTTGCATGTACCTCAAAATAATACCAATGAAAACAACAGCCCGTCCTGCAAAACAAAAGCCCTTACACAGCTTTTTTGACTGAAAAATAAAAAAGTTATGCTCTCAGAATATGGTGACACAAAATAAGGAATTTTTAAAAAAAAAGTGATTTTATTGTGCAAATGCTGCAAAAACATGAAAAAAAAAACAACAATATACAATAACAATATTTCTTAATCGCATTGACCCGCATAATAAAGTAAAAATGTCATTTATAGCCCATGGTGGACACTGTAAAAAAATAATAATAAAACCAAATAGAAAACAGAAAACATTGTCAGAATAGCTGGTTTTTGGTCACATTGCTAGTCATAAACATCGAATAAAAAAAAGGGATAAAAAAAAATAAATTGCATGTACCTCAAAATGGTACCAATGAAAACTACAGATTGTCCTGCAACTAATAAGCCCTCAAACCGCTCCGGTGGAGAAAAAAGAAAAAAGTTCTTTCTCCCAAAATATGGCGACGCAAAATACGTAGAGTGTTCCAAAAGCGGTTAAGATTGGGCACCATTTATCAGTGCAACGCTGGCCACACATCTGTGGATTATTATTTATTTACCGCATTATTATTATATAACCTTATTATGCCCTAACGAAGGCCCCCAGGTCTGCCATCTTTTTGCTCCTATTAAGCTTCTACCTATTAATAGAAGCCTGTCAGAAAGACAATATATTGCGATGCATTAGTATTGCAGTATATAGTGCTAGTGAACCAACAATCGATGGTTCAAGTAATAATAAGAAAAGTAAAAATCAGTTAAATAGTTTTTTTTAATGTAAAAAAACAAAAACACTTTCAGGACGCAGACATTTTTTGGGGTTTTAGTTTTAATTTTTTCCTCCCCATATTCCAAAAGCCATAACTTTTTTATTTTTCTGTCGATAAAGCCATATGAGGGCTTGTTTTTTTTGCGGAACGAGTTGTAGTTTTTTACGCCACCATTTATTGTATTATAAAAAGTATTGGGAAACTGGGGAAAAATTATTTGTGGGGTAAAATAGGAAAAAAACTGAGATTCCTGAATCTTTTGAGGGGCCTCGTTTTTATGGCTTTCCCCGTACGGTAAAAATGGCATGTTAACTTTATTCTACTAGTCAATAGGATTACAGCGATACCAAATTTATATAGTTTTTTTTTATGTTTTACTGTTTTTACAAGGAGGAATTGTTAAAAATAGAATGTGTTTTGTCGCCGCAATCTCAGAGCCTTAGCTTTTTTATTTTTCTGTCAATTCAGCTGTATGAGGGCTTATGTTTGCAGGGCGAGCTGTAGTTTCTATTGGTACCAGTTTGGGCTACATGAGACTTTTTATTTAATTTTTTTGTGGGATATGAAGTGACCAAAAAAAACAACGATTCTGACATTTTAATTTTTTACGCCGTTCGCAGCGCGGATTAAATAATGATAAATTGTAATAGTTATAATTATTATTTTTTTTTACACTACTAAACACTTTATTTCACTTTTTACATATTTCATTAGACCCCCTAGGGGACTTGAACCAGGAATCCTTAGATCGCTGGTACAATACACTACGATACTAATGTTAAGCTAGAGGCAGAGCATGGCTTAACAGGAGATGAAAAAAGGAAGTTTTGGGGCCTTCATTAGGTCCCTGGGCTGCCATGACAACCATCGGCACCCCCCGATCTCGTCCCAGGGTGGCGCCACTCTCTAACATCTTAGATGCTACGGTCGTGATTGATCGCAGCATCTAAAGGGGTTAAACGGCCAGGAACAATGCGATCGCTGAAGTAAGATATTGAGACGTGAGATCGAAGAAATAAGATACTGGATTTGTTTTACTCTGTTACAGATGCGGATGTTGCCATTGTGTTATGGCGTTAGGGCGTTCTGATCACAACTTGGTGTTATGACCAGCAGGTTTGTGGACCCACTAGGCTACTCCACCTGTATGGCTTAGGTCCACCTCTAAGGGCATTGTCAAAATACCCTTCCCTGTCTTCACCCTTTAGAGGGATCTGGTCTTCACTGCAGGGGGGCTACCAGGTCGCTACCTCTAGAGGTGGTCCCTCCGGAGTAGCTGCTGGCCAAATAGACAAGACACCGGCACTGGCAGCTTGAAGAATGGAAGCTTACAGTGGATTAATCGTCACAGGTGGATAGCTGGACCCAGGCAGGTAGTTGGTAGCTGAACACATGCAGGTAGCGGGTGGCTGTACACTGGCAAATAACTGATAGCAACAGCAGGCTGAATATAGGCTAGTATAGGCTGACCACAGATAAAAACAGCAGACTGGGTACAGGCTGGTAATGGATAACCGGATACAGGCAGACCACAGATAGCAATAGCAGACTGGATACAGGCTGGTAACGGACAACTGGATACATGCTAATAATGCATAGCAATAGCAGACTGGAATTGAATGCATAAATGAACCTTTGATGGATAACACTAGATTGCTCCAATATTGCTGAGGCACCTGGTGGATAGTGAAGGTGCCTTAAATAGTCCTGGGGGGGCAACAGGGAGTGGTGAGACACTTTTGAATTTAGCATACTGGCCCTCTAAGAGGAGGCCGGAACGTGTGCGCACTAAAAACAATGCAGCCGCAAGTGGAAGACGCAAACAGATGCCGGCTGCCTGTCCCTCCTCCAAGCCGCTGGCGTCTGCTTGCGTCCCCTGCTCGCGGCTGCACTGTTCTTAGTACGTGCGCGCTCCGGCCGCCTGTTAGAGGGCCAGCATGTGAAATTCAAAAGAAGGTACGAGACACAGTCTCAGGGGCTGCCGGCATTACACTTGGCTTTTCTGAAACCAAGATACTGTTCAGGGGTTCAGAAGGAATCAGTTGCGACTAAGAATATAAGGCGCTAAACTAAGGAGAAGGAAGAGGCTTTGAAAGCAATTTTTTGCAATGACCAATTGGAATGTGCTAGGGGTATCAAGTTTTGCGGACATTGATGCGACTGTCGGCTTTCTGACAAACTACAGCAATTTATGCACTGATGTGATTGTGCCAATAGAGTGGGTTAAACGTTACCCAAATAAGTCCTGGATTTGCTGAAACCTAGAGGAAACACTAAATAGGAAAAAAGAGACTTAGGTGTTGTGATATTGACAGTATAAGGAGTGTGCAGGAGGAACTGAAAGGAAAGTTTAGGGAGGGGAAAGAAATGTATAGAAGGAAGTTCGAAAGCAACCTTGCCCAAAACAACACCTGGGAGGTATGTTGTAAAAAAATAAATCACTGGCTTTAAAACTAGACAGGAGAGTGTTGATGGCGCTCTAGCTAGAACTAATAAGTTAAACAGGTATTTTTTCTGGAGCCCTGCTTTAATTTCACCTTAACCCCTTAAGGACGCAGCCTAGTTTGGGCCTTAAGGCTCAGGGCCCATTTTTTAAATCTGACATATTTCAATTTATGTGGTAATAACGTCGGAATGCTTAAACCTATCCAAGCGATTCTGAGAATGTTTTCTCGCGAGAAATTGGGCTTTAGGTTAGTGGTGAAATTTGGACGATATATTCAGTGTTTATTGGTGAAAAATTGCAAAATTTAGAGAAAATGTATAAAAAAAAATAGCATTTTTCTGAATTTAAATGCATCTGCTTGTAAAACAGACGGTTAGACCACCCAAAATAGTTACTAGTTCACATTTCCCATATGTCTACTTTAGATTGGCATCGTTTTTTGAACATTATTTTATTTTTCTTGGACGTTACAAGGCTTAGAACATAAACAGCAATTTTTCATATTTTTAATAAAATTTCAAAAGCCTTTTTTTTAAGGTACCTGTTAAGTTCTGAAGTGGCTTTGAGGGGCCTATGTATTAGAAACCCCCATAAAACACCCCATTTTGAAAACTAGACACCTCAAAGTATTCAAAACAGCATTTACAAAGTTTATTTAACCCTTTAGGCATTTCACAGGAATTAAAGCAAAGTGGAGGTAAAATTTGCAAATTTCATTTTTCTTGCTGAATTTCAATTGTATGAATTTTTTTCTGTAACACAGAAGATGTTACCAGAGAAACACTACTAAATATGTATTGTCCAGATTCTGCAGTTTTTAGAAATGTCCTACAAGTGTCTCTAGTGCGCTCGTGGACTAAAACACAAGCCTCAGAAGCAAAGAAGCACCGAGTGGATTTTGAGGCCTCTTTTTTATTAGAATATATTTTAGGCAGCATGCCAGGTTTGAAGCGGTGTTGAGGTGCCAAAACAGGAGGAATCCCCCAAAAGTGACCCCATTTCGGAAACTGCACCCCTCAAGGAATTCATTTATGGTTGTTGTTATAATTTTGACTGCACAGTTTTTACACGGCACGTATTTGAATTGGGCTGTGAAATTTAAAAAATGAAATTTTTTCCAATAAAATGTCATTTTTCATCAATATTTATTATTTTCACAGGGAACAAAATACCCCATTTTGTTGCCCAATTTGTCCTGAGTGCAGCAATACCCCATTTTTGGTGATAAACTGCCGTTTGGGCCCATGGCAGGGCTCAGAAGGAAAAGACCACCATTTGGCCTACTGGGGATTTTCTGGTGCGAAGTCATGTATGCAGAAGCCCCTGAGGTACCAGTACAGTTGAAACCCCTGAGAAGTGACCCCGTTTTAAAACTACACCCGTTAAGGCATTCATCTAGAGATGTAGAGATGTAGTGAGCATTTTCACCGCAGACATACACCCCTTAAACTGTAATGTGGGTTCTCATGGGTACGGCAATACCCTCCATGTGGCTGTTATCAGCTGCCTGGGCACACAGCAGGGCCCAGAGGGGAAAGAAGAGGGGGGATAAGCTGTGCAGAGTGCGTCAGGGTAAGTAAAACTGGGGTAGATTAAAAGTCAAGGGATGTATGATACATTTTAAAACACTCTTTCATACAGAGCCTTAGTTTTTCAGGAAACGTGTCACATTGGTATATTGTGTCCTCCCTTATCCCCCTCTTATAGCAGACTTTGCACCTCTTTTGACTTTTTCTCTTCTTGCCAGTTTGGGGAAATTCTCCTGGAAAGTGTTTCCCTGGTACGATGCGTGTGGCCTCGCTTCCAGAAGCACTGGGAGCCCCCAATTCCTGGTCCCTAAAAATTAGTTTCTTGATAACCACCTCTTGAAATTTCAGGAAAGTTCCCCTCTGGCCTGTACATCGACGTAGCACGTACACGTTGTACAATGCGATCTGTATGATGTGCCTGGCCAACTTCTTATACCACACCGCATGGCGCTGTAGGGCTTGATCTGACAAGTCCACCCCTCCCATGTACCTATTGTAGTCCAGGATGCAGTCTGGTTTGGGGGTCTCTGTACTGGTACCTCGTACAGGTACATGGGTACTGGTGTGACATCTCTCTTGTCTTGTACGTGACACACAATATGTTGCTGCTGGATTGTGCCCTGCTCTCACCCCTTCTGAGTGTTTGCCCAAGCAGAGTCTTAGGGAGGCCTCTCAGATTTCTTCTAGCAGTGCCGCATGCTGCAGTACTTCTGGAAGCGAGGCAGTTGAAGAGTGGGAAGCTGGTATAAAAATTATCCAGGTAGAGGCGGTAACCCTGATCCAGCAGTGGGTGCACCAGATCCCACACAATTTTTGCATTAACTCCCAGTAGGGGGGGGGGGCATTCTGGGGGCTGAATACTGGTGTCCTTCCCTTCATACATCCTAAATTTGTAGGTATACCCTGATGCACTCTCGCACAGCTTACACATCTTCACGCCATACCTTGCCCTCTTACTCGGCAGGTACTGGCGGAATTGAAGCCTTCCTTTAAAATGTACCAAGGACACATCAATAGAAATACACTTCTCGGGGGTGTATGCTTGGGAAAACCGGGCACTGAAACGGTCTAATAGGGGTCTCCGTTTATACAAACGGTCAAAACTGGTGTCATCTCGGGGTGGACACGGCTCATTATCAGTATAATGTAAGAAGCAAAGTATTGCCTCATTTTTTATTTTTTTTTAGGTTCCAGTTCAGTTCTGAAGTTGATTTGAGGGGCCCATATATTAGAAACCCCTATGAAACACCCCATTTTAGAAACTAGACCCCTCAAAGTATTCAGAACAGCATTTAGGAAGTTTATGAACCCTTTAGGTGTTTCACGGGAATTTAGAGCAAAGTAGAGGTGAAATGTACATTTTTTTTTTTGTCAAAAAATCCATTTTATACCATTTTTTTTATAAACACAAAAGGTTTTACCAGAGAAACGCAACTCAATATTTATTGCCCAGATTCTCCAGTTTTGAGAAATATGCCACATGTGGCGCTAGTGCGGTAATGGACTGAAGCATCGGCCTCCAAAGCAAAGGAGCACCTAGTGGATTTTGAGGCCTCCTTTTTATTAGGCACCATGTCCGGTTTGAAGAGGTCTTGTGGTGCCAAAACAGTGGAAACCCCCCAAAAGTGACCCCATTTTGGAAACTAGACACCTTGAGGAATTCATTGTAGTGTTCATGGGGTGCATGCGACCTTTTGATCCGTTTTTATTCTATTTTTAAGTGGCGTGGTGACTAAAAAACCACAATTGTACTATTGTTTTTTCATTCTATTTTTTTACAGCGTTCACCGTGCGCTATAAATAACATATTCACTTTATTCTGCGGGGCGATGCGATTACGGCGATACCAGATGTTTATAGTTTTTTTTATGTCTTATGGCGTTTGCACGATAAAATACTTTTTGTAAAAAATCATTCACTTTTTGTGTTACCTTATTCTATGAGCAATAACAGTTTTATTTTTTATCAATAAATCCGTGCGATGACTTATTTTTTGCGTAACGAACTGTAGTTTCGATCAGGACCATTTTTAGGTACATGCGACTTTTTGATCTCTTTTTATTCCATTTTTTGGGAGGTGAAGTGACCAAACAATTGTGATTCTGGTACGGTTTATTATTATTTTCTTTTACGGCGTTCACCGCGCGGGATAAATAACGACATAATTTTTTAGTTCAGGCCGTTACGAACGCGGCGATACCAATTATGTATCGTTTGTTTGTTTATATATTTTTATTAATAATAAAAGGACTGATAAGGGAAAAGGGGGAATTTTTACTTTTAAAACTTTTATTTTCTTATTTTTACACATCTTTGTTTAACTTTTTTTTGACTTTATTACTTTGTCCCACAAGGGGACTTGAGGGCAGGAGGCCCTGATCGCTATTCTAATACACTGCATTACATGCGTAGTGCAGTGTATTAGAGCTGTCAGCTACTCACTGACAGCAAGCATTCGTCAGGACCCACTTCGTCAGGACCCACTAGGCTTCCATCGATGGCATTGATCTATTTTTATTCCATTTTTTGGGAGGTGAAACAATTGTGATTCTGGTACGGTTTATTATTATTTTATGGCGTTCACCGCGCGGGATAAATAACAAAAAATGTTTGTAGTTCAGGCCGTTACGGACGCGGCGATATCAATTATGTATAGTTTATTTGTTTGTTTATATATTTTTATTAATAATAAATGACTGATAAGGGAAAAAGGGTGATTTTTACTTTTATTGCTTTTAAAACTTTTATTTACTTATTTTTACACATCTTTTTTTTACTTTATTACTTTGTCCCACTAGGGGACTTGAGGGCAGGAAGCCCTGATCGCTATTCTAATACACTGCACTACATGCGTAGTGCAATGTATTAGAACTGTCAGCTACTCACTGACCGCAAGCACAGTGGGTCCTGACTTCGTCATTGTTTGGTGTAGCAGGCCGGCGATTGTAGCGTAACCCCTAAAAAGCCGTGTTCGGTATTGAACGCGGCTTTTAAGGGGTTAATCAGCGGGGACACAGCGATCAGTCCCCGTTGTAGGAGCTGCGGCAGCTGCTATATGAGACAGCAGCTGTCACAGCTCCTGTATGTGTTGGGAGGACGGCCAAAATGTCCGTTACTCCCGCGACGCACTATTCCGTCTCTGAGCGCGACCGTATTGGTTAGCGCAACGGAATAGTACGTCGCTAAGCGCGAAGGGGTTAAAGAGACTCTGTCACCACATTATAAGTGCCCTATCTCCTACATAAGGAGATCGGCGCTATAATGTAGGTGACAGTAACGCTTTTTATTTAAAAAAAACGATCTATTTTCACCACTTTATTAGCGATTTTAGATTTATGCTAATGATTTTCTCAATGGACAACTGGGCGTGTTTTACTATTGACCAAGTGGGCATTGTACAGAGGAGTGTATGACGCTGACAAATCAGCGTCATGCACTTCTCTCCATTCATTTAGTCAGCGCATAGGGATCCTTTTAGATCAGTATGTCCTGTCTTATACTAACACATTAACGATACTGAAGTGTTTAGACAGTGAATAGACATTCCACGGGATGTCTATTCACAATCTGTGCACTTCGTTAACGTTTCTGTGGTAGTTACAGTAGAACAAGCGTAACCTCGCGAGATTACGCTGTAGATGACCGGTTACAACGAGATTACGCTTGCTCTGCTGTAACTACCACAGAAACGTTAACGAAGTGCACAGATTGTGAATAGACATCCCGTGGAATGTCTATTCACTGTCTAAACACTTCAGTATCGTTAATGTGTTCGTATAAGGCTGGGTTCACACGACCTATATTCAGACGTAAACGAGGCGTATTATGCCTCGTTTTACGTCTGAAAATAGGGCTACAATACCTCGGCAAACATCTGCCCGTTCATTTGAATGGGTTTGCCGACGTGCTGTGCAGACGACCTGTCATTTACGCGTCGTCGTTTGACAGCTGTCAAACGACGACGCGTAAATTGACTGCCTCGGCAAAGAAGTGCAGGACACTTCTTTGCAACGTAATTTGAGCCGTTCTTCATTGAAGTCAATGAAGAACAGCTCAAGATTTACGAGCGTCAAAGATGCCTCGCAAAATGCGAGGAGGAGCTTTTACGTCTGAAACGACGCAGCTGTTTTGTCCTGAAAACAGTCTGTCTTTTCAGACGTAAAAGCAAGCTAGCGTGTGCACATACCCTAAGACCGCACATAGCGATCTAAAAGGATCCCTATGTGCTGACTAAATGAATGGAGAGAAGTGCACGAAACCCAAACCCTGCTTGCAGTGGGAACTGCCACCCTGATAAGGGCAATTCCACTCTGAAACCTCTTTAGTGTCAGACTATTACAAAACGACAGCACAGATACAAATGCTATTGTTATACAGAGGTCACAAAGCAGATTGAAACGTACCGACGGGTTTCCCTGTGAATCATAGTTTATTAGGGGAAAAACTGTTTTAGTTAGCTACAGTAAAATTCCTTTAATCCAACATCAATAGCACCTAATATCTGCTAGATCATCAGATTTTCTGGATTACTGAATAGTTGTTTAAAATACATACATTTCAGTTGTAGAGAAGGGAAAATAAAGGAATAAAAGCAAACACTTCAGTGGAATTTTCTAATTGGTTCTCCATTTTGATTCTTGAAATTTCAAAATATATTGCTTGAAATAACAGATTATCAAACTTTCTGGATAATCAAATTTCAAATTAAAGGTCCAATACCTGATAAATTAAGTGAGCAGTCTGACCAGTCAAACAGTACTTCTTTGGAAAGAGTTGCATATGGGTTTTGATGACATCAGCAGGCTGAGTAGTCACAGATGCTAGAATACCAGCCACAACTCCACAAGAGAAATTTAGCAGAGGAGTGAATGTTGAATCAATAATATCTGTAGAGATACAAATGTATGAAATTCAGTCACAATCTGATAAAAAGAAACAATAAAAATGATTCTGCTTAGTAAAAAAAAATTAAAGGGGTTTTTAAAATGTATGTGCAAATGGTTTAACTGCAGTAAGATTACTAATATGCTGTCTTTAGATGAATTGCAGGGATGGTGTTTCACATGCTGGGCAGCAGAGTAGTGTCAGTAGGCAGTGATAAATTAAAGCACCTTGTAATAGAGGGGCATGTAGACAGCTGTAAATAGCGGCAATGTCTATGAAAGCAGTCATTGGAACTATAGTTCGTTACATGGTAACCCCACCCACACCAAGCCCTATCAAAATGAAAACAGCAGAGCTGAGCGACATAATAGAAATTAAAAATAACTACTTTCGAGCTATGGTGGCATAATCTGGTTAGCATTCAGACCCATACAGGTACTTTTCTGTTTTATTTTCATAAGCTCGGAAAACACCCTTGGTGGCATCATGTGGTAGCATTCAGATACACACTGGTATTTTTTTTTTTCATAAGATCAGAAAACTCCTTTAACCCTTAGTGACCAGCCCATTTTAGGCCCTAATGACCAAGCTATTTTATTCGTTTTGATATAGTCGCATTCAAAGAGCTATAACTTTTTTATTTTTTCGTCTACATAGCTGTATAAGGACTTGTTTTTTGCGGGATTAGTTGTACTTTTTAATAGCACCATTTTTGGGTACAGATAAATTTTTTATTAACTTTTATTAACTTTTTTTGGGGGGGATTATAAAAAAACCCTGAAATTCCACCATTGTTCTATGCGTTTTTAAATTGACGCCGTTCACTGTGCGGCGTAAATAACATGTTACCTTTATTCTATGGGTCGGTACGATTACGGCGATACCACATATGTAGAGGTTTTTTATGTTTTACGACTTTTGCACAATAAAAACACTTTTGAACTAAAATTCTTTGTTTTTGCATCGTTGCTTTCCAGGAGCCGTAACTTTTTTATTTTTCCATCAATGTAGTGATTTTTTTCGACTTGTTTTTTGCGGGACGAAACGTAGTTTTGATTGGTACTGTTTTGGGGTGCATGGGACTTATTGATTCATTTTTATTATGACTTTTCTGGGGGGCAATGGAAAAAAATTGCAATTTCGCCATCTTTTTTTGCGCTTTTTTTTACGGTGTTCACCTTGCGGTTTAAATTACATATTAACTTTATTAATGGAGTCATTACGGTCGCGGCGATACCATATATGTGTACTTTTATTTTATTTTTACACTTTTACTAAATAAAACCACTTTTTATGGAAAAAAATGTTTTTTTTTTTTTTTTTTACTGTCATTTTTATTAATAATCTTTATTTCACATTGGTGACTTATTTTATTAGTCCCACTAGAGGACTTTACTGTGCGATCTTCCGATCGCTGCTATAATGCTCTGGTATACTTCGTATACCAGAGCATTATTGCCTGTCAGTGTAAATCTGACAGGCAATCTGTTAGGACGTGCCTCCGGCGCGTCCTAACAGGCATATGTCCAGGGCAGACCCGGGGGCTTTTATCAAGTCCCTGGCTGCCATGACACCCCATCGGAGACCCGCGATTGCATTTGCGGGCTGCCGATGGGTGACAGAGGGAGCTCACTCCCTCTGTAAACAAAGTTAAATGCCGCGGTCGCTATTGACGGCGGCATTTAACGGGTTAAACGGCCGCGATCGAAGTAAACTTCGATCGCAGGCGTTGGAGCAGGAGCTCAGCTGTCATCAGACAGCTAAGCCCCGGCTCCAGCCTGCACGGGAGGCCCGTGCAGGACTCTAGGCGAACGTGAAAAGGCGTCAGCCTAGCCTAAGGCCCCTTAGTGACCGACGTCAAAAGGCGTATTGGTGGTCACTAAGGGGTTAAGTAATGTGCCAATAAAATTCACATGCACTCCTAAAATAATACTTATATAAATAGAAAAACTGAAGTAACTACTTGGTTCACAAGAAAAATAGGAGCTGTATTATATCCAAAATTAACACATTTTTAATAATAGAAAATATAGCCAAAAACCTCATAAAACTACTTAACCCTTTCACGACCAAGGACGAAAATGCACGTCCTGGTCGGCTGCTAGTTCCCGCTCCAGGACGTGCATTTTCGTCCGCATTTCAAACTGTCACTCTGTGTAAACACAGAGTGACAGACCCGCGCTGACAGCTGTCCTAGACAGCTGAGACATCAGTCTTGCCGGACAGCGGACCATCGCCGCTGCTTTCGGCAGTTAACCCCTTAAGTGCGGCGACGGATTGCCGTCGCCGCATTTAAGTGGTTTGAAGCACATCGGCAGCCCCCACGAAGTGATCGTGGGGGCTACCGATGCTTGTCACGGCAATCGGAGGTCAGATAATGACCTCCGGGTTGCCATGCACGGAAGCCTCGGAGGAACAGCCTCCGGCCGTTCCTCCTCTGCTTCCTGTCAGTGTGACAGTCACGCTTCAGCCATGATTAAGGACGCTTGAAGCGTCAGAAACGCGTAGGCTTCCTACCATCATCAACCATTTTTCCCTACACCACCAGGATAGCACGCTGTGCTCTTTACCCCTGTTTTTACTAGCCAAAATGCTCTTGGCACATTAAACTTGGAAAAACCCGTTCCATTTTATTCAATCGTTGGTGCTGGATCTCTACTTCCTTTTTCCTTTGGTCTTGTCTACCGTGTGCCAACACGTAGATCCGTGCACAACGTTTTCTGGTACCACAACAGCAACAAGGTGAGCTGGAAGTCTCTCTTTCTTTTTTCTCTTACAGTTAGAGTACATCACACTACGTGTGTAGTGTAATGTACTCTAGCAGCGATCAAAGCTGCAAGACTAAGTGTCCCCTAGTGGGACAAGTTAAAAAAGTAAAAAAAAGTAATAAAAATGTTTAAAAAAAAGTGTAAAAATAAAAGTTATAAGTTCTATAAACAGAAAATGCTTTTTTTTCCTATAATAAGACTTTTATTATAGAAAAAAAATGAACACGTTAAAAAAGTACACATATTTGGTATCCCCGCGTTCGTAACGACCCCAACTATAAAACTATAATGTTATTTTTCCCGCACAATGAACACCCCAAAAAAAATCAATAAAAAACGACGACAGAATCGCAATTTTTTTGGTCACCACCCCTCCCAAAATAAAGAATAAAAAGTGATCAAAAAGTCGCATGTTCCCAAAAATAGTACCAATAAAAACTTCTATCCGTCCCGCAAAAAACAAGCCCTTACACAGCTTTTTTGACTAAAAAATAGAAAAATTATGGCTCTCAGAATATGGTGACACAGAAATTTTTTTTTTTATAAATAAGTCATTTTATTGTGCAAACGCTAAAAAAAAGGACCAAACCTATATACATATGGTATCGCCGTAATCGTACCAACCCCCAGAATAAAGTAAAAATGTCATTTATAGCGTACGGTGAGCGCCGCAAAAAGAAAACCTAAAAAACAGTGTCAGAATTCCTGTTTTTTGCTCAGGATTGCAAAAAATTGAACAAAAAGTGATAAAAAAAAAAATCACACGTACCCCAAAATGGTACCAATGAAAACTACAGATTGTCCTGCAACAAATAAGCCCTCGCAGCTCCGGTGGTGAAAAAATAAAAAAGTTCTGGCTTTCAGAATATGGCGATGCAAAATGTTCCAAAAGTGGATAAGATCGGGCGCCATTTATCAGTGCGACACCAGTCACATATCTATGAAATATTATTTATTTACCCCATTATTGTACCCTCTTATTATGCCCTGATGTACCCCGCACAGATTACATATGTCCCCACATTATAAACTGAAATACCAGCGAAACCCAAAACAGAAAAACTACCAAGCAAAATCTGCGCTCCAAAAGCAAAATGGCGCTCCCTCCCTTCTGAGCCCTGCAGCGTCCCCAAGCAGCAGTTTGCGCCTACACATACGGCGTCGCCATACCCGAGAGAACCCGCTTAATGTTTTATGAGGTATTTGTCTTCTGTGGCACACACTGGGCACAACATATAATGCACTAAAATGGCATATCAGTGGAAAATTGCAATTTTCACTTTGAACCATCCGCTGCGCATTAACCCCTTTGCGCACTATGACTTAATTGACCGTCATGGTGCGGCGGTTGATGTATGGAGCCGGCTCACATGCTGAGCCCGCTCCATACGCTACGGGTGTCGGCTGTGTATTACAGCAGGCCCCCTCGGTACTAACGGACAGGTACAGCGATCGCTCTGTTACAGAAGCCTGTAAGAATAACAATACACTGCAATACATTAGTATTGCAGTGTATTGTACCAGCGATCCAATGATCGCTGGATCAAGTCCCCTAAGGGGATTGATTAATAAAATGTGTAGAAGAATTATAGTTATTAGTAGTGAGATTTTTTTTTTGAAAGTTAAAAAAACAAAACACCTTTTCGCATTTTTCTTCTAAAGTAATGTAAAAAAATGAACAAAATTGGTATCGCTACGTCCGTAAAAGTCCGAACTATTACAATATACCATTATTTAATTTGCACAGTGCACACCTTAAAAAAATTTAATAATTGAAACCGCCAAAATCTCAGGTTTTTTTTGTCACCTTCGCTCTAAAAGAAAAATGTAATACAACTTTTGAATCACTTTTTATGTACCAAAAAATGGTACCAATAAAACCTGCAGCTCCTCCCGCAAGAAATAAGCCCTCACACCGCTCTATTGATGGAAAAATAAAAAAGTTATGGCTCTTGGAAAGCGGGGAGGGAAAATCTAAAATAAGAAAGCAAAAACTGGATCAGTCCTGAAAGGGTTAATTCATTTCTAATGAAAAAACGTATGACCACATGTGGGGTATTTCCGTACTCGGGAGAAATTGCTTTATAAAAAATGGTTGTTTTTTTCCTCCTTTATCCCTTGTGAAAATTAGAAAATGCAACATTTTAGTGGAAAAAATTTTGATATTAATTTTCGCGCCCTAATTCTAATAAACTCTGCAAAAGACCCGTGGGGTCTAAATGCTCACTATACCCCTAGAAAAATTCCTTGAAGGTTTTTCCAAAATGGGATCACTTTTGGGGGGTTTCCCCTGTTTTGGTCCCTCCAGTGCATTGCAAATGCGACATGGCAACGAAAACCATTCCAGCAAAATCATAAATCCAAATGGCGCTCCTTCCATTCTGAGCCCTGCTGTGGGTCCAAACAGCAGTTTATTACCACATATGGGGTATTGTCGTAATCGGGAGACATTGCTTTACAAATGTTGGGGTGCATTTTCTTCGTTATTCCTTGTAAATAATAAAAATTTCTATGTTGTTTCAGAAAAAAAGTACATTTTAATTTTTACAGACTAATTCCAATATATTTAGCGAAAAACCTGTGTGGTCAAAATGCTAACTATACCCCTAGATAAATACCTTAAGGGGTCTAGTTTTCGAAATGGGGTCGTTTATGGGGAGTTTCTATTGTTCTGGCAGCTCAAAGCCTCTCCAAATGTACAGTGGGGCCTAAAACATTTTCAAGCAAAATAGGAGTCCTGAAAGCCTCCGGGTGCTCCCTTCTTTTGGGGCCCTGCCGTGTGTCCAAACAACGCATTAGGGCCACAATGTGGGTATTTTTGAAAACAGGAGAAAGAGGGTGATAGATTTTGGGGTGTGTTTCTTCATTTTCATGTTCGCTTTACAAAGAAATCGGTCTTCAAACAAATACTTTTATGAAAAAAGTGAAATTATTTTCTTTTTCACCTGATATGCATTAAATTTAGCAAAGAACTGTGGGGTCAAAATAATTACTATACACCTAAATAATTACGTTATGGGGTCTAGTTTTCTAAATGGGGTCGTTTATGGGGAGTTTCTATTGTTCTGGCAGCTCAAAGCCTCTCCAAATGTACAGTGGGGCCTAAAACATTTTCAAGCAAAATAGGAGTCCTGAAAGCCTCCGGGTGCTCCCTCCCTTTCGGGCCCTGTCGTGTGTCCAAGCAATGCATTAGGGTCACAATGGGGGCATTTTTGAAAACAGGAGAAACAGGGTGATATATTTTGGGGTGTGTTTCTTCATTCTCATGGTCGCTTTACACAGAAATCGGTCTTCAAAGTGATACTTTTATGAAAAAAGTGTTTTTTGTTTTTTTTTTACCTGCTATGCATTAAATTTAGCAAAAAACTGTGGGGTCAAAGTACGCACTACACCCCTAGATAAATACCTTAAGCGGTCTAGTTTTCTAAATGGGGTCGTTTATGGGGAGTTTCTATCGCTCTGGTAGCTCAAAACCTCTCCAAATGTACAGTGGGGCCTAAAACATTTTCAAGCAAAATAGGAGTCCTGAAAGCCTCCGGGTGCTCCCTCCCTTTCGGGCCCTGTCGTGTGTCCAAGCAATGCATTAGGGTCACAATGGGGGCATTTTTGAAAACAGGAGAAACAGGGTGATAGATTTTGGGGTGTGTTTCTTCATTCTCATGGTCACTTTACACAGAAATCGGTCTTCAAAGTGATACTTTTATGAAAAAAGTGAAATTTAATTTTATTACGCCTGCTTTGCATGAATTCTTACAAAAAAACTGTGGGGTCAAAATACTTACAACACCCCTTAATAAATACCTTAAGGGGTGTAGTTTTCAAAATGGGGTCACTTGTGGGGGTTTCCACCATTCTGACAGCTATGAGCCTCTGAAAACCTGGCTTGGTGCAGGAAAACAAAATGTACTTCAAAATGTATAAAATTATTACTAAATTTGTAAGTCTTCCAAATTGCTCAAAAAAAACTTTTTTTTTTCAAAAGTGCTGCCAAAATAGAGAAAAGAGATGGAAATATATATTTAATTAAAAAAATTGTGCAGTATGTGTGTACATATGTGACATATTGCAGTTAAAAATAGGGAAAAATGATCATTTTTACAAAATTTCTTCAATTTCTCTATTTTTTTATTAATTTCCGCAAATTGTATCAGTCTACTTTTACCACTAAAATAAAGTACAACATGTGACAAAAAAACAATGTCAGAATTACTTGGATATTCAAAACTTTCACAGAGTTATTCTCTGATAAAGTCAGACATACCAGATTTGACAAATCTGGCTTGGTCATTAAGGTACAAACATGCCCGGTCATTAAGGAGTTAAAGGGAATGTGTTGCCAGAAAAACATGTTTTTTTTTTAAAAATTAAACATTTAGTGTGTGGGTGATTAAACATTGTTCAAATTTTTTTTATTTTTTTGCACGAGTCCATGTAATATTATAAATTATTTCTAATTTATAATACTACCCATTTTTGGTCACTAGATGGAGCTGTTCCCAAAATTGCAGCATTGCAACATTGGGTTAAAAGCCCTCGCTCTAGTGAGCTCTCAGCATCCCCCCCTCCTTTATCCTGGCTAGTGCCGGGATAAACGAGGGGTTTGAAAGGTTTAACCTCCTACACTGTGTGTCGCCATTTTTTGAGGTAACCCACAGTGTAGTAGGTTTACATACAGTAGTAAACACACACAAACACTAACATACATTGAAATCTCTTACCTGCTCCTGCCGCCGCGGCTCCCTCCGGCCCGTCCGCTCCCTTTGCTGCCGCTGTTCCATGTGCACAAGTCCGGAAGCCGCGACCGGAAGTAGTAATATTACTGTCCGGCCGCGACTTCCGGTCCACAGGAAAATGGCGCCGGACGGCGCCAATTTCGAATAGGACTGTGTGGGAGCGGCGCATGCGCAGTTCCCACACAGACGCCGTACACGGCAGTCAATGGGACGGGAGCCGTTCGCAGTCCCTATGGGACTGTGGCTGCCGTATTCCATGTCTGTGTGTGCCGTTAATCGACACACACAGAAATGGAACAAAAAATGGCAGCCCCCATAGGGAAGAAAAAGTGTAAAAATAAGAAACAGTAAAACACAAACACACAAATGAAAATAAACGTTTTTATTAAAGCACTAACATCTTTAACATATAAAAAAATTATTTGTGATGACACTGTTCCTTTAAAGGACATAATCTGACATGTCTCCGTGCACCTCTTTCTGTCATTTCCGTTTGTTGTTATTCTCACAATCTCCGTTACATGCCACGTTGAACAGTGCTGACATGTTGGCCTAGGCGCATAGTGATCTGCCAATAAACCAAGGTCTCGCAGTTCAAAAATTATGTCCTTCTCAGTTTGCGACAAGTGGTGATAACTGGCACGTCAACAAACAGGAGGCATCGCACAATCATCCCACAACACTTGATCCCATTTTTGAGATTTCATGTGGCTGAAAAAACTTTGCTTTCAATCTGGTATTGAAAGCAAAGTATCCCACGTGCCACAGATTGGAACTAGATGCTTGAAAATTTGATAATTTGCAGATCTAAGGGTATGTTCACACGCAGTGTTTTCAGGCGTATTTCGGGGTGTTTACGCCTCGAAAAACACCTGAAAAAACTGAAGCTGAACGCCTACAAACATCTGCCCATTATAATCAATGGGAAAAAACAGCATTTAGTTCATATGGGGCGTCTTTTTATGCCTCTGTTTTAACAAACGCAGCGTAAAAAAACGCTCCGTAAAAAGAAGTAGCATGTCACTTCATGTGGCGTTTTTTGGAGCTGATTTTCCATTGAACACTATGAAAAACGCCTCAAAAAACGCCTGAAAAGAAGCCTGAAATGAAGCTCCAAATTTCATTTTCAGCTTAAAAAACGCCTGAAAATCAGAGGCTGTTTTATCTGAAATCAGCTCGGTATTTTCAGACTTTTTTTTTTAAGCGTGTGAACATACCCTTAGTTATATGTGCTAGTTCCTCGATTTGCGTAACCTCATTGCTTGCCCTTCTTGGCGTTGCAGTTTTAATGTTGAGGAGTGTGTGCGCATGCATAATATATATATAGGAGATGGGGACTAGCGCTCACGGATCCATGGCTGCGGGTGTCGGGAGGTGAGTAAACCCGACGGCCCGTGGTCATGGACACTACTATATATATATATATATATATATATATATATATATATATATAGTAGTGTCCATGACCACGGGCCGTCAGGTTTACTCACCTCCCGACACCCGCAGCCATGGATCCGTGAGCGCTAGTCCCCATCTCCTTCCTAGGAGACGCCTGCGTTCACTTCCGCTCCGGTCTGCTGTGTCCCGTAGGGTGAGCGCGCACGCTCGTGCCCGGCCTTAAAGGGCCAGCGCGCGCACAGAGGAAATTCTGATCCTTGCCTGAGCGTTGTTAGTTTTCCCAGTCGGTCTTGCAAATGGTCCCTTAGTGTTTCCCGTTCCAGTTGTTACCCGTGCCCTGTTACCTGTTCCTGTATCCCGTGCTGTTCTTGTTCCGATGCCTATTCGTGTCGGAGTCGTGTCACGTTCTGTGTCATCTGCCACGTCCAGACGAATTCGCCACGTCTGGCGCAACCTGCGGCATCTGTGACATCCGCCACGTTTGGCGATACCTGCTGCACCCATCTCCATCTGTGCCAGAGCTGCGGTCACTGTCTGAACTATCTAGGTACACTTGTGTGGGACTTTGTATTCTGGGTTTCCTGTTTGGCCAGCTGCATCCCTGCTACGGGGGTGCGGCCTAGTGGGTACACTAACCCGCTATGTGACATATCTATATACATACAGTGAAGGAAATAAGTATTTGATCCCTTGCTGATTTTGTAAGTTTGCCCACTGTCAAAGACATGAACCGTCTAGAATTTTTAGACTAGGTTAATTCTTACCTGGGAGAGATAGATTATATAAAAAAAAAAAAAAACAGAAAATCACATTGTCAAAATTATATATATTTATTTGCATTGTGTACAGAGAAATAAGTATTTGATCCCTTTGGCAAACAAGACTTAATACTTGGTGGCAAAACCCTTGTTGGCAAGCACAGCAGTCAGACGTTTTTAGTAGTTGATGATGAGGTTTGCACACATGTTAGATGGAATTTTGGCCCACTCCTCTTTGCAGATCATCTGTAAATCAATAAGATTTCGAGGCTGTCGCTTGGCAACTCGGATCTTCAGCTCCCTCCATAAGTTTTCGATGGGATTAAGGTCTGGAGACTGGCTAGGCCACTCCATGACCTTAATGTGCTTCTTTTTGAGCCACTTCTTTGTTGCCTTGGCTGTATGTTTCGGGTCATTGTCGTGCTGGAAGACCCAGCCACGAGCCATTTTTAATGTCCTGGTGGAGGGAAGGAGGTTGTCACTCAGGATTTGACGGTACATGGCTACATCCATTCTCCCATTGATGCGGTGAAGTAATCCTGTGCCCTTAGCAGAGAAACACCCCCAAAACATAATGTTTCCACCTCCATGCTTGACAGTGGGGACGGTGTTCTTTGGGTCATAGGCAGCATTTCTCTTCCTCCAAACACGGCGATTTGAGTTAATGCCAAAGAGCTCAATTTTAGTCTCATCTGACCACAGCACCTTCTCCTACTCACTCTCAGTATCATCCAGATGTTCATTTGCAAACTTCAGACGGGCCTGTACATGTGCCTTCTTGAGCAGGGGGACCTTGCGGGCACTGCAGGATTTTAATCCATTACGGCGTAATGTGTTACCAATGGTTTTCTTGGTGACTGTGGTCCCAGCTGCCTTGAGATCATTAACAAGTTCCCCCCGTGTAGTTTTCGGCGGAGCTCTCACCTTCCTCAGGATCAAGGATACCCCACGAGGTGAGATTTTGCATGGAGCCCCAGATCGATGTCGATTGACAGTCATTTTGAATGTCTTCCATTTTCTTACTATTGCACCAACAGTTGTCTCCTTCTCACCCAGCGTCTTACTTATGGTTTTGTAGCCCATTCCAGCCTTGTGATCTTGTCCCTGACATCTTTAGAAAGCTCTTTGGTCTTGCCCATGTTGTAGAGGTTAGAGTCAGACTGATTAATTGAGTCTGTGGACAGGAGTCTTTTATACAGGTGACCATTTAAGACAGCTGTCTTTAATGCAGGCACCAAGTTGATTTGGAGCGTGTAACTGGTCTGGAGGAGGCTGAACTCTTAATGGTTGGTAGGGGATTGAAAACTTATTTCTCTGTGCACAATGCAAATAAATATATATATAATTTTGACTATGTGATTTTCTGTTTTTTTTAAATATAATCTATCTCTCACTGGTAAAATTAACCTAGCCTAAAAATTCTAGACTGTTCATGTCTTTGACAGTGGGCAAACTTACAAAATCAGCAAGGGATCAAATACTTATTTCCTTCACTGTACATACATACATACATCACACAAGAAAATGGCGACAGCACACTGCGAACACTGATGCCACCTAAGCCACTAAATATAAATAAATATGCATTACTGCTAAATTTACTTACAATAGTGGAGGTTCTTAGCGCACATTTTGATTAAATTTTATGAGCCCACCTGTTACGACAAGACGACTTCTATGAGGTGGGAACCCAATGCTGCACATACACCCAGAACTGGAACGAAGCCTACATATATGTCCCCAGACATATATACACATATATATATATCAGTCATAGGCGTTCTTGCTCCTGTATACACATTTTTTTTCATTTTGTTGGAATGTGCTGATTAAACTTTCTTGTTTGTTGTGTATTACATATATGTGGGGTTAGTGACTGCATCCATTTTTTACCTTGCACTCCTCCCATTCTGCCCTGGGTGATTTTAATTAGTCTAATGCTGGTTCCTTACATCCCCAAGTATATTTAGGCTTAGTCCCAGAACTAAGTGAATGTGCAGCGTAGGGACCCACCTTATAAGTGAGGTCGCCTTGTTGTGGCAGGTGGGCTCACACAATTTGATAAAAATGTGCACTAAGAACCCCACAATTGTAAGGAGATTCAGCAGCAATGCATATTTATTTATATATAGTGTTTAGGTGGCATTGGTGTTCGCAGAGTGCGGTCGCCATTTTCTTGTATAACGCGTGTGTGTGTGTGTGTGTGTATATATATATATATATATATATATATATAAATATATATATATATACACACACAAAGATACACCTTACGCACAGACAACCTCTCCTGCTGTGATATTATGGATTCACTGGTTGTGCAATTCCCAAAAGGCTGCTGGAGACTGTCGGGAGTAAGGGTTCAAATAAACCGTAACCCCAAATCCATCACAACTCTGATCGATAGAATCTAAGGCTACTCTGAGGTATTCGCCAGAGCCCACTGCAAGGGGGGATGGTTTTTGCTGCACAGAACCCAGGTTATTCTAACAGAGTTCAGTCTTGGATAAGGGGTGCAATGCAATGCAATGCTATACCTGAACAGGTAATCAGACAGCCAGAGGGTAAACAGAAAGTCCAAAACAGAGCGAGTGGAAATCAGGTACAGCAGAGGTCAGAGTCAGCCAGGAGAAAATAATTAAAATCAGTAAACAAGGGGTTAACGCGAGACAAGCCGAGGTCAGTTTCCAAAAAGTCCAGGGCACAGGGTATGTGAGAGCTTGATCACAACACCTAAGTAAGGAGAAAATTCACAAGCAAAGAAAGAGGGAGGAGGCCAGGTATAAATATCCCACCCTACACCTGATAGGAAGGCGACAGGGAAGTGGGATAGGCTAGGGAAGTAAACAGAACCACCCAAAAGCTAGATCAGTAGTCATGGCGATCTTAAAGACACAGACGCTTCCTAACGTGATATCCCAGCCATGATTGCCAAGGACAGTCTGCTTCCTGCCAGGGTTGCTCTATGCACTCCCTCCCCCTCCATATTCTGGCTGTCCTGACAGAGCTGCTGCCTGTATCATGTTCCAATAGCTGGCAAGAAGCTCTGGTACAGGTAAGAGAAGGAGGGGGGAAGGTAGGACCTGCAGAGACCTACATGCTATGCACTTCTCCACATCCCTATCTAACTGCACCTGGGGTAAGTGCCCCATCAGACCCTAGCTACACCCGTGTGTGGCTCCCTGTTTGTTGGTAAGGTGGCCGAAAGGAAACACACATTAAAAAGAGGACATGTCACTTCTCCTGACAGGTCTTTTTTTTTTAGTAAATACTTGTATTCTCCATAAAAAAATGTATCTCTCCTTGAAAATGATGAATGGGTGTTACCATTCTCCTTGTCAAAGAGGTGCCTACACAGTCTCACTCTGTCATCACTATTTTATTTGGACAGTGCCAGTCTGTATAAGTACACACCCCCCAACTGGTAACACGCAGCTGTCAATTTATTTATACATTTCTAAAAGGAATTTCAGAGGAACAGCACAACATAGAGTTCTGAGAAAAAAAATGTTCCAGAATTGTTATTTCATGGGGATTACAATTATTATGACAGGTCCTCTTTAAAGTGTTATATTTCACTAAAGTTCTCTGTTGAGAAAAGTACTTTGGAGAGGTAAATACGGAATTGCTGGTACCAGATATCCAAGTGTTGATTGCTCTGTAATGTTTACACACCAAAAACCTTAATTTTATGATATAAGGTCCAGTTACAGAGGCCAAGAGAACGGTCTCTCTTGTAGGAAGGCTGATAAACCCCTTAAAGGGAATGTGTCGCTAGAAAAATGTCTTTTTTTTTCTTCGTTAAACTGTTAGTATATAAATGATTAAACATTGTTCTAATTTTTTCACAAGTCAGGAAATATTATAAATTAGATTCTAATTTATAACATTTCCATGTGCTGGTCACTAGAGAGAGCAATTCCCAAAATTGCAGCATTAGCATGTGGTAAAGCAACCTCATTGCTTTATGCTGCAAAATTGGAGAAGACACACTCGCTCTAGTGTCCTCAAACAATCCCCCCTTCTTTATCCTGGCTAGTGCCAGGAGAAAGGAGGGGGTTGAATGTTCAAACCTCCTACACTGTGTGTTGCCATTTTTTGAGCGAATGCACAGTGTAGGAGGATTAGATACAGTGGTAAATACACAGTACAACACGAACATACACAAACATAACTTACCTGCTCCTGCCGCCGCCGCTGCCTCCGCTCCTAGTCCTTGCTTCTGAACATGTGGACGGAAGCCGCGACCGGAAGTAGTCATTTTACTGTCCGGCCGCGACTTCCGGTCCACATGAAAACGGCGCCGGATGTCGCTTGGCCGAAGACCTTCCTTTTCGACTGTGTGGGAGCGGCACATGCGCCGTTCCCACACAGACGGCATACGCTATAGTGAATGGAACAGCTCCCGTTCGCATTCTCTATGGGGATGTATGTGCCGTATTCCATCTCTGTATGTGTCGTTAATCGACACATACAAAGATGAAAAAAAAATGGCAGCCCCCATAGTGAAGTAAAAGTAAGAAAAAATAAAAAAGTACAACACAAAAACACAAATAAATAAAATGTATTTTAATAACATACTAAAAGCAATAACATATAAAAAATAAATTTTCGTGACACCTTCCCTTTAACCCCTTCCCGCCATTTCACGTACAGTTACGTGATGGGAGATGGTGTTTTCCCGCAACTCCACGTAACTGTACATGAAACAGATGGAGCTGGCTCAGGAGCTGAGCCAGCGACATCACCGCCGGGTGATAGCTGTATGTTACAGCTGGCACCCTGAGGTATCGGCCAGGACCGGAGCTAGCCTCCGATCCAACTGATTAACCCCTCACGTGCTGCGTTCAATAGAGATCGCAGCATGTGAGGAGTTTATAGCCACCGGCACCGCAGCAACGTGATCGCTAGGTTGCCGATGGCTGCAAAGGCGATCAAAAGGGCTAATACTTACCTCCCGGTCTGCCAGTAAGGGAATCCAGCGTCATCAGCAGTGGGTGTCCGCTGTATGTTACAGCGGACACCCCGATCTATCGGCAGGAAACGGAGCTAGCTCCGATTCCTGCCATTAACCCTTTCAATGCAGCGATTCAATGCAATCGCTGCATCAAAGTGGTTTGTATGAAATCGGCAGCCCTGCCATGCGATGGCAAGGCTGGCGACTGTTACTATGGCAACAGGATGCCTAACAATGGCTTCCTATCTGCCATTACGATAGCCGATTAGGCCCCGCCCGGAGGTGGAGCCTGATCGGCTTGCTGTCAGTGAACAACTGAAGGTTCTAATACATTGCACTAGTGTATTAGAACATCAAACAAACAGTCGGACCTTCAAGTCCCCTAGTGGGACTAAAGAAAAGTGTAAAAAAAAAAGTGTAAAAAAAGTAAAAATAAAAGTTGTAAAAAATACAATAAAAGTTTCAAATAATAACACAAAACACAATCACCCTTTTTCCCTTATCAAGTCATTTATTATTGAAAAAAATAAAAAAACATACATATTTGGTATCGCTGCGACCGTAACGACCTGAACTATAAAAATATTATGTTATTTATTCCGCACAGTGAACGCCGTAAAAAAAAATACTGACATAATTGCTATTTTTTGGTCACTTTGTCTTCCAAAAATTGAAATAAAAAGTGATCAAAAAGTCGCATGTATAAAAACTATAACTCGTCTCGCTAAAAACAAGCCCTCATACAGCTCCGTCGACGAAAAAATTAAAACCGTTATGGCTCTCACAACTTGGCGACAGAAAAAATCCATTCTCTTTACAAAAGTTATTTTATTGTGCAAAAAGTTGTAAAACATAAAAAGTGCTATAAATTAGGCATCACCGGAATCTGACTGTCCCACAGAATAAAGGTAACATGTAATTTATAACGCATGGTGAACGCTGTATAAAAAGAATTTTAAAAAAAAGATGCCAGAATTGCTGTTTTTTGGTCACGTTGCCTCCCAAAAAAAAGGATAACAAGTGATCAAAATGTCACATGTACCCCAAAATGGTACCAATAAAAACTACAGCTCGTCCCGCAAAAAAAACATCCGTCTTACCACTACGTCTATGAAAAAATAAAATTAGTTAAGGCTACAATAAGCCAAGAAATAAAAATATGCAGTTGTGCCGGCCCGAGGGGAACGTTTCTTCTGTTTCAAGTGGCGAATTATCAAGGCCCCTAAAATTAGGGAACCAGGAAGGGGAGGGCCCAAACATATCTGCTGGAAGGGTGCCCGTATTATACCAGGACAACGCTTCCCAGCAAAATTCCTCAAACTGCAAAGATCCCGAGTGTGGACCAAAAGAGGAATAAGTAAAGACCATTTATTGGTGCGACACCGGCCTGTGCAGAAAGGATAGTGTCACAGCGTAACACACATCTATGGATCATTTTATTGTTTTTTTTTACCCCATTATTATACCACCTGACTATGCCCCTTATATACTCCGCCCGGCTTACATGTACCCCCACATTATAAACGGAAACACCAGTAAGACTCCAAACAAAACTACTACAAGCAAAATCCACGCTCCAAAAGCCAAATGGCGCTACCTCCCTTCTGAACTCTACAGTGTGCCCAAACAGCAGTTTACTTCCACATATATGGCATCGGCATACCCAGGAGAACCCTTTTAACAATTTTTGGGGTGTGTGTCTCCAGTGGCACAAGCTGGGCGCCACATATTGGCATATCTATGGAAAAAATCCCATTTTCACTCTGCAACATCGAGTGCACACGAATTCCTGCCAATCGCCTGTGGGGTTAATATGCACCCTACACCCCTAGGTGAATACCTTGAGGGGTGTAGTTTCCAAAATGGGGTCACTTCTGGGGGGGATCCACTGTTTTGTCCCACAGGGACTTTGCAAATGCGACATAGCACCCAGAAACCAATCCAGCAAAATCTGTACTCCAAAATCCAAATGGTGCTCCTTCCCTTCTGAGCCCTACTTTGTGCCCAAACAGTAGTTTATGACCACATATGTGGTATTGCCGTACACAAGAGAAGTTACTTTACAAGTGTTGGGGTGCTTTTTTTCATTTATTTGTTGAGAAAATGAAACATTTTCAGCTAAAACTACGCCTTATTCAAGAAAAAGGACTTTTTTTATTTTCACTGCCCAATTCTAATAAAATCTATAAAACATCTGTGGGGCCAAAATGTTCACTACACTCCTAGATGAATTCCTCAAGGGGTGCAGTTTCGTAAATCGAGTCACTTTTGGGGAGTTTCCACTGTACTGGTACCTTAGGAGCTTTGCAAAAGTGACATGGTGTCAAGAAACCAATCCAGCAAAATCTGTGCTCCAAAAGCCAAATGGCGCTCCTTCTCTTCTGATCCTTGCCGTGTGCCCAAACAGCAGTGTATGACCACAAATGGGGTATTGCCGTACTCCAGAGAAGTTGCTTTACAAATGTTGGGGTTCTTTTATTCCGTTATTTGTTGAGAAAATGAAAAATTTTGAGCTAAAGCTACGTCTTATTGGAAAAATGGATTTATTTTATCTTCACTTCCCAATTCTAATAAAATCTATGAAACCCCTGTGGGTTTAAAATGCTCACTACACCCCTATATGGATTCTTCAAGGGGTGTAGTTTCCTAAATGGAGTCACTTTTTTGGTGAATTCACTGTTTTGGTCCCTTAGGGGCTTTGCAAATGCGACGTGGTCTCCGCAAACCATTCCTGCTAAATTTGAGCTCCAAAAGCCAAATGGCGCCCTTTCCCTTCTAAGCCCTGCCGTGTGTCCAAACAGCCTTTTATGACCACATGCGGGGTATTGTTTTACTCGAGATAAGTTGCTTTACAAAAGTAGTGGTGAATTTTCTCCTTTTAGCCCTTGTGGAAATTAGAAAAAAAATTAGCTAAACCTACATTTTCTTTGAAAGAATGTCGATTTTCATTTTCACGGCCTAATTCCAATAATTTCTGCAAAAAACCTGCGGGCTCAAAATGCTCACTATACCCCTAGATAATTTCCTCAAGGGGTATAGTTTCCAAAATGGGGTCACTTTTGGGGGATTTCCACTGTTTTAGCGCCACAAGAGCCTTTCAGACCCGACATGGTGCCTAAAATATTTTCTAATAAAAAGGAGGCCCCAAAATCCTCTAGGTGTTCCTTTGTTTCTGAGGCCTGTGCTTCAGTCAATAAGTGCACTAAGGCCACATGTGGGGTATTTCTAAAAACTGCAGAATCTGGGCAATAGATATTGAGTTGCGTTTCTCTGGTAAAACTTTGTGTTACAAAAAAAATAGATGAAAAATGAATTTCTGCAACAAAAAAAAAAGAAATTTGAAAATTTCACTTCTACTTTGCCTTAATTCCTGTGAAACATCTAAAGGGTTAAGAAACTTTCTAAATGCTGTTTTGAATACTTTGAGGGGTGATGTTTTTAAGATGGGGTGACTTATCGAGGGTTTCTAATATATAAGGCCCTAAAATCCACTTCACAACTGAACTGGTCCCTGTAAAAATTGCCTTTTGACATTTTCTTGAAAATTTGAGAAATTGCTGCTAAAGTTCTAAGCCTTGTGATGTCATAGAAAAATAAAAGGATGCTCTAAAAACAATGCCAATCTAAAATAGACATATGGGTGATGTTAATTAGCAACAATTTTGTGTGGTATTACTACCTGTCTTACAAGCAGATACATATAAATTTAGAAAAATGCAAATTTTTGCAATTTTTCGCAGAATTTCGATGTTTTTCACAATTAAATACTTTATGTTACTGCCAAAATTTGCTCGATACATTAAGTCCAATGTGTCACGAGAAAACAATCTCAGAAATCGCTTGGATAGGTAAAAGCATTCCGAAGTTATTACCACATAAAGTGAAACATGTCAGATTTGAAAAAATTGGCTGTGTCAAGAAGGCCAAAACAGGCTGTGTCCTTAAAGGCATGGTATTGCCCGAAATACATGTTTTTTTTTTTTTTAATTAAACATTTAGTGTGTGGGTGATTAAACATTGTTCAAATTTTTTTTATTTTTTTCACGAGTCAGGAAATAGTCAGGAAATATTATAAATTAATTCTAATTTATAATACTACCCATTTTTGGTCACTAGATGGAGCTATTTCCCAAAATTGCAGCATTGCAACATTGGGTTAAAAGCTCTCGCTCTAGTGAGCTCTCAGCATCCCCCCCTCCTTTATCCTGGCTAGTGCCGGGATAAACGAGGGGTTTGAACGGTGTAACCTCCTACACTGTGTGTCGCCATTTTTTGAGCTAACACACAGCGTAGTAGGTTTACATACAGTAGTAAACACGAACATACATTGAAATCTCTTACCTGCTCCTGCCGCCGCGGCTCCCTCCGGCCCGTCCGCTCCGTTTGCTGCCGCTGTTCCATGTGCACAAGTCCGGAAGCCGCGACCGGAAGTAGTAATATTACTGTCCGGCCGCGACTTCCGGTCCACAGGAAAATGGCGCCGGACGGCGCCAATTTCGAATAGGACTGTGTGGGAGCGGCGCATGCGCAGTTCCCACACAGACGCCGTACACGGCAGTCAATGGGACGGGAGCCGTTCGCAGTCCCTATGGGACTGTGGCTGCCGTATTCCATGTCTGTGTGTGTCGTTAATCGACACACACAGTAATGGAAACAAAAATGGCAGCCCCCATAGAGAAGTAAATCAATTAAAAACGTAAAAAGTACAACACAGCAACATACATTAATAAAATTTATTGATCTATCACACTAAAACACATAACATATTAAAAAAAAAGTTGGTCGTGACACTGTTCCTTTAAGGGGTTAAGGACGCAGCCTGTTTTGGCCTTCAGGACACAGCCAATTTTTTCAAATCTGAAATGTCATTTTATGTGGTAATAAGTTTGAAATGCTTTTATGTATCCAAGCGATTCTGAGATTGTTTTCTCGTGACACATTGTACTTTATGTTAGTGGTAAAATTTGGTTCGATATAGTGTTTTTTTTGTGAAAAACACTAAAATTCTGAGAAAATTTGCAAAAATTTGCAGTTTTCTAAATTAAAATACATTTGCTTTTAAGACAGGTAGCAATACCACTCAAAATAGTTACTAGTTAACATTTACCATGTCTATTTTATGTTGCCATTGTTTATTTAAATGTCCTTTTATTTTTTTAGGACGTTACAAGGTTTGGAACTTTAGCAGCAATTTCTCACATTTTACAAGAAAATTTCCAAAACCTATTTTTTAGGGAACAGTTAAGTTCTCAAGTGGCTTTAAGGGGCCTATATATTAGAAACCCCCTATAAAATCGCCCCATTTCAAAAACTGCACCCTTCAATATATTCAGAACAGCATTTAGAAAGTTTTTTTTAACCCTTTAGGCATTTCACAGGAATTAAAGCAAAGTAGAGGTGAAATTTACAAAATTTCAATTATTTTTTTTGCAGAAAATATGTTTTTATCCATTTTTGTCTGTAACACAGAAGGTTTTACCAGAGAAACACAACTCAATATTTTATTGCCCAGATTATGCAGTTTTTAGAAATATTTCACATGTGGCCCTAGTATGCTAATGGACTGAAGAACCGGTCTCAGAAGCAAAAAAGCACAGTGGATTTTGGGGCCTCCTTTTTTTAAGAATATATTTTAGGCATCCCGTCTGGTTTGAAGAGGTCTTTTCGTATTAAAACAGTGGAAACACTCCCAAAAAAGACACTATTTGGCAAACTACACCCTTGAAGGAATTTATTCAGGGGTATAAGGAGCATTTTGACCCCACAGGTTTTTTGCTGAATTTAGTGGAATTAGGCCGTGAAAGTGAAAATCTAGAATTTTTCCAATAAAAAGGTAGACATTTTCAATTTTTACACGGAATAAAGGAGAAAAAGCACACCAATATTTAAAAAAAGCAATTGCTCCCAATTATGACAACACCCCATATGTGGTAATATACTGCTGTTTGGACACACGGCAGAGCTCTATTTGGCTTTTGGAGTTCAAGTTTGCGGTCTTTCTTTTGGGCGCCATGTCGCATTTGCGAAGCCCCTAATGGACCAAAAAGATATAAACCCTGCAAAAGAAACTACACCCCTCAAGGAATGTATCTAGGGGTATATTGATCGTTTTGACCTTATAGTTTTATTTACAGAATTTATTGGAATTAGGTGGTGAAATTGAAAATCTAAATTTTTTCTAATAAAACAGCGCAAACCCGTAAAAGTGACCAAATTTGGGAAACTACACCCCTCAAGGAATCTATCGGTATATTGAGTATTTTGACCCAGTTTTTATTTTTGCTGAATTTATTGGAATTGGGCAGGGAAAATGAAAAGCTACATTTTTTCCCACTAAAATGTTACATTTTTCATTTTCACAAGGAATAAAGGCGAAAAAGCTCCCCAACACTTGTAAAGCAATTTCTATTATATTGTTCCTGAGCCTGTGATTGGAGTCGTGTCCTGCTTCTCGTGTTGTCATCCGCCACATCTGGCGCAACCTGCTGCACCTGTCATGCGCCACGGCTGGCGTAACCTGCTGCACCTGCGGTCATCCGCCACGTCAGGCGCAACCTGCTGCACCCACCTCCATCCGTGCTAAAGCCTCTGCCACTGTCTGGACTATTCAGGTACCCTTGTGCTGGACTTTGTATCGATTGGGTGATCTGTTTGGCCAGCTGCCTCGTGGGTCCACATACCCACAGAACATGACAATAACTATGGAATGGTTTTACTTATCCAAGCGATTCGGAGACTGTTTTCTCGTGACATATTGTATTTTATGCTTGGAAAAGGGTATAAAAAAAGAGGGAGAAAGGGCACTCCTCTGGGGTGATGTTGTATTTGCTCTTAAAATATCTTTTTACAGTGAAGTGGTTATCGACTCACCTGGTTTGGTTGTGCAGGATCATCAGCACAACTTAACTTAATTGCTCGTCTGGTAAACTTTCCGGTACACTGTGCAAGCCTCGGGAGCGGACCCATGGTGGATGCCTCCAAGCCTGGAGTTTCCTCGACGTGGTCTTTTGATTTGTTTTTCGGGATATAGAAAAGAGCTCCTTGT
This sequence comes from Rhinoderma darwinii, assembly GCF_050947455.1. Classification (NCBI taxonomy): domain Eukaryota; kingdom Metazoa; phylum Chordata; class Amphibia; order Anura; family Rhinodermatidae; genus Rhinoderma; species Rhinoderma darwinii. The sequence goes on along the minus strand of NC_134693.1, from coordinate 69,268,404 downwards.
TTTGGGCGCTTCTGTGTAGCAGGATTTTCGTTCACTCCAGACCCATTTTTTTATAAAAATATTTTTTATTTTCACATGAAATGAGTGACAACTGTGAAATATGAAAGGATAAAATATATGTGGGCTGCAACGCATTTCAACGCCGGACTGGCGTCTTCGTCAGGCAGATAAAAAAGAGATATGCTGTAGATGTATATATATATATATATATATAGACATGTTGGTTTGTTTGTGGTAATGCTGATTGCACTAATTAATATGGAACTTCAAAGAAAAAAACCCGCCAAAACACAAAGGCGGGTCAGGGTTCAAAGGTATAAGGTGGAGACATGCGTTATATAAACCATTTAAAAAGTTAATGTAAAAAAACACACAGGTAATCATATAGATATAGTTTCTTGAAAAGAGTACTTCTTATGTCCATATTAAACTGTTTTTTGTATCTCCCTAGCAGGGGTATTTTGATTTCTTTTTTGTTGTCTTCCTGTGAAGGGTCCGTCGGTGTTTTCATTAACACCTTCCTTTTGGAGTATCATATTGTTTCTCTGTACTGAGGGACACTGTTTGGCTTCTATCTATGTTTTATAAAAAAAAAATCGTTTCTCTATAGTCAGGGTATTATGAATTCGTGTTTGTGTCTTAATTTGAACAGTCTAATTAGTGTTTTTACTTTAAACATCCTTTTGGAGTGTCATGTTTCTTCTTTGTCTCAGTGAACACCGCTTTACTTGTGTCTATATTTTCCTGATTTTTCGTTTCTCTCTAATGGGGATATTATAATTTTGTTCCGGTGTCTTATTTTAAAAAGAGTCTTATTTATATATTTTTTTTTTCCTGACAGCTTTCTTTCGGAGCATCATGGTCCCTCTCTGCATCGCGGAGCGCAACCCGGACAGGAGCACAGAGACTTAATCTGTTGGTAATACTTTTTTGTTATTTTTCTTGGGGGTGTTTGTTGTTGTTAGAATTGTGAGTTAGTTCAAGGGGTTATACTGAGTCTATTTTTTCATTGAGTCTGTTTGGGCTCAGTGATTCCAATTTAAAGATCCAAAACGATTCTCTTTTGTTCAATGTTTGTATTCTATTGTGTGTATTTCCATCTATTTGTTCTATGGGCGAAATTTTGATGTTTTTAAAATTTGATTGATGATGCTGTAGTAGATGTCTTGATAGACTGTGTTTAAGAAAACCCTTTTTAGCATTAAAACCATTTGTCCATTCAGCCTGCTACGGAGTGTCTGAGTCGTTCTCCCTATATACTGTAGCCCGCATTCGCATTCTAAAAGACAACAAAAAAGAAATCAAAATACCCCTGCTAGGGAGATACAAAAAACTGTTTAATGTGGACATAGGAAGTACTCTTTTCAAGAAACTATATATCTATATGATTACCTGTGTGTTTTTTTACATTAACTTTTTAAATGGTTTATATAACGCATGTCTCCACCTTATACCTTTGAACCCTGACCCGCCTTTGTGTTTTGGCGGGTTTTTTTCTTTGAAGTTCCATCTTAATTAGTGCAATCAGCATTACCACAAACAAACCAACACGTCACTCATTTCATGTGAAAATAAAAAAATTTTTTATCAAAAAATGGGTCTGGAGTGAACGAAAATCCTGCTAGACAGAAGCGCCCGAAACAAGGAGCTCTTTTCTATATCACGAAAAACATATTGTATTTTATGTTAGTGAAAAAATTTGGTCGATAAAAATCCATATTTAATTGTGAAAAACACCAAAATTGAGAAAATTAGCAAAATTCAGTGCTTTTCTAAATTTAAATGTATCTGCTTGTAAAACAGATCGTAATACCACACAAAATAGTTACTATTTCACATATTCCATGTCTACTTTATGTTGCCATTGTTTTTTTGAACGTTCTTTTATTTTTCTAGGACGTTACAAGGCTTAGAACAATAGCAGCAATTTCTCACATACTCAAGGAAATTTCAAAAGGCTTTTTTTTCAGCGACCAGTTCAGTTGTGAAGTGGCTTTTACGGGCCCATACAATACAAACCCCCATAAATCAAGCCATTTTAAACAACTGCACCCCTCAAAGTACTCAAAACAGCATTAAGAAAGTTTCTTAACTCTACGCGTTTCACAAGAATTAAAGCAATGTAGAGGTGAAATTTACAAATTAAATTTTTTTTGCAGAAATTCATATTTAATTCTTTTTTTTTCTATAAGACAGAGGGTTTTACCAGAGAAACGCAACTCAATATTTATTGCCCAGATTCTGCAGTTTAGAAATATCCCACATGTTGTCCTAGTGTGCTTTTGGAATGAAACACAGGCCTCAGAAGCAAAGGAGCACCTAGAGGATGTTTGGGCCTTCTTTTTATTAGAATATATTTTAGGCACCATGTCAGCTTTGAAGTGGTTTTGTGGGGCCAAAACAGTGGAAACACTCCCAAAAAGAGACAATTTGGCAAACTGCACCCCTCAAGGAATTAATTCAACAGTGAAAATCAAAATCTTCAATTTCAATCTTTTCAATTTTTACAAAGCATGAAGGACAGAAAACACCCCAACATTTAAAAAGCAATTTCTCCCGATTACGACCATACCCCATATGTGGTAATAAACCGCTGTTTGGACAAACGTCAAAGCTCAGAAGAGAAGGAGCACCATTTGGCTTTTGGAGCTCAAGTTTTGCTGCAATGGTTTGCAGCGCCATGTCACATTTGCAAAGCCCCTGCGAAACCAAATCAGTGGACAACCTCAAAAGTGACAGCATTTTGGAAATTACACCCCTGAAGGAATTTATCTAGGGGTATAGGGAGCATTTTGACCCCACAGGTTTTTTGACTAATTTAGTGGCATTAGGCCATGAAATTGAAAAACGAAATTCCTTTTAAAAGGAATGAAGTAGAAAAAGCACCCCAATATTTGAAAAGCAATTTCTCCCGATTAGGGCAATACCCCATAAGTGGTCATAAACTACTGTTTGGACACACTGCAGGGCTCAAAAGGGAAGGAGCACCATTTGGAGCTCAAATTTAGCTGGAATAGTTTTCGGGTGCCATGTCACATTTCAAAAGCCCCTGCGGGACCAAAAGAGTAGGAGCCCCCAAAAGTGACCTCATTTGAGAAATTACACACCTTAAGGAATCTATCTAGTGGTATAGTGAGCATTTAGACCCCGCAGATCTTTTGCAGAATTTATTTGAATTATGCCGTAAAAAACCTAATAACCTTTTTTACACAAAAAGTTGAATTTTTTTCATTTTCACAAGGGAAAAAAGGAGAAAAAGCCACTCCACATTTTGTAAAGCAATTTCTCCCGAGTACGGCAATACCCCACATGTGGTCGTAAACTGCTATTTGGACACACAGTAAGGCTCTAAAGGGAAGGAGTGCAATTTGTTTTTTGGAGTGGAGATTTTACAAAATTAGTTTTATGACCCCATTTTGCATTGAGCTATGGTATCAGTACATAGGAAAGCCCCAAAAGATTACCCCATTTTGGAAGCTACATCCCTGAAGAAATTCTAGAGGTATTGTGAGCATTTTGACCTCGTAAGTAAGCGTTTTGCAGAAATTAGGGTACAGTGGATGTTGCAGATTGAAAATTGCCATTTTTCCACTGATATGCCATTTCAGTGACAAATATGTTCTGCCCAGCTTGTGCCACTGGAGACAAACACCCCATAAATTGTTAAGCGGGTTCTCCAGAATACAGTAACACCCCATATGTGGTCATAAACGGCTGTTTGGGCACACTGTCAGGCTCAGGAGGACCGCTATTTGGCTTTTGGAGTGTAGATTTTGCTTGGTAGTAGTTTTGTTCGGGGTTTTACTGGTATTTCAGCTTATAATGTGGGGGCATATGTAAGCTGTGTGGAGTAGGGACAGTTCACTAGCGCTGCTGCTATCAACAGAAGCACAGTTGACGATGATGATAATGATCATTACATTAGTGATCACACAGCAGGATAAAGAAGCAAACAATCACCAGCAACACAGGTCAATATGGATCAGAGTAGGTATGCACCAGCTCTGATCACCGTTCCTAACAGGAATGAGGCGGGCAGAGCTGGTGCCATGGCTGCGATTGGTCTGTCTATACAGATCAACCAATCGCAGAAATCTGGAGGTGGCACCATTGCCACCGCCCCATAAATACAAGGCAGGAATTAGAGCTTTCCTAGACAGCATCAATCAGTGATTGGTTTAAGACGCAAAAAGCCGCGATTGGCCGAGGCGATGCCTAATCGGCTTGCTGTCAGTGGATGACTGACAGATCTAATACATTGCACTACATAGGTAGTGCAATGTATTAGAAAAATAATCTGTGTCAAGTACTAAAATAAAACACAATTGCCCTTTTTCCCTTATAAAGTCCTTTATTATTAAAAAAATAAATAAACCATACACATTTGGTATCGCCGCGACCATAACGGCCTGAACTACAAAAATATTATGTTATTTTTTCCACGTGGTGAACGGCATAAAACAAAACCATAAAAAACAATGCCAGAATTTCGTTGTTTTGGTCACTTTGCCCTACAAAAATTGGACTACAGCTTCTCCCGCAAAAAAAAACAGCCCTCATACAACTCAGTCGACTAAAAAATTAAAAACTTTATGGTTCTGGCGATAGAAAAAAGACATTTTTACAAAAGTAATTTTATTGTGCAAAAAGTTGTAAAACATAAAAAAGTGCTATAAATCTGGTATCGCCCGAATTGTACTGACCCGCAGAATAAAGTTAACATGTAATTTATGACGAGTGGTGAATGCTGTATAAAAAAAATAAATCTAAAAAACTATGCCAGAATTGCTGTTTTTTTGGTCACCTTGCATCCCAAAAAATAGGATAAAAAGTGATCAAAAAGTCGCATGTACCCCAAAATTGTACCAATAATAACTACAGCTCGTCCGACAAAAAAACAGCCCTAATACCACTACGTCTATGAAAAAATAAATTAGTTAAGGCTCCAATATGTCAGGAAAGAAAAATATGCAGGCCCGAGGGGAACATTTCTTCTGTTTCAAAAGGCGATTCATCAAGGCCCTAAAATTAGGGAACCAGGAAGGGTAGGGCCCAAATATATCTGCTGGAAGCAAGGGCGCCCGTATTATACAGGACAACACTTTCCAAGCAAAATTCCCCAAACTGTAAATGTGCGGTGTCTGTACCAAAAGATGATAAGAAAGGACACCATTTATCAGTGCGACACTGGCCTGTGCAGAAAGGATTGCGTCACAGCGTAACATACATCTATGGATTATTTTATACCACCTGACTATGCCCCTGATGTACTCCGCACAGCTTAGGCTTCGTTCACATTTGCGTTGTGATTCCGTTCATGGGCTTTCATGAATGGAATCCTAATGGAAACCATTGGTTTCAGTTTGCATCACCATTGATTTCAATGGTGACTGATCCGGTGCCAATGGTTTCCGTTTGTCACCGTTGTGCAAGGGTTCAGTCGTTTTGACGGAATGAATAGCGTAGTAGGCTACGGTATTGATTCTGTCAAAATGACGGAACCCTTACACAACGGTGACAAACGAAAATCATGGGCAATGTATCCGTCACCATTGAAATTAATGGTGATGCAAACTGAAACCTATGATTTCAGTTTGGATTCCGTTAATAGCTTCCCCTGACGGAAAGGTCTGACGGAACCCATGAACGGAGGCCCGACCCAGATGTGAACGAAGCCTTACATACACCCCACATTATAAACTAAAATACCAGTAAAACTCCAAACAAAACTACTACCAAGCAAAATTCACGCTCCAAAGACCAAAGGGCGCTACCTCCCTTCTGAACTTACAGCGTGCCCAAACAGCTGTTTACTTCCACATATATGGCATCGCCATACCCGGGAGAACCCTTTTAACCATTTCTGGGGTGTGTGTCTCCAGTGGCACAAGCTGGGCATGGCATATTTGCCACTGAAATGGCATATCTAGGGAAAACTTAAAATTTTTACTTTGCACCATCCACAGGGCAATCATTTATTGACCTGTGGGGTGGAAATGCTCATTACACCCCTTAATAAATGCCTTGAGGGGTGTAGTTTCCAAAAAGGGGTCACTTCTCTGGGCTTTCTTCTATTATTTCACATCAGAGCCCTGCAATTGTGAACCAAATTGCAGTGTAAGTCGCCAAAGTAGGCCGCATCTTTGCATGGTACTCTTTCACTCCTGAGCCTGGTCAAATGTCCAGGCAAAATATTAGGGCCACAAGTAGGTTGTTTCTAAAACCGGGAAAAACAGCATAATAATTAGAGTGTAGTCTTGTTATGGTGGCACAAGCTGGGCAAAAATCCACTAGGTGCTGCTTGCTTCTGAGGCCTGTGCTTCAGTCCATAAGCCCACTAGGGCCACATGTGGGATATTTCGAAAATTGGCAGAATCTGGGCAATAAATATTAAATTGTGTTTCTCTGGTAAAACCTTCTGTGTTACAAAAAAAAAATATTTTTTATTAAATACGAATTTCTGCAAAATATAAAATGAAATTTGTAAATTTCCCCTCACTTTACTTTAATGTGAAACGTCTAAAGGGTTAAGAAACTTTCTAAATGCTGTTTTGAATAATTTGAGGGGTGAAGTTTTTAAAATGGGGTGACTTATCGAGGGTTTCTAATATATAAGGGCCTCAAAGCCACTTCACAACGGAACTGGCCCTTGTAAAAATAGCCTTTTGAAATTTTCTTGAAAATGTGAGAAATTACTGCTAAAGTTCTAAGCCTTGTAACGTCCTAGAAAAATAAAAGAATGTTCAAAAAACGATGCCAATCTAAAGTAGACATATGGGCGATGTGAATTAGCAACAATTTTGTGTGGTATAACTGCCTGTCTTACAAGCAGATACATTTAAATTGAGAAAAATGCAAATTTTTCTAAAAAAATTTCACAAATACTGAATGTCGTCAAATTTTGCTAGTAACAAAGTCCAATGTGTCACGAGAAAACAATCTCTGAATCACTTGGATATGTAAAAGCATTCCAAAGTTATTACCACATAAAGTGAAACATGTCAGATTTGAAAAACGAGGCTCTGTCAGGAAGGTCAAAAGTGGCCAAAGCGGGAAGGGGTTAAAAAACAAAACATTGATCGTTTAGGAGAGAGGACTGGAGTCTCGAAGTGACACAAAGAACAATGTTCGATTCAGGTCCAATCTAGTCCCGATAACTCTGCAAATAGTCTTCTTTATCCCCTCCCAAAAAGGAAATAATAAATGACAGGACCAAAAGGTGTGGAAAAGGGTGCCGATTTAATTCTTGCATCTGCAGAAATTCTATTTGTTTAATCTTTCCTCATAACCAAGATTCTCTATGCTCCTTATTATTTTAGTTGCTCTTTGTATTTTTTCCAACTCCAGTGCATACTTTCTATGAACTGGAGCCCAGAACTGAACTGCATATTCTAGATGAGGCCGCATATCAACAAGTGATTCTTCCAGTTTAACCCCCCCCCCCCTAGGACATATAATGAATGCAGATTATTCATTCCCAGATGCATAACGTTACATTTTTGCACAATGAACCTCATTTGCCAAACACTTAGTGTGTCCATATCAGCAATTTACAAACATCCTCCATAGACTGAACAATACTACATAGCTTGGTGTCATCTGCAAAAATAGAAACCGTGCTATTAATCCCATCCTCTATATCATTAATAAATAAGTTGAATAGCAGAAGTCCCGGCACTGAACCTTGGGGTACGCTGCTAATATGGGACAGTGTCAAAGGCCTCTGCAAAGTCCAAAATACACTACATCCACAGTGGCCCCTCTGTCTAGGCTTCTACGCATTTCTTCATAAAAACAAAATCAGGTTGGTTTGACAACTTCTGTCCTTAGTAAATCCGTGCTGGCTGTCACTCCTAATACTATTTTTTGTCACATACTCCTGTATATAGTCCCTTAAACATTTTTCCCATGATAAATGTTAAGCTTACAGGTCTATAATTACCCGGGGAAGACCTAGAGCCCTTTTTGAAAATAGGCACCACGTTTGCAGTGTGCCAGTCCCTTGGGCACTACACAAGTAACTAGAGAATCTCTAAATATTATGAACAGGACAAAAAATTTGAACTCTTGGGTATAGACCATCTGGTCCCGGGGCCTTGTTCACATTTATTTTATTTAACTTAGCTTGGACCAGATCTACATTGAGCCAATTCAGTATATTAATTGATGCATTTACAGCACTGGCACCGCCTATATCATCTACTCTTTTTTCTGTTGTATATACAAAGCTAAAGAACCCATTTAGTAACTCGGACTTCTCTTGACTGCCCGTGACCAACTCCTCATTACCACTATTTAAGGGGCCTACATGTTCTGACAGTGTTTTTTTGCATTTATATACTTAAAGAGGCTCTGTCACCAGATTATAAAATCCCTATCTCCTATTGAATGTGATCGGCGCTGCAATGTAGATAACAGCAACGTTTTTTTTCTTTTTTAAAAACGATCATTTTTGCCCAAGTTATGAGCAATTTTAGATTTATGCAAATTAGCTTTTGACGATCCGGTGCCCTAGTAGACTACGGCATTCATCCTGTCAAAACGACGGAACCCTTGCACAACGAAAACAAACTGAAACCATTGGCACCGGATCCGTCACCATTGAAATCAATGGTGATGGGAACGGAAACGTTTGGTTTCAGTTTGTGTCAGTCAGGGCTCCGTTCCAACGGAAAGCTCAGGTGGAACGTAGCCCTGACAAGGATACCACTATACGTCCTGGTGCGGGAGTTGAAGTATGGAGCGGGCTGACGGGCTGAGACCGATCCATACGCTGCCGGTGTTAGCTGTGTATTATTAATAGAGGGAACTCTGATCCTGGCCGTTTAACCACTTAGATGCCGTGGGCAATAGCAACTGTGGAATCTAAACTGTTAGAAAGTGGGGGCAGCCCCTTCTGTCAGCCTATCTTCCCCACCTCAACGCGATCACAGGGTTTAATGGTTGTTATGTCAGCCCGCAGGCGTAATGATGGCCCCCAGGTCTGCCTTCTTTCTGCCCCTGTTAAGCCCTGCCTCTGGCAGAGTTTAACAGGAGCCGGTAAAAATGAAAAATGATGTGTATTGTGGCAATGAAATCCCTAAGGGGTACTAGTTACATTTTTAAAAAATAGTTAACGTTTTTAGTAGTGTACAAAAAAAAAAAAAAAAGAATTTAAAAAAAACCCACAAACCTTATCCCATTTTTCCTCTAAATTACTCTTAAAAAAAAACAACTAAAATTTGTATCAGTGCGTCCATAAAAGTTTGAATTATTACAATATAACATTTAACTCGCACGATGAACGCCATAAAACCCACAAAATTTAAAACAGATTTGCTGTTTTTTGGTCACCTTAGCTCTAAAAAAAAAATATTAGTTATAGCTATTTCTTTTTTTAACAAATACTTTTTGTAAAAGTAATAAATCACTTTAAAAAACAAAACATTAATGTAGTATCGCCGTAATCGTATTGACCAGCAGAATACAGTTAAGCTGTTGTTTTTACTGCAAGGTGAAAGAGGTAAAAACGGAACCCGGAAAAACAATGGAGGAATTCGTTTTTTCCAATTCCACCCCATAAATATTTTTTTTTTCAGTTTTCCAGTACATTATATAAGGTGTTAATGTTAGTTGTTTATACTTGTTACCTATAGGAATTAATTTTGTAGTATAATTGCCCAAGTAGATTTTAAACTCTCCCATTTATCATTTGTACCATTATTTGACATTAGTTGTTCCCAGTCTACGTATGTCCTGAAGTGCAGCTCTCAACCTGGGGTAATTGGCCTTCTTAAAGAGGCTCTGTCACCAGATTTTGCAGCCCCTATCTGCTATTGCAGCAGATAGGCGCTGCAATGTAGATTACAGTAACGTTTTTATTTTTAAAAAACAAGCATTTTTGGCCAAGTTATGACCATTTTCGTATTTATGCAAATGAGGCTTGCAAAAGTACAACTGGGCGTGTTGAAAAGTAAAAGTACAACTGGGCGTGTATTATGTGCGTACATCGGGGCGTGTTTACTACTTTTACTAGCTGGGCTTTCTGATGAGAAGTATCATCCACTTCTCTTCAGAACGCCCAGCTTCTGGCAGTGCAGATCTGTGACGTCACTCACAGGTCCTGCATCGTGTCGGCACCAGAGGCTACAGATGATTCTGCAGCAGCACCGGCGTTTGCAGGTAAGTCCATGTAGCTACTTACCTGCAAATGCTGATGCTGCTGCAGAATCAACTGTAGCCTCTGGTGCCGACACGATGCAGGACCTGTGAGTGACGTCACAGATCTGCACTGCCAGAAGCTGGGCGTTGTGAAGAGAAGTGGATGATACTTCTCATCAGAAAGCCCAGCTAGTAAAAGTAGTAAACACGCCCCGATGTACGCACATAATACACGCCCAGTTGTACTTTTACTTTTCAACACGCCCAGTTGTACTTTTGCAAGCCTCATTTGCATAAATACGAAAATGGTCATAACTTGGCCAAAAATGCTCGTTTTTTAAAAATAAAAACGTTACTGTAATCTACATTGCAGCGCCGATCTGCTGCAATAGCAGATAGGGGTTGCAAAATCTGGTGACAGAGCCTCTTTAAAATTACATGCTTTTGCCCTCCCAGCTGTTTTTCTTTTTTACAGTATAGGTCAAATGAAATTATATTATGGTCACTGTTACCAAGGCTTTCACGAACAGTGACAGTCTTAACAAGCTCTGCATAGTTAAAATCATGACACCAATTAATATCTGGGTAATTAAAATCTCCCATTATCATTACAGTACCAGCCTGTGCAGCTCGCTACATTTGTGCGGCTGGCACTGGTATGCTGGGGCACGGTGTGGCTGGCACTATTGGTCTCTGAGTTCTATTATAAGAAAGTTAAAGAAGCAATCCAGGAAAAACTGTTCCGTTTATGCCTAGTGGAGATCTGAAGTGGCGGCAGACGACTTGTTAGCTCTTTGAATTCTTGTGTCATGCAATGTCCCTGTACTAGTTCTAACAGAGTATTAGTTTTACCCAGAGAGCTTCCTTAAAAGGGTAGCCTTTATAGCATATCCACAGAGACTACAAAAATTGGTTTATGATGGCAAAGCAAGATAACTCCATGCTTAATGACTGTTCGGTTATGCCCGTCTTTCATTCGCTAACCAAGTTCTACAAGCCTGGATTTCCCTCTCCATTCTACCCAATAGTGGTTGCGATTGGGTCCTTGAAAGAAAGTTTGTGTTATTGGGTTGACAGCTTAATTTAATGGCCCTAGACAAACTAATAATAATTTCATTTTATTTTTTTCTGTTTTTATTTTATCACTATGGAAAATGGGCAGTGCAGTGAATTGCATTGCATCATGAGAGTCTCTCCAATTAGCAGAACTGGCATGAGCCTCCTGGCATACTACCTAGAAAACACTACAACTGCCAATCCTTGCAGATGACAATTGTAGTATCTCCTATGTTGTCTCAAGCCAGCGTTGTTTGGTGGTCAATAGGTCATGGTTTGCACAGGCTTCAGTTGCAGCCTAGCGATGTGAAGGGTGGAATTTTCAGAATGGTGGAATTCTGGTAACACCTTTTGGGAGATGTAGCATAGTTCAAGCAGAACTGTAGACCATTCCATTCTTAGTTCCCCAGAGAAAAATACAAGAAAACCTACTTACAAGGCTGGGCAAACCGCTTGGCTTTTGTATAAAACATCAGGTATATTCCTGAAAAAGGAGCATCTCGTAGCAAGGTGGCAGCAAGACCGCTGAAAAGGCCACGAGTACCTTCAGTTCTGTAAATGTTCCCCAGCGCTCCAAACACACCACTATAGCGATATTTACCACTCTGCAAGAAATATTGAAGGGATATCAGCTTAAGCAGAAATGTTTTCTGTAATTTGACATAATCAAAACTGAGGAATATTTCAGTTCCCAGCTTCATTTTCTACAGTAAATGTATTGATTTACTCACCTCTCCTATTAATTATTCTGAGTTATGCTCAGGCAGGAGGAAAAGAACAATGCAGCTTTTCCCGAGCAGCAGTGTGAGTTCATGGAGTACGTCTTGTAGCTCCTCCTTGCCTCAGAAACAGGAGAGATCACACAGCAGAAAAGGGTATGGAAGAGCTGCGATTGTGCCAGCAAAAAAGGTAGATATTGATGCAGCCTATTCTCTCACCCCTTCACACTTGTCTCTGTCTTCTGATCAAGTGTCTTGCTCCTCCGGACCCATATCTGATACTTGATCCTTCCTGTTCCTGAGTTTAAACCCCTTGCTACACCACTCAAAAAAAAAAAAGTATAAAATAAATCATACATCCCCATATAAGAAATTTACCACTCTGCCGTGCTGCACTGTTGGTACCGTGCACTACTTACCGTACGCCTTCCCCTTGAAATCCCACATGCGGCCCTAGTGTGCTACTGTACTCAAACAGAGGCTTCAAAAGGACCTAGTGGATTTTGGAGCCTTCTTTTATGTATGTGTATGTATATATATATATATATATATATATATATATATATATATATACACACACACATATATATAATTTTTTTAAGCATCATATCTGGTTTAAAGAGGTCTTGTGGTGCCAAAACATAAGAAACTCCCTAAAAAAAAAAAAAAAAAAAAGACACTGACGATCGCCGCTCTCAGGTCACATCACAGGGGTGAATTACACTACTGAACTTATTCATTTACCACATGAATCCACGCCCACCTGATCTAGATGACCGGATTATACTAAATTACTCACATAGGTTTCCAACACCCTAATATTTCATAACACAGTATGCTACCACCACCTATAGTTTTCTAGGCAATAGGGGCCTACGTCTCTATAGTCCCTTAACACCAGTTAGACTCAATAACACAGGTTTTAAAATACTGTAAATTAACACAGGTAACGTTCTTCACCTTTGGAAGATTGAGTCCTGCAACACTACAAGGTAGAGACTTATTAATATTTCAAATTTAATACACAATAGTGCAGTGCAATACAAAAAGTAATTGTCAGATTAAAAGATGAAAAAATATACATACATACAGTTACAATGCATTCAAACAGTTTATGAAAATAAAAGAGAACAAAACCTTACTGATGTACAGCAGTGACATCCTGGCTGTGGGGACAGCTGAAAATATGGGCAGTCACTCCAACCGAGATGTGGATCCCCAACGACTGACACTGACCCCCTCTTTTCCTGGCATTTTAACCCCATTTTTTTCCTCCAGTCCACTGGCTAGTGATGTCACTGAGACGAGACTGTTCATAGGATAATAAACGGTAATACTCCCCTCATCCAGTTATATTTCTAGTAGAAACCCAAAAATGGTCATGTGTTCTTGCAGGAATCTCCTAGAAATATAATATTACCTGCATTCACCTGTGCATACATTTACCAACCAGGGCATATCAAAGGCAACTGTGTTTTTAGCCAATAGCCAATTCCTGGTAGTTCCTCTGGGTATATGGTTGTGAATTTGACATATATACGAGGGCTATTTACCCTGATCATAACTACCTGTGTGGGTCACTCTAAATATAAATTATGATGGGGTCTGCCTCGATGAATCATATTTCCTTTGAACATAAGCCATTGCCACATATTTCCCAAGGTCCGCATGGCAGACACACAAAAGATAACCATTTGCATAACTTTTGATCTCTATTCTGGATGTCTGGGTAAATACCTCCAACCCTGGGTGAGAACGTTAACCGATGCTAGATACAGGCCCTAGTGATAAAACCCTTAATCATTACTTCTGCCACCTTGGTGAGGATAGGGCCAATTAATCATTTGCCCGACAGTGGACATCCTTTGATGGTCAAAAATATGCATGACAACCCGATGCTTTTTCTGGGTCAGAAGTGGTTATGAACTGACAAATGAATAAACAAATTTTTATGATTTTACCTATAACACCACAGACACCATTTTGGAAACTATATTCCCCAAGGAATTTATCTAGGGGTATAGTGAGCATTTTGAACTCACAGTTTTTTTCTGAATTTATTGAAAATTAGGCAGTGAAAATGCAAATCTACAACCTTTTTCAGATTTTGTAATTTCCTTGAGGAATTTTTTAGAGAAAAAGTACCCTAATATTTGTAAAGAATGTCTCCCGAGTACGGCAATATGAGCATTTGGAGCTCAAAATTTTCCTCAACTGGTTTTCAGTTGCCATGTCACATTTGCAAAGCCCCTGAGGGACCAAAACAGTTAAAACCTCCCAAAAGTGACTCCATTTGGGAAACAACACCCCTCAACAAATTAATCTAAGGGGTATAGCGAGCATTTCGACCCCACAGGTTTTTTGGTTGAATTCATTTAAATTGGGCCGTGAAAATGAAAATCTACATTTTCTCCAATGAAGCAGAAAAAGCACCCCAACATTTGTAAAGCAATTATCTCCTGAATATGACAATACCCCATATGTGGTCATAAACTGCTGTTTGGACACACGGCAGGGCTCAGAAAGGCAGAAGTGCTATTTGTCATGGAGATTTTGCTAGATTGGTTTTTGGGCGTCATGTTGCAGTTGCAGAGCCCCTGAAGTACCTGTACAGTGGAAACCCCTGAGAAGTGACTCCATTTTGGAAACGACACCCTTCAGGGCATTTATCTAGGGGCCAGGCGAAGGCATTAGCGACGAAACGCGCGTTGGGGCTAGACGTCCGCTGTGTTTGGCCTCCTATATCTATCATGGGATATCTTTTGATAGGAACTATCATCATCTTTGAAATCATTTTTCTACATGTTTGAATTGACCTGGCAAGAGCTATTAGTTATTTATTCTTATCACTGCATATTTTTGGTGTGTGTGTCTAACGTTTGTTTGTATTTATATCTGTTTATTATATCTTGGTCTATTTATGTTCATTTGGAGGTTATCTTGTGATACATTGTCATTTGGCCACTTTTGGAGCTACACAGCGCATTGTCCTTTTTTTTTATCTGTGGGTTCTGGATTTGTTATCCTACGTATTCTGTTTTTACTATGTAACTTAACCCCTTAATGACCACCGATACGCCTTTTCAAGGCGGTCATTAAAGGGCTTTATTGTAGGCCGTCACCTTTTTACGGCGGCCTAATCAACGATCTGCACGGATGTCCAGTGCAGGCTGGAGCCGGGGCTTGGTTGTCTGACGACTGCCGGGCTCCTGATCCAACGGTAGCGATCAATGTTTACGAAGATCACGGCCGTTTATCCCTCAAGTGCCGCGGTCATTAGCGACCGCTGCATTTAAGCGGTTTACAAAGGGAGGGAGCTCCCTCTGTCACCCATCGGCTGCCCGCAAATGCAATTGCGGGAATCTGATGGGGTGCCATAGCAGCTGGGGGCCTAACAAAGGCCTATAAAAAATGGTTTTATTTAGTAAAAGTGTAAAAATAAAATAAAAATTACACATGATACCCCCGCAATCGTAATGACCCAAAAAAATAAAGTTAGCATATTATTTAAACCGCAACGTGAACGCTGTAAGAAGAAAACGCAAAAACCAACGGCAAAATTGCAATACCCCCGCAAAAAATAATAATCAAATGTAAATTATTTTATTTCAATTGTGTTTTTATTCTGCAAAAGTAGTACAACATAAAAAAAAAAAACTATACATATTTGGTATCTCCGTAATCGTACCGACCCATAGAATAAAGGTAGCATGTTATTTACGCCGCACAGTAGACTGCGTAAATGTAAAATGCATAGAACAATGGCTAAAATGCAGTTTGTTTTTTTAAATCCCCCCCCAAAAAAAAGTTAATTAAAAAATTCTATATACCCCAAAACGGTGCCTTTGAAAAATACAACTCATCCCACAAAAAACAAGTCTCATACAGCCAAGTCCACGTGAAATAAAAAAAAAGTTATAGCTCTTTGAATGTGATGGAAAAACGAAAAAAAAAAAATTGCTTGGTCATTAGGGCCCAGAATGCATGCAGGGGGATCGGGTTAATAAAATTTTTTCTACTGTTTACATATTTCCTGTTTTCATGGCATCTCTTCTCTATAGGTTTAGATTTATCTAGGGGTGTAGTAAGCATTTTGACCCCACAGACGTTTCAAAGATTTTTAGTCAGTGAAAATGAATTATTTTTTTTCAAAAAATATGTAGTTTTAGCTCCCAAATCGTACATTTTTACAAGGCGTAATAGGAGAAAAAACACCACGCAAAATGTTACTCAATATCCCATATGTGAACCTAAGGCACACGACCGTAGTTTTCATCCATAATTAAGGATGAAATTGCAGACCCATTCATTACTATTAACCACGGACACCTTTCCGTAAATATACGAATGTGTGTCCGCGCCGTAGAAATGATCCGCAAAATATAGAACATGTCCTATTCTTGTCCGCAATTGTGGCACAAACTCGCCCATATAAGTCTATTGGCGCTTCTGCAGATGTTGGATCTGTATTTGTGGACCTTAAAAATCCTTACGGTCATGGTACGTGAGGCCTAAACTGCTGTACACATAGCAGGGCATAGAAGGGAAGAAGCGTCATATAACTTTTGGAGTGGAGCGCAAATTTTTCTGGATTGGTGTTCGGGCACCATGTTGCGTTTGCAAAGCCCTTGAGGTACCAGAGTACAGTGGCAGCCCCCGAGAAGTGACCATTTTGGAAACTACACCCCTCAAGGCATTTATAATTTGCCTGGACATATGACAGGGCTCAGACGTGAAAGACCACCATGCACATTTAAGGTCTATATTGGTATATTTTAATGGATATTAATGCGCAGTGGATGGTGCAAAGTGAAAATGTTAATTTTTTCACAGATATGTCATTTCAGTGCAAAATATGTGGTGCCCAGGTCATGCCACTATGAAAAGACAGTTCTCTAATTATTATGCTATGTTTTCTGGCTTTAGAAACAGCCAACATGTGGCCCTAATCTTTTGCATGGACATACAACAGTGTCCAGCAGTGAAAAAACACCTTGCACATGTAACAGCAGCAGTTGCAGACGGCAGACCCCTCTCATCCTGCCGAAATCTCCCTCCCCGGAGACGCCAGCACACGCGGCTGTCCTGCCCTGCAGTGACCACTAGGGTGCGCGCCCGAGCTCATTCCTGGCCTTAAAGAGCCAGTACACGCACATGTAAAGAACTAATTTCTCAGAGATCACCCAGAACTATAAAAAGGGCCCTGCCCTTTGACTCCTTGCCTGAGCGTTGTTTGTATTCCTATGTTAGTCTTGAAAATGGTCCCTTAGTCGTATCCTGTTCCCAGTGTTGCCGTGCCCTGCTACCTGTATCCTGTGCTGCGCTGCTACTGTCTGGACTATTACAGGTACCCTTGTGCTTGGACTTTGCCTAGACTTGGTACACTATTTGGCCAGCTGCTTCCCCGCTATGGTGGTGCAGCCTAGTGGGTCCACATACCCACAGATCGTGACATGTAACACCTCCGATAACATACAGTGATAACTCTTAGTACAGATAATGTAGTAGATAAGAGAGTTATCACTGTGTGTTATCTGTGGTGTTACATAGGACGGCATATAACATCTACCACATCATCTATACTCTGAATACATGTGCCTGTGTTTATATATGTGCCTTTATGTATTTGCATATGTTCGTGTGTGTGTGTGTGTGTGTGTGTGTGTGTGTGTGTGTGTATGTATGTATGTATATATATATATATCTATTAGCCTGTACAGTATACATGTTCCAGTATGAATGTCAAAGTGAACCACTTCTCCACAGATAAATTAAATGCAACATTTGTCTGATCAGAAACTTTACAGAAAAATTCCATTCCTAGGTATATCTCTTACTGCAAAGGTAGTCTAACTCTTTTTTGTAAAGAGAAGACTGTTTGGTCAGTTGAACTTACATAGGTCACCTGTGATGTGATGGCTTATGTGCTTGTATTCCAATTCACCTAGCGTTGAGGGCGGTGCAGTGGTATCTGGCCAAATACAGCAACTTTACGGCTCAGACGCAGGAATTTATTCCGATGGCAGTTAATTTGTTAACCCATAATCTTTTTTGCTTTGACGTTCACTTTAATTTTTTAATAAGTTGCCAAATAAAAGTTACATTTTTATACGGATGTGCTAGAAAAACCTTCCTTTTTTATATACGTACGTAGATTTTACATCCCCATTTATAATAAATAACATATGCATCATGAACAGTTGGTGGGAAAAAAGGTTATGCTCAACCAAATGTAGAGGGGTGAACAGTTTTTACTGGTCTTTAACCCCTTAAAAGGACTAAGCCATTTTTGTTTTCAAGAATTTTTTAGTTTTTCCAAGTCAGCATTTTGGGATGTATAAGGTCTTGTTTTTTGCAAGAACAGTTTTACTTTATATACACTACCGTTCAAAAGTTTAGGGTCACTTAGAAATTTCCTTATTTTTGCAAGAAAAGCACAGTTTTTTTTTCAATGAAGATAACATTAAATTAATCAGAAATACACTCTATACATTGTTAATGTGCTAAATGACTATTCTAGCTGCAAACGTCTGGTTTTTAATGCAATATCTACATAGGTGTATAGCGGCCCATTTCCAGCAACCATCACTCCAGTGTTCTAATGGTACATTGTGTTTGCTAACTGTGTTAGAAGGTTAATGGATGATTAGAAAACACTTGAAAGCCCTTGTGCAATTATGTTAGCACCGCTGTAAACAGTTTTGCTGTTTAGAGGAGCTATAAAACTGACCTTCCATTGAGCTAGTTAAGAATCTGGAGCATTACATTTGTGGGTTCGATTAAACTCTCAAAATGGCTAGAAAAAGAGAGCTTTCATGTGAAACTCGACAGTCTATTCTTAGAAATGAAGGCTATTCCATGCGAGAAATTGCCAAGAAACTGAAGATTTTCTACAACGGTGTGTACTACTCCCTTCAGAGGACAGTACACACACAGGCTCTAACCAGAGTAGAAAGAAAAGTGGGAGGCCCCGCTGCACAACTGAGCAACAAGACAAGTACATTAGAGTCTCTAGTTTGAGAAATAGACGCCTCACAGGTCCTCAACTGGCAGCTTCATTAAATAGTACCCGCAAAACTACAGTGTCAACATCTACAATGAAGAGGCGACTCCGGGATGCTGGCCTTCAGGGCAGAGTGGCAAAGAAAAAGCCATATCTGAGACTGGCTAATAAAAGGAAATAATTAATATGGGCAAAAGCACACAGACATTGGACAGAGGAAGATTGGAAAAAAGTGTTATGGACAGACGAATTGAAGTTTGAGGTGCTTGGATCACACAGAAGAACATTTGTGAGACGCAGAACAACTGAAAAGATGCTGGAAGAGTGCCTGACGCCATCTGTTAAGCATGGTGGAGGTAATGTGATGGTCTGGGGTTGCTTTGGTGCTGGTAAAGTGGGAGATTGGTACAAGGTAAAAGGGATTTTGAATAAGGAAGGCTATCACTCCATTTTGCAACGCCATGCCATACCCCGTGGACAGCGCTTGATTGGAGCCAATTTCATCCTACAACAGGACAATGACCCAAACCACACCTCCAAATTATGAAAGAACTATTTAGGGAAGAAGCAGACAGCTGGTATTCTATCTGTAATGGAGTGGCCAGCGCAGTCACCAGATCTCAACCCCATAGAGCTGTTGTGGGAGCAGCTTGACCGTATGGTACGCAAGAAGTGCCCATCAAGCCAATCCAACTTGTGGGAGGGGCTTTTGGAAGCATGGGGTGAAATTTCTCCCGATTACCTCAGCAAATTAACAGCTAGAATGGCAAAGGTCTGCAATGCTGTAATTGCTGCAAATGGAGCATTCTTTGACGAAAGCAAAGTTTGAAGGAGAAAATTATTATTTCAAATAAAAATCATTATTTCTAACCTTGTCAATGTCTTGACTACATTTTCTAGTCATTTTGCAACTCATTTGATAAAGTGTGAGTTTTGATGGAAAACACAAAATTGTCTGGGTGACCCCAAACTTTTGAACGGTAGTGTACATAAAATTTTGGGGTACATATACACTAATGTTTAAGCATTACAAATTTAAGGGGTACAAAGGGAAAAAAATGTGATGCCTTTCTTTTATACATTTAGGCCATATTTACAAGAACGTGTTTAACGTCCGTGATATGCGCGTGAAAATCACGAGTGTCACACGGACCTATTTTAGTCAATGGGGCCGTTCAGGCATTCCGTGATTTTCATGCAGCGTATGTCTGCTGCGTAAAACTCACGACATGTCCTATACTTGGGCGTTTTTCGCGCATCACGCACCCATTGAAGTCAATGGGTGCGTGAAAATCACGCGCAGCACACGGAAGCACTTCCGTGTGTCGCACGTGATTCGCGCAACAGTAGATAAAGAAATGAAGGAAAAATAAAAGCACTTCCTTCATTTCTTTTTCTAATCATCAAAACCGCGTGGCATTTGCGTGAAAATCACGCAGCCACGTACTATTCACTGATGACACACGGAACTGCAAAATGCTGCGTTTTTTACGCGCCCAAAACACACATGCTCGTGTGAATCCGGCCTAAGGCTGTGTTCACATCAGCGTTCATTTCTGTTGCAGCTTTCCGTCGGAGGAACCTGTAAACAAAAAGACAAACAGAAACTAATGCTTCCGTTTGTATTACCATTGATTTCAATGGTAATACCTCCGTTGCAAATGGTTTCTGCATGTCTCCCTTCCGTAAGCTTTGCGTTTTTTTAAACGGAACAATAGGATAGCAGACTACGTTTTTTTTACAAAACAATAGCTTAGTCGATTGCGCTATTGTTTCCGCCAAAAACTCCTCAAAACTAATGGAACAGAAACAAACCATTTGCAACGGAAGAATTACCATTGAAATCAATGGAATGCAAACGGAAGCTATGGTTTCCGTTTGCCTTTCCGTTGATGAGTTCCCGACAGAAAACTCTAGCGGAACCCATCAATGGAACCCTGACGCTGATGCGAACGGGCCCTTAGAAATACAAAGGATGGTAACCCTCTTACCATGGCTCAGATGAAAGTTTTGTAATGCATCTACCACTTTTACGGGAACCTTTCCCTAATAGTCACCTACCAATTCCCTTCTAGGACAAACAGGGTGAGCGTGGAAACATGTCCCTGTGTTGCCCTGTCCTCCATACCAGTTTCCTTTTGTAATAGGACAGAATTACTAATGGGAGATTATTATGATATGCATTAGCAGATCTCCAATAAACCTATCTAGGGCTGGGCGATTAGACAAAAAGAAAAATCAAGCTTTTTTTTTTTTTTTTTTTAACCCTATAGATGATTTTTTATTTGAATCTTGATTTTCTTGTTTTTAGGAATAATTAAGGTATTACTGTGCATGCATTTCCCTTAGCTAAAAAAATACCAATACACAATTCTAAGACATAAGGGAATCGCAGGTACATTTATTCCATAATATATAATGATTATCAGGATTGTCCTTTAGGTGCTATGTGTGATCATGCTCACTTATAAAAGGAACAATCCGTATATATTATGGAATGGCTCTGCCTCCAACTCCCTTATGTACAAAATAGTGGCTTGGTATTTTTCTAAATAAAGGAAATGCATGAACAGTAATTACTTAACCCCTTCAGGACTGAGACTGTTTTGACCTTAAAGTGTAGCTAAACGTTTGACAAACTTCTGACATGTCATAGAGACATGTCAGAAGTTTGGGTTGGTGGGGGTCCGAGCACGGGGACCCCCACCAATCGCTAGAACGAAGTAGCTGAAGCCCTCGTGTGGGCGCTCAGCCGCTTCGTGTCTGTTCATCTTTTTCCGGAAAGCCGATGTATCGGAGTACGGGCTCATAGAATTTCTATGGAGTCCGTACACCGATAAATTTATTTCAGGAAATAGCCGGACACAAAACGGCCAAGCGCTCACACGAGCACTTCAGCTGCTTCGTTCTAGCGATTGGTGGGGGTCTCCGTGCTCGGACCCCCACCAATCCAAACTTCTGACAGGTCACTATGACATGTCAGAAGTTTGTCAAACGTTTAGCTACACTTTAATTTTTAATACTTCCCACATTGTGGAAGAAAAAAAATACAATTCACAAAAAACAAAAACCAAAAAATGATGAAAATAAGTAACTTACTAAAAAAATAATTTCATTTGCGACACATTCCCTTTAAAACAATAAGACAACATCCTAAAAAACTGGATTTTTGTACTTACCATTAAAATCCCTTCCTCGTTGAATTCACTGGGGAACACAGTACCATGGATATAGGCCGCTGACAATAGGTAAATATACATAAATGTGTGGCTCCGCCGAGTGGGCTATACCCTCTGCTGAGCACTCAGCTCCTCAGTTTGTACCAAGAGAAGTAGGAGAGCAGAAGGTCTAACACAATATGTTTCCAATGAGAAAAGCAACCTCAAGAAGCCCCAACATATAACAAAGAAATAGGGCGGGACCTGTGTCCCCCAGAGAATTCAACGAGAAAGGGAATTTACTGAGAAGTACAAAAATCCTGTTTTCTCGTTTTCAAGTATTCACTGCGGGACACCGTACCATGAGACTTCCTAAAGCAGTACCTCAGGGTGGGAAAAGAGAATCATAGCCAATGCGAGCAGCCTAAACAACAGCTTCTTGCAACACCATTCGAACCAAACTGGCAACAGCAGAAGCCAAAGAATGGATCTGGTAAAACCTCAAAAAAGTATGCAACAAGGACCAAGTGACGGCTTTACATACCAGAAGGTAGGAACCTAATGCCGTACCCCCCAAATGCCCTAGTAGAATGAACAGTTACCCGGAAGGGAAGTTCCCTACCCTTAGCAGAGTAGGCCTTTTTAATGGCCAACCGTATCCAGCTAGCGATGGTGGCCTTTGAAGATGGGCCACCCTTACGAGGGCCTTTAGGAACAACAAATAGGGAGTGAGACATCCAAGCAATGTAAGGCACGCTCTCGTGGATGAGAAGGCTTAGGACAAAACAAAAAGGACAATGTCCTCATTAAGATGGAAGGAAGAAAGCACCTTAGGAAGGAAGGATGGCACCAGACGTAGCACCACCTTGTCCCTATGAAAAAGCGTAAATGGAGGTTTGCAGAACCAGGCTGCCAGCTTAGAAACCATGGATAGAGGTGATCGCCACAAGGAAAACTACCTTCCAGGATAAGCTCCTGAGAGAAACTTCCCGCAAAGGGGCAAAGGGTGCAGCCTGGAGAGGGTCAAGAACCAGATTGAGATCCCAAGGTTCCAGATGGGACCGATGAGGAGCACAATGTGTGACTCCTTGCAAAAAAAAGTCTTAAGTGGCGCGCGGAAAGCCAAAATGCTTTGGAAAAAAAGATAGATAGTGCTGAACCCTGTGGCCTTTTAGAGTAGCCAAGCTGAATCCCTGATCCAAACCCACCTGGAGAAAAGCCAGAATTCATAGGATGGAAAAACAGAGGGGGTGAAACTGATGGGCTTCACACCACCTAAAATAAGCCAACCAAACGATGGTAAATCGTTTGGTATTGAGTCTTCCCGTCTTTAATCATGGTCTGAATGACCTGATCAGAGAAACCTTTGAACTTTAAAACTGCAGATTCAACAGCTAATCCTTCGAACACAGCCAAGGTAAAGCAGGGTGGAATATTGGACCTTGGGAAAGAAGGCAGTGCCGAAGAGGAAGTGGCCACGGGGCGTCTGTGAAAAGGAGTATGATATCTACGTAACAAGCTCTGTAAAGCCAGTCTGGGGCCACCAGAATGGCTGGAATTCTTCAGCACTTGAGGCAGGAGTGGAAGGGGAGGAAAAAGATAAAAGGAGGTTGAAGGATGACCAGGGGAGAACAAGAGCGTAGACTCCTATGGCCTTGGGGCCCCTGGTTCTGGTGACATAGTCTGGGCACTTGTGATTGAGGTGGGAGACGAAGAGATTCACGTGTGGGCAGCCCCACTGAATGCAAATACAGTGACAAATTTCTGGATGAAAAGATCATTCTCAGGGATCCAGGCGTTCCCGGCTCAGGTAATGCGCCTCCCAGTTGTCTCCTCCTGGGATGTGCACTGCTAAGATTGCTGGGACATATTGTCCCGCCCATCGAAGGATCCTGGCAGATTCCTTCCAGACAGTTCTGCTTCTTATATCTCCCTGATGATTGTGGAGCTGTAGAATGGTCTGACTGTATCCGCACTGCAAGACCCTGGAGACGAGACGTCCAGTGATACAGGGCTAGGAAGATAGCCCTCAGCACCAAGATATTGATCTGGAGCTGTGCTTCTGGGTCGGACCAGGTCCCCCGGACTGTGAGGCAGCCGAAAAACCGTCCCCCAGCCGGACAAACTTGTGTGGGTTTTTGATGACTTGCCAGTGGAGAGTTGTGAAGGGTTTTCCACGAGAGATGTTGGGGAAAGATATCCACCTCAGCAGCTCCTTCTTGACTGAAGGGGGAAGATGGAACATCAGATCCAAGGAGTCCATAGAGATGGAATCGCCAGCTGTAGAGATCGGTAGTGAAATTGAGCAAATGGGACTGCCTCAAAGGTTGAGACTATCGTCCCGAAGACTTTCATGCAGAAGCAGATGAAGCAAGGAGTATTCCAGCGAAGTACAGTCACTCCCTGTCAGAGTGGTGAGCTTGGCCTTGGATAAGTATACCCTGGCAGCCTGTGTATCCAGGACCCCTAGAAACTTCATTCTCCGAGAAGGAGTAAGAGATGACTTGGTGAAGACCCTTGTAGCCGTGGCCAGCCCAAAGGAGAGGGCCACAAACTAGAAATGCTCTGACCCTACTGTAAAGCGCAGAAAACACTGATGTACTTGAGCAATGGGAACATAATAAGCATTCTTGATGTCTATTGAAGACAGGAACTTGTCAACCTCCAAGGAAGCGACCACCGAGCGCAGAGACTCGATGTGAAACCTTTGAATATTCACATGTCGATGAAGACGTTTTTATATTCAAAATGGGTCGATGAGATCAGTCCTTCTTTTGTACTGTGAAAAGGTTTGAATAGAACCCCTTGAACAGTTCTGGAGTTGGTGCTGGAACAATTACTCCCGGATGGAGGAGGCTTTGAATAGCTTGAGAAAAAGCCTGGGCGCTGTAGAGGCCAAGAGGGGGCATTGATGGGATAAAATGGCCGGATGGGCGAGAAGAAAACTTTTTTTGTAGCCTGTCGACACAACCTCCTGCACCCCATACCACTTTGACATTTTCAATCCATGTTTCCTGGAAGGAGAGCAGCTGTCTCCCCACCTGAGGGAGCAGCTCACGTGAGGGCAAATTTTCAAGCTGTAGAAACCCACTGTGCTGGAGCAGGTCTAGCAGGTCTGTTGCAGGGCTGCCAGAGGTTTCTATACCGGAAGGAAAGTGTGTGTGTGTGTGTGTGTGTGTGTGTGTGTGTGTTCGGAAGGGACGGGAGTCACGCGAGTTCTGCCTCTGACGTGGAGCAGAGTAAGGTAATTAAACCACCTTTGTCTTCTGACTGTGGGAACAGAGCGTCGTCTTTGAAGACTATGTGGAAGTAAAGTGCTTCTTCCTCCTGTCACCTCAGAAATTAGTTGGACCAGGTCAGAGCCATAAAGGAGATCCTGGGCAAATGGAATGGTGAAAACCTCCTTTCTAGGGGCACGGTCAGTATCCCAGTTCCTAGTCCAAATTGCCCTGCGGACAGCTACCGCATTAGCCATGGCCTTAGCCGACCATTGGGCAGCTTGGACAGAGATGTCACAGATCTATTTAGACATCTGCAAAAGCTGTGCAGCTAGCAGGGAAGTATCCACTTGAGTCCCCTGAATCAATTGCGTCCTGTAGTTGAATAGCTAGTTCAATACTAGCCAAGCTAACCCAGTATGCTGCAAAAGAGGGTCTGACTGAAGGCGCGGCGGCGCTGTAAGTGGCTTTTGCCATAGACTCTACTTTGGCATCAACTGGATCCTTTAAGGCGGAAGCATCTGCAACCGCTAAGGTAGTATTTTTTTTATAAAGCTGGGCCATGGGAGCAGCTGACCACCTTGGGATGAGCTGACCATTTGGTAATACACTCATCAGAGAAAGGAAACAGACACGTGCATAGACCAGTCAGAATGTTTTCATGCATCAGAAAACAATTTGTGAAAACCCTTATGATCTGGAAATATCAGAGCGGGTCACCTGTGGCGATACAATAATAACTCATTCGGAGAGGATTCAGCAGGATCATCCGCAATCATAAAGGGGTTTTCCCATGAGAGACATTTATGACATATCCACAGGATATGTCATAAATGTCAGATAGGCTCTGTGTTGCAGCTGAATGAGGTGTATTCCGACCATAAAAAAAGGTTATATGGTTGTGAGTTACGAAAACCGCGAAGCTCTCTGAGCTACGCTGTTTCCGTAAGTTCCGTAGAAATTAATGATAGTTACGGAAACAGCGTAGCTCGCATGCTATGCTGCATCCGTAACTGCCATTCACTACTGGGGAGTTACGGAAACAGCATAGCTCAGCGACCATATAACCAGGAAGTGGCCGGAAGGCAGCAAGATCAGATAAAGCTAGAACGGGGTTTAGGGGGCCCTGTTCTAGAGATAGGTATGTGTCCCAGAGGTGAGACTAGCATCTATCTGACATTTACGACATATTCTGTGAATATGTTATAAATGTTCTTGATGAGAAAACCCCTTTTTTTTTTTTTTTTAATCAAACAAGTTTTTATTGATAATACAACATCTGTTATACAGCCTGTACATTTTTTACAGTACTTTACAGAAAACAAATAAAAAATAACATAACCTCACTTAAGTAGTGCAAAATTTCTTCAAGTGTTTTATGGCATGTATACAACATCTTTGTTTACACCGTAACCTATTTCTCCCCCCAACTGAACTACCCCCCTCCCTTGCAGTACCCCCTCTCTTTCCTGATTTTTTCACCACTCCTCCTCCGTGTCTCCTCCATAGTAAACCGATATTCCACCAGACCTTAAACATGTATGTGTGTCAGCCCCTCTCCAAATCTCATCTAGTGATCCGCATTGCCATAGGCGTGCACCCATTTACCCCATTGTTTCTCGTATTTCTGAATTGTCCCTCTTTTCAGATATATCCGATGTTCCAGTGATACCGTGTGGTTAACATATCCAACCAGTTCAGCTACCTCCGGGGGATCCGCCTGCAGCCAATATTTTGCGATTAGTTTCCTAGCATGATACAAAATCTTTTTAATAGACAGTAGCTCCACTCCATCCCCTCCTTCCTCCCCAATGCAACCCAGTAAGAATATTTTAGGTTCTATTGGGAAATCTCTCCCATATACGTTAGACACCATACTTTTAACTTCCTTCCAATATCCTTCTAGCAGCGGGCAGCTCCAAAACATATGCTTTATATCCGCCCCATCAAACATGCACCTGGGACATTCCTTAGTTGATCTAATGCGCATTTGCCATAGCACCTTAGGCGTCCTATACACCCTGTGTAATAGAAAAAGTTGTGACCTCCTGTGCGTTACACTAATAGAGAGTTTTTTAGATGATCCCAGTATCTCCTCCCAGTCGTCATCCCCTATAGGCCCTACATCCTCTTCCCATTTACGTCTGAGCTCCACCAACGGGTCTCCCAGAAAACTAGAGAGTAGCGTATTATATAGTACCGAGATAATCCCTTTAGTGTCTTTTGCCCCTAGTACCTGCTCCATCCCTCCCATGGTGGAACAGCTCAAATCCACCAGTCTCTCTTGAGCCTGCGCCGCATGCCTTAATTGAAGATATTGGTAGAACAGCCGATGTGGGAGTGCAAACTCCTCCTGTATTCGAGCAAAGGGCTTAAAAACACCTCCTTCATACAGCTGGTATACATATCTAATCCCTGCTTGTTCCCAGTCTTGAAATCCTTCCAGCATATTAAATTCCCATAAGTATGGATTGTCCCATAAAGGCATATAATTGGAGCATCCTGTAACCCCCAATAATTTCTTACTTTCCCACCAAACTTTATGTATTAATAGTAAAGTCGGCTTCCCTCTTACCTCCCTCTTTAATTTATGGGATTCCATGGCCTCTAATACATCCGTTCTCTGACCCAAATAATACACCAGTTTCCCACTAGAATCCCACTCCTCCCTATTCTTCCAGCCCTTAAGATGTTGTAATTGGGCCGCTAGATAATATATCCATGCATTCGGAATAGCTAACCCTCCCTGTTCTACTGGTAGTTGTAGCTTGTCCAGTTTTATCCTGGGGATCCCCCTTTTCCACACCAAGTCCCTAAACAAGTTATGGATTCTCCTGAACCAGTATTTAGGCAACCACACTGGGGCATTGTGCACCACATAAAGAATCTGTGGCATCAGAATCATTTTGATGAGATTTGCTCGACCCAATGCTGACAGTGGTAGCCCGAGCCATATTTTAGTCTTATCCGTGAGTTTGCTCAACAATGGTATCACATTTAGTTCAATAAAGTCCTGCACCCTCGCCGATATCATGATTCCCAGGTACTTAAATTTCTGTACACACGGTACCTCAATTCCTCCAATCACCAACGGCTTATCTACTGGCTGGAGTGGCAACAACACCGACTTATTCCAATTAATTTTTAGTCCTGAGAATCTACCAAAGCGCTCCAATACATTCATTATCACTGGCAGTGAGTAATTTATTTCCCCCAAGAACATCAAGATATCGTCCGCATATAATGCTATGCGCTCCTCCAGCTCCCCACAACGAAACCCTTCTATCCCTGGATGCTGTCTTACCCTATTGGCTAGGGGTTCAATTGCCAACGCAAATAGAAGTGGCGAAAGTGGGCATCCCTGTCGCGTCCCCCTCTCCAGTCTGAAGGAATCTGACATCCTTCCATTTGCTCTTATCCTAGCTACCGGCTCCTTATATAATAATTGTACCCATTTTATAAATTTCTTTCCAAAGCCCATCCGTTCCAAGACAGCCCACAGATACCCCCATTCCACACTATCAAACGCCTTGGCGGCATCTAAAGACAGCACTGCTCTACACCGAGCATCCGGAGCGTCTGTCTGCAAATTCAGGAAAAGTCTACGTAGATTAACTGCTGTAGAGCGCGATGGCATGAATCCCGATTGATCCATCCCCACAATTTTAGTCACTACTCGCGACAGCCTATTAGCAAGTACTTTCGCTAAAATTTTAATGTCCGTGGTTAATAGAGATATCGGTCTGTATGAGTCAGGTTGTTTCCGATCTTTCCCTTCCTTGGGGATTATGACTATAACGGCTTCGTACATTGTCTGCGGTAAACGCCCCCTGATGAAACTATCCTGGAACACTTCCAATAACTCCGGCAGAACCGTCTCCCCATATGTTTTATACAATTCAGTTGGTATACCATCTATCCCTGGAGCCTTTTCGTTTGCCATAGAACTTAACGCTTCCTGTATTTCCTCTAGCGTAATTGGCTCCTCCAATCCCTCTCTCTCCTCCTCCCCCAGGATAACCCATGTCATTTCTGCCAGATATTCTGTCAGAAGATCCTCCGGATAGTCCACCTTCGTACGATACAGTTCCATGTAGAATGATGTTAACACCTCTAATATATCCCCTGTTTCTCCAACCAGAGTCCCGTGCACTGTCTGCAACTGATGAATGAACGCACTTTCCCGCATCGGCCGTGCCATATTTGCTAACAGTCTGCCCGCCATTTCACCCTCCTCATAGTATTTTTGTTGTAAAAATAATCTTTTATTAGCCGCTTGCTCCAGCTGATGTTCCCTAAGCAATTTCTGAGCAACCTTCCATTGGGCTAGTGTTTCCGCAGTGTTATTAGTAACGTGCCTCTCCTCTGTTACTGTGACCCTGTCTGTCAAATGTTGACCCATTTGTCGCGACTTAGTTTTAATGAGCGAGATCTCCCGTATATACACTCCCCTTATAATCGCCTTCATAACATCCCATAAAATATCCGTAGGAACCGTACCTTTATTAAACTCAAAGTATTCTCGCAGACTCATATTTATTATCTCCTCTCCCACTAACCGTATCCAGAACGGATTCAACCTCCAGTGCATTCTCAACCCCCCCATCTCTGAGCTTGTTCGGAGCTTAAGTAACATTGGGGAGTGATCAGACAGTGCTCGTGGTAAGTATTCCACCCCTTCCACACATTCCATCCCCATTCCATTATTAAACATTAGGTCTATTCGTGATAATGATCCATATGTAGATGATACACACGAATATTGCGTAGCAGAGGGCCATTTTGCCCGCCAAATATCTGTAAACCCAGCCTCCATCATGTACTTTCCGAATCTCGTCAGGCCAGTATCCCCCACCCCTCCCCCTTTTGGAAATTTATCCCACCCTTTGTTCATTATGTTGTTGAAATCTCCCATCAATATAGTCGGTATCATAGGCCACCCAGCCAGTTTCTCCAGCACCTCTCTCATCGGACCCACAGAGTACGGGGGAGGCACATATAACACCACAATTATACATTCCCAGTTAAACAATTTACAGTGCACCCCAACATATCTACCTGCCCTATCTTTAAAGGAATCTATACAGCTAAAAGGCACATCCCTATGAACCAGGAGGCTAACCCCCCTTGAGTATGTAGAGTG
This sequence comes from Rhinoderma darwinii, assembly GCF_050947455.1. NCBI lineage: Eukaryota > Metazoa > Chordata > Amphibia > Anura > Rhinodermatidae > Rhinoderma > Rhinoderma darwinii. The sequence goes on along the minus strand of NC_134693.1, from coordinate 69,237,967 downwards.
AAAGGAATGAAAACTATGTCGGATCCAAACCCTATGCGCTTGTTGCACCGTGTCAATAGTAAGATGAGTTTCCTGCAAACCCATCACTCCAGCAGACTGTCCTTTCAGGTATTCGAAGATAGCTCGCCTTTTTGTTACCTCTCCCATACCTCTCACATTCCAGGACAGAAGATTTACCCTACCCCCCATCTGAATCTTTTTTGCATTTGACAGTGGCTATTTCCATTACTCCCAGTGACAATCAGAGCGTACTGCGTTTCAAACTCCCTTTCCCTCCCAAACATCCCCCCTCCCACCACCCCCTCCCACTCAACTTTCCATAAACATACCCTCCTCAGAGGGCCCGGGCTGATGAAGAAAACTTCACCACTATGACCATACAGCTTCCCTTTCACATTGTAGAAATCCATCTGTTTCCACAATTTAACCTCCAAAACCAAGAACCTCCCGCCACCTTCTCCTCAATAAACAAGTAGCATTTTTATGACTCCTATATTCAATTCTGCCTTTAAACTGACAGCATCTTTCCTCTCCTCCCGCCAACAATGGGATATAGACATCATCTTAACAAAAATCAACATATAAATGCAGAAAATAATGCCTTATATTCTTGCGCAAGTCATCTTCCTTCCACCATAGCAGAGTCCCGACTTCATCCATCCATTTGTTGATCACGCCGCCGCTTCCGCCGGATCATGTCGTAGGCGAGCCTCGTGACTATCCAGCCACCGTAACGCACCCTTCGGATTTTCAAAGAACTGTACGGATCCTAATGCCGCCACTCGGAGCTTAGCCGGATACAACATGGAGTACTGAACTCGTAGATTCCTCAGTCGTCGTTTAATGTCCAGGAATTGCATCCTCCGTTTCTGTATCTCCGCAGAGAAATCCGGGTAGAACGACACTTTCACCCCGTTCACTCTTATATCTTGCCTTTCTCGGGCCTGCCGAAGAATCAGATCTCTGTCCTTATAATGAAGCAATTTCACTAGCACCGGTCTCGGTGGCCTCCCAGGTGGGCCCGGTCGTGTGGGCACTCTATGGGCTCTTTCCACCGCAAACAATGGGGTTAGCGATTCCTTGCCAAAAACCTCCAATAGCCATTTTTCGAAGAAGGCATCTGGATTGGACCCCTCAACTTTTTCAGGGATGCCCACCATCCTGACATTGTTTCGACGCAAGCGGTTCTCCAGGTCATCGGTTTTTGCTAAAAGATACGTAACATCCACCGCCACAGCATTCACGTCTCTTCTCATGGGCAGTATACTGTCTTCTAATTCGCTGACCCGACCCTCCACCGCTGTCGTGCGTTCCGACACTTTTTGAAGATCATGCCGTATTATGGACAAATCTTCCTTAATTCCCCCCACCTGGCAGGTAAGTTTAGCTAGCGTGCTATTGCTCAGGCTTACCGCCGAAAAAACATCTGCCAGCGTTGGGCCCGGTTTGTCCAGGGTCTGTACATCTCGATCCAATCCTCCTCCTGAGTCATCTGAAACAGTCTCCCCATTCTCTTCCTCCTCTGCCTCCATTTGCGCTCGCAGCGGTTCAAATCTGGATCCGGAACGGCCAGCCTGCTCCTTCCCTCCATCCGCCATCCTCTCCCTCTTATCACTTTTCACAGGGGTTTTTCTGGCAAAGCGTTCCAGCCGCGATGCCGCCGCCCCTCTCACATCCCTGCTCACTGCATAGGAGCACATGTCAGCGCCATCTTGCGCCCCCAGCTCACCGTCCTCTGCCGTCTTGGATCTCCTGGACCGGGTCATCGCAGCCTCCGATGCGTCCAGAATTACGTCTCCCTGATCACCACAGTTTCCCCTCTCTTCTCAGGTATGTCTCCGGTAGGAGAAGTGAGTCTTAGGATGATTCTGCAGGATATCGGCAGCGGGAGCTCCGGTTTATGCCTCCACTCACATGCGCTGCTAAGCCACGCCCCAGAAAACCCCTTTAAGTATATGTCTCACTGCCTGAATAAGATCCTTAACAGGAGGATGAGTGGTTCGTTTCTGTTACACTCAAACTCCGAGTCAGAGAGAGGGACGTCCCCTGAAGAAGCTGGTTCAGATATATCTTTCGAATGAAACAAATGAAGTACGCCTGCAGTATTTATGTCCAAAGAGGAATCAGAGGAAGAATGATATCTCCATGATTTGCATCCACCGTGGCCCGAGAGAGGCAGGCGAGATGATCAACGGCCTGGTTGAGGGAAACCGGTCCATTGGGGGGGTAATATGACATGAACCGTGGGAGCTGGGAAATTCTGCGGTGGTTTAGACAAAGGGCACTGAACACAGACTGGGTCAGCCTGCCCGCATGCAAACTTTGTAATGCACCGCGTACACGCAAAGTGCGTTACAATGGCAGGGGGGGGGGGGTTTGGGTCTGAGGCACTTAGCCCTTTGAAGACATATTATGAGCCTTTTACAAAAAAAAACACACACTATAGCCAATGGCTATGCTACCAGACTGGGTCAGCCTGCCCACATGCAAACTTTGTACTGCACCGCGTACACGCAGAGTGCGTTACAATGGCGGGGGGGGGGGGGTTTGGGTCTGAGGAACTTAGCCCTTTGAAGACATATTATGAGCCTTTTACAAAAAAAAACACACACTATAGCCAATGGCTATGCTACCAGACCCCCTAGGTGATGTGTCCCCTGTGAAACTGGAACTTTTTAAAACGCTGTATGACTTCAGTAAACCGGCTCAATGTACCATGGCGTTGACTAACGGTGATTGAAGTGAGAGTGAGTGAAGAGATTCTGAGGAAAACAGAAGACACCTCCGCTCCAGCCAAACCCATGCCGCGCTGGTTGGACAGGGCGGCATGTGGCTCAGGTCCCGCGAGGGGGCGTGGTCATCTTGCGGCCTAGCAAAAAACCGAAGCAGAATACCGCTGCTTGACTACAAAACGGGAGATAATGCTGAAAGTATGTTTGCCAGCCACATAAGTGTATGAAACCCCTTAGAAAGGATACAACACCTCAGAATAAAATACGCTCTATATCATAATGCCGTAAAGCCTGAACAGCTCCTTTCCTTTCCATAGCAGCTCCCAAAGGGCAGGGGGACAACGACCTTACCAGTCAGTCATCTTCAGGCGCAGTCCGTCACCACTTCAGAAAACCCACATACGTAGTATGGCTGTCCGGCACCCTTAACCGCGGATGTGGTAATAGTAGGGGACTAGATGACTAAGGCGGGGAACATCCACCAGAGAGGTGGGCATCCACTGAGGTGGGAAGAGCATCCACCAAAATGGAAGGCATCCACTATAACAGTGGGAATTCTTTCCGCTCAGTGCCTGCAGGGGAGTCATTAAGTGAGACACACGAGGGACTCGCACCCTGCACAATAAAAAGAAATAAAACTAAAATAAAAAATCTAGAAGAATTGCCTGCAGTGCATTACATGTCTGCCTCCTACGGAAACTAGGCTAAAACGGAGGAGTGCTCAGCAGAGGGTATAGCCCACTGGGTGGAGCCACACATTTTTTTTAATATTTACCTAGTGTCAGCGGCCTATACCCATGGTACTGTGTCCCCCAGTGAATACTTTAACAAGAAAAATTTAATTTAAACAACGATTTCTTTACAAAACATGACTTATGGTAAATCTAATTTATTTACTTATCTGTGATGTATCATCATCCATTTTAGATGCAGAGAATTTCAACATTTGTAAAATGCTAATTTTTTCATTTTTTTTTTATATTTCCAATTATTTTTTTTTAAATAAAGGGGAAACATATCGACCAAACGTTACCATGAAAAGCATCACAAGAAAGACACTTTCAGAATCACTTGGATAAGTAAAAAGCATTCAACAGCTATTACCACATAAAGTGACATGTCGAATTTGAAAAATGGGGCTGCGTCCTATACCAAAAAAAACGTCTTGTCCTTAAAGGGTTATTCCAAACTGAGACATTTATGGCATATAGACGGTATATGCCATAAATGTCTGATAGATGCAGGTCCCAACTCTGGAACCCGCACCTATATTGAAAACAAGGGTCACTCCATCTCCGTTTTGACTGGTAAGGCGGCCACTGACTGCAGATGCCGGGTGAGGACTAGTGGTGAGGGAACTGCAGTTGCGCTCGGCTTTCTATTCTGCTCTATATGAGTTATGGAAACAGCTTGACTATTTCCATAACTTTAATAGAATAGAATGAAGAAATCAGCGCGAATGCGCATCCCCCTCTCCACTAGTATCTGTCTGGAATCTGCAGCCATCGGCCGCTTCACCAGCCTAAACCGGGGTCAGGTGACCATTGTTCACTATATAGGTGTAGGTTCCCAGAGCTGTGTCCCGCATCTATCAGGCATTTATGGCGTATCCTGTGTATATAAGGTGTTAAATACTCCGCCACCCCTGCTAGAATGCTCTCCCCTAGCCCCTTCCATTCAGGTGACTTGCCAACATCTATTTCATGTAGCACAATACCCAATTTGTTTGCACTGACAATACCTTCATCAAAGATGTTCTGCTCACTTTTTTATCTTTCCTTTTTCCAAACTGATGGTAAACACCATTAAGCCTATAGCATGTCCATCTTTGTAACCAAATTTTTATTGTTGTCCCAATGCATCTGAAATAAAAACTAAAGCAATTTTTCAATAGGTCTTTTCCAATATTTTTGTTTTCATAGCTTCTATGCAGACAGTGGGGGATATTTATTAATGAACTAAAGTTTGTCGGAGTAAATGCACCAAATTTATAAAAGAAGGGCATATCAAGTTCTAATATGAAATTTATGCTTGCTATGAGCAGGTGTAGATTTGCGCAATTTTCTGTCAAATGTTAAATCTGTCAGAAACATGATGGCCACACCCTCTCCTGGTTAACACCGCCCACTTTTCTTGCCACTTTTCAAAAGTGATGAGGGGAGACAAAAATTGTTACGCAAATATAACCTGTGCCGTTACTTGCAACTTTTATATGCCACAAAACTGGTGCAAATTACCTAATAAATTCCCCCATATTTGAAAAATGGGGCTGCGTCCTCAAGTCCAAAATTGGCTATGTCCTTAAAAGGGTTGTCCAGGCTGGGGGCTGTTTTTTATGCTGAGGACTTATCCACAGTACTGCAGCTCTTCTCCTATTCAAGTGAATAGGACCAGAGCTGCAGTAACCCAGGACGACCACTATACAGAGGTCAGAGCCTTCTGCGTCAAGCAGGGACCCTTCCATAGCTTCCAATGCCCAGAGGCAGCCGAAAGAGCTGATCGGAGCGGGTACTAATACTAATATGACTAAAATTTCACAAAGTGATTGTAGTATACTGTGAATTAATTGTATAGGTAGAAACATATTGGAAACAGACTTATCGGCTTACTGGTGGAATGGAGGTCAATGTCTAACCTTTTACTTTTTTATGGAGTCAAAGTCCTATTGAAGTGATGTTTGTCAGTGTTTTGTACCATTTCGTTTAAGTAAGTATATGACAAAAATTTCACTAAGCGATTGTGGTTGAAGGTCCTATCACGCGGCCCGATATGGTTTGTTGATCGGCGATTTGTGGTTAAAGAGGCTCTGTCACCACATTATAAGTGCCCTATCGCCTACATAATCGGCGCTATAATGTAGGTAACAGCAGTGGTTTTTATTTTTCGAAAAACTATCTATTTTCACCAAGTTATGAGCTATTTTAGCTTTATGCTGATTGGTCAGCGTCATACACTTCTCTCCACAATGCCCACTTGGTCAAAAGTAAAAACACGCCCACTTGGGCATTAAGAATGTCATTAGCATATATCTAAAATAGGTCATAACTTGGTCAAAATTTATTGTTTTTCTAAATAAAAAAACACTGCTGTAATCTACATTACAGCACCGATCACATTATGTACAAGATAGGCCACTTATAATGTGGTGACAGTGCCTCTTTAAATACCCTTAGACCTTATGGCCTTGATATAGATTTTAAGATGCGTGGTGCTGGTTTGGGTTGAGGTGTCCCGGCTGGTCCTCCTGGTGTGCATGTCTCCTTATGCTCTCTCTAGGTTTAGACAAGTACTGACATTTATTCATTGTTTTTAATTATTGTGATTTTTTTCTTAAATCATATTTTCTGTTTTTTTTTAGGGATTCAACTTCCCCTTCAGCATCTGGAAGATTGATTCTCACCTCCGTTGGACACACGTCTAGTTTTTTGTTAAAATTATGTTTTTCTTTTCAGTGTGGCAACTGTACTCTATATCTTACACCATTTATACTATACCAGGACCGAAATTATATGTTGCAGTAATATTTATATTTATGGCGACTCATTAATAAATATATTATATACACTTGATGTCTCTGTGTTTTTGCATCCTGCATTAGAAGTGCCTCCACAACATTGGCATAACCATCCCTCTATAGTCCAGACACTGGGCGATGTGATGCTCGCTTGTGTAACCACGGGCGAACCATCCCTTGATCCTTTAGACCCCCAAGGAGAGGACTCCCTGTGACGGGTTGTGTCTTGAGACATTGGATTTTGGATTTTAGCAAGCTATTTGAACTTCTTTTGGGTTTCTCCCATATGCTTATTCCACAGGACTCAAGTGTCTTAGATGTACTTGTATTGTTAATTTCCGATCTCCACTACTAGATGTCGCCAATACCCTATTATATTGCAACATATGTACTATTTAATCTTTTTATCTGTAATGATAGGGGTAGGGAAACGGACAAGTGAGCCCTAATCTACCCGCCACTCTGTCCCTGCCTACTTGCAATGACCCGCCCTAGGCGACGGGGTACAACTGGGCGGCGGTCCCTATGCTCAGTAAGTGCACGAGACAAACAGACAAGGGTACACAAAGCTAAGGGAAATTGGGCAGTTGCCCACGGCAACACCGTGAGCAACAAGAGAGGTGAACGAGCCGAGTCAAACCAGGAGTGTACGAGGTACCAAACGCAGAGCTGGAGAGTAGTCAGTAAGCCAGGGTCAGTATGGAGCAGGATCAAATAGTCAGAAGCTGTAGCTGGGCCAGGAAACCACACGAGAAGAATCACAAGCAAAGGAGGAACAGGAAAGGCAGGTATAAATAGACAGAGGGCGGGAGCTAGCTGAGTCTGGCCAGGCTGCGATAGGCTCTCCCACTCCTAAGCCTGCCAGCCTGAGTGGTGGAAGCTGGAGTCAGTCTCAGAGACATAGACTCGGGTGCCGACTGATTACCTATGGGCGTTAACCCCGAAGCTGTGCCTGGAAGATCCTTTACATTATCTCTATATTTTATCAAAACGTTGCCTGCCTGTGGGGTGATTAAAACACATCACCTTTTTCAACTATTTCCTTGGAGTGCTGTCTCTTTATTTGAATTTTTGTATCTACAAGGGTTCCTAGCCTCAACCCAGGAGGTTTGCACCCAATTATAATTATATGTTAGGAGTATGGAATTGGGTAGCGTTAAGTGTAGGGCGTTAGTTAAGGGGGCAATTAGTTAGAAATAGTTAGGGCTAGTGTTATGGAACATTTATTAACGTTAGGTTTATAGTGTGGTAGTTTTAGCGTTTTATATATATATATATATATATATATATATAAAATAGTGTAGCGTTTAGTTAGCGTTAGACTTAGGGCATTAGGTAGTGTTAAGTGTAGGGCGTTAGTTAGGGGGGCAATAAGTTAGAAATAGTTAGGTTGGTAAGATTAGCATGGCTCAGCGTCTGTATACGGTAGAAGAGGCCTACACCATGAGTGCTCGGATACAGAAAGTGCGAGTGAGACTGATGAGCAATTTTTCATTTGGTCATCGTACACAAGCACCAGTGACGAGGAGCCACAGCCAAGGCGCCCCAGGCACGATTGTCCACTTGGCACTAGTGCCATTGATCCTGATTGGGTGCCCACGGAGTCATAGACCCAGTGTGTTCCAGAATTGAAATCTGTGACGGGCATCCAAAATCGACAAGGAGGCACTTTTTAAAAATATTTCTCTTAGAGGAATTATTAGTCTTAATGGATGAGCAGACAAATTTATACGCTGCTCAATTTATTACGCCAAAAATAGCGTGTGGCAACCAGTAGTTGTGGCAGACATTTTAACATTTTGGGGCCTCCTATTGAGCATGGGTTTGGTTGAGAAACCCACAATTAGGTCTTATTGGACATCTGATGTCTTGTACGACACACCTTTGTACAGGGAAGTGATGACAAGGCAGCGCTTTGAGACCATACTGCGCTTCCTTCATTTCGTGGAGAACACCCTTTGCCCACCCCGCAGTGACCCCAGCCATGACCGGCTTTTTAAAATTAGGCCACTTTTAAATTATTTAAATGGCAAGTTTTCACAGACATATACCCCCGAAAAAAATATTGCCGTGGATGAGTCCCTGGTCCTTTTCAAAGTCCGGCTTCAATTAAGGAAATATTTGCCAAATAAGAGGGCCCAATTTGGGTTAAGAATTTATAAATTATGTGAGAGTAACTCGAGCTACATATTTAGGTTGTATGAAGGAAAAGACTCCCAAGTTGTCCCTCCAGAATGCCCCCCTTCACTCAACATCAGTGGGAAAATTGTATGGGACCTTTTGCACCCTCTTTTTGATAAGGGGTACGACATATGTGGACAATTTCTATTCCAGCATACCCTCTTCAGGTGCCTGTCTGAGAAAAAAAACATGGCCTGTGGCACCATACGCCACTATCAAAAAGGCCTGCCAAAGTCCCTGGTCAAGCAAAAATTAAAAGCTGGGGAAATCAGCGGACTTTGTAATCAGGACTTGCTACTTGTCAAATTCCGTGACGAGAGATATCCTGATGTGAACATCAATTCATCTAGACAGCAGCAGTCACATTCCTGTATGCAGGAGTAGTAGTACTGTCCGTAAGCCTGTGTGCACACAGGACTACAATAAATATATTAGTGGGGTGGACCTTTCAGACCAGATGCTGCAGCCCTACAGCGCCGTCCGGAAATCCCGGATATGGTACAAGAAACTGTCCGTTCACCTCATCCAAGTGTCCCTATAGTATTAATTTGTGATTTTTAGAAAGGCGGGGAACCAGAGATCCTATCTTGAATATCAAGAAAAGGTGATAAAAAAATCTTATATTTGGAGACCAGGCCCAGGGGAGGAGTGGCATCATCAAGTCAAGCCAGCAGAATTGTCCCAGGACAACATTTCCCATCCGAAGTGCCCCCTACTGCCAAAAAAGCAGACCCCAAAAGAGATGTTGCGTATGTTCTAAAAACAGAACACAGAGGGAAACCAGTTACCAATGCGACACCTGCCCAGAGAAACCAGGGCTCTGCATTAGGGGATGTTTCCGGGTGTACCATATAAACCTAAATTTACAATTTGATTTTAAATATTTTTTATAGCCTTTATGCACTTTCTGAAATTTTTCTAAATTTAGATATTTTTTTTTAACTTCACCTTTTATTACACTATAGCTCACATATAAATTGGAATACAAGAAAAACTCCAATATAAAAAATAATAATTCTCACTATATCCCTAGATGAACACCATTATGGAAAGATCCCCACCAAATTACGTATCTGTAAAAAAAAATATTTACACTACCTTTGCATTAATTCCTGCAACAAAATGTCGCCTTTAACTACTCACTACACCCCTAGATGAATACCTTAGGGGTGTAGTTTTCAAAACAGGGTTACTTTTGGGGTGTTACATCGTTGTGCCAGCTCAAATCCTTTGTAAAGAAGGAGTGAGGTCTATAAGTTATTAACCCCTTAAGGACGCAGCCTAGTTTGGGCCTTAAGGCTCAGAGCCCATTTTTCAAATCTGACATATTTCACTTTATGTGGTAATAACGTCGGAATGCTTAAACCTATCCAAGCGATTCTGAGATTGTTTTCTCGTGACACTTTGGGCTTCATGTTCGTGGTAAAATTTGGTCGATATATTCAGTCTTTATTTGTGAAAAATTGCAAAATTTAGAGAAAATTTACAAAAAATAGCATTTTTCAGAATTTAAATGCATCTGCTTGAAAAACAGACGGTTATACCACCCAAAATAGTTACTAGTTCACATTTCCCATATGTCTACTTTTGATTGGCATCGTTTTTTGAACATTCTTTTATTTTTCTTGGACGTTACAAGGCTTAGAACATAAACAGCAATTTCTCATATTCTTAAGAAAATTTCAAAAGCCTTTTTTTGAAGGTGCCAGTTCAGTTCTGAAGTGGATTTGAGGGGACTATGTGTTAGAAACCCCCATAAAACACCCCATTTTAAAAACTAGACCCCTCAAAGTATTCAAAACAGCATATAGAAAGTTTTTTAACCCTTCAGGCATTTCACAGGAATTAAAGCAAAGTGGAAATTAAATTTGCAAATTTCATTTTTTCTGCTGAATTTCAATTTTATTCAATTTTTTTTTAGTAACAGAGAAGGTTTTACCAGAGAAACACTACTAAATATGTATTGTCCAGATTCTGCAGTTTTTAGAAATGTCCCACATGTGGCCCTACTGCGCTCGTGGACTAAAACACAAGCCCTAGAAGCAAAGAAGCACCTAGTGCATTTTGAGGCCTCTTTTTTATTAGAATATATTTTAGGCAGCATGCCAGGTTTGAAGAGGCGTTGAGGTATCAAAACAATGGAAACCCACCAGAAGTGACCCCATTTTGGAAATTACACCCCTCAAGGAATTCATTTATGGTTTTTGTTATCATTTTGACCGCACAGTTTTTTCACAGCACCTATTTGAATTGGGCTGTGAAATGAAAAAAATGATATTTTTTCCAATAAAATGTCATTTTTGATCAAATTTTCTTATTTTCACAGGGAACAACATACCCCATTTTGTTGCCCAATTTGTCCTTAGTGCGGCAATACCCCATTTGTGGTAATAAACTGCCGTTTGGGCCCATGGGAGGGCTCAGAAGGAAAGGAGCGCTATGTGTTTGTTGGAGTCCAGATTTTGCTGGATTGGTTTTCGGGTGCCATGTTGCATTTGCAGAGCCCCAGAGGTATCAAAGCAATGGAAACCCACCAGAAGTGACCCCATTTTGGAAACTACACCCCTCAAGGAATTCATTTATGGTTTTTGTTATCATTTTGACCGCACAGGTTTTTCACAGCACCTATTTGAATTGGGCTGTGAAATGAAAAAAATTATATTTTTTCCAAAAAGATGTCATTTTTGATCAAAATTTCTTATTTTCACAGGGAACAACATACCCCATTTTGTTGCCCAATTTGTCCTTAGTGCGGCAATACCCCATTTGTGGTGATAAACTGCCCTTTGGGCCCATGGGAGGGCTCAGAAGGAAAGGACCACCATTTGGCCTACTGGAGCTTTTCTGGTGCTAAGTCATGTGTGCAGAAGCCCCTGAGGTACCAGTACAGTTGAAACCCCCGAGAAGTGACCCCATTTTAAAAACTACACCCCTTAAGACATTCATCTAGAGGTGTAGTGAGCATTTTGACCCCACAGGTACTGTGTAAAAGATAATGCGCAGCAGATGGTGCAGTGTGAGATTTGCAATTTTATATATGTATATGCCATTTCAGTGTCCAATATAGTGTGCCCAGCATGCGCCACCGGAGATATACACCCCTTAAATTGTAATGTGGGTTCTCCTGGGTACGACAATACCCTACATGTGGCTGTTATCAGCTGCCTGGGCATACGGCAGGGCTCAGAAGGGAAAGATGAGGGGGGTAAGCTGTGCGGAGTGCATCAGGGTAAATTGAAAATCAAGGGATGTATGATACATTTTAAAACAATCTTTTATACAGAGCCCTGGTTTTTCGGGACACGTGTCACATTGGTATATTGTGTTCTTCCTTATCCCCCTCTTATAGCAGACTCTGCACCTCTTTTGACTCTTTCCCTTTCCACCGGTTTGGGGACCTTCTCCTGGAAAGTGTTGCCCTGGTACGATGCGCCCCCCCCTTCCTGGACCCTAAAGATTAGATCTTGAAATTCCAGGAAAGTTCCCCTCTGGCCTGCACATCGACGTAGCACATACGCATTGTACAAAGCCATCTGTATGATGTGCCCGGCCAGCTTCTTATACCTCACCGCATGGCGCTGTAGGGCTTCAGGACTTGATTTGACAAGTCCATCCCTCCCATGTACCTATTGTAGTCCAGGATGCAGTCTGGTTTGGGGGTGGCCTTTCCTTCATATATCCTAAATCTGTAGGTATACCCTGATGCACTCTCGCAGCTTATACATCTTCACGCCATACCTTGCCCTCTTACCTGGCAGGTACTGGCGGAATTGAACCCTCCCTTTAAAATGTACCAGGGACTCATCAATAGAAAAACACTTCTCGGGGGTGTATGCTTGGGAAAACCGGGCACTGGAACGGTCTAATAGGGGTCTCCGTTTATACAAACGGTCAAAACTGGGGTCATCTCGGAGTGGGCACGGCTCATTATCAGTATAATGTAAGAAGCGAAGTATTGCCTCATTTATTTATTTTTTTAGGTTCCAGTTCATTTCTGAAGTTGCTTTGAGGGGCCCATATATTAGAAACCCCTATCAAACACCCCATTTTAGAAACTAGACCCCTCAAAGTATTCACAACAGCATTTAGAAAGTTTATGAACCCTTTAGGTGTTTCACAGAAATTTAGAGCAAAGTAGAGGTGACATTTACTCTTTTTATACCATTTTTTTTATAACACAAAAGGATTTATCAGAGAAACGCAACTCTTTACTTCTTGCCCAGATTCTGCAGTTTAGAGAAATATCCCACATGTGGCCCTCGGGCGGTAATGGACTGAAGCACCGGCCTCCGAAGCAAAGGAGCACCTAGCGGATTTTGAGCCCTCTTTTTTATTAGGCACCATGTCCGGTTTGAAGAGGTCTTGTGGTGCCAAAACATTGGAAACCCCCCAAAAGTGACCCCAATTTGGAAACTAGACCCCTTGAGGAATCCATTGTAGTTTTCATGGGGTGCATGCGGCTTTTTGATCAGTTTTTATTCCATTTTTAGGTGGCGTGGTGACTAATAAACAGCAATTCTACTATTGTTTTTGTATACTTTTTTTTTTACAGCGTTCACCGTGCGCTATAAATGATATATTAACTTTATTCGGCGGGGCGATACGATCACGGCGATACCAGATGTTTATAGTTTTTTTTTATGTCTTATGGCGTTTGCACAATAAAATACGTTTTGTAAACAATCATTCACTTTTTGTGTTACCTTATTCTAAGAGCCATAACGTTTTTATTTTTCAATCAATAAAGCCGTGCGAGGACTTATTTTTTGCGTAACGAACTGTATTTTCCATCAGTACCATTTTTAGGTACATGCGACTTTTTGATCTCTTTTTATTCCATTTTTTGGGAGGTGAAGTGACCAAACAATTGTGATTGTGGTACGGTTTATTAATTTTTTTTTTTACGGCGTTCACCGTGCGGGATAAATAACAAAATAATTTTGTAGTTCAGGCCGTTACGGACGCGGCGATACCAATTATGTATAGTTTATTTGTTTGTTTATATATTTTTATTAATAATAAAGGCCTGATAAGGGAAAAAGTGGGACTTTTACTTTTATTACTTTTAAAACTTTTATTTTCTTATTTTTACACATCTTTTTTTAACTTTTTTTTTACTTTATTACTTTGTCCCACTAGGGGACATGAGGGCAGGAGGCCCTGATCGCTATTCTAATACACTGCACTACATGCGTAGTGCAGTGTATTAGAACTGTCAGCTACTCACTGACAGCAAGCATAGTGGGTCCTGACGTTGTCAGGACCCACTAGGCTTCCGTCTATGGCATAGCCGGACGCCATTGTTTGGTGTCCGGTTGCCATAGTCACCATCGCCGGCCGCTATCGCGTAGCAGGCCGGCGATGGCAGCTTAACCCCTAAAAAGCCGCGATCTCTATAGAACGCGGCTTTTAAGGGGTTAATCAGCGGGGACACAGCGATCGGTCCCCGCTGTAGGAGCTGTGACAGCTGCTGAACAAGACAGCAGCGTCACAGCTCCTGTATGTGTCGGGAGGACGGCCGAAACGGCCGTTACTCCCGAGACGTACTATTACGGCATGGAGCGCGAACGATACAGCTGCCATGACGTAATAGTACGTCAAGGAGCGGGAAGGGGTTAAAGATAAAATTATGTGCTGAAAACCAGAGGGGTTCCTGTCATTTTGGGCCCCGCCATGCGGCCAGGCAACGGATTACGTCCTAAGTGGGGGTATTTTTGAAAACAGTAGAAGCAGCGCAATAAATGTTGGGGTGCATTTTCTCAGTTTCATGTACTGTGTACGAAAAATATGTCCTATAAATGACACATTTGTGGGGAAAAAAAAAAATTAATTTGATTTTGTACGCGGTTTTTGCATTAAATTCAGCAAAGAACTGTTGGGTCAAAATACTCACGACACCCCTAGATAAATAACTTAAGGGGTCTAGTTTTCTAAATGGGGTACTTTATGGGAAGTTTCTATCGTTCTGGAAGCTCAAAGCCTTTCCAAATGTGCAGTGGGGCCTAAAACATTTTCTAGCAAAATAGGTGTCCTGGAAGCCTCCAGGTGCTCCCTTCCTTTTGGGCCCTGCCGTGTGTCCAGGCAGCGCATTAGGGCCACAATGGGGGTATTTTTGAAAACAGGAGAAACAGCGTGATAGATTTTGGGGTGTGTTTCTTCATTCTCATGTTCGGTTTACAAAGAAATTTGTCTTTAAAATGATACATTTGTGAAAAAAGTGTAATTTTTTTTTCACGTGCTTTGCATTAAATTCAGCAAAAAACTGTGGGGTCAAAATACTCACAACACCCCTAGATAAATACCTTAAAGGGGTTGTCCACCTTTCCTACAACTGATGACCTATCCACCAGATAGGTCATCAGTATGTCATCAGCGCAGGTCCGATACACGGACCCCGCACCGATAAGCCGCCCCGGTGTCCTGCACCGGATGTTGTGGCACATAATGCTATGTACAGAGCCCGGAAGCAGTTGGCTCCGTACATAGCATAGCGCCCGTGCTGCAGAACTGCAGGTCTGCTCCTATTCACTTGAATAAAAGAGCTGCAGTACTGCAGCTCAGCCGCTATTCCGTGGGCGGCGCTAACTGCTTCCAGCTTGTACGTCCATTGCACGGAGGCACCGGACCAGCTGAACTGTGCGGGGCACGGGTGTCAGACCCCCACAGATCTCGTACTGATGACCTATCCGGTGGAAGAAGCTGGACCCCCTTTAAGGGGTCTAGTTTTTTTAAATGGGGTCATTTATGGGGAGTTTCTATTGTTTTGGCAGCTCAATGCCTCTTCAAATGTGCAGTGGGGCCTAAAATATTTTCAAGCAAAATAGGTGTCCTGAAATCCATTGGGTGCTCCCTTCCTTTTGGGCTCTGCCGTGTGTCCAGGCAGCATATTAGGGCCACAATGGGGGTATTTTTGAACACAGGAGAAACAGGATGATAGATTTTGGGGTGTGTTTCTTCATTCTCATGTTCGCTTTACAAAGAAATCTGCCTTTAAAATGATACATTTGTGAAAAAATTTAAATTATATTCTTTTACACCTGCTTTGCATGAATTCCTACAAAAAAAAACTATGGAGTCAAAATACTTACAACACCCCTTAATACCTGAAGGGGTGTCGTTTTCAAAATGGGGTAATTTATGGGTGTTTCCATCACTCTGACACCTATGAATCTCATGAAACTTGGCTTGGTGCAGGAAAACAAAATGTACTTACAAATTTATAAAATCATTATTAAATTTGTAAGTCTTCTAAATTTATCAAAATCTATAAATAAATTTTTTTCAAAAGTGCAGCCAAAATGGATTTAAGAGCTAGAAATATATAATAAAAAAAACTTGTACAGTATGTATGAACATATGTCACATATTGCAGTTCAAACTAAGGAAAAATGTACATTTTTACAAACGGTTTTACATTTTTGTATTTTTTTATGAATTTACGCAAATCGTATCAGTCTACTTTTACCACTAAAATAAAGTACAACATGTGACGAAAAAAAAATAATGTCATAATTACTTGGATATACAAAGCTTTTGCAGAGTTATTCTCTGATAAAGTCAGACATACCAGATTTTCAAAATCTGGCTTGGTGATTAAGTGACAAAGAGGCCCGGTCATTAAGGGGTTAAAGGCTTAGGAACCTTTGCAGGTGTTTTGTGTTGATTAGAGTGTGACACCATGAGTCTACAACCCCCAACTTTTACCCAATATTCTAACTTTTCTGAAAGAATAGATTTTGGGTTTTCATTAAGTGTTAGCCATAAGCATCATCACTAAAAAAAATGCTGGAAATAGATCACTCTGTGTGTAATGAATCTATATAATATATGAGTTTCACTTTTTGAATTGAATTACTGAAATAAATTTGAACTTTTTGATGATATTCTAATTCATTAAGAAGGACTAGTAATAAATATATATATATCAGAACAGAAGATACAGCAGCACCGGGTTAGAGGTGTGGGTGCAAGCCCATGGGAGCAGACCAAGTTCCCAGTTATACAGCAATCCAAAAAACAGGCAGCACACCACGGTGTATATATAAAAATAAAATTGGATTAGTCCAGTTCTTCCAGAAATCCCTAGTAGATATAAAATGTGGGATTAGACATTTTGCTCACAGCTTCTACATACAGAAGAAGCAAAAGAGCTATGAAACGTATTTAGAAGTCTATTTCCCCATTGCATCTATTGCTCCTCCTATACTGCCAAAGAAAACTATGAATACTAGCATAATAAAAAGTACATATAACGATTCCAGCATTAATAATGCAAAAACAAAAAAAAAGGGATGGCTCCTTTGAATTGTAAGGGTATGTGCACACACACTAATTACGGACGTAATTCGGGCGTTTTTGCCCCGAATTACGTCCGAAAAATGCGCCACGATAGCGTTGACAAACACCTGCCCATTGAAAGCAATGGGCAAACGTTTGTCTGTTCACACGAGGCGTATATTTACGCGCCGCTGTCAAATGACGGCGCGTAAATAGACGCCCGCGTCAAAGAAGTGACCTGTCACTTCTTGGGGCGTAATTGGAGCCGTTATTCATTGACTCCAATGAATAGCAGCGCCAATTACGTCAGTAATGGACGTGGCGTTCAAGCGCCTGCACATGCCGTTACGGCTGAAATTACGGGGATGTTTCCTCCTGAACATACCCTAATTCTATTCTCTGCTGCTAGATTCACCTACTTAGCAGTTAGTGTAGTTACAGCGTTCTGCAGCCGCTGGCTTCCATTGCACT